>NC_030812.1:28750000-29375000 GCF_001704415.2 Capra hircus
GGGATGCAAGGATTCTTCAATATATGCAAATGAATCAATGTGATATACCATGTTAACAAATTGAAAGATAAAAACCATATGATAATCTCAATAGATAAACAGACAAAATTCAGCACATTTATGATTAAAATTCTTCAAAAAATGGGCATAGAAGGAACCTACCTCAATATAGTAAAGGCGTATATGATAAGCCCACAGCAAACATTATTTTCAGTGGTGAAAAACTGAAAGCATCTCTTCTAAGATTAGGAACAAGACAAGGGTGTCCACTCTCACCACTATTATTCAACATAGTTTTGGAAGTCTAGACTACAGCAATCACAGAAGAAATAAAAGGAATCCAGATCAGAAAAGTAGAGTGCTCCCTGTTTGCAGATTACATGATACTATACATGGAAAACCCTAAAGATATTATCAGAAAATTACTAGAGCTAATCAGTGAATTTAGCAAAGTTGCAGGATACAAAATCAATACACAGAAGTCACTTGCATCCCTGTGTACTAACAATGAAAAATCAGATAAATTAAGAAATGAATCCTATTCACCATTGCAACAGAAAGAATAAAATATCTAGGAATAAACCTACCTAAGGAGACAAAATAACTGTAAACAGAAAATTATAAGACACTGATGAAAGAAATCAACGATGACATAAACAGATGGAGAGATATTCCATGTTTCTGAGTAGGAAGAATCCATATTATGAAAACGACTAAGCTACCACATGCAGTCTACAGATTCAATGTGATCCCTATCAAATTACCAATCACATGTTCAAAGAACTACAACAAAAAAATTTACAGTTCATATGGAAACACAAAAGACTCTGAATAGCCAAAGCAGTCTTGAGAAAGAAGAATAGAGCTGGAGGAATTAACCTTCCTGACTTCAGATTATACTACAAAGCTACGGTCATCAAGGCAGTTTGGTACTGGCACAGAAACAGAAATATAGACCAGTAGAACAAGATAGAAAGCCCAGAAATAAACCCATGCACCTATGGGTACCTTATTTTTGACAAAGGATGCAAGAATATACAATGGGGCAAAGACAGCCTCTTCAGTAAGTGATGCCAGGAAAACTGGACAGCTACATGTAAAAGAATGAAATCAGAACACTTCCTAACACCATACACAAGTATAAACTCAAAATGGATTAAAGTCCTAAATATAAGACCAGAAACTATAAAACTCTTAGAGGAAAACATAGGTAGAACACTTGATGACATAAATCAAAGCAAGATCCTCTATGACCCACCTCCTAGAGTAACGGAAATAAAAACAAAAGTAAACAAGTGGGATGTAGTTAAAAGGTTCTGCACAGCAAAGGAACTATAAACACGGTGAAAAGACAACCCTCAGAATGGGAGAAAATTATAGCAAATGACAAAGGATTAATTTCCAAAATATGCAAGCAGCTCATACAACTCAATACCAGAAAAAGAAACAGCTCAATCAAAAAGTGAGAAAAAAACCCAAACAGACATTTCTCCAAAGAAGACATACAGATAGCTAAGAGACATATGAAAAGATGCTCAACATCGCTCATTATTAGAGAAATAGAAATCAAAACTATAATGAGATATTATTTCACACCTGTCAGAATGGCCATCATCCAAAAGTCTACAAACAATAAATGCTGGAGAGGGTATGGAGAAAAGGGAGCACTCTTGCACTGTTGGTGGGAATGTAAGTTGATACAGCCACTACAGAAGACAATAGGGAGATTCCTTAAAAAACTAAGAACAAAACCACCATATGACCCAGCAATCCCACTCCTAGGCATATACCCCGAGAAAACCAAAATTGAAAAAGACACATGTACCTCAGTGTTCACTGCGGCACTATTTACCACAGCTAGAACATGGAAGCAACCTAGATGTTTGACCGGTGAATGGATAAAGAAGTTGTGGTACATATACACAATGGCATATTCACATTTCAGTCAGGTGGCTGAACCTAGAGCCTATTATACAGAATGAAGTAAATCAGAAAGAGAAAGATAAATATCGTATACTAATACATATATATGGAATCTGGAAAGATGGTACTGAAGAATTTATTTTCAAGGCAGCAGTGGAGAAACAGACATAGAGAACAGACTTATGGACACAGGGAGAGGGGAGGAGAGGGTGAGATGTATGGAGAGAGTAACATGGAAACTTACATTATCATGTGTAAAATAGGTAGCCAATGGGAATTTGCCATATGTCTCAGGGAACTCAAAGAGGGGCTCTGTATCAGCTTAGAGGGGTGGGATGGGGAGGGAGATGGGAGAGAGGTTCCAGAGGGAGGAGACATATGTACACCTATGACTGATTCATGTTGATGTTTGACACAAAACAACAAAATTCTGTAAAGCAATTATGCTTCAATTAAAAAATAAATTAAAAAAAAAAAAGGTAGAGCCATTACTTTGCAAACAAAGGTCCGTATAGTCAAATCTTTGGTTTTTCCAGTAGTCATGTTCGGATGTGAGAATTGGACCAAAAAGAAGGCTAAGCGCCAAAGAACTGATGCTTTTGAATTGTGCTGGAGAAACTTTTGAGAGTCCCTTGGGCAGCACGGAGATTAAGCCAGTCAATATTAAAGGAAATTAACCCTGCACATCCACTGGAGGAACTGATGCTGAAACTCCATCATGTCCTTTGGCCACTTGATGTGAAGAGCCAACTCACTGGAAAAGACCGTGATTCTGGGGAAGATTGAAGGCAAAAGGAGAAGGGGGTGGCAGAGGATGAGATGGTTAGATAGCATCACCAAGTCAACAGACATGTTTGAGCAAATTCCAGGAGATGGCAGACGACAGAGGAGCTCGGTATGCTGCAGTCTATGGGGCCACAGAGTCTTAGCAGCTGAGCAGTGAGTGAGTGTGTTAGTGGAATCTCATTTTTTAAAAAATTAGTTCTTGGCTGCACTGGGTCTTCTCTGCTGCTTGTGGCCTTTCTCTGGTTGTGAACAGGGGCTGCTTTTGTTGTGGTGCACAGGCTGTAGTAGTTGTGGCACACGGGCTTAGCTGCTCTACAGCATGCGGGCTCTTCCCGACCCAGGGATCGAACCTGCGTCTCTTATGTCCCCTGCATTGACAGGTGGGTTCTTCACCACTAGCACTGCCTGGAAAGCCCCTAGTCCTCTGTTAGGTATGTCTTCTGCAGATACTTTCTCTCAGTCTGTAGCTTTTCTTTTCATTGTCTTTCACAGAGCAGAAACTTTTAGTCTAATTTATCAGTTATTTCTTTCATGGATCATACTTTAGGAATTATTGCCAAAACCAAGGTCATCTAGATTTTCTCCGTTTTTTTTTAAAAAATAGTTATTTAGTTAACTGTTGCTGGGTCTTAGTTACAGCATGTGGGATCTAGTTCCCTGACCAGGGATTGAACCTGGGTCTCCTGAATTGGGAGAGTGGGGTCCTAGCCCTTGGACCACCAGGGAAGCCCTCTTCTATGTTATCTTCTAAGAGTTTTACACTTCTGTGTTTTACATTTAGGTCTGTGGCCCATTTCGAGGTAATTCTTGGGGAGGATAGAAGGTCTATATCTAGATTCACCTTTTGCTTACCGTGAATCTCCAGTTGTTCCAGCATCATTTATTAAAAGCGCTGTCTTTGCTCCATTTTATTGCCTTTGCTCCTTTGTTGAAGATTAGTTGACTATCCCTATGTAAGTCTGTCCCTGGGCTCTCTGTTCTACTCAATGACCTATTTGTCCTTTTGTGAATATCATCTTGGCTGTTGTAGCTCTATGGTATATCTTTAAGTCAGGTACTGGCAGCTCTTCAACTCCGTTCTTTTCCTTCAATACTACGTTGTCTATTCTGAGCCTTTTATCCTCTCTGTATAACCTTTAGAGTAAGTTAATATCCACAAAATAATTTGCTGAGGTTTTGATTGGGCTTGCTTTGAACCTGTAGAACAAGTTTGGAAGAACTGCCATCCTGACAGTGTTGTCTTTCTATCCATTGACAGGTGAAATACCTGTCCATTTATTTAGTTCTTATTTGATTTCTTTTATCAAAGTTTTGTAGTTTTCCTCACATAGGTCTTGTACATATTTTGTTAGATTTATACCTAAGTATTTCATTTTGGGGGGTGTTATTGTAAATAGTATTATATTTTCAATTTAAAATTCCAGTTATTCATTGCTGTTATATTTGAAAGCAGTTGACTTTTATATATTAACCTTGTATCCTGCACCCCTGCTGTAATCACTTATTAATTACAGGAGTTCCTTTGTCAAATCTTTTGGATTTTCTACATAGATTATCGTGTCATCTGTAAGCAAAGAAAATTGTATTTCTTCCCTCTCAATCTGTATACCTTTTATCTCCTTTTCTTGTTTTTAGGACTTAACAGTATGATGTTGAAAACTAGTGGGAATTCCGTGGAGGTCCATAGTTAGGACTCAGTGATCTCACGGCCGGGGCCCAGATTCAGTCCCTGGGACAGGAGCTAAGATTCCACGAGCCACAGAGCATGGCCAAAGGAAAAAAAAAAGTCCACTCTTACCAGTGCTATTCACTACTGTACAGAAAATCCTAGGCAGTACAATAAAGAAAGATAAAGACATACTTTAAAGAAAGATACAAAACTGTCTCTATTCACAAATGTCACTGTCTAGATAGAAACCGCCCCCCATCCCCCAAGAAAATCTGTTTTAAAAGCTCCTAGAACTAATAACAGAGAAGGCAATGGCACCCCACTCCAGTGCTCTTGCCTGGAAACTCCCATGGATGGGGGAGCCTGGTAGGCTGCAGTCCACGGGGTCGTGAAGAGTCAGACATGACTGAGCAACTTGACTTTCACTTTTCACTTTCATGCATGGGAGAGGGAAATGGGAACTCACTCCAGTGTTCTAGCCTGGAGAATTCCAGGGACGGGGGAGCCTGGTGGGCGGCAGTCCATGGGGTCGTGAAGAGTCGGACACGACTGAAGCGACTTAGCAGCAGCAGAACTACTAAGTGCATTTAGTATGATCCCAGGACAAAATTTCTCTTTTCATGTATTAGCCAAGAACAATTTAAATATTTAAAATACCTATAAGAAAAAAGAAAAAGTAATTAGGTACAAATCTAACAAAATATGTACATGGTCTCTGCCCAAAAGTACAAAACAGTGAAGAAAAAAAAAGAAATCAGAGAACACTAAGTGGAGATATATTGTATTTATGGATTGGATGCCTCGATATTGTTGTCAGTACTTCCCCAGTCGATCTACGTATATTTTTAACACAACCCCAGTTAAAGTCCTAGAAGGATCTTTTGTAGATACAAACCAGCTGATTCTAAAATTCATATAGAAGGCAAAGGAACTGGAATGGCTAAAATAATTTTGGGGAAAAAAAAACCCAAACTTGAATCCATACCACCTGATTTTAAGACTTATTATAAAGCTACAGTAATCAAGACAGTGGTTTTATTGAAAGGATAGACACATATAGACCAATGGAACATAGTCTGTATCAAACCAACTCTTTGAAAATTTGTTGAAAGGGAAAGTCACTCAGTTGTGTCTGACTCTCTGCAACCCCCATGGACTATACAGTCCATGGAATTCTCCAGGCCAGAATACTGGAGTGGGTAGCCTTTCTCTTCTCCAGGGGATCTTCCCCACCCAGGGATCGAACCCAGGTCTCCTGCATTGCAGGCGGATTCTTCAGCAGGTGAGCCAGGAGGGAAGCCCTCAGAATTTGTTGAGACTTACTTTATTGCCCATATTATATGGTTCTACTTTCATAAATAATATTTATACATTATTTACAGTTGCATTTTCTACATCAAATTTCATTGATTTAAAGATGTATGTTTTCCACATTGAAACATCTCTGAAATCAAGTATGCATCTGGCCACCAATGGCATGGTATAGTTTAACTGGCAATGGCCTTTCCTTCTTAGTGGTACTTAAGATAATAGCTTGTCTTATAATCAATCAGTGATGGCTTACAGATGATGAAATTCAGTATGTTAGGTCAAGTTTTTTCATTGTTCAAGTGTCTATACTGATTACTTTCCTGCTTTTTGTATCAGATCATGAACTCCTTATTACCAAATTCAGACTTAAAAGAAGAAAGTAGGGAAAACCGCTAGACCATTCAGGTATGACCTAAATCAAATCCCTTATGATTATACAGTGGAAGTGAGAAATAGATTTAAGGGCCTAGATCTGATAGATAGAGTGCCTGATGAACTATGGAATGAGGTTCGTGACATTGTACAGGAGACAGGGATCAAGACCATCCCCCTATGGTAAAGAAATGCAAAAAAGCAAAATGGCTGTCTGGGGAGGCCTTACAAATAGCTGTGAAAAGAAGAGAAGCCAAAAGCAAAGGAGAAAAGGGAAGATATAAGCATCTGAATGCAGAGTTCCAAAGAATAGCAAGGAGAGATAAGAAAGCCTTCTTCAGGGATCAATGCAAAGAAATAGAGGAAAACAACAGAATGGGAAAGACTAGAGATCTCTTCAAAAAAATTAGAGATACCAAGGGAACATTTCATGCAAAGATGGGCTCGATAAAGGACAGAAATGGTATGGACCTAACAGAAGCAGAAGATATTAAGAAGAGGTAGCAAGAATACACAGAAGAACTGTACAAAAAAGATCTTCAAGACCCAGATAATCATGATGGTGTGATCACTTATCTAGAGCCAGACATCCTGGAATGTTAAGTCAAGTGGGCCATAGAAAGCATCACTACGAACAAAGCTAGTGGAGGTGATGGAATTCCAGTTGAGCTATTTCAAATCCTGAAAGATGATGCTGTGAAAGTGCTGCACTCAATATGCCAGCAAATTTGGAAAACTCAGCAGTGGCCACAGGACTGCAAAAGGTCAGTTTTCATTCCAATCCCAAAGAAAGGCAATGCCAAAGAATGCTCAAACTACCACACAATTGTACGCATCTCACACACTAGCAACATAATGCTCAAAATTCTCCAAGCCAGGCTTCAGCAATGCAACAACCAGGAACTTCGAGATGTTCAAGCTGGTTTTAGAAAAGGCAGAGGAACCAGAGATCAAATTGCCAACATCCGCTGGATCATCGGAAGAGCAAGAGAGTTCCGGAAAAACATCTATTTCTGCTTTATGCAGGTCAGGAAACAACAGTTAGAACTGGACATGGAACAACAGACTGGTTCCAAATAGGAAAAGGAGTACGTCAAGGCTGTATATTGTCACCCTGCTTATTTAACTTCTATGCAGAGTACCTCATGAGAAACGCTGGACTGGAAGAAACTCAAGCTGGAATCAAGATTGCCGGTAGAAATATCAATAACCTCGGATATGCAGATGCTGCTGCTGCTGCTAAGTCACTTCAGTCATGTCCGACTCTGTGCGACCCCATAATCGGCAGCCCACCAGGCTCCCCCGCCCCTGCAATTCTTCAGGCAAGAATGCTGGAGTGGGTTGCCATTTCCTTCTCCAGTGCATGAAAGTGAAAAGTGAAAGTGAAATTGCTCAGTCGTGTCGAACTCTTAGCGACCCCGTGGACTGCAGCCTACCCGGGTTCTGAATCCATGGGATTTTCCAGGCAACAGTACTGGAGTGGGTTGCCATTGCCTTCTCCAGATATGCAGATGACACCACCCTTATGGCAGAAAGGAAGGAGGAACTAAAAAGCCTCTTGATGAAAGTGAAAGAAGAGAGTGAAAAAGTTGGCTTAAAGCTCAACATTCAGAAAACGAAGATCATGGCATCTGGTCCCATCACTTTATGGAAAATAGATGGGGACCCAGTGGAAACAGTGTCAGACTTTATTTTTTTGGGCTCCAAAATCACTGCAGATGGTGGCTGCAGCCATGAAATTAAAAGATGCTTACTCCTTGGAAGAAAAGTTATGACCAACCTAGATAGCATATTCAAAAGCAGAGACATTACTTTGCCGACTAAGGTCCGTCTAGTCAAGGCTATTGTTTTTCCAGTAGTCATGTATGGATGTGAGAGTTGGACTGTGAAGAAGGCTGAGCGCCGAAGAATTGATGCTTTTGAACTGTGGTGTTGAAGACTCTTTAGAGTCCCTTGGACTGCAAGGAGATCCAACCAGTCCATTCTCAAGGAGATCGGCCCTGGGTGTTCTTTGGAAGGAATGATGCTGAAGCTGAAACTCCAGTACTTTGGCCACCTCATGCGAAGAGTTGACTCACTGGAAAAGACTGATGCTGGGAGGGATTGGGGGCAGGAGGAGAAGGGGACAGAGGATGAGATGGCTGGATGGCATCACTGATTCGATGGACGTGAGTCTGAGTGAACTCTGGAAGTTGGTGATGGACAGGGAGGCCTAGCGTGCTGCGGCTCATGGGGTCACAGTCAGACACGACCGAGCGACTGAACTGATGACAGGTATATTAAATTCTACTAAGATTATGAAATTTTTTTCTCTTATTTCTGCATTTTGCTTAACATCTTGACCCTAAGTTTAGATGTATTTTTATCTTGCAAGTGACTTAAAATCTTTTTATAGTGACATTTTGTCCCAAGCCATAATTTTTTATGTTCAACATAAATATAGCTGTACTATATTTATGCTTTGTGCTTTCTTTTGGCTAATAATTGGCTGATATAACCTTTTCCGTGCTTTTACTTTCAACCTTGCTGTATCCTTATATTTTAGGGCCATAAACAACATATAGTGAATTTTATTTTCTAATCCAACATGGCAATCTTTAAAATGCTCAGTACATTTACATTTATTATTACTAATATACATAGATTTGTAGAGGGGTCTTCCGATGTCCTCTGTCATTTCTCCAAGTAGTTCAGCTTGTGAAACACCATGTTTCATGTTTAATTAGTATCCTTCAGTGAGCAGTTAATTCCTCAAAATTTTGATTGCTTATTTATGATGGCAGTGGGTAGTAGGGAAAGAAATTGTGACTTTTTTCTTTTTAAAATTCATTGTAGGTGTTTTTGTTTACTGTTTTATCAACTAAGTCTAAGCTTTCTTGCACATCTCATGATTTAAAAAATTTTTTTTTGTTGGCAAGTATTTTTTCAGAGTTGATGGTAAATTCTAAGAATTGTCATCTGATTAAAAAAAAAATTGCTCTCATATTCAGGTTTTTTCCAAAATAAAGTATTACTTTATCATAGCTAAAATCCTAAATTTTCTTTGGTCTGCTTGATCTTTCATTTGGGGAGTTAAAGTACCATTTATAAACTTCTAAAAGAGATACTACAGTCTGATATGTTATTTATGGCTTCATGTAGTAAACATAAAAACACGGACTGGTTCCAGACTGAATTCATGATAGTGGTTTCCTTCAGGGAGGAAAATTGGACTAGGGAAAGATGAGTTTTATCTGTGCATTTTTTCCTCTTCAGAAAATGAGCTGAAGGCAACAAAATGTTAACATTTATTAATTCTGAATGGTGCATGTACAAGGATTTGATATGGTAACGTGTAGTTTTCTGTGTAATTTTTAGTTTGTAAAACTTCTGTGATTTTTTAGAACGGAGGTTGCCATCTAGTGGACACATTTAAATAGATCTTTAAGAATCTGTGCTATTTGAGTGCAGATCCAGTGAAGCTTTTCAGACTTTCCAGCACACGTTAAGAAGGTACGCTCTAGGTTAAGACCACAGCCTGGAGTTGATCAAGCTTAGGTCCAAACCCTGGTTTTGCTATTTACCATGTAACCCTGGGTAAAGTAACATTAGGTATAGAATCTGCCTGCAGTGCAGGAGACCTGGGTTTGATCCCTGGGTCGGGAAGATCCCCTGGTGAAGGAAATGGCAACCCACTCTTCTTCTTGCCTGGAAAATCCCATGGACAGAGGAACCTTGTGGCTTAGCTGGTAAAGAATCCATGGGTAGACCTCGCTTCGATCCCTGGGTTGGAGGGGGTAAAGGCTGGAGAAGGGAAAGGCTACCCACTCCAGGATTCTGGCCTGGAGAATTCCATGGACTGTACAGTCGGTTGCAGTCAGACACAACTGAGTGAGCTTCACAGTCCGTGGGGGTCGCAGAGTCGGACACGACTTAGTGACTAACACAACAGGGCACTCCTTTAAACCAGGTAAGGACTGCCCTAGACTGGGGGTACAGAGAAGCATAAGATGCAGTCTCCCCTTCAAGTTTTAAAATAAAGGTGTGTGTTGTTGGGGGTAAGGGTATATGTGCTGTTTTATATTGGTTAGGGGGTAGGTTTAAATCCCAGATCCCTGGTTATTAATACTCATATAACCTTAGTTGGGTATTAATGTCACCCTGTGAGACTGTTACTTACCTGAGTTCCGTAAGAGATGCAACTCTGTCTGGTCTGTCACTCTTCCTGTAATGCTTGGCATGTAAAAGGCCTTCAGTAGGTTTCTTCTGAATGAATGTCTACTTTAATAGTTTCTTATGCATAGTAATTACTCAATAAATAGTAGCTGTTAAGGAAATGGTAAAACTGTACATGTTATTATATAGGTAACTCAATTTTGTAATAAGTGTATGTTAAAACTTACTTATCGAAGGCAGCAAATTATCATATATCCATCAGTTTTGAGGAAAAGGATCTCAACCATGAAATGGCAAAGACTTGGTCTCTAATCCCTGTCTGTGTTTGCTGTAAAGAAAGGTACATGAATAAAGGGACTGAGTTACTAAAATCTCTTAAAAAAAAAAAAAAAGTTAAATGGCCTACACCGTCAACCGACTCTCCTTCCCTGGTGGTCCAGCGGTTAGGACTCCACAGGGGGCATGGCTTCGGTCCCTAGTCAGGGAACTAACATTCCGCACGCCACTTTGCATGCTGCAGGGCATGGCCAAAAAAATATACTTCTGCAAAACACTGCCTACAGTGAGCTTCTGAATTCTACAACCTTGATTTAAGTGTTCCTTTCCTAAGTTTTTGGGGAAAAAAGGCAATATTTGTTAAAAAATAAAAACCAAATTTGAGTAACAGTAAATAATATGATTACTGCAATTAGACTGTGATATACTTTGACATTTTCTTTCACTATAACCTATGACTTTTCCTTTAACTTAGTCAAATTCATTCAGATTTTATCATTTCAGCATCTGGGAATCTGAATTGCAATTATAACTGTATGGTTCCAAGGCATAATTAATATATGTTTTAACTAGAGAAAAACATAGTCAGTCATTTAAAAAGAGTAACTGCTGAATGAAAAAACAAATATGGTAAGATTTCTGAAGCTTTAACACATGTCCATTCTTCATAGAATAATAAAGGGATAGTCAATAAAATTAAAGGGATTAAAAAAAATCTTACATGCTCAAGGATGCATTTGTGGGCAGTAATGTTATTTCCATCAATGTAACAAACAGTAAGTGATAATTTATTTTTAAATTCAATAGTAAATTGAACTAAGGAAATAATTTCATTGGTCTCTCAAACTTCTGAAATCTTAATTTCAGGCTTGTAGTATAATCACCTTTTAAGTGTTATAAGCCTCATAAATTGGTATGCATTTATGGACTCCTCAGTGGCTTGTCCATGCCTGTTACATAGAGCTTAACTACATAATGTGAACTAGTGAGCAAGACCCTACACCACAAATGTGTAGGTTGTGGAGAGTTTACAATATTTGTGTATGTCCAGTTGCTAAGGCACTAAGAGCTAGGCTGCTGGAGCCAAATGTAACATCCACCCAATAAACTAACTTTTAAAACACTCTTGATATAACCCACTGACCCCATACCCCTAATATTCTTTAGCCTGATGGGCCACTATTTTGAGACTCAGGCTTTAGGACAGTGATAGACAGAAGTAATTCCACTGGTGTTCAGACTTTTCTTTCTTTTCATAAACTGCTGACAAATCAACAAAAAAAGTCCCATTTTAAAAGATCAACAAAAAGTCCCATTCTAAAAGACCCTGACCCTGTTAATGAAAAATTTTATTAAAATTAACAGATTTACCAATTAAAATTTCTACATGACAGGCCCCTAACCATGTCCTAAACACTTGTAGAACAAAATATTTAGCTATCTTTGTTATAATTGGTTCTGACTGAAGCAAAACATATAAACATATCCCCTTAAAATAGGTTGTGCAGCCCAGATTTGTAAATTTATCCTCATTTCAAAACTAGGAATGCACTATAGTTAGATACTAATTAACAAAATGGTTATCAGGAAACTTGTCATTCATATATCAAGCAATATATTCTATATTCAGCAAACTTAATTTTATCAAATGTCCTTTAATTTCATACACAACAATATGATACATATTGTACTAAGAAGCGCACAATAGTTTTGCAGTACAATTTCAAAGTGTATACAAATTGGAATACAGAGGTTGAACACTGGTGTGCTGACAGCATTTTTGAACTCTGGATAAACTGCATACAAAACTTACAATTCAAATATTAGCCAATCTGGAAACTTTACTTCCCATAATATAAAAATGATACTTTGAGATGCAAAATATTTTTTACTAACAAACTATATAAACATTTAAAATAATCATTAAAAACTTAACTTTAGAATTTATAAAGATTAGCTATAAAAATATATTGGCAGTCACTTTTCTTATAAATGTACCATTCACTACAATACAAAATAGTCTCTAACATAAAATTGCCTTAGTAACTGTATTTAGAATCCGATAAACCTTACATTAAACTGATTATAAAATCCTCTTGGAAAACTTTGGTATGCATCTTCAGAAGGTTTTTAAAATACTCTTAATTATCTTAAGGGCCTGTAAACATTCCGTTCTATTAAAGCACAACAGAATAAGTAATGTATATTCAACTGCATACAGAATATAGAATCAAAAAACAATTTATTAAATATTTGTAGAAAATCACCATTCCCAGAGTAACCAAAAAACTATTTAAAAGTATCAAACTTCTAAACAATTCTTTTCCATTCTGATAAAAAATGTTACAAAATCACCATACTCCATTCATGTACCTTAGATGTCTTTTAGGACAAGGCCTCAAAAATTGTTAACCTAGTCTCAAAACCCCTCCTGAGTCCAATGAACAGACTTTTAAAAACCTATTTGAGACCTGACAACAGAACAAGTATATATAATCAAGATACATAATTTATATGTTTAGTTATGTATTAGCTTTTCTTTTCTATTTGCAATGTAGAATTTATTGGCAGAAACAGAACACACGCACACAATTGAAGAAAGGTAAATTTTAGGAAACAGAAATGCAAACCTGTAAGGGTAAACTGATTTATTGTTAAAGGTCTGATTTACCAAATTTCATCTTATCTACCATTTTTGGAATATTGACAACTATTGTTATTTAGAAAATTCGAATTGGTGAAAGTTCATTTCCAATGTTTCTTGAGTATGTTTAATTTTTACAGAGCTTCCAGTTGTGCCAGTAACTTCCTTGAGGTCTTTTTCCACTTTATCCTCTGTCACCAGATCTCTCGTGTAAGGTATTTCTCTTTGAGTTGTAAAAACCTAAATAAAAAGCTTCATTTTTGACCTTTCAATTCATAAAACTCCACTAAAAAGAAAAGAAATCCATCTAATTTTTAGACAAGTCCACAAAAATATTTTCTTTCTTAAGAATCAAACACTTTTATTAGAATAAAGATCCTTCAAAGTTTTTAACTCTTCTATTAGAGTTTTGTTTTGATTTTCCAGAACTGCGACTCGATTTTCCAGGCATTTCACATATTCTTTCTTCTTTCTGCGACATTCTCGAGCAGCTTCTCTAAATATAAGCATTAAAAACCAATGTTAGAAAAAAGTTCAAATTCTTTAAGTGGTAAATGTGTGCTGTGTGTGCGCCAAGTTGCTTCAGTAGTGTCTGACTCTGCGACTCTCTGAACTGTAGCCCGCCAGGCTCCTCTGTCCATGAATTCTCCAGGCAAGAGTATGGGAGTGGATTGCCATTCCCTTCTCCATGGGATCTTCCTGACCCAGGGATCGAACCGGCATGTATCATGTCTATTATGTCTAACCTACGTTGGTAGGCAGCTTCTTTACCACTTGCACCACCTGGGAAGCCCAGGTGAAAAAAGTTAGAAAAAAGTTCACATTTTTTAAATGGTAAATGCACTTAAGTAATTTTCCCTGGTCATCCTTTTTTTCTCTTCATTAAAACAAAATCAGGGTATCATCTATATACAGTGAAACACAATGATCTTAAGTGCAGAATTCAATTTGCTATGGCAAATACATTCATATACCTATATAACCCAAACATCATCCATCAAGTCAGACATTTTTATTGCCCCAGAAGTCCCCTCATGCCCATTCTCCCTAAGCAACTACTGTTTCGATTTTTTTTTTATCACCAGAGATGAAGTTTTTCCTATTCTGTAACAGAACTTCCTTCAGACAACAGTCATACAGAATGTACTCTTGTGTCTGGTCTCCATACTCCACTGTATGGATATAATTACAATCTATTGATCCATTATGTTGAGCCATTTGCTAGTTTTAGCTGCTACGCATGTCCTTCCTTGTGCCAGTCTCTGAGAACTTATGTCCCGTTTCTCTTGGATAAACACCAAGAAGTGAAATGTATGGGTCCTCTGGTTAACTTTGGACATAAAATCCTCTAAACTTCAATTTTAAATTATAAACAATGCTTTGATACTCAGTTTTGTACATGTCCTGTTAGAATATTTCTATGGATTTTCATTGAAGTTTTATATACATATACAATAAGTAAAAAAGTATTCTGAAATTTTTTTTTGAACTAAAAATGAAGATATTCTCTGCAACTTGCTTTTTTTGACACATACTATTTTAATGATGTATCTATATTGGTACACAGTTCTTTGTCATGCAGACATTTCATTGTTAATTTTCACTTCCCTAACTACTAGTGAAACGGAACATCTTCAAAAGTTTAAGTCTCCTCTGGATCTGCTCTTATTTATTTGCCTGTTCATTCATACTTTTTGCCTATTTTACATTTAGAAATTACTAGAAAGACACACAACCTAAGAATTCTCAATGAATTATACATACTAACCCGTTATATGTTTCTATATTATTTTCTAATCTACTTGATTTCTGATATTTTTATTTCTTATATGATAAATTCTCTTTTTTACGTCTTTTTCTTGGCTTAGATTAAAACTGCCATGCACTATATATTCCTAAATTTTATAAATTTTATTGCTTAATTTTCAGAGTTTTCTTTAATCTATCTGTAATTACTTCTGTATGTGGTATAAAATAGGAGTCCAATTTAATTTTCTTCTGGATGTGGAGTTGTGTATCATTTCAAAAACATATTCAACTTTTTTTCAGTTGGGTTGTATTATTAATTCAGATGATCTTTATATTTTTTCAAAGAAATCTTTTTTGGGGGGGGCAGATATGTTGCAAATATCTTCTGTAGATTTGAAGCTTATATTTTCAGTCACTTTCTTTTAATGAAAAGTTATTGATTTTAATGAAGATTCATCCATCTTTCATGTTAAATTTTTTATGTCTGTATTATTTTAAGGAATCTTGCCTATACTTGAAACTGTGAGATTATGTATTTTCAACCTAAAAGTTTTTAAAATTTCACCTTTCACATACTCTTTAATTCATCTGGTATGGTGTGAGGAAGAAATTTGAAATTTTCTCACATAAAATAACTATCCTAGCATCATTTATTGGAGTCCCTCCTTCCCCCAATAATCTGCCCTACCAAGGTTTCATGTATTCACAGATGTGTTTCTGAGCTCTCTACTCTGTTTCACTAGTGATTTTGTTTACCTCAATGGCAGTATTACATTATTTTAATTACCACGGTTTAAACAAGATTTGATTATCTCCTCACCTTATTCTTGTCTGGAATATTTTGGCTGCTCTTGACCCTTTTTACTCTTCTATAATTTTAGTATCAACTTGTCAAGTTCTTCAAACAACCTGTTTGGGTTTTGATTGGAACTGCATTGAATCTATGGATCAATTGGGGGGAAAAAATAGTCATCTTTATAATACTGAGTTTCCATATCTGTGGACATAGTATATTTCTCCATTTATTTATTAGATCTTCTTTAATGTCTCTAAAAAACAATATTTTCCATAAATGTCCTGGACATCTTTTGTTAGATTTATTCTTATATATTTCATTTATTGATAATATAAGTATCTTTAAAGTAACTATTTACCAAACTCTTTATTGCTGATGTGAAGAAAACAGCTGATCTTTGAAACTGATCTTATATCTAGTAACCTTATGAATTCATTATTTACAGTAATCTTTCTCTAAATCCATTTTGGTTTTTTTTTAATCAGGCAATCATACAAAAAATAGTAACAGCTTTTATTTTCTTCATTTAAATCCTTATAATATCCCCTCTTTTTTCCTGATTTACTAAACTGGCAAGGATTTCTAGTACAGTGTTGAAGAGACCTGGTTCTTTTTCATTTCTAAAGAGTTTGCAGATTATTCTCCTGGATATTCTCAGCAAATGAATATATCTTTGTTAAAATTAAAATAGCAGTTTTACTTTTCTTCTCCAATTTTTATCGTTTTTATAGTCTCTTGATCTTCGATGATTTTCAATAACATCCTTTTCTACATATGAAAAACATGCTTCTTTCTGTCTCTCTTATTAGATAACTGAAGACTTCACAACACTCATTCTGCTGTCTGCTCGTTCTGCTGACTCTTGCTTCTAAAAGGCTGTGTGGTATTCCTCAAGACTCTGGACCCTAAAACCTGGACCCATGAATTTAAATCCTACGTCTTATCACTTACTGGGCAGTGTAACCTTGGTCAAGTAACTAGACTTCTCTAGGCCTCAGTTTCCTCAAGAAAATGGAAATAATTTTTTTGTGAAAATGGTCTAAGGGCTTGGCATATATAATGGAGGCCTAATTCTTTGGGTATTCTGATTTTTCAGCTTATATTTGTTAGAACTCAATGTGTAGGAATTCTTTAGAGCCTGTGTTGAGGTTGCTTTCTCCAAGCAACTGGGGACCCTATGAGCCCTCACCCAGTATTTACCTATTTTTTGGACTGCACTGGATCTTTGCTGCCGTGCCAGGGGGTACTCTCTAGTTGTGGTGTGTGGGCTTCTCATTTGGCGGTTTCTCTTGTTGCGGAAGACAGCTGTAGGGCGCACAGGCGCAGTAGTTGTAGCGCACAGGCTTAGTTGCCCTGTGGCATATGGATCTTAGTTCCTGGACCAGGGACTGAATCAATGTCTCCTGCAGTGGCAGGCAGATTCTTAGCCACCAGACTATCAGGGAACTCTTTGATACCCATTTTTTAAGTTACAATTCTCAGCTTATTGGTGTAGATCTTCTTGGGTCTTGACCTCAAGGAAGAAAATCTTTGATCCAGTTCTCCAAGCTGGAGTCCCTACGCTCTGTCCCTGGTCCCCTCTGCATACAAAAGCTATGCCAATTAATTACAAAGATCTGAACTTATCCCCAGGAATATACAGCAGCTGCTTCAGTGCTTATTAACATCATGGTCCTATGCTTCTGGTTCATTTCTAACCTCAATAAGATCTCTTTCTGCATGCTCATCCAATCATGTAAAGAAATGGTTTTTATATTTCATCAAGCTTTTAAAAATATTATGCAGCTGAAGTTACACTGTCAGAGAAGTCTCACTCTAGTAATTTTTAACAAGTCTTCTGGGTTTCCTAGGTACACAATCATATCATCAGCAAAGAAATAGGATTATTTTCTAATATTTACATGACTTATTTCATTTACTTGTTTTACTGTATTTGTTGGAACCTCTAAAACAACAGATGGTCTCTGCCTTGTTTCCAAGTTTATTTACAGTGATAATTGCTCCCTTTTATTTTTAGTAAAACATTTTATCTTGAAGTAACTAAGTGTATCCATCTGGCCCTTTATGGTAATTTTTATTCCTCTGGAAAATGATCCTTTTACTCTGATTTTCTAACTTACTCGAGAGGACCTGAAAATAGAACTTTATTTATAATTTTAAAAATTTGTTGTAATCTGCAGCTATTTACCCTCTTTTGTTTCTAATATAGTTTATTGGTATCTTTTTTCTTCTCCCTTGAACACACTTCAAAAAGCTATCCATTAGATTCTTTTTCTCAAAGAATTAGTTTTAATACCAGATGTACATGAGATGCAAACAGCATTGTTTAAAATACATATTAAATGAAAGGTAATGTTTCTAGAGGTTAAATGACTACTACATTTTCATGATCAAAATTCATTTTTAAGAACAATTCTGTATCCATATGTATACTGGTATTATGCCAGAAACCTAGTAATTCTTCCCTATTCTTACTCTAGTCAACAAACAGCAAGCAGAAAATTATTATTTTCACTTAACTTTGTCAACCCAACAAGAACAATACTATTTTAAAAGTTTTGCTTAAGAGTGCTATTTGAAGAACACAACAGAAATGGAAGAACTCTAGGTCATATATTAATAAGAGACTGTGCAAAGGGACTCACTGATCTGCTAGAAACATATAAGACAGATTAACAATTAAAATAAAACTGATATAAACTCTTCTCATTTCTAACATATAATCTCAGTTAAAATCTTTCTGAGATTTATAAAAACGTATCACCCATTCTGATAGTGTAATTTTACTACTTACCTGTTTTTCATCAACCTTATTTCTCTTTTCAGTTGGGGGTCATCTGTCTTAGATGTCTGAGATGTAAGGGTCACGGGAGATGTCATCACCACGGTCTGTGGTAGTGAAGTAGCTGAAGGTGCGGTACGGATCTGATATGTCTGCATATCTCCTGACGCAGCTGTGTGGTCCAAAGAATAAGTTAAAATTCATAAGTGTCTTTGAAAGTACTCTGGAATGCTTTCCATAGATACTTAAGCATACTTACTTTGTACAACAACCTGGTTGCTGGGCACAAGTATTTGTTGTCCATCAGAAGTCTGTGCATACTGGAGAATTGTTGTACCTTGTTGAGTACTGCCTGAATTTGTCATGGTTAATGTCTGAAGGCCCTGTACTCCATCTGTGCCTGGACTGGCCAGCTGTAAGGCTCCATTTGGGGCAATGGCAACTTTAACCAAAGAGAAAATATAGCTAATGTAAGGCTATACAACACACTTATTACAAAGGATTGGCGAACAAAACAATCGCTTTTTATTAAAACAGGTTTAAATGCAATTTCACTTGATGACTGTTGGTTACTTTAGGTGAGCTACATGTAAAAGAAGTAAAATTTGGCATTTCTTGATAAAATTTTGTATTTCAAATAAAAGTTTGCACTAATCTTAAATTTAGTCTTAAATTATACAATAACTGATCGGTCATTTGGGGCTCTATGGAGCACTACATGCTAATTGTTAATGTTGTCACAGCAGTTCTGGGGCATGAGAAAGGGATACCACTGACAAATAACCTTTAAAGCAAAAATAAGTAGAAGGAAAGAGTAACATAGTCTGTAATTTTTATTTAAAAGCATTAGAAAGATTTTATCTTAAAATTTTTTGAATAGGTAAGTGTGCCTAAGGAAAAAAATTCAGAAAGGATAAAAAAGGTTACATAATGAAAAAAAAAATCTTAACAGGCTTTCTCAGCTCCACTCTCCAGTGGTGACACTGTTTCTAGTTATCCTTAGACTTTCCCTATTGCCACACCACAAATATTCCCATATAATTTATAAAATGACTTCAGAAGAAAAGACATTAAAGTTTTTTAGATGTAGAGATTTGCTTTAAATTTACAGTAGCAATTGCTTTCAATCTCTTTCCCTGTAACAGACACAACATACATATAAATATATATAAAAAGGAAAAGTCCGGCCTTCCCTGGTGGTCCAGTGGTTAAGAATCTGCCTTGCAAGGCAGGGGACACTGGTTCGATCCCTGGTCTGGGAAGATCCCACAAGCCCAGGGCAACTGTGCCAGCCTGCGCCAGAGCCCATGCTCCACAGTAAGAGAAGCTGCCACAAATGAGAAGACTCTGCACTACAGCCAGAGGGTAGCCCCTGCTTTCCACACTAGAGAAAGACTGCACGCAGCAGTGAGTGCGGCCAATAAATAAAAAATTAAATATTTCAAGTAAAAGGCCCATTATCCCTATTATTCCACTTGCCATTTCCCACCACCCTCTTGAGATAACCATTATTTCTGGTGCACATCCTTCCTGGTATCTCCCTATGCTCATATAGACTGATATACAATATCAAAATACAGGGGCTTCCCTGATGGTCCAGCGGTTAAAAATTGCCTTGCAATGCAGGGGACAGAGGTACCCTGTATTCGTTCATCCCTTGTCAGGGACCTAGGATCCTACATGTTGCAGAACAACCAGGCCTGTGTGCTGCAACTACTGAGCCCATGGGCCACAACTAGGGAGTCCGTGTACCACAACTAAGACCCAATGCATTTATCTATTCACACACATTATAGATAGATACACATCTTCTGATGTATATGCAAATGTATACATTAATACAGAATTGTTTTCATTTTTGCAACATATCTTCCTATACTTGATTGACATGTGTATTTACCTGGTTGAATTTACTCTCAATCTGTACTATTCAGTATAGTGGCCATGGGCCACATATGGCTATTTAAATTAATTAAAATAAAAAATTCAGTTCCTCAATCTCACCAGGTACTCAGTAGTCACACACAGCTTAGGAGCTACTGTACTGAACAATGCAGACAGAGAACATCTGCATCAGCAAGGAAGTTCTGCTGCATCGAACTGCCCTTAACAACATGTACTGTCCTGTACTTCGATTGTAACATGCGAAATACTGGCCTAAGTTTCTATATAGTTTTCATAATAATAAACCATGTATCATAACTTTTAACTTGCTAATATGCTGTCTTAAATATTTTTGGAAATAACAATACATGTGATTAAAAAAAATTCAGTTTTGTTTAAAATGAAAAGTGAACCTCCCAACTGCTTCTGAGCTCTGCTCCTGTTTCCTTCCTTGCAACCACTTTGCCCAGTTTGTGTTCTCAAAAATACTCTATATATATTCTTAAAATTATATGTTCATAACACATTTTACTGAAAGCCTACTATGTGCCAGGCCCAATATCCCAAGGTTATAGTGGTGAACAAGACAAAGTTCTCCCCCTCAAGGAGATCATAAATCATAAATCAAATAAGCTAATCTACATATATTCTATAATTAAACAAATATACTTTAAAGCATTTATATGTAATTATATTGGAAAAGTACCTAAGAAAATAAACTAAAGGGTGGAGCAATATATTTTAGCCACAGTGGTCTCTCTGAGGAGGTGACACTTAAGCAGAGCAAGAGTGAGGATGTAAGCCATATGAGGATCTGGGTCAAGAACGTGCAGGTGGTAGGGATGACACGTCCAAAGATCCTGAGGCAGAAATGAGCTTCATGTGTTTAATAAACGGCAAGAAAGTTTGTGTGGCCAAATGGCATCAAGTGACAGGAGATGAGATCAGAGTAGGCAAAGCCAGATCCTGATGTAATGCCTTGTAGGACTTATTCTAAATGTGTCAGAAAGCCACTGGAAGATTTTGAGCTAAAGCAGTGTAATCTAATAGACATTTTAAATAAACTGCTTTGGTTGCAATATCGAAAACTATCAGATCAAGGATGGGAAGCAAGATAACTAATCGGATACTGCAGTAGTTCGGATGACAGTATAAACCCAGGTGGTGGAGATGGTGAGAGGTGGTCAGATAGGACAGCTGTTTTGTGGCAAGAGCCAATTAGACTTAAAGAACAGGGCTTATGAGAGAAGGGAGAAGTTATTTACAAATGGGACAGCACAAATGAATTTCTTGGGGGTGATGGAGTATCTTGACTGTGGTGGTGCTTAGGCAACTCCAAGCATCTGTCAAAACTCACAGACTTACCCCCAAAATAAGTATGCAAGCTATGTATCACTAGCAAGCTGTGTGACTTCAGGGATATTAATTGTCTAACTCTCTAACTTCAGTTCCCTCATGAATTGTTAACTGCCCACCTTACAAAACTGTTATAGGGAATAAATGAGATAATGCTAAAAAAGAACTCTGCATTATTTCTGGCTCAAAATGCTACTTATTATCCTTTAATACTCATCACTATCAAAGTATGACAGTCTATGCCAGCTTCTTCACAGGAAGGTTCTGTTCTGTGTCTGCCAGGTGGGAAGTTACTCCTGTACGTACTGTACTGGCCGGTGCTAGTCTGATAGATGGGAGTTGGAACAGACATAGAAGTGACAGCAGAAACTCCAGGGTTTTCTCCGTCTCCTTTTCTGCCCCGTGTATCTTCGGAAGATAGGTCTTTCAAAATCTTTCTGTGGAAAACAGAACTCTATTATTAATGTTGGTAATGAGGACAACTTTACAAAAAGAAATTACTAAACCTCTTTCAATTTCAGGTTAAAAATACAGTGATCTAGTAGACACCTAGAGTCGGACACAACTGAAGCGACTTAGCAGCAGCAGCAGCAGTAGACACCTAAACTGTGGCGTCGAAGAATCATTTGTTTAGCACATACTATTTTTTTACCTCAAGCTAGAGATAGTGAAAGACAAGGAAGCCTGGTGTGCTGCAGTTCATGGGGCTGCAAAGAATCAGACATGACTTAGTGACTAAGCAACAAGACTCTGTTTAGCAGGCTGGTTACATTTTAGTTTATGATGACCTGAAAAGAAACAATGAGCAAATACCCATACAGAGTGCCTTTTCAACAACAAGGCCCTTGTAGAGGTAGAAAAGGTCTCTTTATAGGAGAGGTGGCTCCATTGTGAGTACAAGGTGCTATTCATTTTCTAAACAGTGTCAGTTATCTTTATTTAAAAAGATCAAATTGGGGACTTTCCTGGCAGTCCAATGGTCAAGAATCCACACTTCCACTGCAGAGGGCACGGGTTTGATTCCTGGTCTGGGAACTAAGATCCTACCCTACATGCTGCATGGTGCAGCAATCAATCAATAGATTAAATTTATTTTTTCAACCTTCAACTCTATAATGGAAGAGAAACCCATAGTTCTCAGAAAGAAACAAGAAGATTAAAAATACTACTCTAAGACTGGTGGTTGCCAAGGTGGAAGGGGATGAACTGGGAGTCTGGGGTTAGTGAATGCAAACTGGTAACATTTAGAATGGATAAACAATATCCTACTGCATAACATAGGGCACTATAGTCAATATCTGGTGATAAACCATATGTAAAAGAATGTGTGCATAAATTAGGGGGATGGAGCCCATTTTCCTAACTTTGATGGAAAGTATAAAAAAACTACTATAAAAACACAGAGTATCTGTGATAAACAAAATTCATTATTTTAACAAGAAGTACACTTGACTCCACAAAAATAAGGCAAAAATAAGGGGATGGAAAAAGATGCCTTGCTGAAAAGAAAGGTCTTCCAAAACACAGCTGGGGATGGAAGGAGCATTGAAAGAAAAAAGAAATTTTTACTCAAGAATTCCACGTTTGTCGGAGAAAAATTAGAAAATCTTAACTACTTGTGCAAAAACAATAATAAAGAAGAATCACAAAGAAAAAAAAAAAAACCCTTAGCATTAAATGAGATCTTTCATGTTACCTATGCTAAACTTCCAGCCCATTCAGGAATTCTCTAACATTACTAACAGCTTCTATTTATAGGAATAAGGCATCCACAATTTCAAAAAGCAAACTATTCAATTATTGGATGGTTAGAGCTCATCCTTGTTTAGTTTCAAAGCTAATTCCACCCAGTGAAACTAGAGAAAGTTAAACTGTATACCCTAATCCTATATCCATGCCCTAGCTTTGCAATATCTGACAACTGCTTCAGGTTTTCTTCATCAGTGGCCAGATAATTTCAGATCCTTCAGATGTTCTTTTATCACATGTTGAAGATCCTTTCCCAGCTTGGTCCCCTGAACCTGGACAGTCTTCCCACCAAGAACCAGAGTGGAGAACAGAGGACGTGGCGGTCCTACGAACTCTGTGTTAGCCATCTGTAGAACCGCCACTGTGCTTCCCAAACCTGCTATGTACCAGAATCATCTGGAGAGGCTTATTGAATCCAGACTCCCAAATGGCACCTTTAATGATTTGAGTGAGCTGGTCAGGACAGAGCTCGAGAATACATTTAACAAACTGCCTGCAAGGTCCTAAGCAGCCAGCCTTGCATGAAATGGTGGAATGCTGTGCCCATTTCTTTTTCAATTTTAAGTTACAAAATATTTTGAGCACAGAAAGTATAGGAGGGCTTCCCTGGTGGCTCAGTGGTAAAGAATCTGCCGGCCAATGCAGGAGCCACTGGTTCAATCCCTGGTTCCTTGAAGATCCCACACGCTGTGCAGCCATGAAGTCTGTGTGCCACAACTACTAAGCCTGTGCTCTAGAGCCAGAGAACTACAACTCTGGAGCGCATGCGCCCTAGAGCCCGTGCTCAGCAACGAGAGAAGCCACCACAACGAGAAGCCTCCACACCACAACTAGAGAGTAGCTCAAGGGCAGCTCACCTCAATGCGAGAGAAGCTGTGCAAGACCCAGCTCAGCAAAAAAGAGGACAGAAAGTAAAACACCTATGCACCATATACCAGGAATCAACTCATCGCCACTGTGCCATGTTTGCTTCAGATATCTCATTTTAACAGGAATTAAGTTACATATACACCAAAATGTCACCACCAATTCCTTTCCCTTTTTCCCTCTCAATGAGTGCCATTATCTAAATTATTATTTATCATTCCCGCATATATTACTTTATTTTACTATATTTTGAGATACCATTTGCCATTGTTTTACATTCTTCCTCATCCTCCTTATTCAACCCTGGAGAATCTTAAAGAGCCATCTTTCGGACTTCTCCATCTACATTCTTTCCAGTGAGCTCATCTGTCCCAAAGGCCTGAATACCTTGTGTACACTGATGACCCCTCAAAATGGTATTTTCTCAACTTCTCTCCTGAACTCGAAACTCACATATCCAATTGTGTATTGAATGCTTCCATTCAACAGGCACCTCAAACTTAATACCTCCAAATCTAGTATCAGATATCCTTCTACCCCTGGCAGTCTTACTAATGTCAGTAAATATCAACTCTACTTTTCAAAAATTTTGGAGCTGTCCTCTTTCTCACAACCTTTATCCAATTCATAAACAAATCTCATTGTTTCTATCTTGAAAATATATTCAGAATCTTACCCATCCTCTTCACCTCCACTGTGGTTCCCCAAGTCCATACCACCAGCTCCTCCTGACCAAACAACAGCCTCTAGCAGGTCCTCCTTGCTACAGTCTGCTCTCCACACAACAACCAGTCATCTTTTTAAAATGTCAGTTAGATCAAATCACTCGTGTGCAACGGTTCCCTATCAGAATAAATGACATGGTTGACAAGGTTTGTCCCTGTGACTTCTCCAACCACACCATCCAGCCATCTTGCTACAAGATTATCAGTTTTACTGATTCCACACCCTCCTACCCCGCAAAGAACCACCTTTCAGTTATCTCTGTTCGTTTTCTCTTTAAGTTCACAGATTTCTGCTCTCCGGCACTCCCACTTGCGCCACTTGTCTTGCAGGATGTTAGTTCCCCAACCAGGAATTGAACCCTCCAGCAGTGGAAGCATGGAGCCCTAAGCAACAGACTGCCAGCGAATTCCCTGATTTCTGCTCTTAATCTCTATTATTTTTTTTCTCCTGCTTGTTTTAAGCTTATTTTATTTCTCCCCTAGTTTCTTAAAGTGGAAGCTGAGACTGTTGATTTGAGACCTTCCTTCCTATATAGTGTTTAATATGGTAAATTTCTATTTCCTACTGATTTGTTATTTCCTACAGAGTTTGATATTTTATATTTTTAATCTTTCATTAAGTTCAATGTTTTCTAATTTCCCTTAAGATTTTCTGTTTGGTTATTTCTAAGTGTGTTAATTTCTGTATGGAGATTTCCTGTTATCTTTCCTTTATTGGCTTCTAGTCTAATTCAAGTATGAGTAAAGAACTTTGTGTAATTTCAGTTTTTCTAAATTTGTTAAGGTTTGTTATGATCCAGGACGTGGTCTTTCTTGGTGGATATTCTTTGTGCACGTAGGTGAAGTGTTCTAACAATGCCAATTAGATCCAACTGGTTGATGGTATTGTTCAGTTCTATGATCTTGCTTATTTTCTGCTGTAACTTCTGTTGGATACTAAGATAGATGTACACAAATTTTCAACTGTAACTGTGGATTTATTTTGCTTTTCAGTTTTGTAAGTTTTTGATACATGTATTCTGAAGCTCTGTTGTTAAGTGCATACATATTTAGGGTTGTTATATCTTCTTGGTGAACTGATTTTCTCTTTATCTCTGATAATTTTTTTTGCTCTGAAGTCCATTTTGTATGATACTAATATACCCACTTTACTTTCATTTTCATTATGTTATTTCTCTTGGTTATATGTATAGCAATATTAGTACTGGTTTATAACATAAATATGTTCAGTATTTTGAAGAACTGCCAGATTGTTTCCATAGCCACTGTCCCCCTTACCAACATTTGTTATGTTTTGTTTGGGATTTTTTTAAGCATCCTACTAGGTTTGAAGTGGTATCTCATTATTTTGACTTGCATTTACCTAATGAAAAATCATGCTGAACAATTTTTTACATGCTTATTGGCCATCTGTGTTTCTTCTTTGGATAAATATTCTAGTCTTTTCCTCATTTTTTAACTGGGTTATTTGTCTTAACAATATTCAGTCTTCCAGTTGATGAACATGTAATGTCTTTTCAGCTAAGATTTTTAAAAATTCCTCTCAATGAAGTTTTGTAGTTTTCAATATGCAAGTATTAATATTATATATATCTGTTAAATTTACTTGACTGGTCAAAAAGTTCATTTAGGCCTTTCCATATGGAAAAAACCCAAACAAACTTTTTGGGTGACCTGATACATAACTTGGATTTATAAATTTAATTTCAAGTACTTTATATAGTTTATGTTGTTATGAGTAGGACTGTTTTCTTAATTTCATTTCTGGATTGTTTATTGCTAGTGTAGATAAATACAGTTCATTTTGTATCCTGAAACCCTGCTGAACCTGTTTATTATTTCTACTTTAGTGGATCCTTTGGGATTTTCTATATATGAAATCACTGTCATCTGCAAACTTTTATTTCTTCCTTTCCAGTAAGCTTTTTAATTTTCTTAACTGCCTGAGAGTAGAAGTAGTGAGACATTCACAGCCTTGTCTTGTGCCTGCTCTTAGGAGAAGAAAATATTCAATCTTTCTCCATTAACTATGTCAGCTACGGGCTTTTGTAGATACTCATCATCAAGTTGAGGGAAGCTCCCATCTATTTGTCTGATGAGAATTTTTATCATTAAAGGGCACTGTGTGTGTGCTTGGTCGTTCAGTTGTGTGTGACTCTTTGGACTGCAGCCTGCCAGGTTCTTCTCTCCCTGGGATTCTCCAGGCAAGAACACTAGAGTGGGTTGTCATTCCCTCCTCCAGGAAATCTTCCTGACCTGAGGATCGAACCTGTGTCTCTTGCATCTCCTGAATTGGCAGGCAGATTCCTTAGTGCCAAGTCATTGGGGAAGCCCTTTAACCCTGATTTCATCAAATGCTTTTTGTGTCTGCTGAGATGACTATAAGTTTTCCGGTTTTATCCTACAAATATGATTTATTACATTAATTGACTTTCAGATGTTAAACCAATTTTCCAGTCCTGGGATAAATCCTACTCAATTATGGTGTATAATACCTTCCATCTGTTAACCTATTTGACTTACTAATATTTTGTTGAGGATTTTTGTGTTTGTATTCACAGGAACACTGGTATGTAGTTTTATCATCTCTTTTAACTAGTGAGTTTCAGTCATGTGCTCTTTTTTTTGGCCACACCTCAGGGCGCGTGGAACTTCCTTGCTCAGGGATGGGACCCATGCCTCCCGCAGTGGAAGTGCAGTCTTTTTAACATTGATTTTTATTATAGAGTGCAGTTGCTTTACAGTGTTGTATTAATTTCCACTGTACAGCAAAGTGAATCAGTTATACATACACATATATCCCCTCTTTTTACATGTCCTTCCCATTTAGGTCACCACAGAGCATTAAGCTGAGTCCCCTGTGCTATACAGCAGGTTCTCATTAGTTTATCTATTTTATACATAATAGTGTATATATGTCAATCCCAGTCTCCCAATTCATCCCACCCACCCACCTTGGTATCTGTTAATTTTTTCTCTACATCTGTGTCACTATTTCTGCTTTGCAAGTAAGTTCACCTGTACCATCTTCCTAGATTCCAAATATAAACAATATTATACAGTATCTATTTTTCTCCTTCTGACTTACCTCACTCTGTATGACAGTCTCTAGGTCTATCTATGTCTCTGCAAATGGCACTACTTTGTTCCTTTTATGGCTGAGTAATATTCCATTGTGTATGTGGACCACATCTTCTTTTATCCATTCCTCTGCTGATGGACATTTAGGTTGGAAAGTGCAGAGTCTTAACCACTGGCCCACCAGCGAAGTCCCATGCTCTCTTAATAGAATTATTGATACTGGTGGAACTAACATTTTATTATTTGCTTTTTAAAAAAATTCTTCTGCATTCTTTTAAGATTTTTTAAAACTCCATTTTAATTTACCTATTGTGTATCTGACTAAATCTCTTTGTATAGTTTCTTTAGTAGTTGCTCTGGTGTTACAATACAGATGACAAGTCTACTTAGTCAATGTTTTACCACTTGAAGTGAATCTTAGAAACCTTACTACCACATTAAATCCCTACCTGATCCCATTTATTTTGTAAGTTGTCTTATATTTTACCTCTGCATACACTGAAAGCCCCATCAGAGTCATTTTTTTCAACTGTCAAATATATTTCAACTATCAAACTATTCACAGAAGAACAGTCTATTATATTTGCCCAGATCTTGCTATTCCAAGTTTCTTTTGGTCTTAATAACTTAGTAGGTATTTTAGAGAAACTCTGCTGTTGATGATTTCTCTTAGTTTTCTTTTATCTGAGAATACTTAGTTCAACTCCATTTCCCAGGGTTATTTTTACAAGACACAGAATTCTGGATTAACAGTTCTTTTCTTTCAGTACTTTAAAAATGTTATTCATTTCTTCTAGCCTGCAGTTTTGGTGAGAAATCTAGAGTCTTTCACAGCATTCCCTTATAAGTGGTGTGTCATATAAGTGGTTGCTCACAATATGTGTTTATTTCATAGCTATTTAATTATGGCATGTCTGGGCAGGGGTTTCTTTTGTGTTTTATCCTGTTTAAGATTTGCCAAGTTTTTTGAATCTGTAGGTTTCACTGAACTTGGGAACATTTCAGTCATTATTTCCAAAAGTATTTTTTCTGCAACATACTTTTTTTCTGTTCTATGACTCACATGACACAATGTTAAATCTTTGGGAACTGTCTCTCTAGTCCCTGGGAATTAATTTTTCTGATCTCTATTCTTCAGACTGGATACTCTCCACTGAACTATCTTTAAGTTGAGTAACTTATCTCTGTTCTCCTATTGAATCCATCCAGTGAGGTTTTTTTTTCAGTTAACTGTATTTCTCAGCTATAGAATTTCTGTTTTGTTCTTTTCATATCTATTTTTTGCTGAGAGTTTCTATCTTTCCATTCATTTCAAGAGAATCTAACCTTACTTGTTAGTCAGAACACTGCAGTAATAGCTCCTTTGAAGTCCTTATCATTTAATTCCAGTATCTTGTTCATCTAGGAGATGATGGCATTTGCTGATAGTCTTTCCTTACAAGTTAAGATTCTTCCAGGTTCTTTGTATGCCAAGTAATGGACATTTTCAATATTATGATACCTGACTCTTTAAAATCCTGCAGAGAATTTTTGATATTCTTCTTTTAGCAGGCTATCAACCTGGTTGTGTCTAAACCACAAGTTCTGATTGGCCTTCTGTGTGTTGTAGTTCCAACATCAGTTTCAGTTTTCAAAGACTCTGCAGTGCTATTCAGATTTGACCCCGTGTGCACCATGCAGTGGCCAGTTTGGAACTTGAGCTGCAAAGTAGTTCAATTCTTAAAATCTACAGTCCTTTCAAATTACTATTAAAGTTAACTAAAAGTAAACACAGACATCTAATACTTTGCCAGAAGGTAAGTCTAAATTCCTCCTCAGCACAGCAACAGGGGCCCTTCATAACCTGGCTCAAGCCTATCTCTCTTAACACGTGCCTTCTGATATAAACACATGTTCCTTCTGGATGTAATCTGCTTTGCATTACACCATTCAAACTCATGTGGTAATATAACACACACAGGATTTGATACATGAGCACTAACCTGTAAGATGGGCGCCGTGCTAGGATCCCGTGGGTTTTCTGTGAGGAGCCTATGCTGTCGGATGAGTCCTGAGACTCCTCACTCTCTGATAAAGATGATACCTGAAAGAGAGAACTGGTTTTACTAAGATGAACAAACCAAGTGGGAAAAGAATTAAATTTAATTTTTACTTAAAAAAAAAAGAAATCTGTCTTCTACCACCCAAATTCATTTGTCATTAAATCTAAGGTCTAAAAGAAAGAAAGAAAAGGAAAAAGGAGAAAGTTTATTTCAGGAGTCTAAACTAAAGGAACATACAACACAGCAGGCTCAGAACTAAGAAGTCTATCCCCCAAGTAAAGCAATACTACTGCACTCGAGTTGTAAATACCAGTCTTGAGACTGTTGCACACTACTCAGATTTTTTATCATTAATGCTATCTGATTTGGATTCTGGATATGCTTTGAAATGCTACTAGATATCCAACTAATATCTAGTTAATAGATAATGACATTGAGGAGTCTGCTGAATATACAAACCTGTGTGTCAGGGAAGAGCTCTGGGCTAGACATACATATTGGAAGTCAGCTCTCCAGGACAGTCCTTAAAGCCACAAGACCAAGTGAGCTCAGGAAGGAGAGATAGGACAAAACCCAGGGACATTCTTAGCAGTAAGAGGTTGGAAAGAAGGGGAGGAACCAGCAAATGAGGCCAAGAATAAGCCACCAGTGAGGCAGGAGGAATACCAAATGAACGCAGTGTCCTTGAAAAACTAGCAAAGACAGAGTATTAAGGAGAAAAGAATGATCAACCATGTCAAATTCTGCTAGCAGGTAAAGTAATATAAGGACCCAGGACAACCATTAGATCTGGCAAAGTGGAGGTCACTGGGAAGGGCAGGTACAAACATAAGTAAACTTAAAAATCTGTAATAATTAGCTTTATCTCATCTCATAATTGAATTAGTTAATACATGTAAAGCATTCAGTGCATGGCACAGCACAAGTACACATTAAATTTTAACTACTATTAATAATAAACCTATTGATTGTCTGTGAAAGCCTCCTTGATGAGATATTCAACTTGAGATCTGAAAGGCAAGAGAAGCCAATGCTGGAAATGTTGAGGAGAAAACTTTCAAGTAGAAAAAAAAGTAAAACCTATTAAAACTAGTCAGCACAATAACCATATGCAAGTTTTAAGTTACATCTTACAACTGAGGAAATAAGATTTTTTTAAATGTATTAAATTTCTCAATATTTTTCTGAAGTTACATTGTGATACCTGACTTCTTTTAAAAAAATAAAACAGGCTTCTAAAAAGGACATAATAAATAAATTCTCTACATTACCTACTGTATACAGAAAGCCTTCCCCTAAACTATTTAGGCTCAGATCTTAAATTTCCAAAGAAGCTTGTTTTACACTGTATAATCACCTTCAAAAATGAGTTCAAGTATACTTATACTTTTTTATATCTTAAATCTTTATCTTTTGATAGAAAAGAAAGAACGGGTCATAATCAGTAATAGTTAATAAATAATCACAGTAACAAACAACACAGTAATAATTAAAGAAGATCAGTCGCTTCTGTTTCCTCAAGCATCACAGATATACCATTTCTAATCTAAATCTTAGCTGTTTTACCTTTTGTCCGCAGATTTACTCCAAAGCCTCCCAGTGAACTCAAGAAAATAATTCCTAGAACTAAGACATTACTTATAACTAAGAGGAAGAACCTCTAATGACAGCACTAGCAAGTAAGAGTAAAATCTTCACATTAAAAACTCAGAAAAACCATGCAGCAATCACCTTTTACAAAGGAAAAAACACATAAAGACGCAGCCCCAGAGCTGACAGCCCTGGCAGATGCTGTATATACTCAAGAGGGAAAAAGAGCTACACAGACACTGTATATAGTCAAGGAAAAATGAGTTATACAGACACCGTATATGCTCAAGAGGAAAATGAGCTACACAGACACTGTATATACTCAAGAGGAAAGATGAGTTATACAGCCACTGTATATACTGAAGAGGGAAAATGGGTTACAGATTTTCTTCCAAGATAGCTGCTTCTAAAAATGAGAGATGACCAAAGGCATTCTGAGACTCACAGGAGCCAGAAGATAAAATGGGGAGAAAGAGTAAAAAGCAAAGAACCCAGAATGGCTCTTTCCTTCCTATTGTTGCCAGGTGTAAATAGACAGGCATAAGTAAGAATTTTACAATGAGGGAACTCTCTTTTATATGATCACCATAAAGCATAAAGTAGGTACTTTCTTACTTTGCTAACACACTCACATCATCACCCTTTCTTCAGAATTCTCTTTTTCGTGAAGGATACCACTAGGATAAAAAGGTGCTTTCCCTTCAGAAAATCTTTCATTTCCTTAAATTCTGAACAATAACTTCTCCCCAAAATTGCCTTCTGTTTTCACTGGGTAGTATATACATGAAACTAGAAGTTCTAAAACTTTTCCATTCACTTCATTTGTTCTATAGTCCAATCTCTAAGACATCGTTATCTTGGTCTGTAATATTGAAACTACAGCAACTTCAGTTGTCCAAAGACTCCAGGTTCACAAGTCCCCTCTCTCAGCCACTAAGTCTTTTAATTTCTGTACCGTTTGCACGTGTGGTGGGTGAATTACAGAAGACTGAGCTGTCTGGATGACCCCCTGAACCTGTACTTGCTCTCCAGGAAGAGGTACAATTGTCACTGGCGCAGATCCTCTTAATGACATCTAAGAACAAATAAAAATTCAATTAACATAATATAATACCTGTGCATGTAAGATAGCTGAGTTCTTTATACTAGAAAACACATTTTAGAGCTTATTATATATAACCACATCTATTAATCACACATTAGCTATTTTCTGTGTGCAGGAGATTGCACTAGGAGTATAAAATGAACAGAGTAAGAGTTATAATACAAGCAAAAATAGAGAAACCAAACTATTGTGGGAGCAAAGACAGAGTGCTATTTCAGCTGGGTCTTGAAAGATATATAATTTCCTGATGGTATATATGGGGAACAGGGCTGGAAGATATTTTGGGTGGTGGAACTGATTGTATAAAAACATCACTGTTCTTTAGGACATGTCATTCTGAAGAGAGCTGGTTAAAAACAATTAAGAAATCAAGGGTCAAAAAGTGAGAGAGGGGCTCCTGGTAGTCCAGCGGTTAAGACTCTGCGCTTCCACTACAGAGGACACAGGTTCGATCCCTGGTTGGGTAACTAATATCCCACATGATGTGTGGTGTGGCCAAGAAAAAATTCAAAATTTTTTAAAAAGTGAGAAATACCAACTTTGGGCAGCATCTTTAAAAAATTTTTTTTCATGATTAAATTTTTTACTTAAAATATTTTATTTCTGTGGAAAGCAGATGGGGAGTCATGGAAATACCACAATAAAATACTAAACCAAGAAAAGTCCACCCATCATCTTTTAAGACTCAGCTCAGGTTCTACCTCTTCCAAGAAGCTTTCCCAGAAATTTTCAGATCTCTCACCTTCCCCTAGACTATGCTGGTTCTAAGCATTCATCCTGGGCTTAAACACAAAATAAAATACAAGGCTGCTCCTCAAGTCCTGAAAATCACCTTCGTGACTCTTTTCTGTGTATGCAACAGGTCCTCAATAACAATGCCTTATTCACTTTCATTTAAGGTTCTTTATCCTTTCCCAAAGTTGGATTAAATTCATCTCACTATCCCCTGAATGCCTAGGTCATAAAATATTGTATATAAAAATTTATCCAAATTATCAGAAAGGGAGTAAAAAAACACCTTTTAAAACTGCATTCTCCCAAAATAAAATACTTAGGAATAAACCTGACCAAGGAGATGAAAGACTTATAGGCTGAAACTATAAAACATTAAGAAAGGAAACATTAGATAATTGAAAGAAATGGAAAGATAGGCCATGCTCTTGGATTGGGAGAGTTAATATTGTTAAAACACAATAATACCCAAAAACAGATTTAATGCAATCCCTCTCAAATTACCACTGATATTTTTCACCAAACTAGAACAAATAATCCTAAAATTCCTATGGAACCATAAAAGGCCCAGAACTGCCAAAGCAATTCTGAAGAAAAAGAACAAAACATGAGGTATAATCCTCCCAGACTTCAACAATACTACAAAGCTACAGTAATCAAAACAGCCTGGTACTGGCATAAAAACAGACATATAGATCAATGGCTCAGAAAAGAGAGCCCCAAATTAAACTCACACACCTACAGTCAGTCTTCAACACAGGAAACAATATTGTATGAATATTGTGGGAGAAGACAGTCTCTTCAGCAAGCAGTGCTGGGAAAGCTGGACAGCTACAACACACCCTCTCACTATACACAAAAATAACACGACATCGTAAAACTCCTAGAAGAGAACATAGACAAAACATTCTCTGACATAAATCGTACTTATGTTTTTTCAGGTCAGTCTCCCAAGGCAACAGAAATAATAACAAAAACAAAGAAAAGGGACCTAATCAAACTTACAAACTTTTACACAGTAAGGAAACCATAAATAAAACAAAAAGACAACCTACAGAATGGGAGGAAATATTAACAAATGATGTGACCAACAAGGGCTGAATTTTCAAAATTTACAAACAGAGCATACAACTCAATAAATGGCCCAATCCCACAATGGGCAGAAGACCCAAACACACCTTTCTCCAAAGAATCATACAGATGGCCAACAGGCACATGAAAAGATGCTCAACACTGCTAATTTATTAGAAAAATGCAAATCAAAACTATAGGGAGGGGGAATTCCTTGGTGGTCCAGTGGTTAGGACTCCAAGTTTCCACTGCAGTGGGCACAAATTTGATCCCTGATAGCGAACTAAGATCCTGTAAAAAAAACAAAAACCAATGAGGTACCACCTCACACCAGTCAGAACGGCGTATTTAAAAGTCTACAAATAACAAATGCTGGAGAGGGTGTAGAGAAAAAAAAAAGAACCCTCCTACACTGTTGGTGAGACTGTAAGCTGGTGAAGTAGTGCAGACACTATAGAAAACAGTGCGGAAATTCCTTGGAAAACTAAAAACAGATTTACCATATGATCCAGCAATCCTACTTCCTGGGCATACATTGGACAAAACCACAATTCAAAAGATAAACGCATCCCTGTGTTCCAAGCAGCACTATACACAATAGGCAAGACATGGAAACAACCTAAACATCCATCAACAGATGAATGGATAAAGAAGATGCAGTATATATAAACAGTGGACTACTACACAGCCATTAAAAAGAATGAAATAACGCCACCTGCAGCATCAGGAACACAACTAGAGACGATCATACCAAGTGAAGTCAGAAAGAAGGATGACAAATACCATATGATACCCACTTACACATGGAATGTAAAAGACAATACAGAGGAGCCTGTCTATGGGACAAACAGAATCAGGGGCAGAGAGAGGAGGCTGGTGGTTACCGAGGGGGAAGGGTTGAGGGACGGAGTGGAGTGAGAGGCTGGAGTTAGATGCAAGCTTTTATACATAGAATGGGTGAACAAGGTCCTACTCAGGTACAGCACAGAGAACTGTATTCAATATCCTATGCTAAACCATAAGGGAAAAGAATATTTTAAAAAACCATACACACATACATTATTCTCGTCAATGTTATTTTCCCTTACGGTTTAGCACAGGATATTGTGTGTGCTCAGTCACTCAGTCGTGTCCAACTCTTTGCTGTCCAAGGGACTGTAGCCCACCAGGCTCCCCTGCCCATGGAACTTCCCAGGCAAGAGTACGGGTTGCCACTTCCTACTCCAGGGGATCCCGTGACCCAGCAATTAAACCCATATATCTTGCATCTCCTGCATTGGGAGGTGGATTCTTTACCACTAGTGCCATCTGGAAAGCCCTGGCATAGGATATTGAATATATACTCTGGAGAAGGGAATGGCAATCCACTCCAGTATTCTTGCCTGGAGAATTCCATGGACAGAGAAGCCTGGTGGGCTATAGTCCACGGGGTTGCAAAGAGTCGGACATGACTGAGCGACTAACATACACATACACATATATATGGAGAGAGAGAAAAGAGAGATGATTATTATTATTAGTTTTAACTGAATCACTTTGCTGAACAGCATTAAGTAACACAAATATTCCAAATCAACTATACTTCGATTAAAAACAAACAGAAACCCCTTTATCCAGGCACTGAAAACTGTAGATTCTTAGCACAAGCAACTCCATTCAACCTCCCTCACACACTGTAAGAGACAAGACCAAACTCTAGCACACCTTCTGTCAGCTTAAGGCTGTGTCCCTAGGATGACCCAGTATCTTCAAAAGGTCTCCCTGAGAAAGCTTAATGCTGCCAAATAATTAACTGCTTGTTCTAGCCAACACCTTTGACCTCACTTTTCTTGGAGTACTTAACCTTAGAAAAATCGCAGCTGTCAATCCTTTCTCTGACCCTTGAAACACAAATCTTTTACAACCCAGAAATGTCTCTCTCAAGGGCCTGAAAGTCATCCTTTGAAATGTAATCACCAAGAAGGACAGGGCCCTTGCCTACCAGTCTCTGTGGAAGGATGGGAACCTCAATTTGAGAAGCACCAATTAGCAAGCGGACACAGACGGCTTGATCACACTGACCAACCCCTCCACCTAACATCTTCAATACTTTTCCTTTAGTACACCCCAGCATTTTAAAAGGGACCCAAATTTTCTTTCGGCAGAGCTGAGCTTAATTTATGCTGGAGTTTCTCTTCCCTACTGTATGAATGAACTGTGAAATCTCGCTGCCTTTAACAGGTGTCTAACTGTGTTTTTGTTGACAGTATCCCTCTATGGAGATACAGAAATTAATGAGTAAAAATAAACAGAACTCATGAATCTTCAGAGTCTAGCTCTAGAGGTACCATTACCCTCAGAGGTTCCCTTACTTTTCAGATCCTAACTAAAGCCAGTTCAGTTCAGTCACTTAGTCGTGTCCGACTCTCAATGACCCCACGGACTGCAGGATGCCAGGCTTCCCTGTCCATCACCAACTCCCAGAGTTTACTCAAACTCATGTCCATCGATTCGGGTGATGCCATCCAACTATCTTACCCTCTGTCAACCCCTTCTCCTCCTAGCTTCATCTTTCCCAGCATCAGAGTCTTTTCCAATGAGTCGGTTCTTCGCATCAGGTGGCCAAAGTAATGGAGTTTCAGCTTCAGCATCAGTCCTTCCAATGAATATTCAGACCTGATTTCCTTTAGGATGGACTGGTTGAATCTCCTTGCCGTCCAAGAGCCTTCTCCAACAGCACAGTTCAAAAGCATCAATTCTTCGGCGCTCAGCTTTCTTTATTTGACTACTGGAAAAACCATAGCTTAGATGGACCTTTGTTGGTAGAGTAATGCCTCTGCTTTTTATATATGCTGTCTAGGTTGGTCATAGCTTTCCTTCCAAGGAGTAAGCGTCTTTTAATTTCATGTCTGTAGTCAACATCTGCAGTGATTTTGGAGCCCAAGAAAATAGTCTCTCACTGTTTCTGTTGTTTCCCCATCTATTTGCCATGAAGTGATGGGACCAGATGCCATGATCTTCGTTTTCTGAATGTTGAGCTTTAAGCCAACTTTTTCACTCTCCACTTTCACTTTCATCAAGAGGCTCTTTAGTTCTTCTTCGCTTTCTGCCATAAGGGTGGTGTCATCGGTCTATCTGACGTTACTGATATTTCTCCCAGCGATCCTGATTCCAGCTTGTGCTTCATCCAGCCCAGCATTTCGCATCATGTACTCTGCATATAAACTAAATACACAGAGTGACAATATATAGCCTTGACATACTCCTTTTCTTATTTGGAACCAGTCTGTTGTTCCATGTCTGGTTCTAACTGCTGTTTCCTAACCTGCATATAGGTTTCTCAAGATGCAGGTCAGGTGGCCTGGTATTCCCATCTCTTTCAGGATTTTCCACAGTCTATTGTGATCCACACAGTCAAAGGCTTTGGCATAGTCAATAAAGCAGAAATAGATGTTTTTCTGGAATTCTCTTGCTTTTTCGATGACCCAGCGGATGTTGGCAATTTGATCTCTGGTACCCCTGCCTTTTCTAAATCTAGCTTGAACATCTGGAAGTTCACGGTTCACATACTGTTGAAGCCTGGCTTGGAGAATTTGGAGCATTACTTTGGTAGCATGTGAGATGAGTGCAGTTGTGCAGTAGTTTGAATGTTCTTTAACACTGCCTTTCTTTGGGATCTTGAAAACTGACCTTTTCCAGTCCTGTGGCCACTGCTGAGATTTCCAGATTTGCTGGCATACTGAGTGCAGCACTTTCACAGCATCATCTTTTCGGATTTGAAACAGTTCATCTGGAATTCAATCACCTCCACTAGCTTTGTTCACAGTGATACTGCCTAAGGCCCACTTGACTTCGCATTCCAGGATGTCTGCCTCTAGGTGAGTGATCACACCATCGTGATTACCTGGGTAGTGAAGATCTTTTTTGTGTAGTTCTTCTGTGTATTCTTGAACCTCTTCTTAATATCTTCTCTTCTGTCAGGTCCATACCATTTCTGTCCTTTATTGAGCCCATCTTTGCATGAAATGTTCCCTTGGTATCTCTAATTTTCTTGAAGAGATCTCTAGTCTTTCCCATTCTATTGTTTTCCTCTATTTCTTTGCACTGATCACTGAGGAAGGCTCTCTCATCTCTCCCTACTATTCTTTGGAACTCTGCATTCAAATGGGTATATCTTTCCTTTTTTCCTTTGCCTTTGGCTTTCCTTCTTTTCGCAGCTATTTGTAAGGCCTCCTCAGAAACCATTTTGCCTTCTTGCATTTCTTTTTCTTGGGGATGGTCTTGATCATTGCCTCTTGTACAATGTCACGAACCTCCGTCCATAGTTCAGGCACTCTATCAGATCTAATCCCTTGAATCTGTTTGTCACTTCCACTGTATAATCGTAAAGTGTTTGATTTAGGTCATACCTGAATGGTTTAGTGGTTTTCCCTACTTTCTTCAATTTCAGTCTGAATTTGGCAATAAGGAGTTCATGATCTGGGCCACAGTCAGCTCCTAGTTTTGTTTTTGCTGACTGTACAAAGCTTCTCCATCTTCAGCTGCAAAGAATATAGTCAATTTAATTTCAGTACTGACCATCTGGTGTTGTCCACGTGTAGAGTCTTCTGTTGTTGAATGAGAGTGTCTGCTATAATCAGTACATTCTCTTGGCAAAACTGTTAGCCTGCTTTGTTTTGTACTCCAAGGCCAAATTTACCTGTTACTCCAGGTACCTCTAGACTTCCTACTTTTGCATTCTTTTTTGGGTGTTACTTAGGACATCTTTTTGGGGTGTTAGTTCCAGAAGGTCTTGTAGGTCTTCATAGAACCATTCAACTTCAGCTTCTTCAGTGTTACTGGTTGGGGCATAGGCTTGGATTACTGTGATATTGAATGATTTGCCTTGGAAGCAAACGGAGATCATTCTGTTGTTTTTGAGACTGTATCCAAGTACACATTTCAGACTCTTGTTGACTATGATGGCTACTCCATTTCTTCGAAGGGATTCTTGCTCACAGTAGTAGATGTAACTAACAGCCATCTGAGTTAAATTCACCCATTCCAGTCCATTTTAGTTCGCTGATTCCTAAAATGTCCATGTTCACTCTTGCCATCTCTTGTTTGTCCACTTCCAATTTGCCTTGATTCATGGACCTAACATTCCAGGTTCCTATGCAATACTGCTCTTTATAGCATCAGACTTTACTTCCATCACCAGTTACAATCACAAGTGGGTGTTGTTTTTGCTTTGGCTCTGTCTCTTCATTCTGTCTGGAGTTATTTCTCCACTGATTTCCCACAGCATATTGAGCACCTACCGACCTGGGGAGTTCATCTTTCAGTGTCCTATCTTTTTGCCTTTTCATGCTGGTCATGGGGTTCCCAAGGCAAGAATACTGAAGTGCTTTGTCATTCCCTTCTCCAGTGGATGACATTTTGTCAGAATTCTCCATCATGACCCATCCACCTTGGGTGGGTGGCCCTATAGGGCATGCATGGCTAATAGTTTCATTGGGTTAGACAAGGTTGTGGTTCATGTGATCAGTTAGATTAGTTTTCCGTTATTTTCATTCTGTCTGCCCTCTGATGGATAAGGACAAGAGGCTTATGGAAACTTCCGGATGGGAGAGATTGCCTGAGGGGGAAACTGGGTCTTGTTCTGATGGACAGGCCATGCTCAGTAAATTTAATTCAATTTTCTATTGATGGGCAGGACTTCGTTCCCTCCCTGTTGTTAGACCTGAGGTGGAGGTGATGAAGATAATGGCGACCTCCTTCAAAAGGTCCCATGCAGCACTGTGGCACTCAGTGCCCCCAACCCCGCAGCAGGCCACCGTCAACCCACACCTCCACCAGAGACTCCTGGACACTCACGTGCAAGTCTGGATCAGACTCTTGTGGGGTCACTGCTCCTTTCTCCTGGGTCCTGGTGCTCCCAAGGTTCTGTCTGTGCCCTCCAAGAGTCCGTTTCCCTAGTCCTGTGTAAGTTCTGGCGGCTCTATGGTGGGGATGATGGTGACCTTCTCCAAGAGGGCTTATGTCATACCTAGGTCTGCTGCCCTTGTGGCAGGCCACTGCTGACCCGTACCTTCCCAGGAGACACTCAGTCACAGTTCTGGCTCAGTCTCTGTGGGGTCTGTGGGTCCTGGTACACACAAGGTTTGTTTGAGCCCTCTGAGACTCTCTGGTGGCTAAGGGTTTTGATTCTAAACGCTATTTCGCCCCTCCTACCATCTTGCTGGGGCTTCCACTTTGTCCTTGGATGTGGGGTATCTTTTTCTGGTGTGATCCAACATTCTCCAGCGATGGTTGTTCAGCAACTCGCTGCTGAACAAATAAAGCCAGTCACTCAAATAATGAGGCAAGCTTGTGAGGGGAATAATTTACATGTCTAAAAGGATAAAAGTAAATCATTCCTCCAGAGTTTCTGGTAACCCTTGTGTTTTGTACAGGCTATGGATCTGGCACATTTTAAGGAAAAAAGCTACCAGATTTTGTTTCAGCTAGTAGTCATTGCTATGCCTTACTAATCGTCGTTTTAACCTCACAAAATGCCTACTACTCAGAGTGCTAAAGCCTTGCGTCTTCCCACTGCCACTCTCAAACGTGATCATCTAAATCCTGAGGTCTTTCTTAAAGAAAGAAAAGGAGAGAGAGCTGCTGTTCCCTGCTCCCCCCAATTTTAATCTGTGGTTGAAACACAGATGATTGCCTCCACCTGTTATTTTTCAGCACTAACAGAGCCTTCTGCAATGATAGAAATGTTCTAAATCTGCACTATGCAATATGGTAGTTACTATCAAGCATTTCAAATGTGGCTAGTGTGACTGAGGGACTTTTAATTTTATTTAACTGTAATTTAAATTAAAAATGAAATACCCACTGTGGTTACCACACTGAACAGTTATAGACCTTAGAGCTGTAGAACCTACTAGTACACCATGGCACTAACCTCAGAATCTCTTGTGGGAGATGTTAGAAGAAGTAGAAAATGATTTTTTGGAGCTGCTCTGGTTAAACTGGGAACTGCATAACTGATTGTCTGTCACACTACTGTAGCTGGGCTGATTCTTATACAAATAGCTGGGCAAAAAATTAGCATACTGCTTTTCAGCTCCATAACTGAAATTCCCTGGTAGCTCAGAAGGTTAAAAGTCTGCCTGCAGTGCAGGAGACCTGGGTTTGATTCCTGGGTTGGGAAGATCACCTGGAGAAGGGAATGACTACCCAGTCCAGTATTCTTACCTAGACAATTCCATAGGTAAAGGAGACTGTAAAGAGTTGGACATGACTGAGCAACTTTCACCTCGCTGACTGGGGGGTCCTTGGACCATAAAAACTTGGGTGAGGGAGGCTGGAGAGTCAGTAGAGTGGCATGGTCAAGAAACCTCTATTTATTAGAGAATGACTCCAAAGTCTTCTAACTCCAGAAAGGCACACCAATTTCTGGAGTCAGACAGACATGGGCTGATTTTCAGCTAAAGGCTGTCATTTTCAGCTCTGTGATGCTGAACAAATTTGTAACCCTCCAAGGGCCTCAGTTCTCCTTTGTAAATAGAATATTACTTTTTCAGAGTTAAAGTGAAGATTAAATAAGTAATAAGTAAAAAACAAATGGAATGGGGAAGGTAAAGACAAGGAGCCTGCATATATATCTCTTACTTGGATCCTGTTTCAACAAACTGTTACCAAAAAAAAAAAAGATTTGTGTGTGTACACACACATAATAAATAACAAGAAAATTTAAACACTGGTTATTTTATGACAATAAGAATAATATTTTGGTATGATAATAGTAATGTGGTTATGTTTTTTAAAGGAGTTCTTCTGTTTGAGATACACACTAAAATATTGAAGGGTGAAATGATAACTAGAATTTGCTTCAATATAATCCAGTTGTCAGCAGACCAGAGGGGACAAGGAGCCATGAGTTTAATAATTGCTGAAAAAGGGTGATGGGAACCATAATGGCTCAAACATCTCATCTTCGGAATATGTTTGAAATTTTCCATATTAAGTTTTTTGAAAAATACTCAGTACAACAGTGAACACAATAGTGGCTGATCCTGTGTGGCTCCAGAGCCCATTCCTCTTTGCAAGATATCTTATTCCTCCTTACCATTGAGTTTTAAAACCTCTCACACTGCATGTTCTCAATTTGCTTCCCACACAATAAGTTTATTTGTTTTGCTTTTTCATTTCAAGGAAAAAGAAAGAACAGACTGTTTTGACATTTGCAATGATGATTTTTTACTTACTTCAGTATCAGCTACGGCACACCCATAAGCCCAGGGTATCTGCTCAGTCATTAACAATTGGATTAATTCAAAATACAAATGAAAACTAAAATCAGTCAAAATTTTACATCTTTTGGTTTATTATTTAAAGATAATGTAACTGCAGTTCTGTGGTTTAAAAAAAATTTTCCCCACAGTTAAGCCTATGCTGTACTTGCCCCAAAGTGTTTCTCTTTCTAGGTCTGAAAAGATTCAAAATGATCTGAGGCTTCCCTGGTGGCTCAGTGGTTAAGAATCCACCTGCCAACACAGGAGCCAAGGGTTTGATCCCTGGTCCAGGGACATCCCACACTGCGGAGCAACTAAGTCCGTGCACCACAAGTATTAAGCCTGCAGTCCAGAGCCTGGAACTGTAACTACTGAATACTGAAGCCTTTGCACCCTACAGCCCGTGCTCCACAAGTGAAGCCACTGCAAAGAGAAGCCTGTACACTGCAACTAGAGAGTAGCTCCCCTAGTCGCAACTAGGGAAACACACGTGCAGCAACGAAGACCTCGCACGGCCAAAAGTAAATACACGTTAAAACAAGATGGGACAGCAAGGATTCATACGTGGTCAGCTGACCAAAGTAAAGAATTCATACTCAAATTACAAACAAAATAAATTCATACTCAGAAGTATGCTTTCAGGAAAATGCCAAATCCAAGTATCTCCTATACAATTACTTCTTATTTTTCTTTAAGTACATATCCTTTTGTACATTCAAGTGTACTTAAAAAGAAAACCTTATTTCACTACAATAAACAGAAACTAGTATCATTTGCTATAACTATATGGTAACTATAAAAATAAATATAATGACAACAGTGCTATTAAATATATTTTGAACTTAAAAACAGCGTACAATCTTAGATGTTTCATATTTCTTAATGCTTCTCTGTCCTCTGCTTCTTATAAAGACTCAAGATTCTAAATCACCAATCCAAAACCTGAAATACAGTAAGAACAAATAAAAGAGTAAATAAAATCACCTATCAAGGCGGACTTGAACTGCTCTCAAAGGAGAGGGGAACATTAAGAAGCCAGGATTTTCTCTAGGTAAAGATAAAAAGGACCACATCATCAGGTTAAGGTAATAAAAGGAACATTCCATAGGTGTGGAGGAGGGAAGGGGTGAACAAAATGTTACTAGTTCTCCAGTAAAACCCAAATTAACATGACCTAGATGGTACAAAAAAGGAAAAGAAGAGCCTGAAACTCTAGAGGTGATTCCCAGGCACCTGGGCAATAGTAAATTCTTTTTGGAGAAAAACTCTCATCCTTGGCCACAAAAAACGTCCCCAGTTTCTCAAGATTAATGGACAGTAAAGAAAAAATAACCACAAGGCAGGAGAAACAAGATGCAAAAACTACAGTAGACAGTACAATCAGACCCAAATGATTTTAGATAATGACATTATCAAAGATTATAAAACAGTTATGCTATGTTTAAATAAATGGTAGACTATTTCAAGAAAAGCTTGAAAATATCTTCAGTAAACACAAAACTACAGTAGATTTGAAAAAGAACCAAACATTTTCTAAAAACGAAGATATAATACTTGAAATTTTAAAAATCACTGTTCAGACACACCAAATAAAGCTGAAGTGAACCTTAGTGAGTGGGATTATAGGTATGAAGAAATTATCTGAACTGCAGTATGGACAGACAAACAGATGGAAAATGAGAGGCTGAGTGAGAAGGACAAAGAAGAGGACAGACAGAAAATGTGAAGAGATAATGGCTAAAAGCATTCTTCGAACAGACCCCAATCCATAGACTCAAAAACCGTAGTAACTCCCATGGGGAAGAAATAAGAATTCTACACCTAAACACAATATAAGGGAACCTGCAAAACAACTAAAGGTAAAGAAAAGACTATAAAAGTACCTGGAAAAAAAAGTTTATATTTAAAACAGCAATAGTCATGTCTTAATCTGACTTCTCAAAAGCAACAATGGAAGACAGAAGCCAACAGATTGTATTTTAAGCGTGCTAAAAAATAACCTAGAATTCTACGCTCAGGGAAAATACCTTTTAAAAATGAAAATGAAATAGGTATTTTCAAGAAACAAAAACAGAGCAGCAGACTTACGTCAAAGTAAATTCTAAAGCAGTGGTTCTCAACCAGGAATGATTTTGCCCCTCAATGACATCTGACAACGTCTGAGGACATTTGGGATATCAGAATTGGGTAGAGGGGTTGGTACTGACATCCACTGGGCAGAGACCACGGGTGCTGCTAAATATCCCACAGTGCACAATTCCCCACAGCAAAGAACTGGCCAGCCCAAAATGCCCATAGTCCTGAGGCTTTTCTAAAGCAAATACTTAAAAGTAATCTCAAGTGGAAGCTGTGACATGTAAGAAGGAATGAGGAGCAAAGAAAGTGATAAATATGTGGGGAAAATATGATGAATACATAAAATAATTATGTTTTATGTGACTAAAAGAAGAGAATAAATGGGAAATAAATATTCTAAAGTTACTGGACTATCTGAGAGGAAAAGTATTAATTAACTTTGGGCTTTACTAAGTAGGCACGCTGTAATTAAGAAAAATCACTAAAACGCTAATAGTGAGTTTATGTATAGTTCAAATTAATACAAGTGATGACAGGATGGAATGAGAAATAACTCAAAAGAAGACAAGAAAGGAGAGAAAAAGAAACATGGAACCCATGGGTCAAAAAGTACGAAATAAGATAGTAGATCTAAATACGTATCAGTAACGATGTCAACTGTACATGGATCAAAGCTCCGTTAAAGGTCTAGGAGGGACTTCGCTGGTGGTCCAGTGGTAAAGCATCTGCCTGCTAATGCAGGAGATACAGCTTCAATCCCGGTCTGGGAAGATTCCACGTGCCCATGTGCCACAACTTCTGAGCCTGCCAGCTGCAACTACTGAGCCCACAAGCCCTAGAGCCCGTGATGCACAAAAAGAGAAGCCACTGCAATGAGAAGCCCATGCACCACAATGAAGACCCAGTGCAACCAAAAGTAAATAAATAAAAAAATTTAAGTCTAAGACTCTACAATGGAATACTCTTCAGTCATAAAAAAAAAGAACGGACTCTTGTCAGCTGGGACAACATGAACAGATCTTGAGGGCATTATGTTAAGTGAAATAAGTCAGACACGGAGAGAGAAAAACCACATGACCTCACTTACATGACCTCACCACATGACCTCAAGCTCACAGAGAAAGACTGGTGTCTGCCAGAGGCAGGAGATGAGCAAAATGGGTATGGGGGTCAAAAGATACAAACTTCCAGTTAAAAAACAGCTTGGTCACAGGAAGGCAATTTACAGCACGGTGACTATAGTTAATAATACTGTATCACCTATTTTAAAATTGCTGAGAGAATAAAATTTAAAACTCCTCATCACAAGGAAAAGAATTTTTGAAACTGTACAGTAAGGGATGGTAATTGGACATACTGTAGTGATCATTTCCCCATGCACACAGATATTAAATCCTTATACTGTACACATGAAATTAATACAGTGTTGCATGTCAATTATACCTGAAACAACAAAAACCACCATGAGATACTGCAACATACTCACCAGAATGGTTACAACTTAAGGAAATAAAACCAATTTGGGGCACTTAAGCGTATCAACAGGGTTCTCATAAACTTCAGATGGTGTTGTCAATTGGTATAAGAAGTTTATAAAACCGTTGGCAGTATCTAATATAACTAAGTCAGGGGCAGCCAAGAGGAGCTACCCCATGCCCGAGTCACAGGCGGTGGCCGAGAGGAGCTACCCCATGCCCGAGGTCAGGGGCTGCGGCTGAGAGGAGCTACCCCACCTCCAAGGAGCTGCCGCTGCGCAGGCGCAGGAGGGCCAAGAGGAGCTACTCCACGTTCAAGGTCAGGAGGGGCGGCGGTGAGGAGATAACCCTCATCCAGGGTAAGGAGCAGCAGCTGCGCTTTGATGGAGCAGCCGTGAAGAGATACCCCACGTCCAAGGTAGGAGAAACCCAAGAAAGACGGTAGGTGTTGCAAGAGGGCATCAGAGGGCAGACACACTGAAACCATACTCACAGAAAACTAGTCAATCTGATCACACGGACCACAGCCTTGTCTAACTCAATGAAACTAAGCCATGCCCTGTGGGGCCACCAAGACGGGCGGGTCATGGTGGAGAGGTCTGACAGAATATGGTCCACTGGAGAAGGGAACCACTTCAGTATTCTTGCCTTGAGAACCCCATGAACAGTAGGAAAAGGCAAAATGATAGGATATTGAAAGAGGAACTCCCCGGGTCAGTAGGTGCCCAATATGCTACTGGAGATCAGTGGAGAAATAACTCCAGAAAGAATGAAGGGATGGAGCCAAAGCAAAAACAATACCCAGGTGTGGATGTGACTGGTGATAGAAGCAAGGTCCGATGCTGTGAAGAGCAATATTGCCTAGGAACCTGGAATGTTAGGTCCATGAATCAAGGCAAATTGGAAGTGGTCAAACAGGAGATGGCAAGAGTGAACGTCGACAATCTAGGAATCAGCGAACTAAAATGGACTGGAATGGGTGAATTTAACTCAGATGATCATTGTATCTACTACTGTGGGCAGGAATCCCTTAGAAGAAATGGAGTAGCCATCATGGTCAACAAGAGTCTGAAATACAGTATTTGGATGCCATCTCAAAAACAACAGAATGATCTCTGTTTGTTTCCAAGGCAAACCATTCAATATCACAGTAATCCAAGTCTATGCCCCGACCAGTAACACTGAAGAAGCTGAATGGTTCTATGAAGACCTATGAGACCTTTTAAAAGAACTAACACCCAAAAAAGATGTCCTTTTCCTTTTTTTTTAAATTTTTACTTTATTTTGCTTTACAATACTGTACTGGTTTTACCATACATTGACATGAATCCGCCACGGGTATACATGAGTTCCTGATCCTAACTTCCCTCCCACCTCCCACCCCATATCATCTCTCTGGATCATCCCCGTGCACCAGCCCCAAGCCTTCCGTATCCTGCATCGAACACAGACTGGTGATTCGTTTCTTAGTAGTAGTAGTAGTCTGTCGCTCAGTCGAGTCTGACTCTTTGAGACCCCATGGACTATAGCCTACCAGGCTCCTCCCTCTATGGGATTCTCCAGGCAAGAGTACTGGAGTGGCTTGCCATTTCCTTCTCCAGGGGATCTTCCCGACCCAGGGATCAAATCCAAGTCTCCCACATTCCAGGCAGACACTTTAACCTCTGAGCCACCAGGGTTTCTTACGTGATAGTATACATGTTACAATGCCATTCTCCCAAATCATCCCACCCTCTCCCTCTCCCACAGAGTCCAAAAGACTGTTCTATACATCTGTGTCTCTTCTGCTGTCTCACATACAGGGTCATCATTGCCATCTTTCTAAATTCCATATATATGTGTTAGTATACTGTATTGGTGTTTTTCTTTCTGGCTTACTTCACTCTGTATAGTGGGCTCCAGTTTCATCCACCTCATTAGAACTGATTCAAATGTATTCTTTTTAATGGCTGAGTAATACTCCATTGTGTATATGTACCACAGCTTTCTTATCCATTCATCTGCTGATGGACATCTAGGTTGCTTCCATGTCCTGGCTATTATAAACAGTGCTGCGATGAACATTGGGGTACATGTGTCTCTTTCAATTCTGGTTTCCTCGGTGTGTATGCCCAGCAGTGGGATTGCTGGGTCATAACGCAGTTCTATTTCCAGTTTTTTAAGGAATCGCCACACTGTTCTCCATAGTGGCTGTACTAGTTTGCATTCCCACCAACAGTATAAGAGGGTTCCCTTTTCTCCACACCCTCTCCAGCATTTATTGCTTGTAGACTTTTGGATCGCAGCCATTCTGACTGGTATGGTGGTACCTCACTGTGGTTTTGATTTGCATTTCTCTGATAACAAGTGATGTTGAGCATCTTTTCATGTGTTTGTTAGCCATCCGTATGTCTTCTTTGGAGAAATGTCTATTTAGTTCTTTGGCCCATTTTTTGATTGGGTCATTTATTTTTCTGGAATTGAGCTGCAGGAGTTGCTTGCATATTTTTGAGATTAGTTGTTTGTCAGTTACTTCATTTGCTATTATTTTCTCCCATTCAGAAGGCTGTCTTTTCACCTTGCTTATAGTTTCTTTTGTTGTGCAGAAGCTTTTAATTTTAATTAGATCCCATTTGTTTATTTTTGCTTTTATTTCCAGTATTCTGGGAGGTAGATCATAGAGGATCCTGCTGTGATTTATGTTGGAGAGTGTTTTGCCTATGTTCTCCTCTAGGAGTTTTATAGTTTCTGGTCTTATGTTTAGATCTTTAATTCATTTTGAGTTTATTTTTGTGTATGGTGTTAGAAAGTGATCTAGTTTCATTCTTTTACAAGTGGTTGACCAGTTTTCCCAGCACCACTTGTTAAAGAGATTGTCTTTAATCCATTTATATTCTTACCTCCTTTGTTGAAGATAAGGTGTCCATAGGTGTGTGGATTTATCTCTGGGCTTTCTATTTTGTTCCATTGATCTATATTTCTGTCTTTGTGCCAGTACCATACTGTCTTGATGACTGTGGCTTTGTAGTAGAGCCTGAAGTCAGCAGGTTGATTCCTCCAGTTCCATTCTTTCTCAAGATTGCTTTGGCTATTCGAGGTTTTTTGTATTTCCATACAAATTGTGAAATTATTTGTTCTAGCTCTGTGAAAATTACCACTGGTAGCGGTCCTTTATAATGTCCTTTTCATTATAAGAGACTGGAATGCAAAGGTAGGAAGTCAAGAAACACCTGGGATAACAGGCAAATCTGGCCTTGGAATATGGAATGAAGCAGGGCAAAGGCTAATAGAGTTTTGCCAAGAGAACACACCGGTCATAGCAAACACCCTCTTCCAACAACACAAGAGAAGAATCTACACAGGGACATCACCAGATGGTCAACACCAAATTCAGATTGATTATATTCTTTGAAGCCAAAGATGGAGAAGCTCTATACAGTCAGCAAAACCGAGACCGGGAGCTGACTGTGGCTCAGATCATGAACTCCTAAACTGAAGAAAGTAAGGAAAACCACTAGACCATTCAGGTATGACCTAAATCAAATCCCTTATGACTATAGAGTGGAAGTGAGAAATAGATTTAAGGGACCAGACCTGATTGACAGAATGCCTGATGAACTATGGACGGAGATTTGTGACACTGTACAGGAGACAGGGATCAAGACCATCCCCCCATGGTAAAGAAATGCAAAAAAGCAAAATGGCTGTCTGGGGAGGCCTTACAAATAGCTGTGAAAAGAAGAGAAGCCAAAAGCAAAGGAGAAAAGGAAAGATATAAGCATCTGAATGCAGAGTTCCAAAGAATAGCAAGGAGAGGTAAGAAAGCCTTCCTCAGCGATCAATGCAAAGAGATAGATGAAAACAACAGAATGGGAAAGACTAGAGATCTCTTCAAGAAAATCAGAGATACCAAGGGAACATTTCATGCAAAGATGGGCTCAATAAAGGACAGAAATGGTGTGGACCTAACAGAAGCAGAAGATATTAAGAAGAGGTGGCAAGAATACACAGAAGAACTGTACAAAAAACATCTTCATGACCCAGGTAATCACGATGGTGGATCACTCATCTAGAGCCAGACATCCTGGAATGTGAAATCAAGTGGGCCTTAGAAAGAAAGCATCACTACGAACAAAGCTAGTGGAGGTGATGGAATTCCAGTTGAGCTATTTCAAATCCTGAAAGATGATGCTGTGAAAGTGCTGCACTCAATATGCCAGCAAATCTGGAAAACTCAGCAGTGGCCACAGGATTGGAAAAGGTCAGTTTTCATTCCAATCCCAAAGCAAGGCAATGTCAAAGAATGTTCAAACTATCGCACAATTGTACTCATCTCACACACTAGCAACATAATGCTCAAAATTCTCCAAGCCAGGCTTCAACAATGCATGAACCATTAACTTCCTGATGTTCAAGCTGGTTTCAGAAAAGGCAGAGGAACCAGAGATCAAATTGCCAACATCTGCTGGATCATCGGAAGAGCAAGAGAGTTCTGGAAAAACATCTATTTCTGCTTTATTGACTATGCCAAAGCCTCTGACTGTGTGGATCACAATAAACTGTGGAAAATTCTGAAAGAGATGGGCATACCAGGCCACCTGTCCTGCCTCTTGAGAAACCTGTATGCAGGTCAGGAAGCAACAGTTAAACCTGGACATAGAACAATAGACTGGTTCCAAATAGGAAAAGGAGTACGTCAAGGCTGTATACTGTCACCCTGCTTATTTAACTTATATGCAGAGTACATCATGAGAAATGCTGGGCTGGAAAAAGCACAAGCTGGAATCAAGACTGCTGGGAGAAATATCAATAACTTCAAATATGCAGATGACACCACCCTTATGGCAGAAAATGAAGAGGAACTAAAAAGCCTCTTGATGAAAGTGAAAGAGGAGAGTGAAAAAGTTGGCTTAAAGCTCAACATTCAGAAAACGATGGCATCTGGTCCCATCACTTCATGGGAAATAGATGGGGAAACAGCAAAGCCCAAATATTTTGGGGCTCCAAAAATCACTGCAGATAGTGATTTCAGCCATGAAATTAAAAGACGCTTACTCCTTGGAAGGAAAGTTATGATCAACCTAGATAGCATATTCAAAAGCAGGGACATTACTTTGCCAACTAAGGTCCATCTAGTCAAGGCTATGGTTTTTCCAGCGGTCATGTATGGATGTGAGAGCTGGACTGTGAAGAAGGCTGAGTGCTGAAGAATTGATGCTTTTGAACTGTGGTGTTGGAGAAGACTCTTGAGAGTCCCTTGGACTGCAGGGAGATCCAACCAGTCCATCCTAAAGGAGATCAGTCCTGGGTGTTCACTGGAAGGACTGATGCTAAGCTGAAACTCCAATACTTTGGCCACCTCATGCGAAGAGTTGACTCATTGGTAAAGACTCTGATGCTGGGAGGGATTGGTGGCAGTAGGAGAAGGGGACGACAGAGGATGAGATGGCCGGATGGCATCACTGACTCGATGGACATGAGTCTGCGTGAACTCCAGGAGTTGGTGATGGACAGGGAGGCCTGGCATCCTGCGATTCATGGGGTCGCAAAGAGTCGGACACGACTGAGCGATTGAACAGAACTGAACTGAGTATAACTAAATATCTGCATAGCAACTCATGTGTAGCACAGACATGTACAAGTGTGTTCATTAAGCATAATTTACAATACCTAAAAACTGAGGGGGAAAAAGTCTAGTAGAATAGATCTTTTTTTAAAAATTCAGTTATATAGCATTAACAAGAGATATACCTAAAACCTAACTTAAAGACACAGAAAGACTGAAAATAGAGATGCAGGAAAAAAGACTGCCATTAAGATACTAAACTTAAATTTATATCAAACTAGACTTTAAGGTAAAAGGTAGTTTTAGAAATAAAGACACAAAAGGGATAATTCTCCAGGAATATACAGTTTTAAAATCTATATTCATTTATTAACAGCCTTACAACATACTTGCAATCACAGGACACAACTACAATGGAAGATTAAATGCAATGCTCTCAAATCAAAGAACAGACAAAAACTGATAAAGCTATACAAGGTTTAACAACACAACCTAAGCTGACCTAATAAATATAGAACTCTGCATACAAATGCAGAATATATTTTCTTTTCAAAAGCATACTAAACATTTTTAAAAGCTTACCATGGATTATGTGATAGCAAAGTTTACTGCAAATTAGTTTCTGAATTATTAATTTTGTGACCGAAATCACATTCTATTACTTCATTAGAAGATATATCAAGAAACCACAGAATTGCTTCTCAAGAGAAAAACAGGTAATTCCTTGGTGGTCTAATGATTAGGATTCAACACTTTCACTGCCAAGGCCTGGGTTCAATCCCTGATTGGGGAACTAAGATCTCACAAGCCAAAACACATAGCTACCAAAAAAAAAAAAAAGGGTACTCCAAATTATATAATTACTTAGCAAAATACACTCAACATGAAAGTTTTGAAATACAAACTTGGTTTTGTTTTGGTTTTTTTGTCTGTACTACACAGGCAAAAATGCTGTACCTTAGTTTCCTGACCAGGGACTGAACCTGTGCCCCTGACAGTGGAAGCAAGGCGTCCTAACCACTGAGTCACCAGGGAATTCTCTGAAGCTCAGTATTTTTTTTTTTTTTAAGGAATTCAACAAAGTTGGAGTCTTAATAACCCCAAGGACAGAAACTTGCTGGTCATGGTTCTTCTGAATAGTTGTGTATGATACAATGTACTGAGTTTTCTTCTAAGGTGTAACTGTTGCTCTTAGTCCTCTTACTACAAAAACCTCTTTTCATCAACAGGAAATGCTACTGTGTGTACTCATTATTTCCTTTGAAAAAGCTCACATCTACTCAAGACCTCTTGGGTTTCCAACATTTGGACACGTTACAGTAACTCTTTTGCTACTGCTATACTTCATTTTGTTCTGATAGAATGTTCTATTCTGGGGAACACTAATTTCTTACCATAGACTGTTAAGTGAGACTTCTCATGTTAAAGCCCCTCCATATATACTGATTAACTTAAATTATGAACCTTTGGTCTATTAGTTCAGTCATATTACTTTATATAATTTTGGACTGTAATCCAACAGTTCTATAGGCCAAGTCCAGAGTATTAACACTGTAGACAGTTGTTATGATAAAATGATGTATCTAAATTATCCTAACACGTCTACTATAGGTAAAATTTTACTTTAGCATATTTGTAACTTATATCTACTCTCACATCCCACTGAAGAAATTAGCTACTCTTTATACATTTTCTAATACTTTCTGAAGCTAAGAGTCATCCCCTTAGAACAAAATCTTATTTTACACTGTGCAAAATGAATGGGTAGATGATGAGAAAATCTGAGCTGTTCATAACTCATAATCTGCTTTCAAAATTAAAGAATACAAGTGAACCAGTTTCTTATACACATATAAAATTAAAAAAAAAAGATTAGACTTAAGTGCAAGATCTAAAACCATAAAACTTCTACAGGGAAAGAGACAGTAGAAGTTGGACACTGGTCTTACTAACATTTTTCTGGATTTGTTTCCTCAGACAAGGGCAACAAAAGCAAAAATAAACAAATGGTACTACATCAAGCTTAAATACTTTTAGCACAGTGAAGGATAATCTCAACAACAAAAAAAGGCAACCTACTAAATGGGAAGAAATATTTGCAAATGATATATCCAATAATAGGTTAATATCCAAAATACAAAAAGAACTCAAACAACATAAAACCACAACACCCCAAACAATCCAAATGTTAAAATAGGCATAAGACCAGAATAGACATTTTTCTAAAAAAGACATACACATGGCCAACAGACACATGAAAAGATGCTCAATGTCACTTATCTCTAGAGAAATGCAAACCAAAACCACGATGACATATCACCTCACATCTGTCAGAATGGCTATCATCAAAAAGACAAATAACAATAAATGAATGTTGGCAAGGATGTGAGGAAAAGGGAAATCTTCATGCACTCTTGAGAATGTAAATTGGTCCAAACACAATGGAAAGCAGGACAGTGATTCCTCAAAAAATTAAAACTAGAACTACCATAGGACCCAGCAATTCCACTTCTGGGTATTTACCAAACAAACCAAAACACTAGTTCAAAAAGATATATTTGTACCTCCCTGGTGGCCCTGTGGTTAAGAATCCACCTGCCACTGCAGGGGACACAGCTTCGATCATTGGTGGGGGAGATTCCGCAAGGCAACTAAGCCCATGGGCCACAACCACCAAAGCCTAAGCGCTCTAGAGCCCATGCTCCACAACAAAAGCCACTGCAATGAGAAGCTCATGTACCGCAATGAAGAGTAGCCCCCACTCACCACCGCTAGAGAAAACCAGAGCACAGCAACAAAGACCCAGCACAGTCCAAAAGGAAATTAAAAGATATGCACCTCTATGTTGATGGCAGCATTATTTACAATAGCCAAGATATGGAAGCAACCTAAGTGTCCTTCAATAAATGAATGGATAAAGATGATGAACAGTGGAATATTACTCAGCCATAAAAAGAAGGAAATCTTGTGATTTGCAACAACATGGAAAAGACCCTGATGCTGGGAAAGATTGAAGGCAGGAAAAGGGGATGACAGAGGATGAGATGGTTGCACAGTATCACTGACTCGATGGACATGAGTTTGAGTAAGCTCCGGGAGATGGTGATGGACAGAGAAGCCTGACATGCTACAGTCCATGGGGTCAGCAAGAGTCAGACACGACTGAGCAACTGAACTGAACCGGATGTATCTAGAGAGTATTATGCTATGTAAAATAAGTGGGACAGAGAAAAACAAACCCTATATAGTTTTACTTATATATGGAATCTACTTTTTTTAAATGAACAAACAAAAGATACACATATACAGAGAACAGATTTTCCAGAAAGAAAGGGAATGAAGGTTGGGGGAAATAAGTGAAGGAGATAAAGAGGTACGAACTTCCAGTTGTAAAATCATCTGATCACACTACCTGATAGAGAAAAAGCATCTGAAGCATCTGACAGATTTAATATCATTTCATGGGGAAAAAAATAATCTCAGAAAACTTAGAAGGGAACCTCCTCAAACTCACAAACAAGATCTATAAAAACTTACACAGCTAATGTCAGAGTTAATGATAAAAAATGAATGTTTTCCCTTCGAAACTGGGAAAAGAAAGGATGTCCATTTCATCACTCTATTCAAGAAAATTCTGGAAGCTCTAGCCATTACAATAACACAAGAAAAAGAAATAAAATGCATACAGATTGGAAAACAAATAAAACCAACTCTATTTGCAGCTGACACTACTAAACATACAAAATCCTAAGGAATATTAAAAACAAATGAAAACACCAAAATCATCCCTCCTAGAATAATAAGTGTGTTCAGCAATGTTGCAAGACTCAAGATCAATAACCAAAATCAACTGTACTTCTATGTCCTTACAATAACTGAAATCTAAAATAATACAATATCACCTACAATAGCTCTAAAGAAAATATGCAATATTATTTACAACTGCCCCAAGGAAAATAAAATACTTAGCTATAAGACTAACAAAACAGATGTGGGAATAGGATGTCAGTTCTCCCTAACTGATCTACATGTTCATAGATACCGACAAGCTTCTTCTAAAATTTGTAAGGAAAAGGACCTAAAATAGCCAAAACAATTTGAAAAAGAACAAAATGGGAGGAATCACCTTCCCAGTGTTAAGGCTTCCTACACATGGTACATAAGACAGTGAGGCACTAACAGACAGACAGCCATATAGATCAATGGAATGCAACAGCGAACTCAGAAGCAGACAAATATCCCGAAATGATTTTGGATAAAAGGGCAAAAGCAATTCAATGGAGGAGGGTACTCTTTTCAACAAACAGTGCTATAGCAACTGTACATACACAGGCAAGCAGAAAACAAAAACCCTCAAATCTATACAAAAATTATCTTAAAATCAATCATGGACTTAAATGTGAAATATAATACTATAAAACTTTAGGAGAAAATGGGGGAAAAGTCTTTGAAATTTAGGACTAAGCAAAGAGTTCTTAGATAAAGTCAGCACAGTCCATAAAAGGAAAAATTTATAAACTGGACCTAATCAAAGTTTAAAACTTTCAGCTCTGTGAATGACCCAATTATACAAATGAAAAAGGGAAGTTATCCTTCTAGTCCCCATACCATCCATACTGGAAACACGTAAATAAACTTAGATTTTTAACTCTCTATAGAAGAATCTTTCTTTCCTGAAAAGTAAAATCCAGATGACCGAGAACATCCAAGACATTAAACAGAGAACCTCCAGGTAAGAAAGGATTACCAAAAACACTGATGTGCACGTGTAAACACACACTCTTAGCTTATCCCCCCTTGGGTCAAGTTCTCATGTCAAAAATATGAATGGAATGAAAATCAATCAGTTTTAAAAGTGTTCTGGAGTCAAGCTTATTTGGAATTTCTTAAATTAGCCTCATTTATCCTCGCCCATTGCCTGGAGCCAACAAACAACTGTGGTGATTATAAAGTCTGCAGTTGTAACAGACACCATGATACAACAGCCAGATCCCCTTTCTCTGCTAAGAGACTTCCTCCCCAGCTACTGGAGGACAGCTGCTAACAGTGGTCAGCCCTCTTTGGAAATACCCTGGCTGATTAGTCACCTTGCTTGAGGTCACACATACCCCTTCCCAGATCAGTCAAGACAGAATACCTGGTGCATGCATGAATAAAAAGCCTGGCTGGTTCCTTACCCCAATTCTGAAGAGCAATCTGAGCTTCAAAGATCCCCACTGAGGTCCTCAGTGAGACTGAATCAAAGTCCAACTTTTCCCTCTGCCCAATCCTGCTTCCTTCTACTTCTTTCTTTCCCTTCCACAGGTGGTAATCCCAAAAGTCTTCCTAATAAACTTTCCTGCCTGCTAATGTCCATTGCACTGTCTGCTACCCAGGAAACCCAAGCTGTGTGGGAAGTCAAACTGCTGGAATTCAAATTATATCCCTAACCTTAGTAGTTGTAAGAACCTCTAAAATGGGGATTAAAAAACCACAATAGGTTGCTAAGAGGTTTGAAGGTGTTAAAACATGTTTAGAATACACGAGGCACACAGTGGATACTCAATACACGTTAGCTGTTGCTACTGTCATTGTTTCCCCATGCACACATGGTTAAAGGACACAAGCTTCTCTACAGTGTGAGAATTCTCTACAGCATGAGAATTACTGAAATCTATGAGCTGAAAAAGACCTTAGAAATCACCACATATGATGCCTTAATTTCCAGGGGCTGAATATCACGTCTAAATAAGCTGGCTCAAGCTAATATTCCAGTCACTAAATGATAAAACCAGGATTCAAACCAGGTCTTAAACAAGGCTGCATCTCAACCTATGTATATTTTGTAATTAAATGAAATGCATCAAGTACTGAGCCCTTCCCCTTCACCTTTTTGCCATAAATGAACCTCTGCTCTCCTCTGGAGAACACCACCTCTCTCCTCATCAGTTCAGTTCAGTCGCTGAGTCGTATCCGACTCTTTGCGACTCCATGGACTCCAGGACACAGGCCTCCCTGTCCATCACCAACTCCCAGAGCTTACTCAAACTCATGTCCACTGAGGCAATGATGCCACCCAGCCATCTCATCCTCTGTCGGCCCCTTATCCTCCTGCCTTCAATCGTTCCCAGCATCAGGGTCTTTTCCAATGAATCAGTTCTTCGCATCAGGTGGCCAAAGTATTGGAGTTTTAGTTTCAGCATCAGTCCTTCCAATGAATATTCACAGCTGATCTCCTTTAGTAAGGACTGGTTGGACCTCCTTGCTGTCCAAGGGACTCTCAAGCGACTTTTCCAACACCACAATTCAAAAGCATTAATTCTTCGACACTCAAATTTCTTTATAGTCCAACTCTTAAATCCATACACAACTACTGGAAAAACCATAGCTTTGACTAGACAGTCCTTTGTTGGTAATGTCTCTGCTTTTTAATATGCTGTTTAGGTTGCTCATAACTTTTCTTTGAAGGAGCAAGTGTCTTTTAATTTCATGGCTGCAGTCACCATCTGCAGTGATTTTGGAGTCCCCCAAAATAAAGTTTCTCACTGTTTCCATCGTTTCCCCACCTATTTGCCATGAAGTGATGGGACCAGATGCCATGATCTTCGTTTTCTGAATGTTGAGCTTTAAGCCAACTTTTTCACTCTCCTCTTCCACTTTCATCAAGAGGCTCTTTAATTCTTCTTCGCTTTCTGCCTTCATTAACTCTACTATCTGGAATCTCAGCAATCCTTGGACTCCACAGAAACCTATAATCCATTGCACCTACTATCTTTTCCCTGCTTTCAACCCCATCAAGTCCGCACTTCTTCCTTACACAGCTTAAATTTCAAGGTCCAGCATAACTATCACCGTGTCACATACACCTATGTCCTTGTCTTTTCTTGCATTGCTGTAGTCTCTGCACTAAACAGCAACCTGCGAACTCACATACTCTACGCCTGTAGCTGGTATACAAGTATCTGAATCCAACTGGAGAAAAAAACAAGCTGAACTTAATTGTCTCACTTTAAGTTCATGATCACTAACCTCAAGTGGACTGTTAATGCTTTCCAACAATTCTATTGCATATCCCTAGTCTACCTATGTTCTCAAAATGTTTTATTTGACTGAAAAACAAAGTATCAAAAGAAAACTTTCAGAATAGCTCATCCTCAATCTACCTACTTAACATTCCCAATCTAGCTACCTAAAAGCACTGGATCACCAAGGAATTCCCACAGTGAAGTATTTTTAATTATGTTCACTATTTAAGTATGTTCACTATTTAAACAGAATGCTAAGGCACATTTTAACAGACTACAATACACTATAAACATAACTTTTAAATGTACTGGGACACCAAAAACTTTGTGTGACTTGGGCTTTATTGCAATATCAGCTTTACTGTAGCAGTCTGGAACACAGTATTCATTAACACCAAACTTACAGTCAACAGCACTACAAATCATACCTGAATGACACTTATTATAACACATTTATTTTCTATACAAGGTACATCATAACTTTCTTGCACTTAACACTTAAGGTCTAGGCTTAGAACCCATTTTAAACAGCAAAATCACCAACAAAAAGCACAGTAATGTGAAAAATACGGCAATAACTAGACCACAAAGAGAATAGTTTATAGTATGAGAGCTAACAAAAGACAAAACACTGCCATTATTCAGCCTCAACTGAGAAAGTGACTCATTTTTCACCACAATACACATGTCTACTAATGACCATAAAAGTACATACTGATTTGGGGGTTACAAACAAATTTTACTAAGTAGGTAAATCTGCAAATACAGAATCCTTGAAAAGTGAAAATCAACTACATTAATAGTTATTGTTACTCCTCATCTGACCTACCAGCAGCAATTTACATAGCTGACCATCACCTCATTCTTAATTTCCAAAATCCTAATCTCTCTCTTGTTTTTTTTTACCACTTCAGCCATCCCTTTTCAATCTCCCCAAACCCCAAATGTTGGGAGTCCCAGAATCAAACCCATTGACTTCATCTCTGACTACACTCAACCCCAGTAATCTCGAGATATTGTGGCACAAATCTCAGGTGCTCTGTTTTCCTTTCCCCTTTTTCTCTTTGGATAATTTCTGTTGGTCTATCTTCAAGTTCATGGATTCTTTCCTCAGTTGTGTCAGGTGTATGAATAAACCCTAAAACATACTTCATCTATGTCACAATTTTTATTTCTAGCATTTCCACTTGACTCTTGCATAGTTTCTGTTCCTCTGCTGAAATTTACCTCTTGTTCATACATGTTCTCCACCTTTTCTACTAGAACCTCGAATATATTATTGTTATTTTAAATGCACTATCTGATATTTCTAACAACTGAGTTACCCTGAGTCTACTTCTGACAGTGGGTGTTTGGGGTTTTTTTTGCTTTTTTGTATGTGCTTCATGTGTAAGGACATCATGTGCAAGGAGAGTAGAGGCTGAGGAAACAGTATTTATGCCTAAAAATAGGCACACTACTTCTTTTTACTAGGCTTTTAGTGGAGGCGATGGGGGCGGGGATGAGTCAGTCCATTCAGGAGTTGAAACCCCCATTCAGGAGCTTGGGTTCTGTTATGATTACCTCAAGTACACTTCCTGTGTTTAGTCGCTCAGTCCTGTCCGACTCTTTGAGACCCTCTGGACTGTAGCCCACCAGGCTCCTCTGTCCACAGGATTCTCCACACAAGAATACTGGAGTGGGTTGCCATTTCCTTCTCCAAATAATCTTCCAGACCCAGGGATCAAACCGGTATCTCTTGTGGCTCCTGCACCGCAGGCGGATTCTTTACCTCTGAGACACTGGCTTCCCTTAAGTGCCCTACCAGCTCCAAATTCCTCTGCTGTGACCTTCTGCTTAGGGTGGGGTCTGGTTTGCCAGAGGGTTTTTCTTAACGTTCTTGCTCCACCCTCAGCCTTAGGCTTTCTCTGTATACCTGACCCAGTGTCTCTCTAAACTCTTAGCACTCCCCAAGGGCAGGGGATAGACTGCTATTGCTTTACATGCTTGGAGGAATGGGGGCAGATGGGGAAGTTCTGTTATCCTGGCCTAGTCTCAACTGACCTGTTCAAAATTGGAAAAGGAGTACGTGAAGGTTGTATACTTGTCACCCTGCTTATTTAACTTATATGCAGAATACATCATTCGAAATGCCAGGCTGGATACAGCACAAGCTGGAATCAAGATTGCCAGGGGAAATATCAAAACCTCAGATATGCAGATGATACCACTCTAATGGCAGAAAGCGAAGAGGAACTAAAGAGCTTCTTGATGAAAGTGAGAGAGTGAAAAAGCTGGCTTAAAACTCAACATTCAAAAAACTAAGATCATGCCATCCAGTCCCATCACTGCATAGCAAATAGATGCTGGGGAAAGTGGAAACAGTGACAAATTTTATTTTCTTGGGCTCCAAAACCTACTGTGGACGGTGACTGCAGCCATGAAATTAAGACACCTGCTCCTTGGAAGAAAAGCTATGACAAACCTAGACAGCGTATTAAAAACCAGACATCACACTGCAGACAAAGGTCCATATAGTCAAAGCTGTGGTTTCTCCAGTAGTCTCGTACAGATATGAAAGCTGGACTATAAAGAAGGCTGAGCATCAAAGAATTGATGCTTTTGAATTGTGATTCTGGAGAAGATCTTGAGAGTCCCCTGAACAGCAATGAGATCAAACTAAAGGAGTCAATCCTAAAGGAAATTCTGAATATTCACTGGAAGGACTGATGCTGAAACTCCAATCCTTTGGCCACCTGATGCCAAGAGCCAACTTATTGGAAAAGACCCTGATGCTGGGAAGGATTGAGGGCAGGAGGAGAAGGGGACGACAGAGAATGAGATGGTTGGATGGCATCACCGATGTGATGGACATGAATTTGAGTAAGCTCTGGGAGATACTGAAGGACAGTGATGTCTGGTTCTGGTGTGCTGCAGTCCATGGGGTTGCAGAGTCAGACATAACCTAGTGACTGAACAAGTCTTAGTCTCAGGAAGTGAGGCTTTCTCCCAGTAGTAGGCAAACTAATGATCTGAACCTGGGAAAGTTTTCTGCCCTTCCCTCAGGGTTTATGGATTTTCTTTTTCTTTTTCTTTTCACTTCTCCCACCCATAATGGAAAATTTGGGTTTATTCCCTTGCCCAAGTTGCTTAAAGCTTTTTTCCACAAAGATGAAGGGTCTAGGCAGGCCTGTACCACCTAGAGAGGCATTCTCTATATCCCTTGCTTCCTAATCTTTCTCATAAGCAACTCTTGGAGGTCCTTGGAGAAAAGCAGGACTTTGGCAATTCATTAGAAATTTAGCTAAATTCTATTCCCCCCCCGTAGGAAAGTCCTACTTCCTTCCTGTGCTCTGCTACAGGTGAGCCATGCCCACATCCCACTTCTAATGCATTGAGAGAAGTTATGATTTTTTATACACAATAGCTTATTCTTGTTTCACAGTGGGAGCAATATGCTTTCCAGCTTTCTACATCCTAAAAGGAAGCCAGAAATCACTCCATGAGTTCAAATATTACCTATACATCTAGAACTTCTAAATTTATATTTCTAGTCTGGACCTCTCTTCTGGACTCCAGACCATATATATCCAACTACCTGCTGGACAAGTCTACTTGTATGATTTGAAAGAGAGATTTGAAGGTGGCCCCCATGGTCTCCACATTCTGGTGTATATGCCTTTGTGTGAGTGTTAGAGGGATCTGTAGCTTGCTTCAAGCCAACAGAATAAGGCAAAGATGGTGGAATGCCATTCCTGTGATTATGTCACGTTTTATGGGAAAGGAATAGGGTATCATCCCTCATTATGTTATATAAGGCCCTGTCTTGTCAGCTGACTCATTCTAATTCTCTTGCTGAACTTAAAGTAGCAAGCTGCCATGCTGTGAGTTGCAAACTGTAGGTGACCTCTAAGAGCTGAAGGTGGACTCCAGTCAAAAAAGTTCTCAGTCCTACAGCTGCAACAAAATGAATCCTGCCAACAAACTGAGTGAGCTTGGAAGTGAATTCTTCTCGGTCCTAGTCTCCAGATAAAAAGGCAGCCCTAGCCAACATCTTGATGCAGCTTGTGAAACTGTGAAGCAGAGAACCCAACTAAGAAGTGCCTGACCCTACAGAAATTATGAGATAACCAATACGTGTTGTTTTAAGCCACTATATTTGTAGTGATTTGTTTTGCAACACAGAAAACTAATACAGATAGTACCATAAACTTAACATGCCCAAAAGCCAAATTCCTGCAACATCTCCCCAAAAAGAAAGAAAAAAGTTCCAGTGTTGTCCATCTCAATCAATGGCAACTCCATTATAACAGTTATTCAAGTCAAAAACTGGAGAGTCAATCTTAACTCCTTTTTCCTCTAAACCCACATCCAATCCCAAAGCAAACACTGTTGGCTTCACAATCAAATTGCACCCACAGTCTACCTTTATCTCACCACCACCACTGCTTCCACCTTAGTCTGAGCCACAGCTGTCTTTCATGCACGTTTAGTGTCTTTAACAGCCTCCTAACTGGTTTTCCTACTTCCACTCCACAAAGCAGACAGAATGATCCTATTAAAATATCAGTCAGATTACTTTACTCACCCCACTCCAAAGGTTCCTCATCTTACCGAGATTAAAAGGCAGAACTCTTACAGTAGTACATTATCGGCAGCTCCCCTCCCAGCCCAGCCTCCCCGCCTCCCCCTGTGTCACCCGCCTCTCCCACCACAGTGGCTGCCCCGCTATCCTGTAACCATGCCCCATGCAGTTCAGTCTTCGAGTTTACAGTTGTTGGTCCATATAAGTAAAGAGACATGTCCACAGACAGGACTTCTCTGACCAGCTTATATCAGACGGCAAGTCCCCATCCCCATGAACAATCCCCTATCCCTCCTATCCTGCTCTATCAGCCTCACAGCACATATTACCAACTAATATGTTTTATTCTCTCCAATACTAGAATATATGTTCCATGAGAACTGAAACTTTTGTTCACTGCTATATCCCCACCTTATAGTGAATTACTGAATAATTACTGTATTAGATACTTTTTCCCTACAGAATTTAGAGTCTAATAAAGCAATCAAACAACAAGGATCTGGATACAAAGTCAGTGACATTATTTTTATATCCACTACATATTAACATAATATTTTAATTAATAAAACTAAATATCTCCCCCCAAGGTGAGAGAAATGACATTGTTTTACATTTCTGCATATCTCCTTAATGTTTGAGTTAATAGAAAATAGCTGAATTCTCTTTATCTGCTGCTACATTAAATATATGCCACATGTTGTTTTGGTGGAGGCATATGAAGGAAGATGCATGGATCAGACAATTCGAAATTTTAAAAACAGTGGATAAGAATCTGCGTGCCAGTGCAGAGGACACAGGTTCAATTCCTGGTCTGGGAAGATCCCATATACCATGGGGCAACTAAGCCTGTGCACCACAATTACTAAAGCCAGAGCTCTAGAGCCCACCAGCTGCAACTACGGAGCCCATGAGCTTTAACAACTGAAGCCTGCACGCCCTAGAGCCTGTGCTCTGCAACAAGAGAAACCGCTGCAATGAGAAGCTCATGCACCACAACCTAAGTGGTCCCTGAATCTCCACAACTAGAGAAAAGCCCAGGCAGCAGCGAAGACCCAACACAATCAAAAACGAATAAACTAATTTTAAAACTATCATTAATTCTTGGGACTTCTCTGGCGGATCAGTGGTTAAAACTCTGTGCTCCCACTGCACGGGGCACTGGTTCAACCTGTGATCAAGGAACTAAGGATCCTGCCTACCATGTAGCCAAAAAAAATGTGTTTTTTTTTAACTTAAAAATTAAAACAAAAAAACATCAGTTCTGCAACGTACATGTCTGTCAATTAAATTATCAAATGAATATACCTGTTTTCCAGTTAAGCAAAAATATTTTCTATATATCCATAATACATATACTGAACTGAAGATGGTTTGAGTCCTGAAACTATTATTCTCTATTTCAAGTTAGCCTAAAGAACCAAATAATTTTTCATTTGTCTTAAGTAGCAACAAAATTAGTCTGAAAAAAAAAAAACTAATCATGTACCACATAAAATGAAATCTTTCAATATCTCCTCAAGTTCTGAGAAGTATATACATATTAAAACAACACTAAGTATATTTTGTAGAAAAGATAATAAAACTGAATCATCTTGACAACATACGTAAACTTTTCTCCCTTCCATACATTTCAACATTTTAGTTTTCCTCTATTGCTTATTTTTTTGAATGTTAGTAATTATTGACTTCAAACAACAGATTCATCTGCAATAACAAACACTGCTAACTGGCTCAATATTTTGGCTGGTTCCTGCCTTACCTGTTGAGCAATATGAGAAATATGAGCTGCCTGAACTGTTGAACCAGACTGAGGTGCTGTCTCTGAAGTGTTACTCTTGTGAGAATCTTCCATAATCAACTGTGAGGAAAAAAAAAAAATCAGTTAAAAGATGCTTTCTAACTTCATTTTCAAAAAATCTTATGACATTTCTCTTCTTAACATGCATACTTTTTCAGAAGAACGAAACAGAGCTTTTCCATACTAAAGGCTTAGTTCAGTTTATCCAGACTCATGTTCCTATACCTCTGCTCTTGGGTGTATAGTGACCTAATGATAAAATCTTAAAATGGCAAATAAAAAGTGCTATAGAGTATAACTTGGTTGCCTCCATGGAAGAGAATTGGTAGCTATGGTATAGAAAGACAACAGAGATTTTCCTTGCATATTCTTTTAATTTTTTTTTTGAGTTTTGATTCATACGATCACGTTTAAATTTAATAAATGGTATACAAACATAAATTATTATGACTACATTTTCAAATGCTACCCCACTCAAGAAGTATGACAGGACTTCCCTGGAGGTCCCGTGATTAAGAATCCACCTGCCAATGCAGAGGACACGGTCTAGGAAGATTCCACGTGCCATGGAGCAACTAAGCCTGTGTGCCACAACCACTGAGCCCAGGCTCCGCTCTGCAACAAGAAGCCACTGCAAGAAGCCTGCGCACCACAACGAAGAGCAGCACCGCTCCCACCCCCCCCACACACCTGTCAGCAACAGAGAAAGCCTACATGCAGTAACAAGACACAGTACAGCCAAAAATAAATATTAGATAAAATTTTTTTTAAAAAGTATGATATGCAGGGACACAAGCATTCTTTTCTGCAGTCTAGGGAACAGTTTCTAATTGGATACCTAGTTTAATATAGAGAATTTATTGAGCAAAGGTTGAACAGAATAAATGAATGAAGTCATACCTAAAGACTTTCTAAAGATCTAGATGATCTAATCAACTGCAGGGCATATAGGCTGGATAAGAATGAGAATAAGTGGGTTATGAGAGATGGAATATATCAAGTAGAACTACTTAGAAACTGATAGAAGTTTTAGGCAGAATTTAAGGTTTTTATAATTATGTGGAAAGGCATAAAAAGAGAAAAGGCTGGCCAGCAAAAAATGAAAAAATACTCAATTTCATTAAGTATCAGAGAAATACAAATCAAAACTACAATAAGATACCACCTCACATCCATTATGATGGCTAATATTTATTAAAAACCAGAAAATAAGGGTTAGCAAGGATGTGGGGAAACTGAACATTTGTGCACTATAGTTGGGAGTGTAGACTGGTGCAATCACTAGGAAGAACAACATGGTAGTAACTAAAAAAATTAAAGACAGAATTACTATATGATCCAGCAATCCCGTATTTGTGCCTCTATCCAAATAATTGAAAGCAGGGTCTTACAGAGATATTTGTACAGCCCTGTACATGGCAGAATACAGCCCTGCATACAATAGCCAAAAGGCAGAAGCAACTAAAATGTTCATTAATGGATGAGTGAATAAACAAAATGTGATATACGAATATAATGGTATACTACTCAGCTTTAAAAAGGAAGGAAATTGTGATACATGCTACAATATAAATGAACTTTGGGGACATAATGCTAAGTGAAATAAACCAGTTCCCAAAAGACAAATATTGAATGCTTTCACATATTTAAGTTACTTAGGAATAATCAAACCCATAGAAACAAAGAATGATGGTTATCAGGGACAGGAGGGAGAGATGGAGAGTTGTTGTTTAATGGTATGAAAAAGCTCTGTAGATTGGCTGCACAACAATGTAATGTATTTAACACTACTGAACTGTATACTTGAAAATGCTTGTGATGATAAATCTTATTTTATGTGTATTTTCCCATAATTCAAAGAATTTTTAAAGAGAGAATTCTCTAACGGTCCAGTGTTTAGGATTTGGCACTTTCAATGCTGGCGGCCAGGTTCAATCCCTGGTCAGGGAACTAAGATCCCACAAGTCATGCACTAATTAATTGATTAAAAAATTAAAATAAACATAAAAAATCATTTCCATTGTATACATTCTAAAAAGGAGAATTACTTGGTTAAGAAGTACGAATATTTAAAGCTTTCTGAAAGAACTGTAGTCCACCAGAAAGTGAAAGTGAAGTCGCTCAGTCGTATCTGACTCTTTGTGACCCCGTGGACTGCAGCCCACCAGGCTCCTCCGTCCATAGGATTCTCCAGGCAAGAATACTGGAATGGGTTGCCTTTTCCTTCTCCGGAGGATCTTCCCGACCCAGGGATCGAACCCAGGTCTCCCACAGGCAGACACTTTAACCTCTGAGCCACCAGGGAAGCCAGTCCACCAGAAGCACATGAGAAAGCAACAGGAATTTTTTAAAGCCATTACTAACGCAATAGATGGAAAATGGTACGCTGTCACACATTTAAAAAAAATTCTACATTAATTGCGTGAGCTCTGTTTATATTATTTGTCCATTCATCAGATCTTAGTGTTGTCCCTATGACCTTATATTTCTTCATATAAATTTTATTTCTATCATGTTAATACAAATACTCTTCCAATATGACTTAATTATGATTATTTTAAAATTTTGACAAGTTCATCTGGTGCTTCTCTGTTGTTTCTTGAACTGCTTTTGAAGCTACATATGGACTCTATTTTAGGAAGAGTGCAGTGATTTTTAATCTACACTAAGAGAAGTGGTAATCCCACAGATTAAACATACAGATAGCATCAAAGATGCAATTTTATACTTTCTACATATTATTGCTACTGAAAATGCCTTTTTATACACTCCATTTCAGAAGACAAAAGAATACAGAGCAGAAAACAAAAAGAATAAAATACCTAAGAATAAACTTACCTAAGAAGACAAAAGAGCTGTATACAGAAAACTATAAGACACTGATGAAAGGAACCAAAGCTGACATAAACATATGGAGAGATATACCTTGTTCCTGGGGAGGAGGAATCAACATTGTGACAATGACTACTCCCAAAAGAAATCAACAGATTCAATGCAGTCTCTATCAAATCACCAATGGCATTTTTCACACAGCTACAACAAAAAATTTCACAATTTGTAGGGAAACACAAAAGATCCCGAATGGCCAAAGCAATCTTGAGAAAGAAGAATGGAGCTGGAGGAATCAACCTTCCTGACTTCAGAATATACAACAAAGCTACCATCATCAACAAAGTATGGGACTGGCACAAAAACAGAAATACAGACCAACGGAACATAGAAAGCCCAAAGATAAACCCATGCACCTATGGGCACCTCAGCTTTGGCAAGGAGGCAAGAATATACAATGGAGAAAAGACAGTCTCTTCAATAAGTGGTGCTAGGAAAACTGGACAGTTACATGTAAAAGAATGGAATTAGTACACTTCCTAACACCAACACAAAGATAAACTCAAAATGGATTAAATAGCTAAATGTAAGACCAGAAACTATAAAATTTTGAAGGAAAACACAGGCAGACCACCCTCTGACATAAATCATAGCAAGATTCTCTATGACCCACCTCCCAGAGTAACGTAAATAAAAACAAAAATAAACAAATGGGACTTATAAGCCTTTGCTGTGCAAAGGAAACCATAAACAAGATTAAAAGACAACCCTCAGAATGGGTGAGTGAAGTGAAGTGAAGTCGATGAGTCGTGTCTGACTCTTTACAACCCCGTGGACTGTACCCTACCAAACTTCTCTGTCCACAGGATTCTCCAGGCCAGAATACTGGAGTGGGTTACCATTTCCTTCTCCAGGGGATCTTCCCGACCCAGGGACTGAACCTGGGTCTCCCACATTGGAAGCAGATGCTTTAACCTCTGAGCCACCAAATGAAGCAACTGACAAGAGATTAAACTCCAAAATATACAAGCAGCTCAACATCAGAAAAGCAAACAACCCAATTAAAAAATGGTCAGAAGACCTAAACAGACATTTCTCCAAAAAGGGCATACAAATGGCTAATAAGCACATGAAAAATGCTCAACATCTCTGATTATTAGAGAAATGCAAGTCAAAACTACAATGAGTTATCACCTCATACCAGTCAGAATGGCCATCATCAAAAAATCTACAAACAATAAATGGTGGAGACAGTACACTGCTGGAATGTGAATTAATACAGCCACTAAGGAGAACGGAATGGCAATTTCTTGAAAAACTAGGAATAAAACTATCATATGACCCAGATAATCACGACGGTGTGATCACTCACCCAGAGCCAGACATCCTGGAATGTGAAGTCAAGTGGGCCTTAGGAAGCATCACTACAAGCAAAGCTAGTGGAGTTGATGGAATTCCACCTGAGCTATTTCAAATCCTGAAAGACGATGCTGTGAAAGTGCTGCACTCAATATGCCAGCAAATTTGGAAAACTCACCAGTGGCCACAGGACTGGAAAAAGTCAGTTTTCATTCCAATCCCAAAGAAACGCAATGCTAAAGAATGTTCAAACTATTGCACAACTGTACTCAACTCACACACTAATAAAGTAATACTTAAAATTCTCCAAGCCAGGCTTCAGCAGTACATGAACCATGAACTACCAGATGTTCAAGCTGGATTTAGAAAAGGCAGAGGAACCAGAGATCAAATTGCCAACATCCTCTGGATCATCTAAAAAGAAAGAGTTCCAGAAAAACATCTATTTCTGCTTCATTGACTATGCCAAAGCCTTTGACTGTGTGGATCACAATAAACTGTGGAAAATTCTGAAAGAGTTGGGAATACCAGACTACCTGACCTACCTCGAGAAACCTGTATGCAGGTCAGGAAGCAACAGTTAGAACTGGACATGGAACAACAGACTGGTTCCAAATAGGAAAAGGAGTACATCAAGGCTGTATATTGTCACCCTGCTTATCTAACTTATATGCAGAGTACATCATGAGAAACGCTGGGCTGGAGGAAGCACAAGCTGGAATCAAGGTTGCTGGGAGAAATATCAATAACCTCAGATATACAGATGACACCATCCTTATGGCAGAAAGCGAAGAAGAACTAAAGAGCCTCTTGATGAAAATCAAAGAGGAGACTGAAAAAGTTGGCTTAAAGCTCAACATTCAGAAAACAAAGATCATGGCATCCGGTCCCATCACTTCATGGGAAATAGTTGGGGAAACAGTGGCTGACTTTATTTTGGGGGGCTCCAAAATCACTGCAGATGGTGACTGCAGCCATGAAATTAAAAGACGCTTACTCCTTGAAGGAAAGTTATGATCAACCTAGATAGCATATTGAAAAGCAGAGACATTACTTTGTCAACAAAGGTCCATCTAGTCAAGGCTATGGTTTTTCCAGTGGTCATGTATGGATGTGAGAGTTGGACTATAAAGAAAGCTGAGTGCCAAAGAATTGATGCTTTTCAACTGTGGTGTTGGAGAAGACTCTTGAGAGTCCCTTGGACTGCAAGGAGATCCAACCAGTCCATCCTAAAGGAGATCAGTCCTGGATGTTCATTGGAAGGACTGATGTTGAAGCTGAAACTCCAATACTTTGGCCACCTGATGCGAAGAGCTGACTCATTGGAAAAGATCCTGATGCTGGGAAAGATTGAGGGCAGGAGGAGAAGGAGACGACAGAGGATGGGACGGTTGGACGGCATCAACTCCATGGACATGGGTTTGGGTGGACTCCGGGAGTTGGTGATGGACAGGGAGGCCTGGTGTGCTGCAATTCATGGGGTCGCAAAGAGTCGGACACGACTGTGCTACTGAACTGAACTGGACTAAAACAGAGGTTCAAAGAAGTTGCCATTTCTATGGATCTCATTTAAGATGTGAATTTAAGATCTGAAGCCAGAACTATTTTAACCCCAAATCCATGTTCTTTCATTCTACACTGCCCTCTTCCAGGAATACCTTCACCTCTCCAACTTATCCACCTGGCCAACTCATTTTTAAGTTTCATTCCAAACCCAACTGCTCTGGATCCTTCCTTCCTTGTTCCACTGTACCTTGTTATTTATAATGAGGTTACTTAACTTTCTAAACTGTTTTTATTGACATGTCTGTTTCCCTCAGTCTCAAGGTGCCTAAGAACAGGGCCTTGTGAACGTATGCTCTGTGTCCAGCAGAGATCATCAGGTATGCGGTAAAACAGTAAACATCAACAAACAGAGTATTATGAAGCGGGTCTTAAGTTTCTCTACCTGTAGATGATGGACAAGTCTGAGGACAAGAAGTCTACTGCTCAACATTTCCACAACTCAACTCATGATATCCCCTCAAAACTGCTGTCAGTCATACTTAATTTGTTTCAGCTCTTTAAATGTGCCTGCAATGCTTCCTCTCACCTTCCAGCTTTTACGTATGCTGCTTCCTCTGCCAGAAACACTGTCCCTCCTCATGTGACCTATTCCTATGAGTTATTCTTACAGGCAAACCTTCCTGCCTCCCTTAGACTGGTCTAGATGAAGTCTAGAAGCTTAGCTATATCCCCATGGCACAAGTTTCCTCTACCTTTCATGGCACTCATCACAGAATTGAAATGACCTGTTTTGTCTCGCCACCAGAAGGCAAGCTCTAGGGAGTCAAAGACCACATCCTACTCCCAAAATAATACCTTGCACTTACTACTACTCAATAAAATGTGTTTAGTTGGGTTTACCTACCTAAAACTGATAGAAACAATGATATCTTCAAATACCTTATCAAACAAGGTATCTTCAGAAAATTACTTCAAGCCAGCTTTAGAAACAGGAAAATTCAGGTGCAAGAGAACACCCTATTTTAGAGTTGAAAATTCAGTAGTATCAATATAAATAAATGGGATGACATGTGAAGGGGAAAAAAACATGTTGAAGGTACTACCACCTACTGGTGATATAGCAGCACTGCACAAATGTATCAGACAAACCGTCAAAGTTAATAGCAAATTCAATAGAACATATTCGTCTTTAAGAACACCGTACTGATTCTAATTGAGACAGAAGAAAACTGCATATTATAGTCTATAGGAAAAACAGCATTTAAATAAAACTGCATACATCTGTTCATAATGAAATTTTCGGGATAAAATTATTTTTGCAAACATAAGCAAACATACTTCGCTATGATAAAACAAATACATCACAAAAGAGGCCAGTTTGGCGAAGATGCTTGCCAAATTTATGCTGAATTAAGCCTCAGAAACGGAAAGGATCCGGATGACTATTAGCCCATTACGCCTCAAAAGTTGACAGAACAACTAGTCATTGACATCTACAATAATAGTAGAGATCAAGCGGGATGCTCCACGGCGAAGTGGATGCTCTGAAATACCATGCTTAGTTTTGTGATACAGGAGGAAATAGAAGAGAACGTATTCTCGGTTTGAACGTCTGCCGTTGGTAAACAGACGAGTTCTGTCACTCCACACTACCTTCCCATGACTGCTTCGTGTATGATTATTCTACCGTATGTCTCCCCACTCGACTGGAAGCTCCCGGATGATAAGGGTTGGCTCTGGCCCAACAGCGAGCGGTCCGGGCCCCGCACCCCGAGGGCGCCGGGCACGCTCTACGGTCTTCGGCGAAGATAACCGGTCTCTGGCGGCGCTCGGCGGACGACGCGCGGAGGCCAAGGCCATGCTGCCCTCCCCACGGCTCCCGTCCCAACCCCGAGACCTTCGACAGAGGGCTCTCGCCTTGGGCCGCAGAGGCGGCTTCAGAGGCGAAAACCGCCCCGCGGCGGGAGGTCTTCGTTTTAATTTTCATTGGGGGACAGCAGGCGGGAGGGAGGGAGGAAGACACCGCCGACTGAAGCGGCGCAGCAGGCCAGGCAACGAGAACCGGAAGCGCGCCCCGCCGGGGGAGAGCGAGCAGCCCCTCCCCCTTCCGCCAAGCGCCCTCCGCACCCCTCCCCCACCGCAGCCGCCCCGCGCGACCCCCACCGGACGCGCGACCCGCCTCGGCGTCCCCGCGGGGGCCGCGTCCCCGCGCCCTCCTCTTGCCCGGGGACACGGGAGCACGTCCCCACCCGCCTCCCCCGCCCCCTGCTTACCTGTGGCTGCTGCCTTGCCGCTGTCCGGGGCGGGGAACTTCCACTCCCCCCTCCCAGGTGGATCCGAATTCACTACCCACTTCCCCACCCCCTCACGCGGCGGGGGACGTGCCTCTTTCTTAGGGGTCAGGCGGGGCGGGGAGAATCAGTGTCACTTAACAGCCAACTGTCCTAAGCTACCGTTTCCTCGGCAGTCAGGGCCGCCACTGGCGGCATGATCTACACCAGGCCGGGGGCGGGGGAGTGAAGGGGGGCAAAACTGAGTAACAGAGCGTGGGGGGTGAGGTTAGGGCGGTCCTTCCGTGAGGGCGCCGTCCTACGTCACCGCGTTGCGCACGTGACGCGCCGCCATCTTGTGCCGGGGTATCCAGGGATGGCGAGTTCGTGTCGCAAAGGTGTTATTCTGGCGAGAGTTGGGCGTGGCGTTACCTGCAGTTCCTTTTAGCTTCAGTAGCTGTCTTCACTGCTCCCAGACGTCTGTTTTCAGAGGCCAGCACCCGCTCGGGGGTTCAAGAGGCCGCTCGGCCTGAGGTAGTTTTCTTCGGTTCGTGGCGTCAGTCTCAGCTCGGCTCCTACTTGGTGCGGCCCAGAGCTGTCGTCCTGGCTTTGACCCACGCCTGACCTGCCGCCTGTTGTAGACAGAGTGACTTGAAGCCTGAAGGCTTGTCCTCAGTTTTTGTTACCACTCAGACTAATGTTAATCCCATAAAACGGCGTTAAGAGTTGTATCTTTTATCACACATGAAAGGATTAAAAGCCACACCCACAAGGTGTCGGCAGGGTGTGTTAGTGTGTCACGCTGAAGCACAGATTTAGCCCAACTTAAACTAGAGAAAAGTTATAGTACAATCGAGTGTTGTAAAATAAAATCACACCGGGAATTAACTGGCGGTGCAATGGTTAGGATTACGCGCTTCCACTGCAGGGGAAGCAGGGCTCCATCTCTGGTCTGGGATCTAAGATCGCGCAAGCCGCACAACCCGACCAAAGCAATAATAATACAATGACACCGTCGTTCTGATACATTACAAAAAGCTTTTTAAACCTTTTTTTAATGAGTGTCTACTTTTCTGGAGAAGGGATGGTGTATTATTCTGATACATCTGAATTTTTTTGTTTATCCATTTCCTTGCAAATGTTCTTTGCTGACTTTCTGGAGATAATAAATGATAAACATTTTAATTTGCTCTTGACAAAAAGTTCCATAATTTTTCTAAAATTTTCCTAGCTTGAGATCTCCACGTAGGCAACTTGAGTCGATAGGGCCCTTCCCTTTTGACCTTTAAGGATAATGTGATTTAATTATCACATTAAATTAGGGCCGGATAATGTGCTTTAAAGCTCAAGTTACTCTGTGCCAAACTGTGCCAGACTCTCCTAAAAACTCACTAATGTTTATCCATTGTCATTCATTCAGGAAAACACTGACTACTACAGTTAACTGCCCGAGGTTTATTTGTTTTTGGCAGAGCCCTGTGGCTTGTGGGATCTTAGTTCTCCCAACCAGGGAACCCAAATCTGCATTGGAAACACAAGGTCTTAACCACTGAACCACCAGGGAAGTCCCCAATTGCCCTTACTTTAGCTTTTCAATTAAGTAAATTATCCAGCCTAAATGTGTCTTATCAAAATTGGGGAAAGTGTAATACTCATCTTATGTCCCAACGTTACTTAAAGAATCAAAATGTCATTTATCATAGGAAAGCATAGTCCTATAAAAGTAAAGAGTGGAGAAGAGGTTCTCGGACATCAACCTTTCATGATTAACAAAGCCTAGCAACAGTCATTCTAGAATCCAGAATATTAATGACCAAAAGGCTGGTTCTACATTTATTATTCCTTTCTTGCTGGGTTATTTCCTCCTTGGAAGACAGGATGCTTAACAAATATTGATCTGGGCAAGAGGGATTGCCTGCGGGGGGCGGGGGAGGGGGGAACGGGGGGGGGCGGGGAAGGGGACTGGAAAATGTCAACCATTGAAAGACCTGAGGGCTCAGCAGGTAAAGAATCCACCTGTAATTCGGGAGACACAGGAGATGTGGGTTCAATCCCTGGGTCAGGGAGTTCCCCTGGAGGAGGAAATGGTAACCCGCTCTAGTATCCTTATCTAAAAAATCCCATGGACAGAGGAGTCAAAGAGTAAGACATGACTAAGCACATGAAACTAAATTTTACTGAAACCTTCAAAATGTGCACAGACTCCTTCTTTAGTCCCCTTTCCACCTATAAAGCATTTAAGTCTAAATCAGATTTTATGCTGTGCAACACTGCCACTCACAAGTATTTAATATTTCTACCAGCCTGTTTCTTTCTCATGGAAGTTTCCCAAGCTGTACCAGCTGCTTTTCTGCAATTCAAGGAATAACTGAAGATGAAGGGGGGAAAAAAGGCTTGTTTATGATGCACATAGTTCTATCCCAATAGTAAGAATTTTATAAACCAGAAGGACAGGTCTTTGACTTCAGAAGTGAGGAAGTAGAGTAAAACAAAGAAATTTAACTTTCAAAGGTAACTTTTAAAGCAAACTGGTCAAACCAGTGGTGGCACCTCACAGGCTCTCCTGGACCACTGTTTTCTAGCTAGGAGAGAGGGGACATTATAATGAAATAGGTTAAACAACACTACCTATGTCATGGGGCTCTGTAGATTGAATGCGTTTAACACAATAAAGATAGACCCAGTGCCTGAGATAGACTTAAGAACTCAATAAATGTTGGATATTAGTATGAAAGATACTGCAACATAACTACCAGAAACTTAGCTGCTAAAAACATTAATTGGTTGGACATTCCGAGAAGCCTCATGGGTTAACGAAAGGATGGAGCTGACGAAGAGGACTTGAGAGCTGTGAAACAGTATCTGGAAAAGTCACCTCTCAAAAAGAAGAAATTATTTAAAACTAGTAAATGTAGGCTTTGTGGTCTAATAATAGGCTTGTTTCTCTTATTTGTTTTGTCCTTTTTCAATACTCAAGTCTAAACTCACGGGAAAACCTAACCAAGTATAGGTTCTAAATGCCTGCAGTAATTATACAAACTACAGCTGTACTTGTTTCAACTAACACTCTTAAAACAGGGTTGTCACAGATAACTTAGCTCTGAAACTTTCCTACTTCATGTTAATATGCTTGAACTTGCAGAACTGTGATGCCCTTGGAGTAGTGGTGTCCATCCATTCCTCCTCCTTTTTACCGGAACTTGTCAGTCATCCATATCTTACCAACAGTGGGCACCTGATCCAAGCTGGGCCATCAGTCTCCCCTATGGAAATTTATCTTTGCACAAAAGTCTCTCTCTAGGTAAATGAACCTAAAGCTTAGGAGCTTTGTAATGAGTCCCTTCCATCTGCAAACAGCCAATAAGCCAAGAGAGCTACCCAGTGGCTTTCTAGGTCCCAGTTCTAGAACCTGCTGCTTGCCTCAGCCCTTAGGTACCACGAGCCTCTCCTTTGTTCTTGTAATGAACACAACTTTTCTATTTAAAGTAGCTTACTTCGGTTGCTATTATTTCTAGACTAACTACATGTAACAAATACACCTAGACATAGGAGAAACTATTTCCTGTGACCTCCCTTTCTCTGTACCTCACCACTAGTGCGGTATCATTATCTCTTGCACTGTCAACTGCAGTAGCCTCCCAGCTTGTTCCAAGTAAAATCCTCCAATGAACAAATACTGGTTACTATTAGAGTTTATAAGTAATCAAATTATTTACCTTCAAGATTATGATTACAGGGTGGCAGCAAGACAACTTACAACAGCTTCCTGAAGGAACCTTCTTTATGTTGGTCAGAGAAGCCTGCAAGTATCATTCACCTTTGTAAGCCACAGGTAGTGATGCTGACTGAGGCTAGGAGAGTCAATCCTTTTTTTTAAAATTTGGGTTAATTTTGGCTGTACCGGGTCTTTGTTGTGGCATGCGGGCTTTCTCTAGATGTGGCATGGGTGGGTTTCTCGTGGCAGTGCACAGGCTTAGTTGCCCTGTGGCATGTGGGATCTTAGATCATAGTGGGATCTTAGACCAGGGATTGAACCCATGTCCCCTGCACTGGGAGGCAGATTCTTAATCACTGGACCACCAGGCAAGTCCCAGAAGTAGCCAGAAAAATTAAGTTTATTAACATAAGATCAAGTCACTAGCTCTTGTAGGCTGGAAGAAGCCCAGTGTGGTTGACTTACAGCAGCCAATTAGTATCCTAGATAAACAGTGCTACCTTGGAAGCTTTGTGTTGGTTTCTGTCAGTATTTACTTGAAGATTCAGAGACAGCAGTAGCTAAATCAGCCTTGATTAAGTGGGAGTCCATGATACTGGGCCTTTTCATACCCTACATCTTTGCCAATGTACCGATTCAATTCACATGCTTATTGTGCTAACGCTGAGATGGTCAGTATGTGGCTAACGTCAACCAGCCACGTCATTCTGTCTATTTGGATGTTAACTGTCTCTGCCAAAGTGAATTCTTTTTCATGGGCATTGACATATAAAGCAAAGATCATACTCTGTCTTCCCTCCTCTATATCCATCTATATACTTCTGTCCCAGATCTTGCTGCAGCCAATCAGCTAGTCTTTTTCTTTTTAACACACTGACCAACTGGCCAGGCCGTTTGCCACTGCCCATGAATTCATATATATTCTCATTTTGAACCACTTCTCTTTCCACACAAGATGGATGAATGATCACGTTAATATCTGCCCATTAAGATTTCCCTTGCAACTGCCTTTCAAAGTTACCCCTCAGAATGGCCGTAACTGACTCATAAGCCAAATGGGCTTTTTCCACTTGCTTCAGCAGGAGCCACCCGTGCTCCACTATGGCCATAGATACGGGCTGAGTGAAGAACGCTGGTGTAACTGCAGTAGGTAACAGGAGCTTCTGGGTTACCTCTGCACTCATTTCGCTTGTGTCCTCTGATTCTGCTTAAGCTTGATCCCGGGTGTAATCTTTGTCTTATGATGTCTTGGTGTTAGGCTCATCTGACTTTATGACTTGGTACACTTGACAGAATCCAGTCAGTGGTGGACAGTTCCAGATGCATAGTCATTTAGTGTCTCCTGGTCATGTCTTCCATGTCCATCATGGCCCAGCAGCATACCAGAAGCTGTTTTCAAAAGGCTTAAAATTCTCTGCTACCGCTGGTATATCCTTGCTCAAGATATTCAATAGCTTGCATTTGATTCTCCCACTGGGTCTTGCCATAAACATCCCACTGCTTCTTTTCCCACAACTGTCACCTCCACCGCCAAGGGATCTGCAAGATCATATGAGTTCAGACCTTAAAGTTGTCACCTGGTTATTGTCCAGAGCATTACTAGGCATGAAATGTGCTGTCTGCAGAACCCAAAGAGGCTTACCAAGGATTGTCTTCCTTTGAGAAAGGGGATGCAAGATGCAGTGATTTGTTTTTTCCATCTTGGGGGATTATGTCAGCATGCCCCTGACCACTAGAACTCTGAATCTTCAGAGAGTTTATTTCTCATCTTCTGGATTGCATACAGCTTACCAAGACCTTCAGGGATAACCACTTCTTGTTCTGTCTGATCAGAGTGATGTCACATAATATAATTCTGGGGCAAAACTATAAATGTATGTTCCTGTCCTTTCTATGTGAACTACTTCTGATTCTTTAACAATTGAGATATAATTAACATATTAGTTTTTAGATGTACAATGTAATGATTCAATTTATGTATATATTGCAAAATGATCACCACAGTAAGTCTAGTTAATATCCATCACATTTAGTTACAAAATATTTTCCTTGAGAACTAATTGATTCTCTTTCTTGACTGGAATACAAAAAGACACACTTGTCAAATCAATGACTACATACTATGTACTGAGACCATATTAATCTGATCTAACAAAGATATAACAGCTATAATTGGGTCTACTATTCAGTTGAGCTTGCAGTAATGTACCACCATCCTCCAGGATCCATAAATTTCTGCAGGGAGCAAACTGGTGAATTAAAAAGAGGTTAAACAAGGACCACTAACTCTGGTGACATCTCCACCATTTCCTCATAAGATGCAATGTTAATAGTGTTACTAACTTATTAACTTGGCCAAATTGGAAGCCATTTCACTTTCCCGTTTCTGGGCTTTCAGTTCTATTCCACTGACTTGTATCACACTCTTTATTATAGCTTTGTAGTAGGTTTTGAAATATGGGCATGTAAGTACTCCAACTTTATTATTCTTTTTCAAGACTGTTTTGACTACTGAGCCTTCACATTTCTAGATGAATTTTAGGATTAGTCTATTCATTTTTGCAGAAATAGTGAGCTAGGATTTTGATACTATGTTGAATCTGTAGATCAATTTGGAGGATATTACTATCCTGCCAATATTAAATCTTCCAATCCATGAACATGGGACCACTTTCCATGTGTGTAGGTCTTCTTTAGTTTCTATCAACGATTTTGTAGTTTTTACTATACAACTCTACACTTTGATTAGAATTATTTATTCTTTTTCATGCTATTTTAAATAGAACTGATTTTTAAATTTCATTTTTGGGAATGTTCATGGCTAATTAATTAAAAAAATAGATTTTTTTGTTGATTTTGCATTCTGCAACCGTGTTGAACTTGTTTAGTAGTTTGCATGTATATACTCTTCAGAACTGCACATATATAAGTCATTTCATCTGAGACTAGAGATAGCCTTAATTTTTCCCGCTCAATCTGGATAACTTACATTTTTCTTGCCTAATTGCCTTTTATTCAATGTTGAATTGAAGTGGTAAGAACAGACTTTCTTATCTAGTTCCCAACCTCAGGGAGAAATCATCCAGTTTTTCACTATTAAGTGTGATTTAGCAGTCAATTTTTTTCATAGATGGTCTTTATCAGATTGAGCTTTCACTGTCATGTTTGAAAGATCTGACAAGGCACAGAACTGACACCTTTTTTCTCTATCATTCTGTGTTCTCCTTGTTTCCATTAAATGAGAAGTTGGCTGTTACCATTGTTCTGTATGTAATGTGTCACTTTCCCTTGGCTACTTTAGGACTTTTGCTTTATTGAAGTTTAACAGTTTTCCCTTGATCATGCCTAAGGGTGGTTTTCTATATGTCACCCTTGGTTCCTGGTATTTCCTCAGTCTGTAAATTTATGTCTCTCCAAATTTAGTGAGCTTCTGTCTCTATGTCTGCACGTATTTTTTGTGCGTCCCATTCTCTTTCCTGCCTGGAACGCCAAAGGACTCTGAAGCTTTCTCTCTTACTTTTTTCTTCCATCTTTTTTTCTCTTTGTTCTTCAGATTGATAATCTATTAATCAGTCTTCAAGGTCACTTTTGTTTATTATACCAGCTTCAATATGTTGTTAAGGTCATTAAGTTCCCAAATTTTTTAATACTGTACTTTTCAGTTCTGGAATTTCCATTTTTTAATATAGTTTCTATTTCTCTGCTAGAGTCCCTGTTTATTCATTGTGCGTATATAAACATATAATGTTTGTATATATATTATTTATATATATATATGAACAATGGCTGATTTAATGCTATTGATTACTAATTGCAACATCTCAGTAGAGTGAACTTGCAGTCGCTATCTATTGACTGATTTTCTTTTTCCTTAAGTATGAGTCATATTTTTGTTTCTTCAGATTTCTAGTAGTTTTATCATTGGGCTGGATTATATTCATTTACAGAGTGATTTTTATTCCAGAAGGCAGCTGATTTGAGAGGGCTTAATTTCTAGTCTCTTTCTTCTTCAGTCATAGACAGTGGCTATAATTTCTGCTCAGCTCTTTCAGCTTTTAGCTGATGCTTTGTTTCACCAGGAACTCTGGATTCGTCTCCACATAATTTTGTTTACCATTAATCAAAGACTCTGACAGACTCTATATGCGGGTTTGGAGACAGATCTTCTGGGGCTCTCGTGCTTCACAGATTTTTCACCTACCTTCTCCCTGGCTGCTCTGCCAACCGGGAACTGTCCTTTTACACCTTAAGCCAAGAGACTGTGGCTCTTTACTACTTAAGCTGTTTGGAGTTGTGGGGATGTCCTGAAACAAAAAGTCACAAACACACAAACATCACCTACTGCACTTCATTTTTCTTTTTTCCTTTTTCAAAAGTAGTTATTTCTATCTTTGGGAGGGTTAATCTAACCATGGTAATTCCACCATTATCAGACTCATAATACTGATTTTTATGTTCATCTTGTATTCAGCAATCTTGCTAAATTCCTATTTGTTTAAATTTGTATTAGTACATTTTTGGGACTTCTCTGGTGTTTCAGTGGCTAAGACTCTGTGCTCCCAATGCAGGAGGCCTGAATTCGATCCCTGATAGGAGAACTAGATCCCACATGCTGTATTTAAGACCCGTTACAGCCAAATAAATATTTTTTAAAATTTGTACATTCTCTTGTATTTTCTACATAGACTATTATATTGTCTACAAATATTTATGTTTTTCTTCCTTTGTATCCAGTTAGCATAGCTCATTTCGTTTCCCCTAATTATGCTAGCTATAAACTCAATGCTGAATAAAAACAATTGATAATAAGTATCCTCATCATAGTCTTGACTTTCATGGTAGTGCTTCTGAAGCATCACCATTAAATATATTTTACCGTAGGTTTGTAATAGATGATCTGTTAAAGAAATCTCTAATTTCTCTTTCTGCTATTTCATTGCTGGTGTATAGAAAGGCAACAGATTTCTGTGCATTCATTTTGTATCTTGCAGCGTTACCAAATTCACTGATGAGGTCCAGTAGTATTCTGGTAGCATCTTTAGGATTTTCTATGTATAATATCATGTCATCTGCAAACAGGAAACAATCCCATTTACCACAGCATCAAAAACAATAAAATACCTAAGAATAAATCTATCTAAGGCGGCAAAGGGCTTCCCTGGCAACTCGGTGGTAAAGAATCCGCCTGCAATGCAGGAGACGCAGGTTCGAACCCTGGATTGGGAAGATCCCCTGGAGAAGGAAATGGTAATCCACTCCAGTATTCTTGCCTGGGAAATCCCATGGACAGATGAGCCTGACAGGCTCCCAGAAGGATCCCAAAGAGTCATACACGACTTAGTGACTAAGCAACAACAAGTGAAGCCAAAGTCCAACACTCTGAAAACGGTAAGACACTGTAGAAAGAAGCTGAAGCTGACACAGATGGAAACACAGACCATATTCTTGGATTGGAGGAGTTAATACTGGTAAAATGATCATATTACCCAAGGCAATCTACAGATTCAATGCAGCACCCATCCAATTCCAACGGCATTTTCCACAGAACTTTGGCACTGTTGAGCACTCCCTCCCCTTTGAAACTCTTCCTTCAATTTCCATTCCTAATCTCCTTCCTAGTTTTGACCCCATCTCTCCAGCAATTCCTTCTCCCTTTTGTAGATTCTTCCTCCTTCAGCCTTTAACGGCTCATGCTCTCTGTGGCTCCGTTATTAAGTCTTGTCACACTCTACATAATCTTTCTTGGCACCATCATCCACGTCCACGACTTTAATTACCACTTTTAAAAGAACGTCTCCCAGTACATAGTTCTGGGCCAGAGCTGTCCTGCTGTTTCTCTCCCTCTCGCATCAGATGTGATCACAGTGACTTCTGTCTAGTGAGTTAGGCACTCAATAAATGTGTGTTAAATTTAAAAAGTTCTCAGCTGCCTGAATAACTTGAACTATAATTCAAAGACCAGTTTCAGTGTTGGAGAATATGCACAATTTGATAAAAACTCCTATCAAGTTTCTTGAAACCAGGAAATGGTAGCACAAATGAAGTATCACCTTGGAAAAGCTGTAACCCAAGACTTCCCTGGTGGTTCAGTGGTTAAGAATCTGCATGCCAACGCAGGGGGCATGGGTTCGATCCCTGGTCTGGGAAGATTCCACATGCCACAGGGCAACTAAGCCCGTGCGCCACAAGTACGGAGCCCATGTGCCTACAGCCCGTGTTCTGCAGCAAGAGAAGCCCACACTCCACACTGAAGAAGCCCCCACTTGCCACAGCTAGAGCAAGAATGCTCACAGCAACGAAGACCCAGCACAGCCAAAAATAAATAAAATCTTTTTAAAAAATGAAAAGCCAAAACCCACATCAATTACAGATTTTAAAAAAATTAACATGTATGCTCAAAAGCTTAAAACTACCAAATACCACATGGGTAGGAGGAAAACTAAGCTATAATTGTTCCAGACAAAAGGCTTATTCATTTTCAAAATGACTCTCTACTGCTCCTCAATCTGGCCTTTTATAGAACTGATTTGCTATAACTCTGGATCTCTGTGTTCATTTTCCTAAGACCGCTCCAGCCATCTTTGGGTCTTACTATCCAAGTTAAAATAAAATTTTATTAATTCCAATTTATCAGCTCTCCCAACATGTGAAGCATTAAACACAATCAGGCATCAATATTTATTAACACAAGACAAAGGAAACACGTTCAATGAGTTAATAGAACACTGTCCAGCCAGATGTTAAATTTAAAAATGTATATCTAGTCTAATTTCAAATAAATAAAAAAAAACTTTATACATAATTACACAGTACTATAATTTGAATCTGACACTGGTAAATATCTTGACAAAAAATAAACAGAACAGCATTTAGGACTAAAAAATTATTCTTATATCTTTACACTCTCTTCCTCTGGACAAGTAACATGGCCCATCTACATATACCTAAACCAGAAATGTGTGAATGATAAAGAAAAGGCCTATTGTGTATCTGGAGTGCTGCAGCTTGCTCCAAATACTCTCACATGAAAGCAGACAACAAAAAACAGCTCTAAGGCATAGACCATGTTGGAGTTGGAGGGTGAGGTGATAACTCCTCATTGCTTTAGTCCTGGATATTCAAGGAAAGTAATTTATTTGGCCAAGATATTGAGCACCATGCCTGGGGCAGAGACCTTAACAACAACAACAACAACAACAAAAAACCTAAGGCCTCTGTTGTTTCAACAAAAGCATTAAGCAAGCATTGCCCAGGGACTAACATTAAGGAGACGCTCAAATGACCAATAGACAGGTGGTCCCTCCACAGCCTGAGGCAGCACAACTGTATCAGGAGGACGTGATACAGGGGAGACAGGGGCAGGAAGGAAATGAGTGGCTTCACTGATGCCCGTGAGCATGCTGGTCATCCCCAGGGTCTCATGCAGGAGATGGTATTTGTCCTGAGGCAGCCCCTCCCTGATCTTCTCTCCTTACTTTGGCTGAGAGGCAGAGAGGTTCAAAAACTTTCAGATGAATAGGTTCTCTCTTATTTGAAATGAGGGTCTGCTATTCATTTAGGTCCTCCCTCCCCCCGACCCAGGCATGAAAAGCTAGACAGAATGTGCCCCCAAGTTCTGGCAGGGCTGTTTCTATCAATAATGGCCTTTTGGGATCTGTCTTAATTGCCAGTTCTACCATAAAGGTTCTGCTTTAACATGGAAAGACTAAGAGCATTGTGTCATCAAGAGAGTCTTCTTACCAAGTCTGCAACAGACCAGGCACTGGATCTGCAGACGATCCCACAAACACATCTAAATTAAGACTAAACTCTCTTCCCCTTCCAGAGGAAACTTTTCCCCAGAGACACATCTTAGCATCTTAGCTTTCTTTCCTCCACCAGCTTATTCTGGCTTTGGGGGATAGGCAAAAGATAAAGCAGCCACAGGGCAGAAAGCAAAAAGATAACAATAAATCAGAGGCCTGAGGAACTACCAAACTAGATAATCAGCGCCTAAATAACCAGGAATTGGGCATGAGATTAACGGAATATTTCATTTGAAGGAATGAGTATAGATCCGCACTGTCCAGTATGGTAGCCAATACCCACTCGTGGCTACTGAGGACTTAAAATACGGCTAGTCTCAAATTGAGATGTGTTTTAATACACACTAGATTTCAAAGATATAATATGAAAAAAAGTAAAATCTCTCATTAATAAAGTTTTATATTGATCCCACATTGAAATGATAGTACTTTTGATATATTGTGCTAATAATATATTAAAATCAATTTCACCTGTTTTTTACTTTTTAAAATGCAGTTACTAGAAATTTTTAAATGACAGACATGGCTCACATTTCATTTCTAGCAGACACTCTACCTTGTGCAGTAAGAATTCTGAAAGCAGCCTATAGGACAGACTCTGTCTTTCATATCTTTTTCTTAGAACTTGTGGATCACGGAGATAGGAGATCCTCAGGATCCCTTGCTTTGATTAGTGACTCATTAAAAATTCTTTTTAAGAAAGTTACTTTCCAAATAAGCAGGCTGTTTTCTCTGCAGACCAAACCACTGCTAGTCACTGGGACATCTAACCCCAATACAAGTGCTTTTTTCCTGTACATCCTAGAACCTTTCCCATCGTGTAGAATGGAACATCATCCAAAATGCTGAAAAGAGATGTGGAACTGGAAAATGTCAAGGTCTTGCCTCTGTGGAGAGTGAGTTTGGAGGAAAAGAGGATTATGTAAAAGGAAGTCAATAAAGTGGCTCTGAGTCATGAGCCTGTGTAAGGGCAGCCCCCAGGAGTGCTGCCCTGGCAAAGGGTCTGGTCTTTCCATTATAAACCTTATCTTCAGGGTAATTACAAGTCTTAAAAATTGTTTAAAAACATATTTAGTTTACATGATGTTACAGTGGGGTAAATAATATGTATTATTAAAATAGTCTAAATAAATATTTACACAATAGATCAGAGTGGGTCAAAGAGAACCATTCTGATTTAACAAGTTAACTCTGTTCACTTTGAGTTTTTTTTTAATTTTTAAAAATATTTCTGTAAGAAAAAAAATAATAAAATTCAACTATATTCAAATACATGAAGTATCAGACCAAAGAAAGGAAACCGAGCCAGAGGCCACACTCAGTCCCAGGCTCTATCTGCTCGGCCTGGGCTCCACAGTTATTTCAAAAGGGTTTCTTGCATACATTAGACTTCCCCTATTTCAGCATAAGCCTGGCTGTTTTGGCAACCCACACTGGTCAGTTCTGAGACGTGGAGTTATGAGGCCTTAACGCCTTCGCGTGACTGTAGATCCCACTGCCTTCCCAGCCTATCGCTCTTGTTCTTAAATCCCTGCCCTCGTGAACTGGAAGCACAGAGGATGCTCTTCAGCTCTCAGAAAAGAGAAGCGATATGTGTAACTGCAGACACAGTATACAATGGGCCAGGAAAAGAGGAAACTCTAAATTCTTGTGTAGTCACTCTACATGTGAAAGACTGTTTCAACACTGGGGGCAAGAGTGAGTTATTGTGGTTCCTTAGAACTGGGTGGGATCTAATGAATCTTAGCTTCTCCTAACATTTTGATTTTTCAACTGAGATTTTTCAGTTTGTAGAAACAGGCTGAATTCTTAAAAGCTTAAGCTGATTCTGGGAATGCAAGCCTAAAAAACAAACATAGGCAGCTTCAGTTTATAAAATATACCAGCCAACAGAGACATAGTACAATGTGCAGCAAAACCTGCAAACAATTTGCACTTTTTAGTCATCTATTCAATTACACTGCACCCAGAGAATACCGAGATTCTCTCTCAGAGCAGCAATGTTTCTACTTTAGTTGTTATAACTATACAAGCCAATTCTTACGTTTTTTAGCTGAATTATGTGTATTCCTATTTACATGTTTAAAACACTGGTCAAAATGTTTTACAGTCAAGAATTATATATATAAAGTAATTCTCATATTCAGTGGGTTATCTGATTTGCTTATGGGTCAACTGAAAGCCGAGTAGTTCCATGTTAAAACCCGCAGTGTCTAACTATGGCAAAATGGCAAAATACAGTACAGAGCGGGGGACTGCGTAACTCAAACTACCCCCTTCATGTGAATTAATCGAACTCCCTTACAAAATTCTAAAACAGCATTAGATAAAAATACAAGTATATACAACAGATGAAAAAAATGCAACATGCATGTAATTGCTTTAGTAACGTGCTGCTCACGCTATGTCAAAGCTCATGACTAATAGATTGTTAACATTTTTTTCATTTGCCACCACAGAATTCCCCTCTCCTGCGTGTCCTGTGATGGCAGGATCCCACAGGATGAGATGAAGGATATCATGTAGCCATCTCAGCTTATTTCACATCAGTCGGGGGTCTCTGGCTCCCTTGGTTTTGCAGGATGGTCCCTGCAATCCCAGGAGGCTGGTTACATGTTGTAGGCCACATAGATGGGGTCCAGCTGGTCGGCGAGGAAGCTGTCCCGGAGGTGCATCCTCTGCTTCTCTCCTCTGGAGTTGATGGGGATGACGCCTGGGTCCACCACGACCACCACGCCCACGATGAGGTAATGCTCCTCCAGGACCACGTTTGTCACTAAAGGAACCAGATCCAGCGCCTCCTGTTCGGAGCCACACAGTTCCACGACCACCACGAGCAAGTTGGTCCACGTGAACACGGCACTGCAATTTCAGTGGCGCTCAGTTAATGTGGCATCTTTTACAGTGTTTGCCCAAGACTTACCCTCACTGCCCCGAGAACTGCCTTCTCACTTGGACCCAACCAGAAGGCTCTGAGCCACATGTGCAATGAATGGCCTTGCCCCTATGATAACAACTGATTGGTTAAACCATTTAAAATCTCTTGGCCGTTTGGAAGTGGGACTGAAAAGTTGTTAGCTGGTCGCCTGAGCTGAGGATGTATGGACTGGAAAGTGCTGGTGTAGTAGGTGTGCAGAGACATACAGGGAACAGCTTTTCAGGGAGGAGAGAAAGAACGGAGGGGATGCCAACATGGCCCTAGAATGTGAGGAGATGGTGGTCCCTGATGGCCTTTCTACCCGTTTCTACCTTTCTTGAGATTTCAGAGCTGTTGAGAGACTTCTAGGAGCCTCTGAGATAACCAACGAGGTGTTCTTTCTGTGACCTCTCTTTTGCTTAGAAGTTGTTTTGAAGAGAATTCTTGATATTTGAAACAACACCTCTTTGACTAAGATTGCTATCTATAATCTAACACCAAACAGGAAGGGAGTCGGCTGGCCTCTGAGCTCAGCGCCCCACTCAAGTGTCTCTCCCGTCCTGCCACAAGGCACAAAGCCACCTTTCGTTCAGTGGGACTGCTGGGTTGGAAGGTATGAACTGACTTGTGTTGTGCAGTGTTGAGCTGCTTTAAAAATAGATTCCAATCATTAAGAAAAATGTACACGATATTTGGTTGTCTCAAAAGTCAAATGCTTAAAATTAGGGGGTAACCATGGCACCCCAATTTTCTGCACTATTCTTATACTTCCTTGTTCAGGTCTGAGGTGAGACTGACAAAAGCAAGACAAAGAAGCATTTGGAAAGCACGAACAAACCACTAAAAAAGCCGTGGCTACTTTGCATGAATTAAAAAAAAAAAAAAAACCTGAGGAAGGACGCACCAACTAAAATATGAATAAAAAGAAACTGGGTGGATTCTTTATTGTCAAGAATCCAGGATGAAAGCCAACAGTTAAAAATTACAGAATTTCAATTGTAAGAAATTTTTAGTCAGCATGAGGTTGGATGGTTCTTTGTCAGGGATAATGAAGGGGGAATTCCTGCCCAGACAGGGAACCTGGACCAGACACTGATGATAATCCTCGTCATCTTCTGACCAGTTGACAGAGCACGAAGCACACTCTCACTTGATCCTCCTAAGGAGGAAAGCAGCCACCGTGGCAGCACGGGGCCTTCCAGGTGGGTCTTTTGACCCAAAAGTCACGGTTCTTCCCGTTAGCCCCACCAACTTTCTAGAGGTGGATGATCAGTTAGGTCGCTTCCAGTGGTAAGATCTGTCATTAGAAGGACTCGGCCCCAGGGTGGGTGCACAGAGCCCGTCTCCACAGCTCGTTCCCCTGGAGTCCCACATCTGTAGGTGTCTCTGGTACAGCTAGATGACTAAAGATCAACTTTAACTTACTACAGCTGAGGAGAGACCTACTGTGTGCAGAGGACTTACCATTCGGCAATGCTCCTGTGGATCCGAGACACTGAGGTCTCAATGTCGATGGGGTGGTACCGCAGGCCTCGCAGCTCCAGGGTCTCATCCAGAGCACCCACCACGTATAAGGCATCATGACGCTCTGATGGGGCGAGAAAGACAAACTTAGTGTATCAGATGTATGGGTGCGACACATCCCTGGAGTTACACGCCCAGTGTTCAGACTGCCGCCATCACCTGGTGCCACTGCCCACCAGCTGTGTAACCTGGAGTGATTAACTTCAGTCTCTGATCCAGCTTCCCCTCCGTGAAACAGGGGTAATAATAAATGGCTGCTATGAGAATTAAACTCATGAAAGCGAGTTAGTATGATGCTTGGCTCATTGTAAGTGCTGAAGAGTACTTGCTGTTGTTCAGTTGCTAAGTCATGTCTGACTCTTTGCAATCCCATAAACTGTAGCACGCCAGGCTTCCCTGTCCTTCACTATCTCCAGGAGTTAGCTCAAACTCCTGTCCATTAAATCAGTGATACCATCCAACCATCTCATCATTTGTCACCCGCTTCTCCTGCCTTCAATCTTTCCCAGCACCAGGGTCTTTTCCAGTGAGTCAGCTCTTCCCATCAGATAGCCCAGGTACTGTAGCTTCAGCATCAGTCTTTCCAATAAATATTCAGGGTTGATTTCCTTTAGGACTGACTGGGTTGATCTCCTTGCTGTCCAAGGGACTCTCAAGAGCCTTGTCCAGCACCACGATTCAAAAGCATCAGTTCTTCAGTGCTCCGTCTTCTCTATGGTCCAACTCTCACATCTGCATGACTACTGGAAAAATCATAGCATTGACCAGGCAGACCTTTGTCAGCGAAGTGTTATTTCTCCTTTTAAATACATTGTCTACGTTTGTCATAGCTTTTCTTCCAAGGAGCAAGAATCTTTTAATTTCTTGGCCACAGTCACTGTCCATAGTGATTTTGGAGAATATTAGCTCTTGTTATTCTCATTACTACCATGTGCCAGGAACTGTGCCCAGTGTGGGGAGTAAAGATGACAAAATATAACACCTGCTCTAGAGATACCTGCCATCTAGTGGGGGGAACACACACAACGGGTGTCCCATGGGGGGACAGCAGATGGGACATGGCAAACCCAGTAACTTGAGTGTGGATGAGGGGCAAGGGGAACAGAGGACATCCCCCTCCCCTCCCCCGACTGCCCCTGAGCTCAGCTCAAGGGTTCAGAGAAGGAAAAGCTAAAGCCACCTGAGCTTTTAAGGATAAACAGGAATTAGCCAGATGATGGGCGGGGAAAGAAGGAGAGGGGAGGATCTGAGATGGAAAAGAAATGAACATATGGTCATTGTTTCTAGATGTCTTTAAGGAATCTATGGCAAGACTAGTCCTGGTTATTAACAGGCTTCTTACCCAGCAGGACATGGCAGAAATTTCACTCCTTTTTTTTTTTTAAGGTTTTATGCACACACTGTACACACGAGGCTACCTGGTTTACGACTACATGAAAAGAGAATGATTTAGCTAGGTCTACAGAATGTTTTGGGCTTTCCAGGTGGCTCAGCAGTAAAGAATTCGGCTGCCAAAAAGCAGGTTCGATCCCTGGGTCGGGAAGATCCCCTGGAGAAGGCAATGGCAACTCACTCCAGTATTCTTGCCCGGGAAATCTCATGGACAGAGGAGCCTGGAAGGCTACAGACCATGGGGCTGGAGAAGCAAAAAGTCGGACACGACTGAGCAATTAAACAGCAGTAACAACAGAATGATGTATTTTCAGGAATAGGAATAGTTCTGAAACATTTAGCAAAACAAAGTGCTAGAAGCTGTTGGAAAGAGGAGGGTAAGAAGGCCGGTCACATAAGATGATAATGATTATAGTAATAAAAACAACAGAAACACAGTAGCTAATGACTAGGGAGTGCTTTCCATGTGCCAAGTAGCGTTCCAGACACCTGAAGGCGTCATGTAATTTAATCTCACATCATGTCCACAAGACAGGAAATGTCATCACTCCCACTTCCCAGGTAGGAAACTGAGAGACTGAGTGAGCTCAAGGCCACACAGCAAATGTAAGACAGGCTTCAAAACCAGGACACTCAGCGAGGTGTGCTCCCCTGCCTCCAGGATGCCCGAGTCTGCCTCCCCATGAAATACGGAATGACTGCAGAGCTGGCCAGCAGGGAGCAGATGTAAGGGGCGAAGAAGTGACCTGGCTCCGTTCCAGCTGTTTAGTCCAGTGAGTGATGCGTCAGTTCTTGAGGTGTATGATGCACGCAGTGTAGAGAGTTTTTAAATGGCCATTAATGGTGGCAGGAAGGTTGAAGCCAGGCCTCTTTACCAGGTAGACAGGCCTGGGGGCTGCTTGCCCCAGAGCCCTGCCAAGCAGTCTCGTGAGCCGCCAAGGGCCGGGGCGCTTAGCAGGTCAGCTCCTCTGCACTCACTCCTGCTCGCAGGGCTTAGGAACAGAGGAACCAAAGACGGAACACCTGTCTCAGGAGCCTGCTGAGGGATGCAGGCAGCCCTACAAGGCTGCTAGAGGCTGTATCTGCCAGGGGCATTCACCCATCACCGGGCATGTCTCTACGACTGCCCGGCCGAACTATCCTGAGGTTCAGCTATTCTGATGCTGACACAAGGCCCTGGCGTTTACTTCCTGGGTCCTCTTCACAGGACAAAGTCTTACTGCAAAGGAATATAAAGTCACGGGTGGGTTCTAGAGTTGCAGAGGGGGAATAATTCGACACACATACGCCACAATGCAAAGGCAGGTTGCAGCAGGCCAGCCTGTACTAGGGGCATTTGAAAGGCACAGCAGGACAAGGGGGAGGAGCCGGTGAAGGTACCTCCAGTGGCTGCTGTGAGCTCCGTCCGGCGGACAAAACCCAGGTATCCTGTCCGAGCCCAGAGGGTCTGGGCAGCATCCCCAAAGCTGAGGCGGGTGTTGAAGTGGTCAGCTTGCAGAGTCTCACTGTCGTAGATGGTATAATAGCCGCTGGCTGTATGGGGACTGTTCACCCAAATCTACAAGAAAAGGGTCACATTTCGCCAGAATCAGTTTGGTTCACTTAGCACAGATTATGTTGATTTTCTTAACCTCATTTTTATAATAACCAAAAAGGTACCACAATGAGAGCAGCTGCCAGTTACTGAATTTACCATGTGCTGAACAGTACTGTACACACATTGCCCTCATCAATCGTGACATAGGCGGCATGACAATGCCGTCTGTACTACTGTCACTCCCATTTTACAAAGGGATACTAGAGTGTGTAGCCACTCCCTTCTCCAGGGGATCTTCCCGACCCAGGGATCGAACCTGGGTCTCCTGCATTGCGGGCAGACTCTTTACCATCTGAGCCACCAGGGAAGCCCTTAAATAATTCACCTAAGATACGGAAACTAAGAGATCCAACCCGGAGGCTACGCTGCCTCCTTGGCTCATTTCTCAGCCTCTTTTCAGAGTCTCACCAGCGCACTGAGGGATCATTTCTGTGCTTTGAAACTAAGTGAAAAAGCCCACAGGAAAACACTACGGGGTATTTGGATTTACAATGTAAACACAGCAATAGCCAACAACAGTAATGACACGAGTGTTCACTGTGTGACAGGCACTGTTCCATGTGTATACAGATACAGATATTAATGCATCTAATTGTCACACAATTAGACTAGGTAGGTGGCATTATTATTTACAGTTGAGGAAACTAGGCCCAGAGAGCTTGAGTAACTCGTGCATTAACAAGAAGCTGGTAACTGGCAGAGCCTGGTCATCTGGCTCAGTCACCTGGAGCCCTGCTCCCGGTTAGCTGTGAGACAAGACAGCAGTTTTTTCTCAGAGATTCGGAAGGAAGAAAAGTTTAGTCTTTCCAGGGTTTTTATAAGGGCTTTCCAGGCGGCACTAGCAGTAAAGAACCTGCCTGCCAAAGCAGAAGACATATGAGATGCAGATTCCATCCCTGGGTTGTGTAGCTTCCCTAGTGGAGGAAATGGCAACCCATTCCAATATTCCTGCCTGGAGAATCCCATGGAGACAGAGCCTGGCAGGCTATAGTCCATGGGTTGCAAAGAGTCCGACACGACTAAAGCGACTTAGCATGCACAATATTTTTATATTAATACAAAAATGAATATATTTTGGAATAAAATTTGTATGCTGCTGCTAAGTCACTTCAGTCGTGTCCGACTCTGTGCGATCCCATCCCTGGGATTCTCCAGGCAAGAACACTGGAGTGGGTTGCCATTTCCTTCTCCAATACATGACAGTGAAAAGTGAAAGTGAAGTCGCTCAGTCGTGCCCGACTCTTAGTGACCCCATGGACTGCAGCCCACCAGGCTCCCCCATCCATGGGATTTTCCAGGCAAGAGTACTGGAGTGGGGTGCCATTGCCTTCTCCGAAAATTTGTATAAATGTTATTTTTTAAAATATTTATTTTATTTGGCTGAGCCCAGTCTTAGCTGAGGCAAGTGGGATCTTTAGCTGTGGCATTCTTAGTTGCAGCATGCGGGATCTAGTTCCCTGACCAGGGATCCAACCCGTACCCCCTGCGCTGGGAGCAAGGAGTCTTAGCCACTGGACCACCAGGGAAGTTTCCGTATAAATTTAAAAAATTCAGTATTTGTGGCTCCTTTTAGTTCCATTCCTTAATAGATGGGAGCAGATGAGTTCATCCATTTTCCTCTTCAGCTAATGGAATGTCAGTGGACAAATCTGGGACTAACTCTAGCTTGCATGCCTCAATCTTCTTTCCATCCTGGTCTCCATCTCCCCTTCTGCCTCATTTCAGTTTTGAGCCTTACAGAGAAAGTTGAAAATTCTCAAACATTCACCATGTGGGAAAAGCTAAACCCACAGCTTTCTGACTTCTAGAATGTGAGCCCTGGGATCTTTCACTGCTGGCTTTTCCGAGTCAAGCAGAGAGTTACACATACCTCTCCCAGGTGAGAGTCTCCAACAGGCCCTTTGGTCTCTGGATTAACAATAACTACTTTCACTCCAGGTAAGATCTAAGAATCAAAGAGAAAACACAAAAATTGAGTTCCATCAGATCTCATGACCTCTACTAAATGCAGTTTCCGCTTCCTCCCTCCAGTGAGGTGAGGGAGTGCACGCAGGCCAGAGCTGAGCCGGTGCTCATAGGATCGTCCTCAGGGGACAGAAGTATGTATACAAGATTCTGCCTCAAAACTAAACTAGGGAACCAACCTGTCTGCCATCCCCTCAAAAGTGAGAATCCGCAGACCAGTGGCGGCTGGGCAGGCAAGGGGAGAGACGTCACGTGCCCGCATGTCCCTTGGAGGGAGAAGGAAGCAGCAGGTGCTGGCAGGGGCCTCTTCAGACACCCGTCCTCTATCCTAAACCTCTTTTCCCTAGGTTTCTAGCATCAAGAAACTCACACATGTAAGACCTCAAGGAAGGAAGAGGAAGGCCATTCCTGCTCGTGTGGGCCAGGCACTGCTCTAAAGTCCCTGAAGTGCTCGCTGCCAGTGGAGGCAGAGGAAAAGCTGGCAAGACAGTAAGGAGGTCAACCCAAATCCACTTGGAAGAGTTAAACAGAGGAGTGAAACAGGGATTTCCCCAAGGGGCTGAGCCACGACTGCACAGGTGAGCCTGGGGTCACTGTTTTCTTCCCTACATTCTCCTTGGCCTTTCAGAATTAGAAGGGATGCTGAGGCATCATTACTCTCTCTTCAAAAGGATGAGAAACTTGATAGTTTATATATGGATTTGATCTGCTTGACGTGAGTAAACTGCTCAAAACTGCTATAGACTGAAATCTGTATGTTGAAATATGACCCCTAAAGTGATGGCATTAGGAGGCGGGCCTTTGGGAGGAGGCCAGGGGTCTGCTCTCATGAATGTGATCCATACCCTTATATACAAGACTTAGAGATTTCCCTGCCCCTTCCACCACGTGAGGACACAGCAACAGGACAGCCATGTGAGAACCAGAAATCCCTCATCAGAATCCGTGGGCACCTGGGTCTTGGACTTGCCAGCCTCCAGAAATGTGAGAGAGAAGGTTCTGCTGTTCATTAGCTGCCTGGTCTATGGTATTCTGTTAGAGAAGCCTGAATGGACTAAGACAATAACAAAATGTCTCCCTGAACAATTTAAAGCCTTATTCTCATCTAAGATATCACTCTCAAATATCTTTAATCTCGTCCCCATCTTGATTTCTCTTTCAGCTTTAAGTATGTGTGTGTCTTCCCTGGATCTTAAACCACACCCCCATCTGTCACCCTGTCTTTCCACGTGTAATGCTGATAATGGTGGAACTGGCTCTTAGTGCTGCTCATCTCTTCACCTTGAGTATAACCAACGTTGAATTTAGTTGGTTTGTCAAATAATATGTCGGTAGGATTTAAAAATAAAAATCTATGAAGCTTAAGAAAGTTCAAATCCAGTATTCTTCTTATTTATGTACCCATATGAATTTGAAAGTATTGGCTAAGTGAAAATTGTTGAATTATCTCCAGATGTCAATTCAGTCTTGCCCTGGGTACTAACAAGTATATTATAAAACTACTTCTCCACACAGGTGACACACAACTTCCCAATGGTTAACGCAACAAATTACCTTTCCGGACTCTGAGAGGAGCAAACTCTGGGGGGCACCCCGTTCCACAAGACGAACCCTGTAAAAGAACAATATTTACTACATATGAGCCTTAAAAAAAAAGCCACCACAGCTGTACACTGTCCTCCCAAACCTCTACTCTATTAATAGCTCCCTCACATTACTGCAGTTTCTCAAACTCAGCATTACTGACATTTTGGGTCAGATATTTTACTGACATTTTTCGTGATGCGCTATCCTGTACGCTGTAGGATGTTTAGCAATATCCCCGGCCTCTGCCCACTAGGTGTCAGTAGCATCCCCTTGTCGGGACAATCCACGTTTTCAGACATTGTCCTTTGGAGGGCAAACTCTGTCCAGGCTGAGAACCACAGCACTAGAGATGTTCTGCCCGTGCAGGCTGGGTCAGCGCCATGGGCCTCACCATGAACACAGCCTAAGTCAGCGGGACCCAGAGACAGGTCCCAGAGCCCGCAACCAGGAGCTCCCCTGGGACGCAGCTCCAATTCACCTGTGGGCTGGTGAGGAGGAAGACATTTATTCCTGTGGTTCAGATACAGTGCTGTTTCAAAAAACCTACACTATCTCATTTATCTTATCTCAGTTATTTTTAGACTCCCAGAGGATAAGAGTCTATCCATTTCAGTGTAATTTACGTCATATGTCACAAAATACTAGTATTACATTTTAATATTAAGGAACAGTGCAGCCACTATGAGAATTAAAGGTTTCCTCTTACAAATGTAAATCTTATTAGGTATTAATAATGAAAATGAGTTCCTTCCCTCTTCTTACCCTCCTCCCCACAAAGACAAACAAAATGAATGAGGTGAGGGGGACAGCTGGCTTTCTTGAGGCTCAGAAATTTATATGCTTAGGAATGCTAACAGGAAACAAGCTTAACAATTCTACTTACCTGTCATGTCTTAATGATTTCAGATCTACGTATACAGTAGTTGGATCAGGCCCCGAGGTTCCCTGAAGAAAAATAAATCAGTGGGTTGTTTACTTAAAATTAGCTGAATGGCATTTCCATATGTTACACTTTCAAGTCAAGATATAGATAATTTAGTCACATACAGGAAAAATCCAAATTCTGTTCGGAACGCTCACCCTGTCTTCAACCAGGTGGGCCAGGGCTGTAGTCAACACCTGAGAGAAGACGCCTGGCCAGCTTTCTCCTCATCTTTCTTTCCTTTCCTCCCCCAGGAGAGGAGGCTGGGGGCCAGAGCAGCACCGAATGGTTACCAGGGTGAGGAGGGTCCTCATCCCTGGACTCAAGGCAGGGATCCACGGGACTTCCAACACCGACACTGGCCCAAGCTGGCGGCAGGGCGCCCACAAGGGGGCTCCGAGGTGAAAGCCTTGTGATGCTGCTCCAAAGTCACCCGGCCCAGACACAGAGGGCCTGAGCCTGTCCACCCTGTTATGCCACCTTCTTTGACTCTCACTCTTGTCCATGCCTGTATTTGCCTTATGAATTTTCCAAGCTATAGAAAATTATATTCCACTCTTGTTATTTTAGCCTCCTTTCTATTATTTACCCACCAAGATAACACGGCAAAATCGCCATCTGGCTAAAGAAGAGTACACAAACTTATTTGCGCTTCCTTTGCCAAAGAAAAAAACCCACAAAGGGTAATCTACAAATGAAATTCAAGTAGGATTCATAAATCTTGACTCATGTTGAGAACCATAAAACCACTGAGAGTAAACATTCACATTAGCGCTCAACTGCCGGGCATGGCTCCAAGAGATGGGCACCTAGAAACGCGGTGGTTCTACAGGACAACCTTGGGAAGGACAATACTATCATCTTCATTTTACCAATGGGCAAAATCAGGCATGGTGCAGTCCGAACAAACAGCCCAGAGGCCCTCGGCGGGTAAGCAGCAGCCTGTGCTCTGAGTTCCCCACACAAACAAGATATCATGACAGTCACCTGCAAACATATTGCTACGTTGACTCTGGATCCAAAAGTGGTGCTGACGGCCCGCGGGGACAGGCCGATGTCCTTGAAGAGCTTGGAGAAGGACTGCTGGAGGGCAACGCGGGGCCGCTCCTCAGCCACCACCACACACGTTCGGATGCAGGAGAGGTTGATTCCCCGGGTCTGTAAGACACCGCGTCGGGGGGTGGGGGGCGGAGGCGGAGATCAGCAGGGCCACTGAACCACTGGATAAGCAATTTCATTGCCCTACCTCTTTGGTCAGGAAAAGCCAAGGAACTGTGTGCTCTCATCTCACATACCCAAAGAAAAGATATACCTTTTTGGAAAACACCCAGAATTCCTCTAAAGTCATTACCCACGGGTTGATTTGCTCATTCTCTATTTCTTTCCTCTTTCGCCTACAACTCTTAGGTTTCTCAGCAATACATTTTTAATTCCTCTTCATTTCTGTACCTTAGATTTCTATTTCAAAATGGAGAGATGGGACAAACAGAAAAATAAATTTAGCAACACTGAGATCTAATCTCGTCTCTTTTTTTCATTCTTAAGGTCATACTTCTCTATTAAAGAAAATTAGGTGTTTTCTGACCCTCTCATATGCCACTTACACATATGATCACTGGATACACTCATGAATGAGTGAACCTTATCTATGGAGGAGGACCCAATCCCTAACATCCTCAGGTTGCAAATTCTATTAGGAAAAATCCTCTTTCAGTTCACAGTTTCTGTTCGTCTTCACATAAAAGTCATTTCTATTCAGCCTCCTAACCAGCTTTACCTTCTTTTCCACAATGTGTGAATCAGATCAAACTCTAAAAGAGTGCATTAAATTAGATAGTGAAAGAGATACACCTCCTGAGGTTTACAAATACCTGTTTGGACAGAAAAAAGCAGGCAGGTGTGTCTGGCCAGCCCTATAAGGTGGGGCATTGCCACGCCTGGCGTGTTTCTTCGGGACTGGCTCCTTGTTACAGCTGCTTCTTACCTTCAGCGCCTCCACCTGGTTTCCAAGCCCTTTGGTGCAAAGCTCCATCACTGAATAGGAGCAGAAGGTGTCTCTTATTTTGTACTGGTTGACCGTGGAGAGCCAGAGGAAAAGGTTGTTTTCCAACTCCATAGGAGGAATTAAGATGGACTGGTGACCTGAATAGACACTGCAATTGAAAAAACGCAAGCGCTAACACGATCAGTTCATCCTAGAATACCATCGATTCAACAAATATTTACTGAGCACGAAGGACAGGGGAGGGTCATATTAGGTATAAAGGCCTGAGAATCAGCCTGGTTCCTATTCAACTCACACGGCACAATAAGTACAGAATGAAGCAGACTATGGGAGGTGGCCACTGAGATGTGAAGAAACGCTATCTCGACCACAGAATGAAGAGCAAGTCCTTCAAAGCGGGCGGGTATTTCATGGAGTAGGTGACAGCTGGGCCAGGCTTGAAGAATGAGCAGAAATCAGTGGCTGGAGGAAATGAGGAAGCTGGTGAGAGCTCTCCAGGCAGAACAGTATATGCAAAGGCACGGAGATATAAAACTACATGGTGTGTTTAAGGTCATCAGAAACGGTATTCCAGCGTTTGCCTGGGCAAGTGGTGAGAAGTGAAGGCAGAAGGGCCAGGGTAGTGAACACGAAAGAGTTTAGAATTTACCCAGTAGACAGTCACTACAGCTTGAAGTTGGGGTAAAGCTAGCTACATGAAGGGGGCGATTAGAGACATGAGTCGCTGAAGGCTAACAGGAGAGGCTGCAATAGTCTAGATGAGAGAGGATAAAGGCTTGAACCCCACCAGCACATCAGGATACAAAGGAAGGAATGGCAGGGTCTCACGTCATATGTACAACCTCCAGCCATGAAACCTCAACTTCCTAAACCTTCAGTATACATTAGAGCCACTAGGAGTCCACGAATCGTCTATTAAAAACCATACTGGACAGGGGCTTCCCTGGTGGCCCACTGATTAAGACTCTGTGCTTCCACTGCAGGGGGAATGGGTTTGAGCCCTGGTCGGGCACCTAAAATTTCACAAGGGAGTGACTTTATCTATGGAGGAGCCCCCAGTCTCTACTACCCCCAAGTTGCAAATTTCCATTAGGAAAAACCCTCTTTCAGGTCAAAGTTTCTGTTCCTCTTCATATAAAGGGCATTTCTATTCAGCCTCCTAACCAGCTTTACCTTCTTCTCCACACTGTATAACTCAGATTAAATTCTAAAAGAGGTTGGTTTTTTCCCCTGGCAAGGCCAAAAAAAAAACCAAACCTGGAATTGTGGTCTTCACCTCTGGAAAACTCGTTAGTACATGTAGGGAAGCCTCATTGATTTTTTTTTTTTTAAATAGACCCCTAGGTGATTCTTATGTATAGGTAAGAATAATGGAGACAAAGGATATGACATTTAATTGGATGTGTGACATAAAGATGCAGAGTTGAAGACAAAGTCCAAGTTCCTAGCATGGTTCCCCAACTGGATGACTCCATCCTAAGAAGGAAGGGAACACAGAAGGAAGATGCTGAGTCACAGGTGTCTATGAAGCATTCCTGGAGATGCTCACCAAGGAGGCGGAAATGCAGGCTGAGATGAGGTCCTTGGGGGGAGACTGGAGAAAGCTGGGATCTGCTCTTCCACAAGAAACAATCTGGCCAGTACGCTACCCTCCAGCCACATGCTGTCACCCGTCTCATTACAGCCCTTCCTGCCAAGCCTAGGGGGTGCGTTCTGGCTGACACAGCGTGCCATTCACCCACGTGTCATCCTTCTACTTGGCTCTAATTCTAAAATGAGGACGGATGACAGGATGGAGCACAGGAGAGGTAGAAAGATCACAGCCCTTTTGTCTGAGGCATAAAAAGAAAGGAGGGAATGCAAACAAAACCAGACAAACGTCAAGGATGCCCAAATTCCAGGAAACATCAGCATTTTACTGAAACATTACCAAATTAAGGGAGCACATGGAAAGATGGGATGGTCACAGCCTCAAAGATATTCCCATGCATTCTGATTCTTTGCTTTTTCCATGCCTACCTGCAGAGACACCAGAGTGCAAAGCCAAGTCCACAGTAAGGGTCAAGGCAGATGGCAATCTGCCGAGAGGAGTACAACTCACACTGGAGCTTGATGGCTCTACAGAGAGCATTGACCGCAGAGTGGGACATCTGGAAGGTAAGGAACACGGAACAGGATGGAACTGGCATCCCACAGGCAAGAGGAGCAGCTCTAACGACAGATTCGAGAAGCGTCCATTCCCTCCAGCTCCTCAAAATGACATGTATCTTTTGTTGCTTCAAAATGCCTAATCTAACTCAAGTTAAATCTATCTGTTCATTTGTCAATACTGAGTTTTATGAAATATGTATTTATGACTTCATACTGGCTTTAAATGCAACTTGCATTATCTATTAGTGTCTATGCTAGGTTCAGAACACTTCGTAACACAAATTCCTTGGGATAACTTATTCCGGAAGAGCCAATGCTTTTATTTAAATATAGCAGAGGCCCTTGATCCTCCACCTACTGGTCTCTGGTACGACCAACTGGCCTCTCCATCTGAAGTCCCTGGGGCAGTGGTCATCTCTATTTTTTGCAGACCGGGCATTTCACCAGCCTCCAGTGAAAGTAAATATATCCCGACTACTCTACCTTCACTCCTGTGAGCATGCCGGTTGTGGAGACACTAAAATCAAGATATGCCAGCATCTCAGGAGTGGGTGGTTTATAGAGCTGAGGTAACCGTTTCCTGGGTAAATCATCTGCAAAGAAGAAAGAAAACCCAATGTCAATCACACACGTTGACAACAAGGTCCTACTGTGAACAGGGACTATATTCAATATCCTGTGATAAACCATAATGGTAAAGAATACACATACACACACACACACACACACACACACACACACACATACATATACACTGAGTCACTCTGCTGTAACAGCAGAAACTAAACACAACATTGTAAATCAACTACACTTCAAAAAAACCTGACACGCTGGAACTCAAAAATCATTGCTATTCAGTTGGTCTTCTGTGGCTTTGCTAGAACCACATTTAGCTTCTGAGATTTGCTAAGGCTTAGGGCTTCTAGCATTTAACCAACCAGCTCACATACATCACTCCTGGAGTGATGGGCTGGGGTTGAGGGCACCACTAGACAATATAAACAAGGAAACGACATCAGGCAGATGTATTTAGCAGAAGACTAGTGAGCGGTACTATAACACAGTAGCCGAAAACTGGCTAAAGAAGCAGGCAGCCAGTGTTCAAATTCCAGCTGTGCCACTCATCAACGATGTCGTCACCGTGGTGTTATTTAACCTCTGTTTCTGTTTACTTGTCTCTAAAGTGGTAATAAAACCTGCCCTCACTGAACTGTTAGGAAGTTAATTCACATAAAGCACTTTAAAACAACTCACGAAGCTTTACTTGTTGCTATGCTGGTTTCAAGTTCAAGTTTGTTATTTAGTTTAGTACAGAGTATAGTAATCACAGTCTGCTTTAAAAGCTGGATGGTTTTTCTCCAAGTTAACGTGACAAATTTTAAGAATGACAATTCAGAACTGGGAATTATTTCCCTTTGCTCTTTTATGACACCTCTCCTTTCTGTCCAAATCTGTATGTGGAATCCAAGGATGTCAAGGATGTCTCTGGCCCTAGCCATGCCTCCTTAATGGCTCCTTTGGCCTCCAATCAAGAAACGATTCTGACGCCTACTTTTCAATCTCTGTGCCACTAGGCACTCATCTCTGGCCAAACCAAGATTGTCTCTACCACCTTCCACCCAGCTCCATGCAGGGAAGAGCTGCTCCAGCACTGAAAGAAACCCTTCTGTTGTTTGTATCACAGCACACATTTCAGGTCTTCCTGAAACGTGATTGAGTCCAATAACCACAGCAGATCATCTGCTTCGTTCACACCAGTGCAATCCACTTGTGCTGCGTACTATATAAATGACTGCTTACAGTTCAGCATCTGGACAATAGCCACAAATAGATGTCATCCCTGGGTTTACATCCATACTAATTGTTCTTGAGGTGGATACTATGTAATACTTCCCTGAGAACTGGTAGGGAGGAAATTAACAGTTAAGCGACTGGGAAAGGAGCCAAACTGACCGGGTTTGAATTTCAGCCTATTGGTTCGCCAGAAAGTTCTTTCGGGTTTTTCTGTAACATCTTATGCAAAAATCCAAACGAACATTTTGGCCAACTCACTACCTATTTAGCTTCCCCGTGCCTCAGCCTTCTGATCTGTAAAATGAGGACACAACTGGCATCTATCTGATAGGGTTGGTATAGGAGGAAATGACACTCTACATGTTAGATGACGGCCACACCGTAAGGGCTAAATGAAGTTAGATGTTGTTATTATGATGATTGTGTGCTGGTGCTTCACATGGTGTCATTTAATCTCTACAACAACATGAAGCAGCTACGAGTAACAAGAGGATGAGGATTTATACATGTCTGCTCGGCTCCAAAACCCGCACTCCCCTCTCCACTACCATCTCCAGCCACCCTAGAGTCCCACCGCCTTCTTTAGTATGAACACCATTTAAATTCACACACCTTATGGTTTTCAAAGTATTTTCATATTATGTTGCATTCGATATTCCCAATAAATACGTGAGTTATGCAAGGGTAGGTAGTACTTTAAGACAGGCTAATCTCAGCCAAAGTTATACAAAAAATGAGGACTGAAGCTTGAACCAGAACGAGGCCTGCCGACTCCTAGCCCAGTGCTGTTCCAACTCTATCACATCTGGAAGTCAAAGGTCAGATCTTCTCAACGCTTTATGCAGCCCTGTATGTCTATGGTCACCTCTGGCATAAACACCTAACCACACTGTTGGATGATGCCAAGAGTATGGCAGAAGACACGTTTTGTTTCCAGAGTTCGAGCACACTGTGATCTGCTTCTTTGGATCTGGCTGTTGCAGCATCCAGTGCTTTGGTAACTCAAGCTGAGTGCATATTAAGGTTTGCATCTGTCTTAGCAGGTGGAATGGGCTGCAGCGGAAGAACTATGTCAACATCTTTGGCATGAGAATCTAGGAAACCTCGGGGAGTGAACATTCTTGCTCTCGTAACGACCCTGGAGAAATCTCCCTTTCACCTGTGTCAATGATAGTTGGCCAGGTTTTCACGTCCACGGCTGCTGCTGCCTCTCGGGACCTCAGTAACCTCATTAGGGTCTGCGTGGTGAGAATGCAGGCTGCTTTGCTGACCTAGAAGACAAATGGACAGAAATAAGCACCAGGAAGCTTAGCCCTGTGTAGCACTATAGGCACTGGTTGCAGATAAAAGCAACTCGCACATCCAACTGGGACAGGGCAGTACCAGCCTTTCAAAGAACGCACACAGGACAATGGAAGTCAGTATTCCCCTTATGTTTGTTCTGAAAATACACTGAATTAGAATGATGGACTTGTTCACAACACAATTTACTATTTACAACAGTGATTCTCAAATATTCCATGGTCATAATCTCAGTATGGACCCCAGATCTATTGATTTCATGAGACCATAATAAAATAGAAACATGGATTTCTGTGGTCCTCAGGGAATGAGAGGTGTCAGAGGATCATCTCTGAAGCAGGTAGTGTTTGCAGCAGTCCAGGGAGCGGTGAACTTCCCTGGACCTAGAAAACATATCCTGAACTTGGTGGACTCTGCGCGCTCACAGGAACCAAGCTCTCCCACACATCTGCACGTGGAAATGCAAAGTCACCGACTTCTCTTACTACTCAAGCCATGTCGGAAGGAAACTCCCCTTCCTGCTGCCCCGGCCTACTTTGCACACTGTAATCAGAGCGTTCTGCTGAACTGAACTCTGTAGAAAAATCATCTGTGGTGAATGTGGCTTCTATACTGCAGGTTCCAGCTGCTGACAGAGCAGCAGTTCTTCGAGAAACAAATGTTACATCAATTGGAATTTTGCAATTTGTTTTAAAGTACATTAGGATAAGAGGCAATACAGATTTCTTTCACTGTCTTCAAGTCTCACTTCCTACAGAAATACCTATCACTTCCAGAGCAAGATCTGGACACCTTTTTAATAATATACCAAATGATTTTGTAAGACTAAACCCCTAAGAAGTGACCTTACATCAGGAGAATTCAGTTTGGCATCTAAAATTATCTTGGTTAGTATGTAGAAAAAATATTAGAATTTTTGTAAGAAGAAAGAAAAAAAAACAAGTTTTATGGAGAATTACTAAATGGCCACGGCTGAGTTTTCCAAATCTGCTGGCATATTGAGTGCAGCACTTTCACAGCCTCATCTTTCAGGATTTGAAACAGCTCAACTGGAATTCCATCATGAAATGGCACCTTCACTTACTTCCTTAATGTTTATGATGAAAACATGATCCTGCATCTCATCAAAAACAGCTTTTCCCTATTTCTTCACTAAAAATGCTGGTCACTGTGATCAGATAAGGAAAAGGAAGTACTTTTCAGGAGTTAGATCTGACTTCCTGACTAAACTAAACTGGCAAAGAGTAAGGCTCCTTAGCTGTCTGACTTGGGGCTTTATGAGATGCGGACAAGCAAAGTTATACCAGGTACTTACGTCAACAATCATGCGGACAGTGGGCAACGTGGCTGTGAGGTTCTGAGCATGAGGGGGTCTGACAGTCACAGGTACGCAGCCCGCGTACAGACAGCCGTAGAATGCAGCGATTAACTCTACGCCTGCAAGACGCAGCCAATTAGCGGCCCGGTTTGTCACTGAGAGAGCAAAAGGCGGAGTTTCCAAACCTAGCTTATTAAATCGTGTGCCAGACACGTTAACTAGACCAAAATTTAATGGAGACATTATCAGAATATTTATTTATTTATTTATTTTTTAATAAAAAAAGAAGTTTTTTTTGGCTGTGTGGCATATGGGATCTTAGTTCCCTGATCAGGGATCAAACCCATGCCCCTTACCTTGGAACTGTGGCATCTTAACCACTGGACCACCAGGGAAATTCCTAGAAATTTTTTAACTTAAGAAGAAACTGAAGGTAAAAGAAGGAAGCATATAAAACAACTTTTTAAAAAATATAGAGAAGCCAAGAATAAACAAATGAGAAAGGAAGTCAGAAGCAAAGAAAACACTCGAAAGATACCTGAAGAAGGTATTTTGACATCATTACTTGATATTATTTAGGAAAAAAATAAGTGCAGAGATTAGGGCTGTTTCACTTGGGAAATAAAACAATGGGAAAGGAGAGATGAGGAGCAGCTGAGCTTTCTCTCAACCTTAAGAAGGCCAATATGTTTTAAGAACAATCAGACCCCTGAGATGTCACTTCCCTGGTGGGTGCAGGTTTTAGAGAGGCAAAGCGTCATTTGATACAAAGCCTCTGCAATATAAGGACACGGAGGGCAGCCCCCTCGGGCAGTGCTCACGTCCATCACCGTGATTAACTGGTGGACAGAAAATAACTTCCCAGAACAAAGCTGTTCTTAACAGCTTCTAAGAAATCTTAGTATCAATATAAATAGAAGAGCAAGTAAGAATCACTGAGTACAATGAAGTAAATGGGATAAAAGGCACAGAAGCCTGGATGCACGAGAAGCTTAGGTGACAGCAGACCAAAGAAAGGGACAACTGAAACAGTCTGCCGAAAATCCGAACACACCAGACTGTCATCAAGTAATTGAGTCCCTCTTGCTGTGAAGACGTTGCTGAACTAGATTACAGAGTGTGCAAGATGAAAGCAGTAATAATCGAGGGACAGTAAGCACCAATTATAATGTGGAGAATGCTAAGTCAGAGTTCATGCACAGCATACTTTTGGAAACTGGGTGAACAGTTCCTGAGCACTCCTAGAAACAGTCTCTTCCGAGTGTTTCCAAAAGTCAAGAAATCACCATTCACTCAATCAGTATTTACCATACTGAGCTAGACAGTGGAAATACAAGAGTAAATACAACAGGCTCGGTCCCAGCTGGAACCCCCACACCACACAAGTCTGGAGGGAGGGGTTGTCTGCACGGCAGCAGCCTCCGTGCATAGCCCGTGTGGTCACGTATGGTGGCCCTGAGCTCCTGTCCTCTTAGGGTCAAAAATCTAGTAACACAGCTTGTCCAGTCTACTGAGCTCACCAGGTGGATAGAGCAGCACCACATTGTCTCCTGCGTTTAGATGCCCCTTGTCACCAAGAACGGCCGCAATCCTCTCTGCTCGCTTATGAAGCTGAAGGCAGCTGGCTGTGCACACTGTAGTCCCCTGGAACAGAAGACAGTATATGCAGGGTTGACACTCAGTAATGAAATACCACGGTAACAAATATGGCCAATTTGACATTACATGAAAAGGCATGTGCCTTGCTAGATTATCTTCAGCAAGCCATCAAATTCAGTGAAGCTTTCCCAAGCACCGAAAGCCGTGTGTGGTCTTACTTTTTCTTTCTCAGTGTTTGAAAGTACTGAGGGACTAACAACATTAACTCAAACCAGACATATGCAAGTTACAGTCTTTCTTATGTAAGGCAGCTTTAAAACTATATAGCAATTTTTTTTTTTTTAAGTGAAGAAATAAAAGTAGAAGGAAAATAAAGAAAAGTAGGATGAAGGCAGGAATGAGGTCAGGACACTGGCTATGTGGTCAAATACATTTGCTAGGAGAAAAACACAAGTCTGGCTCCATGTATTCTAACAGCAGACGGAAACGAAAACGGTAACAGTGAATCTGAGTCTGCTAGCTAACAATAAAGATCTTGAGAATACTTTCTCCTGTGGGTCTTCATAAATAATGCTTATTGTCAATTCAAGTTTTACTTAGCTGGGCTTCTGAACCCCTGTTCCTTCGTAAATGTAACACCCAAGTGGGAATGCGCAGAAGATCTGAATGTGCAGGTTAAGAACCAGCCTGACGTGAAAAAGACCACTGCCGGCAGCTCAAATGCACCCCATGGACGCCCTCGCCAGCCCGCTCCCTCCCTCCACGTGCTGGGGCTCAGTCGCATGGTCGTGTCTGACTCTTTGCGACCCCATGGACTGTAGCCCGCCAGGCTCCTCTATCCATGGGATTTTCCAGGCAAGAGTACTGCAGTGGGTGGTCCTTTTCTTCTCCAAGGGGTCTACCTGACCCAGGATCGAACCTGGGGCTCTTGCGTCACTTGCACTGGCAGGCAGACTCTTTACCTCTGCGCCACCTGGGAGCCCCCTTCCCTCCGTCAGTTCAGTCGTGTCCAGCTCTTTGCGACCCCATGGACGGCAGCACGCCAGGCGTCCCTGCCCACTGCCACCTCCCAGAGCCTACTCAACCTCATGTCCATCGAGTCAGTGATGCCATTCCTAGGGGACCACTATCGTGACGTTTTAATGTTAGCGGCTTTCTCTTTATATTTTTACCACCTATGAAGTATTTGATTTTCACAGAATCGTGCTGTACATATTTTGTGCTTTACTTCTTTCAACATTCTATGAAGTGTCATCTAGGCTGTGGGCCCTAGGTGTAGCTCATCCGTTTTTGTTACTGCACAGCATTTAATTGTCAGAACATACCACAGTTTACTCACCCATTCTACTTCTGATGGACTATTCATTCTAATATACACTGGTGCACAAATACATGAGTTTTGGTCAGGTATTGGGTATGCCTACCTTACAATTCACCAGATAAAATCAAACTATTATTTATCTATACAGTGCCAATAGCACACCGTCTTAATTATTTAAAAACTTAATTTAAAAAAACTCATGATGAAAACAAGTTTACTGAGCTCGTTTTTTGAAAAATAACTTTTAAGTTTCATGAATATAAAACAGTAGGTGTTCAATATAGAAAATTTGGAAGATACAGATTAGTAAGTATAAGCTGGAACCACTATTAACATTCTGGTGTGTATTTTCCTGGTTTTTAAAAACTAAGTATATATTGTATATAAAATCACATGAAACATCAAAAAATATATATCATACTATATTATGCCAGAGGCTATACAGTGCTCTGGCTAAGAATGAGGGCCCTAAAGCCAGTCTGGGTTCAAATGAAGGAGCTAAATTCCTAGACCGAGCCCTGGGCCCTGCAAACTCTGTGCCTTTGTTTCCTTAATCTTAAAATGAACTATGAAATGGCAAGCATCTAGGACAGGGTCTTCAGTAAGTACTCCAGTATTCAAGTTTTACATTCTACTTTTCCTCCTTCCACATTATGAATACTTGCTGGGTCATCAACTATTCTTCTACAACATTGTTTTTAATGACTGCATAGTATTTCATCATGTTTATATGCCATAATTTATTTAGTCAATTGTCTACTGTTGGACATTAAGAATATTCCTTTGGCTAAAATCAGGGTTAGATTCACAAGGCCATTTCTTACAATAGCCTTTTTTTTTTTTTTTTTGGCATGGCTTGTGGGATCTCAGTTCCCCAATGAGGGACTGAACTCAGGTGCCCTGCAGTGAAAGCGCAGAGTTCTAACCACTGGACCACCAGAGAATAATCACAATAGCCTGCTTTTTGGTCCATGGCACAGCACCAAACTAAACTTCTTTAAGAAGCATTTTCCTGGCATAAGGGAACATTGTTGTATGGTTCCTACGCTTCCTGGTGGCTTGGGCTAATCCAAGGTAAAATGTTAAAATACACAGAAGAATAAATGGACTTCATGTCCTTTAGTTATCCATAGATATTATTTCTCTAAGCAAAAAGCAAATTTAAACTTAAGTTCATCAACAAATATATCTGGAGTATGATTTTTACCGGGCTGTAACTTTAACTGTAGCCAAGCCTGGGAGTGGCCTGGGCAACAAGCTAGACTGACATCATCTTAGTGAAACGGAAGCACTCTAACCAATCCATGGGCTTAAAGAGGAGCCCACTTTATGCAGAGATGGAACAAGGAAGTCCCAGAGTTTCTACCACAGAGCAATGGTTCTTACGATTTTAACTGACTCTACATTAAGATGCACAACATATTCCTCTCAAGTTCTACCACTATGTAAACTCTTAATGGTGTGGGTGTGTGTGTGTGTGTGTGTGTGGGTGTGTGTGCGCACGCGCATGCGCGCGTGCACGCGTATGTATCAGAATCCAAGGGGCTGGGGCAGAAGGGGGCAATCTGGGTAAGTCCCCTAAGAGATGCCAATAGATCCTCCAGTCTTCTGCCTGTTGGTGAGAAATAGTGTTCTATGCAAAGGTCACAGTACTTTTAGCTCCTGACTCAGCCACTAAAGAGGCTTCCCTGTGGCTCAAACGGTAAAGAATGTGCCTGCAATGCAGGAGACCTAGATTTGATCCCTGGAGCAGGAAGGTCCCAAGGAGAAGGGAATGGTTCAGCCATTAAAACCCACAAATCTCAACAGACTCCCATAAGATGTATAACGTAAAAAATATAATATTCTGGTGATCCATCCATTAGAAAGCAGTAGTTAAATATATTCTTGAATAATTTTCAATTGGCTTTTTAGGTTAGAAAAAAATCAATTAAGTATGTGCTAAAAATTACTCTGGTTTTTAAAATGCTGACCTAAGGTCATTTTATTTCTGGTGGAAATCAAAGAACGAAAAGTCGAACTGAGTAAAAATTACAGTGACACAATGCATTCTGCATGTGTGTACACCTTGCAATTACATGGTTGTCCCCACTGTTCCTATCTAAATAAAGATGATTTGATTGTGATAAAAAAGAGACAGTACTGAATGACACTTCAGGAGATCTCACTTCAGCCTTGAAATAACTGCACGATTTATCCTCATGTATCAAAACAAGGAGAAAGCAATAACCCTCCCCTCAGAGTTGGCAACTGAAATTTTCTGATGAAAGAAAGAGATCAAGAGTGCCTAAGATACTCTCACAATAGCCAGCTGATTAGATATGCAACTGAATGTTTAATACCTTGGCATTTAACAACATGAAGAGGACATGGTCAGGAGTTGTCTGGGCTCGCCACTGTAAAATCTCCGCCAGAAACTGGTGCTGAAATCATAAGGCAGAAAAAAAGAATCAGGGTCAGCAACTTTTAAAAAGCTGGACAATGCATCTCCCAACTGTTATCTGAAGCCTAGGTTCTGTCCTTGACTTGTCTATAAAAGTCAACATTTTTGGAACACTTACCTTCCTCACTAAATCATTCTCTTCAATTTGCCCAAGATCCCTTCCTGCAGCTTGTGCTATGCGTTTTCCTGCAACCAGATTCCCAACCATCACAGAAGCAGGGCCTACACCTGCAAGTTAAGAGCAAAAATCAAATCTCAGATGAGAATTCAAGCAATGTGGCACCTTCCCCCAACAAGCATTTCCAGACTGACCAAAGCTGATTCAAATGTTCATTCAACCACACTGACTGAGCACCCTTCTAGGCACTGGGATACAGGAGGAAACAAGACCGCTTGTATTCTAGTGGGAAAGGCAACCAATACATGCATACACAAATAAATAACGTCAGGTGGCAGAAGTGCCAGAAAACAGGACTACGGGAGAGACAGACGGGGTTAGCGGGGGCGGAGGGAGGGATTGAGTACAGAGCAGAGTTTTCACTCTCAGGAGGTGATGGTTGGTTGCATTGGTTCCTATTGATGAATAATTTTTATCTGCTCCAATCACAGATAAAACCCTAACAAGCATGCTTAACAGTAATGAGTATCTATTCTGAAAAGAAGTCTGCCATCTGTGAGGACTGACAGTAAGTTCATCAGGAATATCGGAAGGGCTTTAAGTGAGTAAACAAATCCACATTGTGGGACACTGCACAGGACAATTGGTCTGGATTCTTCAAAAATATTTGTGTCTTGAAGACAAAAGAGGTTTGGGAGCTTTTAAGTTAAAGGACATGAAAGCCTGTGACCCTGACTGGATACTGAGTTAAAAAAAAAAAATCAGCTATATAAACAAGGGGAGATAAATGAATATTGGCTGTATATTATTAAATGATAGCATTAAATTAATGCTAAGTTTCTTAACAGGATAATGGCATTGTGGCTGATTAGGAAAATTCTAGAAGAATGTTTCTGTTCTCTAGAGTAGAGGTCCCCAACCTCCGGAATCTAATGCCTGATAATCTGAGGTGCAGCTGATGAAAATAATAATAGAAATAAAGTGCACAATAAACGTAATGCACTTGAATCATCCTGAAACCATCCCCTCGCCACCCCAGTCTGTGGATAAATCGTCTTCCATGAAACACTGTCTTCCCTGGTGCCAAAAAGGTTGGGGACTGCTGCTCTAGAGATAACACAGTTGAAATATGTGGGGGTGAAGTATCATGATGTCAGAAATTTACTTTCAAAGAGTTCAGTCTAAGAAAAATAACAATTACTGAATTCAGGGGAATGTATACGGGTGTTCATTACAGTATTCTTTTAACTTTTCCATAGGCTTGACACTTGGGAGAAAAAAGTAAAAACTCCCTTTCTCAAGAGGAAAAAGAGAAAATTCACCCTTTCTCAATAACGCTAAGGCACTGTATGCCTTTCTTGATGGTCACTTAAGGACTAAGATTCTAATGTGTCAAACTAAGAAGATGGCTAAAACTTAACAAAACTTATTGCCAGCTGAGTTTTGAATAATGCTGATTGTATGCTTGGATTCATATTAAATAATGTTTACTGCCGAAATATGTTGATTATGAATGCACTGAAACAGCTGGGACAAAAACTACTTAAATCATAGAAACTTTAAATCATAAAAACCTTAAAATATTTGGGGAAGTTGGGTAGAGAGAATAAGGGAATTATTTCACTGTTTGGCAACTTTAAGTGAAATTATTCCAAAATGAAAAGGTAAAGAAAATGTTTAAACTTGAAGAAAAAAAGAAGAAAACCATTACAGCTTAAAGGTTAAAGTACTCTCAATACTCTGCTGAACAGTTTTCATCTAGAAAGCATCTGTCCACTGAAATTTTAAGTACAATATGCAAAACTCTTTCCCAAGAGACTGCTTAATAAGTTACAGATATATCCTGCTTAAGATAGCCTTTCTATATAGGTAGGACTCAGAATGTATATGACTGTGTCAGCTGTCCAATCCTGGACTCACACTGTAAAGTTAATAAAGGCGTGACATTTTTTAAAAGTGAACTTTTCAGAGTAATTTAAAATGACAAAAATAATTCAGCAGTAAATTCTTGAGGTCCTTCTGTGAACATTTCTTGAGTCCATGTACTCATAACATGCCTTCTTATTCTCCCTGCAAAATTCTGTAAATTTTCAGTGGCAAAGACTGCTGGTCATCAACGCCAATTCTATTCTCCTCTCTGCCTTAAAAACAGAACACCCAGGGACTTCCCTGGTGGTCCAGTGGCTAAGACTCTGGCTCCCAATGCAGGGGGCCCATGTTCAATCCCTGGTCAGGGAACTAGACGCCACATACCACAGCTAAGAGTTTTCATGCTGCAACTAAAAAAAGATCCTGCATACTGCAATCAAGGTCCAAGATCCTGTGTGCCACAACTAAGACCCAGTACAACTAAATAAAGAAAAACAAACAAAAAACACAACCCCTGTTTTTTGTTTTGGGGCTTTCTGGCCACACTGTGCAGCTTGCAGGATCTTAGCTTTTTGCTCAGGGACTGAACCCAGGTCTCAGCAGTGAAAGCAAGGAGTCTTAACCGCTGGACCACCGGGAACTCCCCCCATAACCCCTAGTTTTTGGTTGGGCAAACGCCTGAAATAAAGACTACATTCTTTTTCTGGCTGCGCCATGCAGCATGCAGGATCTTAGTTTTCTAACCAGAGATCGCACCTGTGCCCCCTGCAAAGGAAACATGGAAGGACTATGTTCTTTAGTGTGGGGGGATAATATGTAAGGGTAAGCAATAAGTGCAATTTCTGGAAGATGTGTTTAAAGGGGAAGGGTATTCCCTTCTTTGTCTTTTCCTCCCACCTGCTAGCTGGGACGCAGAACTGATGGCTGGAGGTCAGGAGCTTAAATGAACCCTGAGGCAGTAATGCTAAGGCTGGCTGGAGAAGATTGTTTTGTTTTCTGGTAAGTCTTCCTTGCCATGATTAGATGAGCAGAGTATACACCCCTCTGTTCCACCGACTTTGGGCATGGTCTGACTTGTTTTGGACAATAAAATGTTAGGAAACAAGAAGCAAACAGAAGCTCTAAGTATGCTTGCATGGTCTGGCTTGGCTCCTCGCTTCTGCCATCTGCCTTGAGGAAAATACGGCCCAGCTAGCTGCTGGTTGCCTGATGAGGAGACACATGGAACGGTTCTGAACCCAACTTACAGTCTGGAGCCAAGCCAAGGCCAGCTGAGCCCAGTCAGGGTCAGCAGATCCACATTCCTTGAGTGAAAACTAAATGGTTCCTACTTTAAACCACTGCGTTTTAGGGTTACTGGACTTCCCTGGTGGCTCAGATGGTAAAGCGTCTGTCTACGATGTGGGAGACCCAGGTTCGATCCCTGGGTTGGGAAGATCCCTTGGAGAAGGAAGTGACAATCCACTCCAGTGCTACTGCCTGGGAAATCCCATGGACAGAGAAGCCTGGTAGGCTACAGTCCATGGGGTCGCAAAGAGTTGGACACAACTGAGCGACTGCACGTTCACGTCATGCAGCGTATCTATGACTGCAGTTAACTGAGACCACCGCCAGCACAGCAAGACGGGAAGCTGGATCCACAGTGACTGGGGACCTCCCATCCTAGCCCTGGACTGCCTAACTCTGGGTTTCTTTCACCTGAGAAAGACATAAACGTTTCTCTTGTTTAAGCAGCTGTTATGCTCTTCTGAAACCTGCAGCCAAAACCAGTCCTAACACTCCTTGTTCTTTATACAATAGCTTAACAGAAATTTCAATGAAATTTCTGTCACTGGGCCGCCTTAACACCATTTCGATCTTCTTCGTCCCCTCCTTTCCTTTCTTACTTCACCCCCATCCATCTCCACACTCCTGTATTCTTCTTAAAACTCCAACCTCTCACGCCATCCCCACATGATGTCTGCTCCATGTATGTCTCAATTTTCAGGCCACTTTGGTCTGACACATACGTGTTCCATTAAGATCTTAGCAGACCGTCATGACAGCAAAAACACAGAATCCAAACATAACGCCTTCATCAGGCAGGTGGATGCTATGCCGATGAGGGCTTATGAATAAACCTTTTATTTAGGTCTCATCATTTAGTAAAATTAGATGAAATCTGGCTAGCAAAAGCAATGTTTTAAACATCTATTAATATTATATCTCTGAGTTGCATCTTTTAAGCATCTACTGACATAAAAACTTTGTTAAAGGAATTCTAGATTAAATGCTATTTAAAATGGGATTTCACTCAAACGACACACGAATGTAGGACTTCAGGATAACAGAATGTATGATGGAGAAGGACTTCTGTCTTCCCTATCTATCAGATACTTAGGCAGGAAATATGAAAATACATCGTTTTATGTATTTCTTGATTAGTAACGTGCAGGTCTCTTGATTCTAACTGCTCCTTTAGAATATTAATTTCCATAAACTCTTATTTCCACTAGCAGAAACTAATAAATACTATATATACTTTAGCTCTATGCACACTTTTACTAAGGTAAGGTTACTTGGTGAGCCGACAATAACTTCTAGATAACCAACTGTGATAGGATCTTCAACGGCCAGACCACTGAAGTAATAACTACTAATATCCTAATAAAAATATTCTAGAGAGTCAGAAACTCACCTTATACTTTAGTATTGTACATCATATTTACTTTTCAGCAAAAGTAGTCTTAATGGAAATATAATTAAATTTCATACTTCCCTTTGTCTTCCTAATTCTCCACTTTTACGTCCTCTTCTCAACACATCTGTACACATGCTGATGTACACAGTGTGTTTCTATATGTGTGTGTAAGTGTGTATACAAGTGTGTGTGGTAGCAGTGGGAACTGTCAAGACCAGATTTTGGCTCTCATGTGTTTCCAGGCATACAAGAAACTAGAAGCTCTTGTTAACTTCTCATTTAAAATGAAAAAGCATCAATAAAACTTTCTGGCTTCATGGTGGATTAGATATTTTAACATGACTGACCATCCATCAATTACTCCTGCTTTAGTCTCCTTCTCAGTTAGCCCCATAACCTAGGTCTAACCTGCTAAATGACTTTTGGCATAATTCACAACTTCTCTGAACTTTACTTTCCATAGCTGAGGACAAAGCTTTAGAATCACATTATAACATGTAAAAGTTAGCTAGTATTTAGCTTTTAGTAAGCACTCAATAAATACAAGCTGTCTTATTATCAGAAGCTTGCTTTACAGGACTTGCTTTGTTCTGCCTCCACTGGTGGGAGTCTGATCACCTCGATCCCATGCCTTACATCATGGAAAATGGCGGCACTCTAGTGAGAATTACTCAGAAGGCTGAGCCAACAGTAAACCTGGACAAGCCAGTTTACAAAAATCTCAATCCTCCATGCTGGTACTATTCTCATGTTACTTACTGATCTTTTTAAAGTTTAACTCTAGAGAAAAAAATCACAGCGAAAGAATTCAGCTTCTTGAAGTTACAATTTTCATGTCATGTCTTCAAAGTCAGCATATTACCTGGTTGCCTTTGCCGGGGTTTTGGCAAATTGGTCACGCACGTATGTGGGCACATGAGGATATTGCAAGGATGTAGCGATCCCTCCAGAAAGAGCTGTTTCGTCTGAGATATGTGGATCCCTCCCAGCGGAGTTTTGGGCAGTGTATTGGCAGGCACCAGAGCAAGACAATAAACCCCCACTTGATGAATGCTATCGATTGCCTAGAAAAATACGAAGAAAAATATTCAGTTAGGTTAATTTTATAACATTTGGCATCCTCCTAACATAATCCATTATTCTTCTCAAGGGTTTTTCTTTTTCTCTTGATTCTAGGTCTAGAATCTGATAGATTATTAGGATCCCATACATCTAAAGGTACCTGATCCTTCCAGTGATGGCAGTGGAGTGAAATACAATCTAAATGGACAGAGGTGGTTACTGATTTCCAAGCCTCAGTGTGTTCTCTCTTGAGTGATAATGTCTAAAACCTACAAATTTGTTTTGGTTCTTTTAATATTTTAGATGTCCAACATAGCTCATTAAATAGAGGTGAAGTATTTCTAGTATGATCACAATAGAACCTCTGTAAGTAAGCCCTTGCTTAAATGGTTCACCAGGTTAGTAGGCATCCCATTTGCAAAACGTCTAGGGGAGGCCACTGCACGCTGAGTCCTGGAGGCCACCTGCTCCCGGGGTGCGGGGCGCACCCCTGCTCCAACCACCCAGCTGTGCACTCACTGAGCATCAGCTGTGCCTGCTTCTATACCTTCCACACCTGCTGTTCCTGGTACTGTTGTTTATACAATTTAATTAACTACCATATCAAATGATAAAACATGAATGCAAAACAATACGAAGGGCTATGCTTTTAAAGACTTATTAGAGGTGAGCTCCTAACAAACTACTGTTGATATTCATAGGAATGGGCAAGTTCATTCTAAAAGGCAAGTATTATGTATTCTAGTTTCTTTTCAAATACTCATGTTCTAGTCTAACTTGAAATGAAACCAGAAACTAAAGACAATGCATTTGGATGTAGTTTATGGAAGCAAGCTGACCTGGAACTCAAACTGGTGTACTCAGAGGCACAGGCCTCTGCACTGAATGAAAGCACACTTGTATATTTTGTGTTCAAATTTAACAGTTGAAGAATTTCTCATTGTTACAGTTTTCTGCTTCAATCGCCTTTGAAAGCTAACTGCTCAACTATCAATACCAGTTCCAAACATACCAGGTGAGAGGGTTCTTTTTTTACTATTTCTTTTTCTAGCATCACCATGCAGCATGTAGGATATTAATCCCCAGAACAGGGACTGAACCTGCCCCCACCCCCGAACCCCACCCCTCACAGTGGAAGCATAGTGTCTTAACCACTGAAGCACCAGGGAAGTCCTGAGAGGATTCTTTTGTATTACCCACAAGTCTTAATGAAGAGGAGACCCAGCCTGAGAAGAAGAATGGACCAAGAGCCATAAAAGATGGATTAAGCCCTTTTATTAAAAAGGCTTAAGATGGCAAAGGAATAAACTTGAATTGCATATTCCTTAGACTATCCCACTAACCAACAGCAATAACTAGGAAATGGGAAGTCTGCAAGAGTTCCCAGGTCTCTGGTATCTTAGAATACGAAAATGTATCATGTGTGGCCTGGATTTTCCACTAAAAATGTACCACCTGGGGACTTCCCTGGTGGTCCAGTGGTTGGGACTCAGGTTTCATGGCAGGGAGTATGAGATCAATCCCTGGTTGGGGAACTAAGATCCCATAAGCTGCATGGCCAAGAAAACAAAAACAAAAAAAATACACCACCTGGTAAGTCATTTACTGACCACCGTCCTTAGAAGGGGCTGAGTTAATTTATATCATACACAGACCTGGAATTTAAACAACCTCTGGGCTCTAACCTACAGAACATATGGTATTCCAACTATTCTTCTATGGATCCAAGAGCCCCAAGCTGAGAAGTTACAAATAAGATAATGACCTCTTATTTCACACCCTAATCAAACCCAAAATGACTTTAACAAAAACTTGGATTAGTGAGATAGCACTGCATCTAATTCTTACAGTTGCTTTCCAGGGGAAAATAACAACCTGGGGAATTTGCTTCCTATCACAGGAAAAATGCATAATTCACCACAAGAGTCTACCACTATTCCCCAAAATTCTTTCTGAATGAAACAAGCAGTGTGTTTGAAAATACGAACAGTATGAAAAAAATTCTCTTAGCAAGTCTGATTTTTAATCATCTTTCAGAGACCACCCAGTCCTTCTTTCTTCCCCGCTTTTTTCCATCTAGTCTATCTTCAGTAGATTCTCTTTCCTTTCTCTGATTTTCCACTACAAACAGCCTATGCTCTGCCAGCTGACAATTCAGAATCACAGATCCTGCAGACAGATGAATCTTACAAGGTATCTAGTGCTATCACTCATCTCATGCTCACCTCATTTCCACAGCTTTACTACTAGGTGGCAGTAAATAAATCCAAATGACCCGAGCAGACAAGTTATAGACACTGGGGACAACCCCAACACATATAAATTGCATGAGAAGGACAGTCCATGCTTCCTCCGGACCATCCATTCATCCAACAAATATTCTCTAAATTCTCTATTACAGATTTTGCTTATGATGATTCTTTTTATGTTAACGATAATCACCATCATCTTTTACTGAATGCAGGCACTAAATATTTCATTATCTAATTACCATATCCATTAACCTTCCAATAGCTCTGAAATACAGATAAGTTTGTCCCCACTTTACAGATTTAGGAAAGACACTCAAGTGAGGTGAAGCATATGGTCTAAAGGCATTTATATGGTAGGGAGTAAAGCTGGGATTCAAAGTATGATTCTAAATGAACACCAGGCTCTCTGCATCATTCTAGCCTGATCCCCTAGAAACACATCTTTCCTACTGAGCCCAAATCTTCCTCCTTCCCTAGTGGTTTATTTCACCTAGATCTCTAACTCCACAGTAAAGCTCCTTCAAAGTCAGAACAACAGCTCATATCAGGCACCACTTGAAGCAAGTAGGAAGACTGTGGCTGCTGGCATGGGAACTAATTATGTCAAGCATGTGTTCCACATTTGGACAGTTAAAATGTTTGTGGGTAGAAAACACTCAGGCACAAAAGAGCAAAAGAACTTGCTGAGGCAAGTCAAATTCAATTGTTTTTGGCAACCTGAGCAGAAAAATATTTTGTGGTCCATAAGGAGGCATGCTATTAATGATCTGATTTTGCTAACATTACCCAGAATATCTGAGTAGTTACTGGCAGGAAAAGAAGGCAGCAGCGTAACTGGTCCACTGAAGAAAATGCTTCAGCAGTGGCTGCTGTCGCCTTTGACAGCAAAGCCAACCATCCCGACAGAGACCCTGCGTGCTTACCTGTAGCACACGGCTCATCCACTGGAAACTATCTTCCTCGGAAGCGTCGGGTCTTTGTTCTGCAACCACCACGATGCGCTCATCATAAAATACAGACACAGAAAACACAGCAATTCTAAGAGAGACAGATCAAACACATCAGGACTCCCTTCACAATCAGTCCTATTTGCTTTGCTCAATTGGAAATACAGAGAGGACACATGCCCATTGCACTGCCCAGGAACGAGTAGTTTCGAAAAGAAAACGTCACAATCATTACCATTGAAACGAGGACGCAAAAAACATGTACTAAGCACCACTGTCGTGAATGTTGGGACGGAGCAATAAAAAAGACAAAGTCCCTGTCTTCGTGGAGCTTGCGTGTTGGAGACAGAACAAACAAATAAATATGAAATAATGTCATGTCGTGCTATACACTGGGGGACCGAGGCAGGGCGGGGGTGGAGCAGTGTGTGGAGGTGGGCAGCGCCTCCCTGAGGGGCGGACATTGGAGCAGAGACCTGAATGAGGTGAGGACGCGAGCCACGCCGAGATCTGGAGGAAGAGGTTTCCGGGCAGAAGGAACGGAAAGCGAAAAGGTTCTGAGGTAGGAACGAGCTTGGCAGGTTTGAGGAACAGCAAGAAGGCCAGTGTGCCTGGAGCAGGGTGGTGAAGCAGAGAGTGGTGGGGAGAGGTCAGACCTGCCCGGACGGCCACAGGGGGCCTGGCGGGCCAGGGGAGGGGTGCTCTGAGTGAGGTCTCCGCTCAAACGTCCCCCTGCTAGTGAAGCATCCCGGGCCACCACCTTCCCCCCATATAACCAGCAGGAACCCCCACCCCATGTGTCATTTTTGTCCCCATCACCAGCTCACGTGGTCGTGATATCTGTTTCCCTATGTGGTTACCTTAACCTGCTCTTCCCCCAATGAGAACGTGAGCTTCCCGAGGGCAGACACGGTCTGTGTTGTTCACGCCACACCCCGAGCACCTAAGCGGCACGCAGCTGGCAGCCAACACACGCTTGTTGAATGAATGTGTGAAATAACGGGAAGGCAGAGGGCTGAGGACGCTGGCGTGCCTGACCACCTCCCTTCCTTCCTTCCTTTCACCCACACGTATTTAATGAACACTGACTGCGTGCGCTGAGTGCTGAGTGCTGGTGTTGTGACCGTGACCAAAGACAGAATCTCACAGGAAGCTACTCCGTTACAAAAAACTACACCTTTCAGGAACTGGTTCTCTACTCATTTGGTCAGTTTTTCTTACTCCTTCAAAACCTAAGGGACATCAAGACTGCTTTAGACATATATCCATGACTGAAAACTACTGCATAGGATGTCAATTACTCAAATATCTTTTCTTACGTTATTATTTAATCAAAGAAAAAAGGCTATCTAATTGACCTCATCCATGGAATTTGAAACTAGCACTTATGTACCATGTAAATCTCTGCATTAAAATGGTGTAAGAATTTGGAGTCAAGTAAGAGAATAAACACTTAGATTAAAACTCCTACAGTATAGCACCTATCTCAGTTAGACTGGATGGGGTGACTTCTGTATTGAAGGAATGTAGGAAGTTCAATGTTTCAGAATTCTCCTCTGTCCTCATGACTCAACAAACAGTAATAATCAAATACTGAAATCAAAATAAAAAACTAGAATATGGTTGGTTATCTCATTCCTCTCAATTACAGCCAAAGAACCAGACATTCTAAGATAAATAATGAAAGCCTGGTTTCTATTACACTTAATAAAAAACAATCTAATCTAGAGGATTTACAGAACATAACTCACACTAGAGAGATTTTTAGATTTCACCGGCAGTGCTAACATCTGAACCTTGTACTACTCACCTTCCTCTATAAACAGTCTTTATTGACTCAACAGCCAGTCCAGTAGCAACAATATCATCAGCATTGTGTCTTCGACCACTAACCATGAGTAACCCGTCCATTTTCCCAACCACGAACACCAAGCTGCCCTGAAACGTAACAGCGATTTATAAAATTTAAATAGTGAACAGACATTTTACTCCCTGCCTTGAAATAAATCTTGAAATAAAATACCACATTTTATAGAATCTAAGAAAGTGTTTGACATCTCAGAATCAGTGGCATCTTTTAATTAATGGGGTCTTCACAGTACATAAGATAACAATCCATTCATATTCTTTCTTAGGGAGGAATTTTACTTTACTTTTGGCCACACAGAGCGGCATGTGGAATCTTAGTTCCTTGACCAAGGATCAAACCCATGCCCCTTGCAGAGGAAGTGCAGAGCCTTAACCACTAGACCACTAGGAATTCTTAAAGATAGAAACCAGGGTGCCAAATGAGCACAGTTCACTTCTCCAGTCAGGGATTATGTTATTAGTTCATCGTCTTGTACTTATTTGTGGAATCGATGCAGAGGAGAAAACTGTTAAGCCACTTAACACTGGAATTAGGAAGAGAGTAAAAGAGTTTTAATGGGAGAATGAATGTCTCGATTTATAAGGGTAATGTTTCCATCTGGTAAGATTAGAAATAAGTTAATAAAGAAAGGTCTAAGGAATTGTAAGAGCCTCTCCTTTCCAATAAAATAACTGAGCTGCAGGAAGACTGCTGTCAGTGTCCTAAAAGCGTCATTTGTATAAATAATTATATTATTTATTATTTCATATAATTTTTATCAATAATTTTCCCAGACACGTTTGCAATAAACTAACTTTTCTCATTCGTTACAGAATTCCTAAATTTTTGGACCGTTTACATATACTGAATTATCTAATAATCATCTCCACTTGAATGTCACTCATTGATTCACTAAGTACAATGTAGTGCTACACACTGATGAGGCTCTGTAAGACATAATCTCTAGTCTCAAGAAGCTACTGGTCCATCCTTCGGTCATCCCAGAAGACAAAAGAGAATCAGCCATTGCCAGCACAAGCTGAAAGTGGACGTAAATAAAGAGAGTAAGACAGCCACCGCCAGTCTCCCAACATCTGTTTCTCCATTTCTTTCATAGCAACAGGATTTCTAGCTGGGCATGGCTGACCTAAATAAAGACTGCATTTCAGCCTCCTCTGCAGCTAGGTTTGGCCAGGTGACTAGTTCAGAACAATGAGATATAAGAAGTGTTGCTCAGCAGCTTCAGGGAATCTGTCTTAAGAGACAGTAGGACCGTCCTGTTTTATGGAATGCAGATGTGATGGCTGGAGCTCCATCTTAGACCTCAGTAGTGGAACAGAAGCTAAAAGGAGCTCGGTTTTTGAGAATTTCTTGGGGCTAAGTGAATAAGTCAAGAGAGTAGGTGTAGATGTCTCTTTCTGGAAGTGATTCTCTTAGAGATATGCTCTCACCCCCACCATCCACCTATTAATGATGGGGAGGAAATAAAATGAAATTAGATCTTTTCTCATACAACTTGAACTGTTACAATGAGAAAAAGAGCGTATGAAGGTAATTAAGAGATGGGGGAAATATGTTGGCTCAAAATAAAATCCAAACTTTCCATTATTTTATATAGTGCCCTCCATGCTCTGGCTTCTGCCTTTCTCACCAGCTCATGAAGCTAACAGTGAGCTCTTTGAGAATAGGTTTTGTATCCTAATTGTCTCTGTAAACCTAGGACCTGTAAATTCTATCTGCTGAAAAACAAATTATTTTCTTTCAAAGAATTTTCTGTTACATCTGAGGCAGTACTGATAATCTATATGAAAATGATTTGTACAATATTATGGTTTCCATTTGCTGTTGAAGGGAACTTTTTCAGCACTCTTCTAACTTACTTAAATATATTAATCAAATCAAAGCAATGTAGCAAGAATAAGTGAAAAGAGTTTTGAAAGTAAAAAATAATGTCTTGGTTTGAAGGAATAAAATGAATTTGGGTAATGGAAGCAATAAACATTACTCATTTTATGACACTTTTTCAGAAACTGCTCTAAATATAAGTTAAGCGGCCCTGGAATACTCTTGGACTAATCAGAATTTGTTCTGTGAACTAAAGTACAAATATTTGGATCAGGTGCACCAAAACAAACATGAAAGCATCACTTACTGGCCCCACAAACCCCAACAATCCCGACCGGATGAACGGCACATCTCCAACAGGAGAGCCAGCAGAATTCACTGGAATCACCTAAAAGGCAGAAGTGAAAATGTTAGCTTAAAAAAAAAAAAAGCATTTAATTTTTTAAATGTTTTTTAAAAAACTTTTAAACAGTGATACATGCTTGTTGAAAACTAAAATTATATACATAGTGAACCCAAGAATCGCACCCCCTTAAGAGATAACATTTATAATTTGTTGTTTATCTCTCTAGATGACTTTTTAAGATTCATAGATCACTAAACTGAGATTTTTTTAAAGGGATCATAATACACACTGTTTTGTAACTTGCTTTTTTCATGTATTATGTGTGTTTCACATACTGTATATATTCTGGATCCCTTTTCAAGTTGGTAACAGTCAATCTATCTCCCTTTGTACAAGAATTCTATAATATACCATCACCATGGTGATGACATAACGTAGCGTGTGGAGTCAGATAAAAATTCAATGTCTGGCTTTGCCGTTTACTAGTAATGTGGGTCTTGAGGAGGTTCCTACATTTCTCTAAACCGCAGTTTCTTTGTCTATAAAATGGAACTCCCAATGCCTCTCACAGCCTCAGGGTGAAGATCAAGGGAAAGTAAACAGATTTGCAGACATAAGCACAGCACCTGGCCCAGAGTCTGTACCCAAGAAACCATCAGAATTAGGACTATTAGAATGTAACCAGTCTTTCTGGCTAGGTAGGTCACTCTAACTTTTCACTATTGCTAATAGTGCTTTATTGAATACTGCTGTACATATTTCTGTGCATCAGTCTCTTCAATTTTAACAGGCTGTCCTACAAAACTATTATAGCAGTTTACACTCTACCAATATCATATTAGAATGCTTTCCCTATACTTTGGCTAATATATGTTAACAATTTTTCCAAACTTTGCCAATCTGGTAGGCAAAAAAAAAAAAAAACATCCCACTGTCACTTTAACTGCATTTCTTTATTACTGACACAGATGAATTTCCTTTCCTTTGCTTATCAGGCATCTGTACTTCCTTAGTGAATAGCCTAGTCAAGTCTCCTGTCTACTTTTTCTATTTGACTGGATTTTTCCCTTTAATTTTTAAGATTTCTTTCTTTTATATAGGGAATAACTATAACAAGACCTAACATTTATTAAATGCTTATCGTGTGCCAGGCACAAGTGTAAATACTTTAGAAATAATCAAGAAAACTCTGTGAGACAGAATATTTTCATTTTGCAGATGAGAAAGTGAGGCACGGAGAGTTTCAATTGCCTCATATCAATTAGTAAGTGATGACAATGGAAAATTCTTTGTATTCATATGTGTTACAAAGTTTTTCTCACCAAAGCTTTTTTCCCTTGGACACACCACGTAGCTTGTGAGATCTTAGTTCCCTGACTAGGAGTTGAAGCCGGCTCTCCACAGTGAACGGGAGGTGTCCTAACCACTGGACCAGCAGGGAATTCCCTACCAGTAGTTTATTTTTAAAACTCACTTTTATCTTCCAACCAGCCATTTTTAGATCTTTTTCTAGTGAAGTATTAACCACACTGGAAAATTCTCATAGGGTTTAATTGTAAAAATCCAGTAAGAAAAATATTAGAAAAATTTTAATCTGCAAAATCAATGCAATAGTTTTCTTCTTTTTTGGTTCAGATTTTTATTCCACTTCATTGTCATTAAATTCCTACTGCAGATTTCAAAATTTCTTCATCACATGATTGTGTGGATCACAATAAATTGTGGAAAATTCTGAAAGAGATGGGAATACCAGACCACCTAACCTGCCTCTTGAGAAACCTATATGCAGGTCAGCAATCAACAATTAAAACTGGACATGGAACAACAGACTGGTTCCAAATAGGAAAAGGAGTACATCAAGGCTGTATATTGCACCCTGCTTATTTAACTTATATGCAGAGTACATCATGAGAAATGCTGGACTGGAAGAAGCACAAGCTGGAATCAAGCTTGCTGGGAGAAATATCAGTAATCTCAGATATGCAGATGACACCACCCTTATGGCAGAAAGTGAAGAGGAACTAAAACGCCTCTTGATGAAAGTGAAAGAGGAGAGTGAAAAGGTTGGCTTAAAGCTCAACATTCAGAAAACGAAGATCGTGGCATCTGGTCCCACCACTTCATGGCAAATAGATGGGGAAACAGTGTCAGACTTTATATTTTTGGGCTCCAAAATCACTGCAGATGGTGACTGCAGCCATGAAATTAAAAGGCGCTTACTCCTTGGAAGAAAAGTTATGACCAACCTAGACAGCATATTCAAAAGCAGAGACATTACTTTGCCAGCAAAGGTCCATCTAGTCAAGGCTATGGTTTTTCCAGTGGTCATGTATGGATGTGAGAGTTAGACTGTGAAGAAAGCTGAGTGCCGAAGAACTGATGCTTTTGAACTGTGGTGTTGGAGAAGACTCTTGGGAGTCCCTTGGACTGCAAGGAGATCCAACCAGTCCATTCTAAAGGAGATCAGCCCTGGGATTTCTTTGGAGGGAATGATGCTGAAGCTGAAACTCCAGTACTTTGGCCACCTCATGCGAAGAGTTGACTCATTGGAAAAAATTTTGACACTGGGAGGGATTGGGGGCAGGAGGAGAAGGGGACGACCCAGGATGAGATGGCTGGATGGCATCACTGACTCAATGGACGTGAGTCTGAGTGAACTCCGGGAGTTGGTGATGGACAGGGAGGCCTGGCGTGCTGCGATTCTTGGGGTCGCAAAGAGTCGGACACGACTGAGGGACTGAACTGAACTGATCTGATCTGATGGACCTAGAAGCTTAGTATTAAATCTGAGAAGTTTGGCTAGGCACTTGCCCTCATAGGGGAATGTATTAAAACATTATTAGTAACTTCAAACACTGCTTGAGAATCTTATTTACATTAGGAAAGTGCAATGAAGAAAAACTCAGATGCAAACATGTAGTCCAAGCACTTAAGAGAGAAATAAGGTGAGATTGGAATTAGTAAAATGTATATACCCTTAGCAAAGATAGTCGCCTGTGAAAATAAGCCAAGAGAATGGCAGTGAACATGTGCTTTAAGAGTTTATGAATTGGTCACAACTTGTTTTTTGCTTTGTTTTCTTTTTTTATTGTTGTTGTGGTCATAACTTTTGAAGGTAGGCCAAGAATGTAGTAGTGATGATGATGATGATGGTAATAAAAGATGGTATTAAATTTAATTTAGCAATAAATTACTTAAAATAATTTTTAAACATTTAATACTTTCTATCATATCATTTTAGACTGTGTAAACATAGATGATGGAACCTTTTTCAGCCACCACACCACACATAAAGATAACATTCTCCTGCCATTTACACCTATTATTACATAATTACATGTGCTGATTTTTATATGGGATGGCAGACAGATGTGCCATAACCATACTGAGACTAAGAACCACTTGTCTGGATTAACAGAAAAGTGAAAGTTTTAGTCACTCACCCATGTCTGACTCTTTGCAACCCCATGGACAGTACCCTGCAAGGCTCCTGTCTATGGAATTCTCCAGGCAAGAATACTGGAGTGGGTTGCCACTCCCTTTTCCAGAGGATCTTCCTGACCCAGGGATCGAACCTGAGTCTCCTGCATTGCAGGTGGATTCTTTACCATCTGAGCCATCAAGGAAGCCCACAAGGGAAGCTAAAAGAACTGAGAACTGGCAGTGGTCATGTAAGCCCTGTTTAATGTGAAGGGAACATGGCCCACAAACTGGAGTTCTCTGCTCCCTAAAAGGGAGCCTGAGGCAGGTTAATCCCAGTTAGGAAATACAGACAATTAATCATGCCTGTTCTGATTTCCAGGCTCACCAGGCAGACTTTCATTACAATTTGGCTTCACATGCAGAACTGCCTGCAGGAAAATGATGCGCTAGTTTCACTGAAAAATGAGCTATTTGAGGAGTTTTGGGTTTTTCCTGACGTATCACAAGGATGGAAAATAGTGCCAGACACACAGAAGGCACTCAATAAATATTTCTCTCACTGAAAGCCTGAATAACCAGAGCAATCTGCCCCTGTGACAGACCAGGTTTTCATTTTTCATTAGGAAGCTGGCATTCCAATTTACATCCATCTATTTTTTTGTAATTAATTTTTATTGGAGCATATTTGCTTTAATACATCAGTCTTAATAAGCTTGGCTAACCAGAGCCTACTCTTGAAAGATGAATCCATTCTCACTGCACTCTCAGAATTAAACCTTGGGGCTTACAGGACTTTTCTGGTAGTCCAGTGGTTAAGAATCCGCCTGCCAATGACGAGGACGTGAGTTTGATCCCTGGTTCGAGAAGATTCTACACGTTATTCTAAGCCTGTGACGTGCAACTACTGAGCCCCTGCACCCTAGAGCCCATGCTCTGCAGCAAGAGAAGCCACGACTATGGAAAGCCCGAGCACCACAGCTAGAGAAAGCCCGTGTGCTGCGATCAAGGCCCAGAGCAGCCAGAATTAGGTAACTAGTTAATTTGGGGGACTGTGAAGCTCAAACCATGGGGCACTGACCAGAGTGAGTTTCCCTGAGGACTCTTTTTTTTTTTTTTCATTTTACTTTACAATACTGTATTGGTTTTGCCATACACTGACATGAATCCACCACCTTAGGACTCTTTTAAGAGATAAGCACAAACATTTTGTGTGTGCCAGGTGCTGGTCTAAGCACTCTATAAACATTCATTCATTAGAGAAGGAAAGTGGGCACAGAGAGGTTAAGCAGTTCACCCAGGGCCGGATAGGCTGTGGCTCTCAGGGCTGGACCCCGAGCACCCCGACTCCAGAGCACACACTCCCAACTGCTGCAAGGTATATTTCCCATCAGCCAGCTCAGCCGCCATAGCTGACCCAACATTCTCCCCATGCAACTCAAATATCAAATACCTCAAATGTGTTTTTGGTCACCCCAGCAAGCCCAAAGTACATCATGCCTCCTGTCCTGGAGCTGACACAGATTTCTCCAATTTCATCTGTTTTGCAGAGTTGAGGAGGTCCATCGGGTTTCACAATGCACATCATCCCTAGGGTACAGAAAACACAGTCAAGGGACAGTCTGGAAAACCTTCGCAGAAACAGCCTCATCCTAATGAACCCAGGAAAGTTTCCCATTTATTGAGAGGCATTAAGTTAGAATACTAAACAGGAATGTTAAAAAGAGACCTGACACTGTATAGGTATACCTGAAATTTCCATCTTTTGGTCCTGAAGGTAACTTTTTAAATTCAGCACACAGAACATACAGTAGATGCAGACTGAAGCTTTTAAAGACTGACATTAAAAATGACTGCAAAGTCTGAAGAAATGGGTTCAGTTAATTTACCCTCACACAGATCAATCTCAAACACACAGGAAGCAGAGTACTCTAACTTTCTGTCAGCCCAACATCTTGGTAACTATAGTGAAAACCAGACTACTTTAGTATCACTCAAGTGTTTAGCTATCCATGTGAACAACTGTACCTGAAACATTCACAATTAAATCACCCAATTCTGCTGGAAGGTAAGACTCTTACAAAGGGTCTAAATACTAATTTTGGATTCCTGGTTTTGGATCACATTTCATCAGCTTCCACTATCTCTAAAGACATATCTTATGAAAAGCAAATGGCGCTCCTGAGAACTCACCCCCAGGCATCACATGGCCCACATCCTGAACAGTCAGTGCTGAATTTTTATCTTCAGTGTTGACCCGTATTACCCCATAGCTCAATCCATTCATGGAGAGAATGGCTCTTCCTGGCAAAGGGGCCCCTGGAACTCCAGGTCTGAAGACAAAATAAACTTATCAAATTTGTCAAATTATAAGCTATTAAGAGAAAAGTATGAATATGGAGGAAAGAGAAATTTTCTCTGGGTACCACACAAACAAAAATCCTCATTTTTTCTACTAAAAATCTGCCAAATTAATCAAATTCACACTTGCAAAGCATGGTGGAAAAAGTAAAATTTAATTGGTTGTTAAGAATATATTGGCTTGAGGACTTCCTTAGTGGTCCAGTGGTTAAGACCTCATGCTCCCAATGCAGGGGGCATAGGTTCAACCCCTGGTCAGGAAACTAGATTCCACTTGCCACAACTGAGACTTTCTGCCGCCAAATAATTAATAAATAAATTGTTTAATAAAATAATATATTGGCCTGAGTGTACTACATGTACAGGTAGTACCCTCACATAAGCTACGATCGAGTACATTTCTTGTCTAAGATACTAAGGATTCTGAAGAGAGAAAAAGAACTAATTCACAAATACAAGATGAGAACAGCTGAAATAAAATTTCAGTTTCCTAGGTACACTTAGGGCAATAGTAGGAATAATAAATGAGATGCTTCAAATTGCTCTACAAAGTCATCTTCATTTTCAGGCTTATGAAGCAGAACATTAGACCTCACCCCTCTGTCAGCACCCGGTCAGTTCTGCACATTGGATCAGAGCTGTAACAGCCATCAAGAGCACCAGCGTTCTGAACGATACCTGCGGATCGCGACAGTCATGGCTTCGGCAGAAGTAGCACATGGACAGATGGCCTCGGGTTTCAGACCATGGCTTTGGAACAGACTCAGGAAGGCATCACAGGATGACACAGACCCTGAGGAGTTGAAACAGATCAACCTGAAAGCTTGAAAGTGTGATCTTCATTACTGTAGGAAACTGGTAAAGAACAGAAAGCTGACACATTTGTACATCGTTTGTGTGAGTGTATGCTCAGTCGTGCCCAACTCTTTGTGACCACATGGACCCTGTCCATGAGATTTTTTCCAGGCAAGAATCCTGGAGTGGGTTGCCATTCATTTCTCCAGGGGATCTTCCTGACCCCGGGATCGAAACTGCATTTCCTGCGTCTTCTGCATTGGCAGGCGGATTCTTTACCACTGAGCCACCTGGCAAGCCATTAATTCTGTGCAAGTATTTTACCGTGACTCTGAGGTGGCTGACAGGTTTCAAGGACAAACAAATGCTTGTCGAGCCCATGAAAGGTCACTGACACTATGTAAAGTTACAGCGAGGAATATGGCTGCTCCTACTGAACTGCCCAATCAATAGCAGAGGTGTATTGCAGGCAACAGGCAGCTGGTTTGGAAGCAAGCAACTCTTCCTGAAGCCACTACTGCATTGTAGCCAGGGCATTACTAATATTCTGGCTTAGTGCCATCCTTTTCATGTACTCGCTGACTTGTTCCTTATTAAGGTCAGCCCCAGGTTTGTGTTTTATACCAGGATGATCACTGTGACTGCTGACAAAAGTTCACTGATGACAAAGAACACAGTAGTGTCTAATGCTCTACCTGATTCTACCCTATGGAGGCTCAGGATGTTTGTGCTTGTTGGGAAAAGGTGGCAACACAGTAAGGTCTCTAAAAGCTTTTGTGAACTTTTCTGATTTGCTGACAGGGAATTTACATAAAGTCCAGACACTTGGTTATAGTAAGTTATCCCCTCATTGCTCTTTTTAGTTACATGACAGAGAAAGGATCTAAGTGAGTGAGAACAGAGTGCTTTTAAAAGCTTATAGACCCATCAAACGATGAATGACTACATGAAATGTAATATATCTATACAAAGGAATATTATATGGCAGTATAAAGGAATAAAGTCCAGACATAGGAGACAACATGGAGGGACCTTGAAAATATGCTAAGTGCAAGGAGTTGGTCAGAAAAAACCACATATAGCATGACTACATTTATGTGAAATGTCCAGAATAGGTAAATATATAGAGACAAGGAGTAGATTAGCAGTTGCCTGGGGCCAAGGGACAGAGGATGGGAAATGGGAAAGGATGACTAATGGGTGTGGGGTTTCTTTTGGGGATGGTGATGTTCTAAATTCAGGTCAATGGTGATAGTGTTATAACTCTATGAACATGCTAAAACCACTGAACTGTACTTTAAATGGGTGAGTTTCATGATATGTGAACTCTCTCTCAATACAGATGTTTAAAAACAAAAAAACTGCTTATGGAAAGGGGACGAAAACCTCAACCTACCAAAGGAAAGGCTACTCCCAGACAGACACTCCAGAAATACTCACAGGGATTAGCTCCATCCGTCACAATCAGCATCCGGAGGGAACTCAAGCTCACATCTCTTTGGTCCCGATGAGCCATCATAGCCCAGTGCAGGTCTCGGCATTTCACTAAAGCCACCTTGGCTATAAACGCAAAAGGGGTAAAGTTAACACACATGTGCTAACTTTGGTAGATATTAATATGCTACAGTAAAAACATTTTCATTTATTTTAGGAATCATGAATTTCACTTAAGAGAAAATAAGAAAGGTCTCAAAGAAATGGTGCCAGGTGCTCTGAGGCAGCAGTGACTGACGGACACGTGACTACCTTGCTCACAGAGACCTACGGATAGGCCTCGTATCCAAGCTGAGGAAGGATCGAGCACCAGAGCATCCAGTAACTCTAACTCAGGCCCAGACTCACACACAGTCATCTCAGTTCTTCAGAAAGGACACCAACCGAGATGAACTAGACAACATATCTAATCTTATAGTAACCAAATTCTAAAATCTGTTAAGGTACCAAAGCAGAGAAGTATGTCTCTAGAAGACCAACTTGAAAAGCCCTGAAATCTCAAACAGTTACATAATTAAAGCTTAGATGCTATGTGTAACTACCTTTGTGAGCATGTACTCTTTGGACCCAAGAGAGAGGGCAAGTCTTCATAACAGAGTAGGGTACACTAATTGTATGCATCTTATTCATTACATTCTGAAAAGCAAAGAAAGATAAAAGTAATCAATATCTAATAAACACTTAGCATTTTAAAACTGAATTGATACTCTGTTAACAATTTTAACCATATAATACTCAAACACTAATGCTCTTTGAAAAAAATCTAAAATATTAACTTTAAGGTTGAAGCCTCCTTTGCTACCTATTCTCAAACCTGATTCCCTCCTCTCCTCCTCAGAGATAATCACTGTTAAGAATCTGCCATGGATCCTTCCATTCCTTTTTATAGGCATCTATATGTATATTCTTTCCCATAGAAATATAAAAGTATTTTTAACATGAAAGGCATCATACTATACATGTATCTGCCACTTGCCTTTTTTTCACTTAAACTGTGTTAGAGCTAAATCTACGCCTATTTGTGTAAGTGTTAGTCGCTCAGTCGTCTCTGACTCTGTGACCCCATGGACTGTAGCCTGCCGGGCTCCTCCGTTCATGGGATTCTCTAGGCAAGAATACTGGAGTGGGTTCTCATTTCCTTCTCCAGGGGGTCTTCCCAACCCAGCGATCAAATCTGGGTCTCTTACATTGCAAGCAGATTCTTTACCATCTGAGCCATGAGGGAAGCCCGAAACATAATGAAATCAATCTATATCAGTGTAAGAGATCTATATATTTTTTTAACCCACTGCATAATATTTTATAGTATGACTATACCAAGTTTACTTAGGTATTTCCTTGTTGTTGACAAACTTTTTGCAATCACAAACAACGTTTCAAGGAACATATTTATACTCATTTCCTAGCACGTGGGCAAGTATTTCTCCAGGGTAGGTTCAGAAAAGTTGTACCACTGAGTCACAGGATGCATGCTTTTAAACTGAACAGACAACTGCCAAACTGCCCTCCAACCCTCTAAGTGCCTTCCTTCAACATGCTTATGCAAGCATAAGCACATATTACATACCACAAAGGGCTGGGTCTTCCAAAGCAAGAAATCAAAGTTTACCTGTCACTTACAGGAGATCCTGCCTAGACCTGTTAGGTGTTTGGGTAGATAAAACTGAACAATCTGAGAGGGTCATGCAATTTGGTGTCTCTCCTGCCGAACACACCCAGGACTCCCGTCCCCAAAGAGATCCAGCCTGACAGAGTAACTAAATCTTGGTACTTAGACTGGCCATTCTGTGCACCACCTAAGTGGTCCAAAGATACCAAAATACCACTGCAAACTTCTTTTTCCTCCCTTCCCCAAGTTTCCAGCTATGGTGACAAACCTGGATTTCAGGGGAAGAATGGTGTTTATAACTAATTCTTCACACATGTCCCTATCTTGCTCTGTGTATCACAGAGAGAAGATTCTCTCTAACTCCTCACAAGGGTTTCTTAAGTTTTGATTGAAAAAAAAAAAAAAAAAAGGGAATGGGAAGGACTTCAGAGAAGAGCTAGAAAGCATGTATGGCTCAAGGAATTAGGCTTTTACTAATCTGAGGGATCCTGGGAGAAAAGGGAAACACTCTTCTTCCCTGGGCTTCATCTCCCACTCTTTCTTAATCTGCAATGTGTGAGGAAGTTGGACAAGATACTCTTAAAGGTTCTGAGGGTCCTGTATCTCTCCTCTCTTCCTTCCTAATCAAAATGCTCCATAAGAAACTTTTCCCACTTGGAATGCCTCCCCCCTCCCAAAAATCTCCATATGACTCTATCTTACTCATTTCTCAGTCCAATTCAACTGCTACCTCTTGCATAAAAATTGAGGCCAGAGCTGGGAGGAAGTCACCTTTTTCTAACTCCCTTAGCACGGTACCTGTTCCTCTGCTGTGGAAAGGAGCCTGATCTACCTTGTTTACAATATTCTTTCATTGCAACACGGACTCATTCAAGCATTCTGTCCAATAGAAAGTTAGATATTAGTAACCACAGCTTCAAAGGTCTAGATATATTTAGGTAATTTGTTCTTCAGAAAAGAGAGGAGGTGACTCAGAGTTCTTTGAAAAACATATAGTCACGGATAGAATATTTCAAGCTTTGAGCTATCATAGTAGATATTTTAAAAAATTTTGGATCCTAAGTTCCACTATATACTATTACGTGAAGGGTATGACCAACCACACCAAGGAGAAAAAACAGAATCACATTCTCCTTTAAAAAAAAAAAAAATTACCATTCATAACACAAAATTAAATTCTCCTGGAAAATACTACTGATCTTTTGGAAGCTTAAACTTCATACAGACACCACGAGATGCTGTGGTTACACAGTACACACAGTGATCTGAGTCATAAGTACAACGAAGCTCTTGACTCTGTGTAGCTTACCGCAAACATGCCATGCCACAGCCCAGCATCCTTCTTAAAGTCTAGAACATTCACTACTGTTTCTCCTGCAACAGACAAAAAAAAAAAAAAAAAAAAAAACCAGGAAAAAAACATAAGGAAATTATCTTTAGCTTAAGTAGCAAAATTCTGTCACTTGCCTCTATTAAACAACCGACTTGGTACTTTTAAAAAAACACTAAAAACTCTCAGGATCTTCTGATCACATGAGGGTCCCCTCAAACTGGCTGGGGAAGTGATCACAGGGTGACGTGGTCACAGATGACACAATGAATTTGGAATTCCTTGACTTAGGCACTGTCTTTGAGATAATAATTTTTCCCTAATTATATAAGGATCACATGTTTGTTTCACAAGCATATGTAGAAAATTATACTTCCTAGAGAAAATAAAAAATGGTGGTATATGTATAAATCTATATCTCATATCTACATACATGCACATATGCTTCTAAGCTTATATACTTGTATAGAGATAGATATCTGACAACAAAATTGGCATATACTGCTCTGTATCTGATTTGTTTCCACTTAATAATATACTGAAACAATCTTTAAGAACCTGAGTTTTGAAACCTCAGATTATAACCCAGCATATGAATATATGATAAGTCAATCAACTCCTTTTGATATTTTGATTGATTTTATTACATATATATACTTTTTAACCAAACAAGAATGTGGCTGTATAATGCTGCCATAAGGAGCACATATTAACTTGTTTCATTCTATGAAAAAATAAAAAAACACTAAAAGAATTAATATTGTGAAGAACCTTCTAAGGGAAATCGTCCTTATGCAATATCTAACAACACATCTAAAGTCCAACAATCCAGAATACATTTTGTGTTTTAATCTGTGCTTTTTGGTAGCAGAATTTCTTTGATTCTAACTCCAAACTTACAGCTGGTGACAGCTCTATATGCATGGGGAGATGAAGGTACCTGACATTCCACAGCTAATAAGCACATGGACTTAATTAGCTCTCTATTTCTGCACTCTAGAAATCATTCTTTACATATTTGGGTTGCCCAGAATTTTCGTTCCTTTAAATTACAGCATATTTGTGAAAAAGAAGAAAGCAAAAGCGAGCCAAGAATGTGTCTTAGAACATTTCCCTCTGAATGCGGTCATTAACTGGAGTCCAGTCACCGGGCAGAGGGCTCGCAGTCACAGAGGTCTGAGCTCACAGTGCAGCCAGTCACGGGGTGAAGTCTGACCTTCAGAATAATTGCAGGCCTGGGACAGAGCTTGGCAGTGAGACAGCATTGCAAGGCGGGACACTGTAACTCCCATTACACTCCCTTCTTTGCTTGTTTTATACTAGGAGAAAAAAACCACAGAAAACAAAAACACAAGAAACAATAAAACGGGTTATTTCAAATGACAAAACTAGAATGAAACCCAGAAAAACCATGACAATGGGCTGAATTTAACACTTCATATAAATATCTAAGGCTAGGCAACTGGACCCCAAACTTCAATCATGCAAAGATAGGACTAGGGAATGACAAAGCTCAACAAAAGTGAAAAATTCTTCAAAATTTAATTAGTTAATCAGTTAATCCGTGTGAAGTGGCTGCTAACGAAGCTGAAACAAACAAGTGACTCAGGCTGCATTAACAGAGCACAGCATCAAATACACGGCAAGCACAGCAAGCAGAGCCAAAGGTGCGTTAGTCTATCAGCAGCTCCTGGAAGGGAGGGGAGACTGGGAGACGGCCCATTCATGCCTCCAGACCAATCAGCTGTAATTTCACTTTTACTTCGAAGCTGCTCAATACCTCCTCAAGTTGCTTTTTACCAGGATCAGTCACTTTTCATTTTATTGTTAAATCAAAAGCACATATTGCACACTTCACTGTATCTGACCTTTCTGTAATTTCTGACACCTTTCTTGACACTTTCTCCTTTCTCGGTTTTTGTGATACTCCTCTTTCCTGTTCAGCATTCTCTCTCTCCCATCCCTTCACTCTCTCTGCTCATCCTTTGAATGCTGGCATTCCCTGAAAGTCCTGTTCTTCCTCCTCTTTTTTCACTTTAAAAAATTTTTATTTATTTATTTTCAGCTGCACTGGGTCTTTGTTGCTGTGCACCAGCTTTCTCTAGTTGCAGAGAGTGCGAGTTACTCTCCTGTTGCAGAGCGCAGGCTCTAGGCGCACAGGCTTCAGCGGTGGCAGCACACAGGCTCAGCAGTTGCGGCATGCGGGCTCAGCAGTTGCAGCTTTGGGCTTTAAAGCACAGGCTCAGTAGTTGTGGCATATGGGTTTAGATCTTCAACAGCCTGTGGAATCTTCCCAGACCAGGGACTGAACCCAAGGTCCCTGCATTGGCAAGCAGACGCTCATCCACTGTATCACCAGGGAAGTCCTCTTTTCACTTCTGTCCATCAGGGTACCACACTCCTGATGACTCTCAATTCTCCATCTCCAGCTCAGACCTCTTTCCAGAGATTCAGACTTGGAGGGTCAACTCTTTACCGTGACTGACCCATAGTCCCTTGAAACCCAATGTAACCAACACCACCTCTCCACCCATGAAAACTTTTCTTGTCATCACTTTTTTTAAAAAATTATTTTAATTTATTTATTAGGCTATACCAGTATAAGCTGCAGGACACGGGCCCTTCAATCTTTGCTGTGACACATGGAATCTCTAGTTGTGGCATGAGAACTCTTAGCTGCGGCACGCACTGGGAGAGTGGAATCTTAGCCACCAGACCAGCAAGGAAGTCCCTCTTGCTGTACTTTCTATCTTAGTGAAGGATGCCATCATCTCTCCAGTTGCCCAAGTCAGAAACCTGCGTGTCTTTCTTGCCTCCTCCCTCTCCGGAGTCAGTCACTAAGTCCTGCCTCTGCTATTTCCTTACTGCATCTCATCTCCATCCATCTGCTTTTCTCCATCCCCATCTCCACGAACTTGGGTTCACCTGGATAACTGTCAAAGCTCCTCATTTCCTATCTTAACCCCACCAAACAGATACATCCTTTAACCACATATTTATTCTTACCACTCTTGTGCTGACAATACTTTGATAGCTTCCTATTACCCACAGGACACTTGAAACTCACTAGCAATGTCCTGTCCTATGGATAATAAGAGGATTCCAGTGAAAACTGCAAGTTCATGCAGAACAGCAGAAGCCTGGAAATGTACAGGACAGTAGTTCTACATGTTCAGAGAGCTAAGCAGCAGCCACATAACAGAGGGCTCTTCACCTTTTACAAAGAACCAATAAAGAAGCCTGAAAAGGAGTGGTCAGTGAGTAGTCAGGGAAGCCACTGAACAGTTTTAAGGAGGATGACGGGATGAACCATGTCATCACTGAGAGATAATCTGGATTGAGAGCTGACTGCTAGATTTAGCATTTTAATTGCCTGTTTACTTGTCTGCCATTTAAATATACTCATATCCCTTTCATCTCTAAAAGCAATCCTTCTTCCATCCAACATCAGCACGTTACCTCTTAAAGTTACCGCCCACTCTCTTCCCTTTTCTTTTTTTAAATTTTCTTGGCTACACTGCATGACATGGGATCTTGGTGCCTTGACCAGGGATCAAACCTGCCCTTGCATTGGAAACATAGAATCTTAACCACTGGACTGTCAGGGAAGTCCCTCTCTTCCCTTTTATGCAAAAGTTGTTTAATCATGTCTGACTCTTTGTGACCCCATAGACTATAGAGTCCATGGAATTCTCCAGGCCAGAATACTGGAGTAGGTAGCCTTTCCCTTCTCCAGGGGATCTTTCCAACCCAGGGATCGAACCCAGGTCTGCCACATTGTGGGTGGATTCTTTAACAGCTGAGCTTACAAGGGAAGCCCAAGAATACTGGAGTGGGTAGCCTATCCCTTCTCCAGCGGATCTTCCCAACCCAGAAATCAAACCGGGGTCTCCTACATTGCAGGTGGATTCTTTACCAACTGAGCTATCAAGGAAGCCAGGGCTCAAGGTTGGGGGGATTTTTCCCCAAAATCTTTTTTTTTTAAATAATTTATGGATGTTTATTCATTAATTTAGCAAACAGTTGTTGAACATTTACTAACATTGTCTCAAGCAAGATTCAGAGTACTTGAGGGCACAGCTTTTAGAGTGCAACAGATGGGAATTTGAGTTTCAGCTCTGTCGTTCGAGTCAAAGTTTTTAGACAACCGTTTGGTTGGTGACTGAAGTTAGTTTAAGTCTTAGTCTTCTTAGCTACTAAGCAGGTTTACTAACAGCACCCCACCCCCCGCCCCAACCTCACAGGGTACTTGGGAGGATTGACTGAGATACTGCATTTAAAGCACTTGGCCTGGTGCCTGGTATGCAGTAGGACTTAATCCCTCAACTGGATTATGTCATCAATCAATCACGCAGCCACAATAACCTTCAGTACCAAACGCTCCAGCCATCTGTTTCTTCTTGCTCTTCATCTGTTAAATTTGTTCTTTTCAAGCACAGCTATTTTTCCTCCTCATTTCTTCAGTCTCTCACTGCCCCCCTCACCCCTACCACTCCCATCCCCAAAGCAGCAGAGAAATACCTCTGCCAGTAAATCATTTCTTAAACCTCTGAACTTCTCAAAGTCTTCTGTGACTTTCTTACATGACAAGGGACAATTTCTTTGTTGTCCTTCTCATGAATAGGTAGTTATGCTCAAAATAATTGGGACAGAAGGGCCATTGGAAAGCATCTCATGGGGCAAAAGATGGCAATCTAACAAACCAAGGGGACCTACTAACATTAAAACTGCAAAAAGTTAGTTTTAAATTTTATGGGACCTCAACCAAAGCCAAAGGAAAAGCCAAAATGTACGTCCCAGAATTGGGACTTACCTCAATGTATGCTGGCTCTGTGCCAGCAGGTGAGATGAGGGGCTGCCAGTCCTTAGGTGGCTTTGAAAGGTACTTGGAATCTGTTACAACCCATTTGAGCCGGGGCCAACCTAAACCAAACCCAAAATAAAAATTGAATTGCCTAAGCCATCAGAAAAGGAATTCACAATGAATTGGTCATTTTAAATATCAAGAGATCAAATCAAGATCATTTATAACCAAGAAAATACCTCATTTCGTGTTTAGTGATAAACCATCAGACATTTATACCTTCTTTCAAAAGCACAATCGTTCCACACGCTAACACGAGGCCTTGACGTTACCTCAGCAACTGGGAGGTCCATTTGGCAGTGGAAGGCCACTGAGGTTAGTGGTCTATCCTCTGTCTCTACATGTAGCATTTAGTTTTAGTGAACAGAGTGGTAGCTTTTCCAACCATCAGCAGAAAGGTTAAGAGTGTGGGCTATGGATTCAGACAGATTTGGGTTCAAATCGCTGCTCTGCCATATACTAGCTGTGACTTTGGGCAAGTTACTTAACCTCTCTGTGTCTCAGTTTCCTCACCTGTAAAATGGGGATAATAATCGTACCTACTTCATAAGACTGTGAGAATTAAATAAGAAAATATGCTAAATACTTAGCTACTAGTAAATTAAAACAGTAATTAAAGCACTCAGCATTAGTTTTTAACTGATAATTCAGGTGCAAATATCACCAACCTTTAAATTGTACGATTTCTCCATTCTGAGTTTTTGGCAGTCCCTTTAGACAGACCTCACTGGTAAGAGCTAAGGCAACACCACAGCTTCCCAGCAAGAAGCCAATCTGCTGCCCCCCAGCATCCTGTGGAGAGAAGATAATGAACATGGTAGGCAGGGGAGTGAGCGTGAGCACACCCAAGCCCAAATCTGACACTCAGTGACGCTCTGGCACTTGTGCAATACATTCATGAAATCCCCCTGCTATCTGGCAACTGTCAAAATCCAGTGACAATATGTTCCTCCAAATAACTGCTACAGCACAATGATTTCCTGAGTGCAAACCATGTTTTATTAATCTGACACTGCTAACGATGAATTCCACCAGCCAAATGTGGCCGTTTTACTCAAAGGTCAGCAATGCTCCTCTTCTAAATTAATCTCAGGAAATGAAATAAAAGTGAACACGGTTAAGTTGTCCTGACCTAGCCATAACCCCAAATCCAAAAGGAAAGCAATTCAGGTCAGAACAGAATAAATAATGTAAATGGACACCAAATGTCCAAATTTACAATGGAAGTAAATGGACAATTATACCCAAGTTCATATACTTCTATTCTATTTTAAATGAGGTAGATTTAAGCCTTATAACAGCAGCAGAGAAACAAAACCAAAAGACACAGCCTAAAGCATTTCCATTAAAATGTCATCTTAAAAGTATCATTATGAAACCACATAAACACTGCCAACTTAATAATTTAAGAACAACCCTATGATCTCCTGACCAATCTAAAGATACTTCCTTCTACCAACCAGAGTTTCAGGGATGCTACTCATTTTGTTTTTTATTCCTTTCAGAAAAAAAATTTTTTTCTTGTAAATCTACAGTTTCCACCATATTTGTCTTCACCAGCAACTCTCAATAATAAACTGCATGAGAAAATTAGAGTCAAACAGCTCATGGAGAAATCACTTGGTTAAACTTTGACATTTGCTACATATGCTTCATTTTAGTAGGGCTAATGTGTTGCCCAAGTAAATTCTATATCCCAGAGTAGTAACGCAACATCACTGTATCACACTTGGACTTAATAGAAATCTTAGATGTTAAGGAAAATGCTCTTATGGAAAGATTCCACCTACTATAAATGTGGATTACTTATAGTCTCTGAAGCAAGAGTGGGACTTTCTATAAAAGCTAATTATTGAAAAGTCAAGTATGTCCCCATAATTTTTAAGTGGTATATATATATGATATATAGAAACTCTATCTTAGTTGAAAATAGGTTATTTTCATGAAACTTGAAAATATTCATAAATAAATTTTCCACAACTTCCCTGTCTTTAGAAAGTGAAGTGAAGTACTTAGGAAAATGGTCAAACTGTTTGAAGTGTTCTGTGGTGTGTGCTTAGACGCTCAGTCATGTCTGACTCTTTGGGACCCCATGGACTGTGGCCCGCCAGGCCATGGGACTCTCCAGGCAAGAATACTGGGGTAGGTTGCCATGCCCTCCTCCACGGAATCTTCCCAACCCAGAGGCTGAACCCAGGTCTCCTGCATTGCAGGCAGATTCTTGACTGTTTGAGCAACCAGGGAAGCCCCTTTAAGTGTTGTAACTGAGTCAACTGATCCAAGAGCCTAGATGCCAGCCATGTTACATCAGGCTACATTCCTCTTAAATTAAGCAGCGTTACCTTTCGGGTAAGAGGTACCTCTATCGGCACTGGAATCACTTCTGCCAGGAGACACCCGTAAAAAGCCACCATGAACATGACTGGATCATTGTTGGGGTAAACCAGGGCTACCTAAAAGGCATAATGACATTCAATAACCGAGGAATAAAAGCAGACTAATGTTTTCAATGTCTCTAAGTAGTACACTTATATATGACATTTATCATGAAGACAATAAGCCAAACTATTTAATAGCCTAAAGAAAATTAAGTTATTGAGAAGGATGCACAAACCTAAAAGGATCTCTGTCATTCCCACGATTATACATGGCACAATTTAGAGACTATAATGTAATTTATCATCACCACCATAAGAAATTTTTCACTTAATCCTATTGGTGATTTAGCAATAAACAACACACCTTAAGCAGTAAGTTAATTACTTACAAAACCTAAGGTAATTTACTTTAGTGCAGGGCTAAAGCAATAAAATAAATGTGATGAATCTCTCTAGAGAGATGAGCATATTAAAGAATGTCTTATTTCTCTCAGAGATGAACCTACAAGAATGAAACCTTAAGGCAAACCTAAGGTTTCTTTTTTTTTTTGGCCACTCGGTTGTGTCTGACCCTTGGAGACCATATGGACTGCAGCCTGCCAGGCTCCTCTGTCCATGGAATTCTCCAGGCAATGATACTGGAGTGGGTAGCCATTCCTTTCTCTATGAAATCTTCCCGACCCAGGAATCAAACCTGGGTCTCTCGTATTGCAGGCAGATTCTTTACCATCTGAGCCACCAGGGAATTCCCAAATACTTTTTAACAAATTCACTGCATTAAATCCTTACTAATTAAGCCAACAATGCACATGTTCTACCAAGAAGGCATTTGGGAATTTAAGCATCACTGGTAGAAACCTTTATGAATATAAAGTTAATTCACTTAAAAAAGGTAAACAGTGAAACCTCCATAATATGTTCAGACCTGTGATCTCACCTGTAATGCATCACAGGGACAAATGACTCTCCCTAATTTCCCCAAGAGATGCAAAAAGACAGAAGTCATGATCATTGCAGAGCTTGTTACTTGGTTTGGATACTCAAAGATTAACATCTGAAACTTAATTATAACACTGGACCCCTGTCTTCCCTTCTCTCACTTTCAAATTCTCTTAACTTACTCCCAAGGTAAGTTTAATTGGGAACCTTCCAGAATTCTAAAAAAAAATACTAACTCCAAAAGACATTTTAACAACCCATTTCCTTTCTGCACACAAGCATCCATGTCGTTAGGAAGACACGAAACTACCTTCTTAGGGTTCAGTGAAGATTATGAAATGCTCCCATGTCACACTTATAGGTGAAAGGACGCAGAATTTTTAAAAGGCTAGTTTAGAAGATTCTGTAATCATGAGTCTACTAAGAAGAACTCTGTTGTGTATGCGTTGGGTGTTTTATTCTACAACTCCCAGTGAAAAGTAATGCTTGATGATTGGAAATACTTTTATTTAGAAAGTGCAAAAAACCTCTAATTATTAAATAAAACTTAATGTCACCTTCATTAAAGAAAAAATGATGTAAATTTGCTCCTCCTTAGAAGTAACATAACTCTCATTCCCTGTCTACATAAAACTCTGGAAAACTTGTTTTTAAAGTTTTATGGGGCATTTTTCAAAGAAAAATATCAAAGAGTAACCTTGATTGCTACTGCTGTTGTCCAAATATTGAAATATTTATTTACAGAAAGATTTAGGTTTCTCTTTCTTTTCACTAGTACCTTAAAACAGTATACTGATTAGGAGCTACACAGAAAGAGACATGTGACTATTTTTCAAAATATATAAATGCAAGAATTATAACCAGGGATGGAACCAAATGATTTTCAATTTCTAAGAATAACAGTTACATAAATTGTGCTGTTGTACATTTTAAAAAGTCCAGAATGTGCATGCTAGAAAACAATAAAACATCACCCCCACCCCCGCAACACACACACACAAAAACACACATTACCCTATCTCCAGGTTTTAATACAGGCTCATTTTTGGTCCCCAGTTTATTAAGGAGTGTATAGGCCAACTTTAAACTTCTGCTCCACAACTTTCCTGGAAAAAGAAAAGAAAATAATCATGTAGAAAAACACAGGCCTACTTTAATAAGAAGGCACTCAGTTCACTAGCACAATGAATAAGATACCCGTCACCGGCAAATGATACATTAGACAAGCATCACCCTCTACACACAGAGAGGCCTTCCCCACAAAACTGCTTTACATTCACTCTAATTTAGGAAAGCCAGTCTTATCTGCAAGCAAGAAGGAAACCACCAAAAGCTCACTCTAGAAAATACTTCATATTCTTCTCTGATGTAATCTATCTGTAGAATAATTTGATGCAAGCTGATCACACTTAAAAGGAAGGAAACAATTTTTTATCACAAGACTGAAAATCAGAAGACCACTTCTTTCTGAGCCTTTTCTAAAGAACCACTTACATATATGGAATTGAATACTTGAAGTAACTGCAAAGCAGAAGTATGACTCAAATGACTGAGTATTCCATACCACTATATTTCAGTGAAAACAGACAAAATGGAAATTATGTGAAACATGCGGATATAGTCACAGATGTTAAATAAACATGTAAAAATCCCACTGCTTTCTTGAAGGGTATATGGATGAGATTAATGTACAGCTCGCTAAAAATGTTAGGGAGGAAAGTCTATTCTTCCCCTTTTCTTGCTCCTTTTCCCAACCACCTTAGAAATTCTTACTTTAGATTATAAAGAAATTGAAAGAGAAATCATTTTACTTTGCACAGGTATGTTGGTTTTATACACAACTCATTCAGAGGGGCATCAAAGGTGAAAACTCATGTCAATCTGTACAATTCTTTAAATAAAACCATTTTTCTTCTCTAAAATAGTCTATATGGAGGTCTGTGGACAATGTACACCACTTTAGAAGGGAAAAAGGAGTCTGTCTGAAGAAACTAGAACAAAATTGCACAACTCAGGTTGAATCCATTCTTGTTAATTAAGAGAAAATGTAATAAAAATATTTTCAAAATGTATAGAACAAAACGAAATGGAAAAGTAGATACTTTGATCATTATAGAAGCTTGTGCCTATTATGTGCAAGTGGCAGGATGAAGTAAATGACAAAGATGTGAAAAGTAATCAACTTCAATTTTTAGATAAAACTGATTTTTACCATACACCATTAATCCTGCCCAAATGTCTTCCTAAAATCCTCTCCTGGTATTTAAACATCAGTGGATCTACAAAGTCTCTTTCTTCTTTTAAGTAATAGCTGCTTACAACAGTCACTTTAGCAAAAGACAATATTTGGCAATAACCATACTTAGGAGCTTAGGATCCCACTGAAATAGTTCAAAAGATCTACTGAAATACCACAGTGACCAGTAACTGCTAGATAGCAAGATAAAAAAATACATTACCCATGATAATCTGAAGAGCTATTAGGAGAAAAGGAAGCTGGACTCATGTAAACTCACCATAAGTAAGAGTGTAAACTGGCTTCCCCGTTACATCCAGTGCGGTCAGACAGGGGCATTTTGCCTGAGTAGTGCCCCAGCGCTGCAGGGCAGACTCCAGAGCAGGGGGCCAGTTACAGATGACTCCTAGTGGTTCTCCCTTCACTGGGGTCATCTGCCGTCCCTCAGGCTTGGGTTGGTTAGGGTCTGGCTGAGGTACTGTACCAAAAAAACACCCCAACAGGTTATATGAACATCAGATCTGAAGTACAAATACCAGCTAGCATAAGTGAGGTCTCTAATCTTAAAATATTTCCCTTTCCCTTTTTCTGGCTTAAACTCACTCTGAGAAAAGAAAGGACTTGTTAGAAATAGTAATCCACAAACTGGACCTTAATTCATTTTCCCACATAACCGTAAAACCGTATTTAATATATTTTATGCAACAAATTCTGACCCTGACAAAGCAAATCCCCGAACATACAAAAAAGCACAAATCATAAATTTGCATTTAGTACTTTTACAATTCTTGGTAAATTTATTTTTTTTTGGTTGTTGTTTTATTTTTAGTAAACTTGTTTTAAAATCTTTAGTTTGTGTCTAATGTTAGAAAGCCAGGTTCTCCCTCACCAGGTTATGTTTAATGAAAAATGACGGAACTGTGAGTCAGGAAACCCAAGCTTACATTCACTTTTTACTACTGTGACCTTGGGCAAAAGGAGTTACCTCAGCCTCCTTTTTTGTCATCGGTAAAACGCAAAGATAGTAACAGGTATACAATAGGGACCTACTGGAATCAGGAAGACAAGGGGCATGAATGACAATGTTCCTTCCATGTCTCTAGACCTCTGCGCACATCTCCTATGGCCAACCCTTTGCCTCTTGGTGAATGTGCACACATCCTTCTTAGGATACACCTTCCCTGGGAAGCCGCCCGGCTTAGTTCTTCCACACTTCACGTGAGTGCACTCTTATTAAAGCACTGAGGATACTGAAGGGCTTCTATTACTCTAGAGGGTTTTCTCCCTCTAAGACTGAGAGTTCCTGGGAGAAGACATGGTTCTCATTCTTCTTATTGCCTTTAGTGCCTAATATATAATGGTTGCTTAATCGCTGTTAACTAAATTGAATGGAACTTGGGGGAGAAAAAAGAAAAGCACTAGGCAATTCCCTGGTGGTCCAGTGGTTAGGACTCAGTGCTTGCACCCCAGATTCTATCCCTGGTGGGAGAAATAAGAGCTCATGTAGTGGGGCCAAAAAAAATATATATTTAAAGCAGTAGATTTATAATAGGGTAAATTCCAGAAACTAGAGGTGAATAATACTTCATACTTTTTCACAGAGACAAAACTAAAGTCCTCTTAATCTTTTACAATAAACAAGTATTGCTTGAACTCAAAAAAAAAAAAAATCCTGTATTCTCATAGCAGGAAGGATAATTTACATATGGAACAAAAAGTTAAGTGTTCACTGAATGTCAACTCTGTACGTAAGATGCGATAAACATTGAGAAGATAAATGCTGCACGTATCATTCTTTGAACAAACATTTATTGCTTCTAATAATGTCAAGTACAAGCAGTACAGAGCCACGCCCTCTAGGAGCATCCAGCGGGCAGTGGGGAAGCACACTCGCGCACAGAGCAAAGCACACACGGGCAGTGCGTGACAGAAACGAAGAGAAAGCGCAGAAGAGGACCACGCCTCCTAGCTTAGAGGAAGAGGGCGCCCACCTGCAGGAGGTAACACCTGGGCTGAGTCTTAGAGGAAGAGTAGGGATTGGCCAGGTGAACAGGGGATGAGAGAAGGAGCACAGAAAAGAGAATGGATGGAATGAGCAGCAAGTATTAGAAGGGCAAACAAAATATGAAATGAGATGCATGTTAAAGCTCAATTGAATGACAGATTTGGGAAAACTTAACACGTCTTCACTCATTTTTCCACTGATACAAAATTAACAGTTTCACTTTCCAACTCACCACCCTAGGTAAATAACATTTGCATAGTCCCAGACCCTAAACCACCTAACTATAAAAATAAACACGGGTGATTCTAAATAAATAGTTTTGTTTTTACAGACAACCTGTATATATGGTAACCATAGTTCTGCTCATAAAAGTCTATACATTATTGCCATCCATTAGGCCTCACTACAGACCCTGGGGCATACTCTTCCAGACTTCCAAAGACATACAGGTATTGTTCTCTTCCAAAGATAATTGTCATTCAAATGAAAAATCATTGCCTATTTAACACTAGTGGGAAGCTGTTAGCTCTATTTGGCCAATGAATGTTGCTCAAGTATGATTCCTGTTAGACTTTGACTTTCATTTGCCTTTGAAAACACAGTACTAAAAAGACTGAGAGGGTGATTACTGGCATAGACACTTGAAAATTCAGTTCATCAAGAAAGATGGCCATAATTCAGTGAGTTCAGTGACTCCAAAAGAAAGAGAAATTCACCTTAAGCTCATACATCACGTTGCTTGGTGCTTCCTGCTGCACCAAAAGGGCTAAGACTGGGTTGTCTACTAACATGCTTCAGTTCAGTTCAGTCGCTCAGTTGTGTCCAACTCTTTGCGACCCCATGAATCGCAGCACACCAGGCCTCCCTGTCCATCACCAACTCCCGGAGTTCACTCAGACTCGCGTCCACCGAGTCAGTGATGCCATCCAGCCATCTCATCCTCTGTCGTCCCCTTCTCCTCCTGCCCCCAATCCCTCCCAGCATCAAAGTCTTTTCCAATGAGTCAACTCTTCACATGAGGTGGCCAAAGTACTGGAGTTTCAGCTTGAGCATCATTCCTTCCAAAGAAATCCCAGGGCTGATCTCCTTCAGAATGGACTGGCTGGATCTCTTTGCAGTCCAAGGGACCCTCAAGAGTCTTCTCCAACACTACAGTTCAAAAGCATCAATTCTTTGTCGCTCAGCTTTCTTCACAGTCCAACTCTCACATCCATACATGACCACTGGAAAACTATAGCTTTGACTAGACGGACCTTTGTTGGCAAAGTCATGTCTCTGCTTTTCAATATGCTATCTAGGTTGGTCATAACTTTCCTTCCAAGGAATAAGCGTCTTTTAATTTCATGGCTGCAATCACCATCTGCAGTGATTTTGGAGCCCCCCAAAATAAAGTCTGACACTGTTTCCACTGTTTCCCCATCTATTTCCCATGAAATGATGGGACCAGATGCCATGATCTTTGTTTTCTGAATACTGAGCTTTAAGCCAACTTTTTTACTCTCCCCTTTCACTTTCATCAAGAGGCTCTTTAGTTCTTCTTCGCTTTCTGCCATAAGGGTGGTGTCATCTGCCTATCTGAGGTTATTGATATTTCTCCTGGCAATCTTGATTCCAGCTTGTGCTTCTCCCAGCCCAGCGTTTCTCATGATGCACTCTGCATAGAAGTTAAATAAGCAGGATGACAGTATACAGCCTTGACGTACTCCTTTTCCTATATGGAACCAGTCTGTTGTTCCATGCCCAGTTCTAACTGCTGCTTCCTGACAGGCATTAGGTTTCTCAAGAGGCAGGTCAGGTGGTCTGGTATTCCCATCTCTTTCAGAATTGTCCACAGTTTATCGTGATCTACACAGTCAAAGGCTTTGACATAGTCAATAAAGCAGAAATAGATGTTTTTCTGGAACTATCTTGCTTTTTCCATGATCCAGCAGATGTTGGCAATTTGATCTCTGGTTCCTCTGCCTTTTCTAAAACTAGCTGGAACATCTGGAAGTTCACATACTGCTGAAGCCTGGCTTGGAGAATTTTGAGCATTACTTTACTAGCGTGTGAGATGAGTGCAATTGTGTGGTAGTTTGAGCATTCTTTGGCATTGCCTTTCTTTGGGATTGGAATGAAAACTGACCTTTCCCAGTCCTATGGCCACCACTGAGTTTTCCAGATTTGCTGGTATATTGACTGTAGCACTTTCATCTTTCAAGATTTGAAATAGCTCAACTGGAATTCCATCACCTCCACTAGCTTTGTTTATAGTGATGCTTTCTAAGGCCCACTTGACTTTACATTCCAGGATGTCTGGCTCTAGGTGAGTGATCATACCATCATGATTATCTTGGTCATGAAGATCTTTTTTGTACAGTTTTCTGTGTATTCTTGCCACCTCTTCTTAATATCTTCTGCTTCTGTTAGGTCCATACCATTTCTGTCCTTTATCAAGCCCATTTTTGCATGAAATGTTCCCTTGGTATCTCTAATTTTCTTGAAGAGATCTCTAGTCTTTCCCATGCTATTGTTTTCCTCTATTTCTTTGCATTGATCGCTGAGGAAGGCTTTCTTATCTCTCCTTGCTAGTCTTTGGAACTCTGCATTCAGGTGCTTATATCTTTTCTTTTCTCCTTTGCTTTTGGCTTCTCTTCTTTTCACAGCTATTTGTAAGGCCTCCTCAGACAGCCATTTTGCTTTTTTGCATTTCTTTTCCATGAGGACGGTCTTGATCCCTCTCTCCTGTACAATGTCACGAACCTCCGTCCATAGTTCATCAGGCACTCTATCTATCACATCTGGTCCTTTAAATCTATTTCTCAATTCCACTGTATAATCATAAGGGATTTGATTTAGGTCATACCTGAATGGTCTAGCGGTTTTCCCTACTTTCTTCAATTTCAGTCTGAATTTGGCAATAAGGAGTTCATGATCTGAGCCACAGTCAGCTCCTGGTCTTGTTTTTGCTGACTGTATAGAGCTTCTCCATCTTTGGTTGTAAAGAATATAATCAATCTGATTTCAGTACTGACCATCTGGTGATGTCCACGTGTAGGGTCTTCTCTTGTGTTGTTGGAAGAGGGTGTTTGCTATGACCAGTGTGTTTTTTTGGCAAAACTCTATTAGTCTTTGCCCTGCTTCATTCCATATTCCAAGGCCAAATTTGCCCATTACTTCAGGTGTTTCTCTAACATGCTTAGTTTCATTAAAGTCTGATGCGATCAAAGTCTGTTCTTCATCTCAGGACATAAAAATGGACTGCAAAGCTACCAAGGCTCAGTTCTTCAGACAAAGGCTTTTTTTTTGATAGATCTATCCATCACCCACCTTTAATAACTATTAATATCAAATGGCCACCTTCTATGCCCCCAGATAGTCCTTTCCCAATCCTTTTATTAAATTCTAGATTCATTTTATCCCTAAATATTTTTTAAATTGTTGGGTGAATAAATCACTCTTACCACTTTGCTTTCCCCAATCATACAGATGAGACCGATTTCTTCCTTTCTCCAAGTTGCCAGTACCAGTTGATACATACTTATTGACTAAACTCAATTTTCGACTGTAGTGTCTGTTTTGTCTAAACTGGAAACAACATGAAGGAAGTACCTATATTTTCAAGAAGCTTTTCAACCATCCACCATGTTAAAACAGATCTATATATGTGCTGACTGACTGACTTAACAAAAATGGTTGAGTTATATATATATATATTTTTTAAAAAGGGCAAACTTTTGAGGATGAAGGTGACACTATTCTAAGATAATGACAAATATAAGTAATTTTTTAAATTATGTGCTTGTTCCTAATTTTAAAAAACTTATTTCTAAGGATAATTCTGTGTTCCATAGTTATCTCCTTGTCCTTCCCTTCTCTCCCTCTATTTTTCATCTGAGATTTAAAATATAAATGATCATAAGGAAAAAAAGATCAGAAAACTATGAACTCTTCAACCAAAAATGACGCCTTATCCATCCATAAATCCTATAATATCTACATGCAGTGACTGTTTACAAAATTTCTAAGGAATATATGTGGTTTGGTATTATTACCACTACCTTCCACAATTTCTTCAGAATCATCCACAAAAAATTCTTTTAAGGGAGGCCTTTTGGGTCGTTTCAGAGTGTTGAGAAGCTGCTGGATTTTTGTGGATACTCTGCTATTGACAGGAACACCTACAGGGAAAAAAACGGTAAGTTACAATTAACTGATTTTAGGAATATTTCACTTCCTCAATTCTCTTAGGAGCTTTCATTTTTAATGACGTTTGGCCTTTGTTCACAGTCTCATTCTATTTCAGCTGGGCTAAATAGGTACAAATACATACAGAATAATTTTTATGACAAGAGTAAAAATATGGTGCTATTATTAATACTGTTTAAAGATTCCATCTAACCTCCCTTTTCTCTCCTAGCATTCTTTTCTTGTTCCATACTTTTTGTTGACTATCTTTGAAAAGAGAGAGCTGAAATGACTTATGTGAGTAGGTCACAAGTACTGCCACTGCTGGACATTAGACACTGCTGTTTATAATTTGAATTTTTTCGGTTTAACTAATATGCCGTATTTAACTACCAAACAGCTGCCTACCATCAGCTGTATCCATAAGGCTGGACCTGTTGGATCCTTTGTGCATGCCTTTAACTATCCCCGAGGGGGGTAGATCAATATTTGCTGGGCGTATTGAGGAAGATGATGACGAAGAGGTAGTTGTAGTGACGTCAGGGGGAGCAGAGAAATTCTCTAAGAGGGGAGAAAACAAAATTTAAAAGTTATATTATGTTAGCAGTAAGAATAAGAATCTTTAAGTCTTTTTTGTTGCTGCTGTTTGTTTTTTAACAAGACAGAAAACCACTCAAAGGGGCACTAGTTCTAATTTTACTAGCAAGATATAATGAGACGAACAGGGTAAGTCAGGGCATATCAGCTTTCTAAAATTACTACTTTTGAGAACCTGAGCAGGCTTAGTAAGATCAAATCACATATCAAATATTTCTCAAACTCACTCTTTTCTACACAGAAAGTCTGGTAGAAATCTAATGTTATAAAAATAACCACAATAAAATAAAAATTGTTGGTGACTTCAAAATGAAACCAAAGTCAATATGATTATTACAGCTACTAATATTTTAGACTCTGAGCATTTCTTCATGTTTATGGTAGTTTATCTGTGTCTCTTCACTCACTGAGGACAGAAACTGTGTCTTGGAAGTGGGTCAGATTGCTCAAGTCTCAGATGAAGAAAACCAGATAAAATCCATATTTAATTTCTGCAAAACAACCCATATGTAACTTGAATCTACTTGGAAGATAAGGTGCTTCCCTATTCTAAGCATGATTAAACACTGCTGCTTTATTCTGCTTCATGTAGGGATTCTTACTATAAAGAAATAATGATATAGTTGGAAGAGAGCCATTGAACAGGGAAGTGTTACCAAAAAATTAGAAGAAGAAAAAGACAATTAGAGGAAGCAAAATGTAGAGTTCACAAGAATAATGAAAAGCCACTCAAAACTATGAACAAGGAAAAAAGCGTAATATAAACAATTTCTAAAATTATTTTGGGATTTAGGTTTCCAGGCTCCAAAAGTCTGTGCTTACTAGCTTAATACTTTTTAAAGTTTTAAATACTTTGCACAAGTATACTGCAGTGTAGCCTTCTGTAGGATGATGCAGTAACAAAGCACTAAAAATAGACATTTTTACCTGACCCAGCAATTCCACTTACAGGAATACATCCTAAGAGGAAATAATCAAACGAATGCACAAAGCTGTGTGTGTGTGAGGATATTCATTTCAGTTTTCATACAGCAAAAAACTGGATACTACTTAAATGTCCAAAATAGGGAAATGGCTAAAATAAACCATGGCAGAGCCATACAGTGGCATATTTTGAAACCATGAAGACAAAAGTGTGATTCTATATTAACGATATAAAAGATTTCTGCTTTAAAAGCAGACATGTCTGCTAATAAAAGCAGGTTCTATTTAGTACCATTTCATTTCTGTAAAAACAAAACCAGAGCCTTACCTTATGCAAATAGAGTCTAGGATCTACATGAAAGTGATAATATTGAAGTGTTCTACATAAGTGGGGCTGTAGCTTATTTTTCCTTTTATCTTTATTTTCAAATTTTTCCTTTGGAAACATGAAGTACTTATTAACTTCTGTTAGAGCAAACATCCAAAAGGCAATAATGTTGGATAAAATGGTTCCTGTGAGTTCCTGAACTTTTCACAGAGTAGAAGCAATATGAGATATGGTCAGGTAAAATCATCTTATTAACAAAAATTGAGATAAAAGTTAACTGAGTACCAGGAAACTATTTTTCACAAGTGAAACTACTCTTTTAGACAATGTGGATATAAAACCTGACCCTGCTATGGCTCTGTTGCCGACCCTCCCAATAGGAGAACAGTTGAGTCTGCTTATCTGTAGCTGCTTTGCGGGGAGGGGGTGTCAGTCAATTAAGAGCACAGGCCAAGCCATCGGCTGCTGATCCTGACCTTTTAATGTGGGCAAGCATGACCTTAAGGTAGCTATTTTCTTTAAAAATTACAGGCTTCAATCAAAACATTTCCAAGTTTTTCCTTTTCAGAAATCACTTAATAAACATAAAGTGGTACAGGAAGGTCACTGACAAAAAATTAAGACATCAAAATGCAAATGGATTGTCAACAAAAAAGGAATAGTATCACAGGCACATGATGTTTATATATATTGCTTCATGCTGTGTGTACCAACTAATTAAGCAAAGGCAGAGACCTGAGCTTTATCTGCAGATGTCACAGACGCTTAGAACACACAAACACACACAAACATAAAGCTAAGTCAAGCAAAAGCGCTGACCGACATTCTCAGCCCGCACACTTCTGTTGTTGCAATAGTACAGCAGCAAGGACCATAAATCCAGTCTTTATGCTACAGACAAAAGAGTCTCACGGGTACTGTCTTAATTCCAAATTTTCTCAGGTTTAGTTTTTTTTTTTTTTTTGAGAGAGAGAATGTAGGCAACAATCCTGGGAAAAATCTAAGATGTTGTATCTTTGGACACTTTTTCCTTGATGGAATATTCTCCAGTAGGGATAAAGCACAGTAAGACTGGTGTTACATCTTGCAGCTTGAGTATTGCTTATGGAAATATCTATGGCTTCAGGTGGGCAATACCATCGCCAATAAAGCAGACATCCTCTATCGTTCCAAATGTGCTGCTTGTGTTTCCTTCTCTGCCTCATTGTTTGTCATGTTCATTTTGATACTATTTTTTTTAGGCCACCCTGAAAAAACCTAACGCAAATCATGAACTATTTCCTGGCTACTGGGAGCCAAATGGAACATAATTTCTTGGGGAGATTCAGCTCCTACCTATTCGAGTATTGGCAAATACATCAGCTAGAGACCCACTGGTTCCTTTGACCTCTCCATGGGACAGCGTGGAAGATGCAGATGAAGAAGTGGACGATCCCTGAATTGACCGGTTGATCCAGGACTCAGCATTCTGTAAGCTCTGTTGCAAGGCAGCAGAGAGCGCAGCTTGGCGTCTCAGAGAGCCCTCATCCTCAGAGGCCGAAGACGTGTCTGTGTGGAATTAGAAAAACAGAAGTTCTCGATCCTGCCTAGAACACAGACCTTCCAGATCTTTCCCAATGAGCACACATTCAACTTTCACAGCAGCAAAACATTTTATGTAAAGTTTCTTGAGAATCTCAAGGAAAGGCTTATGAACCAAAGTTTGCAAAAATAAAACAGCTAAAATCTAGAGGTTATTTTCAGCTCTTTTGAAAAACCCATTTTTGAACAGTTAAATTTCATTCACTGTTTTTGTTGTGGTTGTTGCAGTTGCTTTGTGTTTTTGGTTCTGGGCTTAATCAGTATCTAAATATTCTGGCTTATCTCCTTATATTCAAATAATGCTGACGTGCTTCTATTATCTTCTTCAGTGCCTTTGTTAGAGAACATTGTGATGGGCTGCTACCCTGATTTTCACAAGTACTTATTAATTAGTGTCTACTTAAAAGGAAATGATCTTGATGGCAAATATAAAAATCTTATTTCTGGTAACAACTAAAGTGCCAAACAGTAAACTAGATTTTGGGGAACTGACTACTGTGGAATAAGAAACTGCTCCGCCCAGCAGCAGTCATGGTTTTGGTGGGAAAGCTAGCTGGTCACAGGGCACCGGGGAGCTCTCCAAACAAGACTGGAGAGGCCACAGAGCTACTTCTCTCCTTGGTCCCAGAGAACTGTGAGGAATGCACTGGTGCCTACATTTAGACTGGCTCTGACTTTCTGAATTAGAAAAGTATGCAGAAAAAATAAAGAGAGAGAAGTTCAACCAAATATAGGACAGCTAAGGGAAGCAGAAGTCAGGAATTTATTCCAGCGCTCTAAGCATATGTCGGCATACATGTTACAGCGGCATTTGGTCTGATGTCAGATAAACCCTCCTAAATGATTTTGAGGGTTACAATTTATGGCTCATGCATTGAATTTCATTCAATTAAAAAAAATTTAATATTCTATGGTTAGTCCTGCTGAACTCTTTCCTCTAACTCAAGTGAAATTGCAGGTCCGTGTTCTACTTCAGTTTAGAGAGCCAGAGAGATAAGTAACAGAGCTAGAACACGGCTAGCTCCTGACAACAGAAATTTGAAGAACAAAAGACTGATTTAATCTAGAAGTCAAATTGTGAGGATCTGAAGTAAGAAAGTTAAAATAATGACTATATCCTTTCTTCCTGCTCTCAAACTACCCCTAGTTTATTATTTCACATTGAAGGAGATCTGAGGCCCAAGACTTATTATTATTTTACAGTGTACTACTTAACTACGTAATATGTGCTGGGAACTATCAGTTCTGGCAGTTTTGAGATGTATGAATTCTTATGAGACAGTAAATGCCTTAAGAAAGCTTACCACCTAGTACAGAAGACACACAACTCCTCAGATTATTTCATATGGATGTAACAGATGCCAAGAAATGGGGTGAGCAAAGGGTTTCACAGGAGGAACCCCAATTTCAGCCAGGGATTGGAATACTTCTATGCAAATCATGTGGACTTCGAGGAGACAAGAGCAAAAAAGAGGCTGGAGAGGTAAACTGTGACCAGACTCCAAAGGGCTAAAGTGATGAGGTTCTTTAGAAAACATTTTTTGCATAATCTTAAAGAAAAATGTTCAACTGTACCTTGGGAGGCAGAGATTTCTGTCTTTGCAAACATGCCTTAAAAACAGCATCTATGGGAGGGATGGGGCAGGTGAATCTGACCCTTAGAATAAAGTAGTTTTGGGTGATACATCACAGGGTCCCACAACCTCCACTGTATTCACGGAGTGTCTTTACTGCACCATTTATTTTAATCTGTGTAAGTCTAAAATCAGAATAACTCAATTTTTAAAAGATATTAAAAAACAGTATTTTCATGATTAGGTTTGTGGAAAATCGGCTTCATTATGTTTCTATATTGGATCAATTATGTAATTAGGTATATTGTTTCAATTCAATTACCTCATTTGCCTGCTAGTCCTCCTTAGAGTGTTTAGTGACTGTAACTGTGGGGAGGCTTGCTGCTGCTGCTGCTAAGTTGCTTCAGCCGTGTCCGCCTCTGTGCGACCCCAGAGACGGCAGCCCACCAGGCTCCCCTGTCCCTGGGATTCACCAGGCAAGAATACTGGAGTGGGTTGCCATTTCCTTCTCCAATGCGTGAAAGTGAAAAGTGAAAGTGAAGTCGCTCAGTCGTGTCCGACTCTTAGCGACTTCATGGACTGCAGCCCACCAGGCTCCTCCATCCATGGGATTTTCCAGGCAAGAGTACTGGAGTGGGGTGCCATTGCCTTCTCTGTGGGGAGGCTTAGTGCAGTGGAAAAAACATGGCTTTGGTGTCCTTGCATTTGAACTCTGAGGCCACCGTTTATAAGCTATGTAGGGGACAAAGTTGCCCATCTGAGAAGGCTGTTTGCTTATTTATCTATTTAATAAATACTCTAAGGATTACACTAGTTGGCAGGAATAGAATGGTAAGCAAGAAGACACAGTCCCCACTCTAACAGGACTTAGAGTCTTAAAGAAGTTCAGGGTTGGTGCTCAAGGAAGTGAGAGCTCAACCAAGGTGAGAAGGGTTAAGCAGGAATTATTTATGAGAGGCACAGAGGTGGGGACAGAGGGGAGTCAGGTGAGCAACCTGGGAGGCAACAGGGAACAAAGCACACCTGAAGATCTGGAAGAAATCAGACTAGCGGAAGCACAGGATGCAAAACTGGTCGTGACCAAAGATGAGGCTGGACAAGCAGACAGCACTGGGCTGCTAAGGGCCACCTAAGTCAGCTAAGGAAACTCACCTCTGCTAACTGCTGCGGGAGGGCCCAAAACAAGACAAATTACAGAAAGCACCAGAGCGCCAGCATATAACAGGTGGCCAATAACATCAAGTCCCCCTTTCCCCTGAAAATCCCACCCTATGTTACCTCACAGGTACAGAACTTCAGCTCTGAAAAGTTTTACAGTTTACATGTTAAGGTTATACAAAATGTAAGCACCTATCTAGGACTATATCTTAAAAAAAAAAGAAAAGAAAAAAGCTCCTTTACATAGTCATACAGTTATTTTGTACCTTTTTTAAAAAAGTAACTGTCACCCACAAAACTGTTAGGGATTAGTAGAAAATTGGGCAAGATTAAATTAACAAAGTTATTCTTTTCCCACTGATTCTGCTCCAGTTGAATAAGAACTCACAACTCTTATCCATCATAACTAAAGTCCTTGCCAAACCGCTTGTATATGATGAATTTAATAGGTTTGCACAACAGGAAAATATTCTGGAAATATAGCTTGTCCTTCAGGTTGTAACTGGTGTGACTTTAACACTGTATCATTTAATACCGATTACTGGAAGTCTAAAATCCATTTATAGGAATTGGAATGGAGAACATATAATGAGGAAACATATAATGAGGGGTATGGTGCAAGCTACACAAGTTCCTGGAAAGACAATGCCTGACACTGGGTTCTGACAGCCAATATCCAAATTAGGTCCAGATACCAGCTTAAAACAGTAGGTAAGTCAAGATTCGCTGAAAGGAAGACCTCACCCTAACAACTGCTACAAAATATGGCACATAAACTCGGCCAGGAAATGAGAGCTTCAAAGAACAAGTAAGGGAAACAACCATTAAGACAGGTAGTATACAGCAGTCTGGAGTCCATGAAAAGAAATGTCCGTGTGTGTTTGGGATGGGCAGGGTGGGAAGGGGTGGTATCAGGCAGGAGAATGTCATGTTCTCTTGCACTGGTGGGTCAGGGGAATGAAGGACTTCCAGAACCTTTAAGAGAGGCAAAGTAAGGTTCCACGTAGGCAAAGAAAGAGTTGGAAGTTTAGGAAGGAAAAGCTTTAGAGACCCAAGTAGGTGCAGTCTAGGAATAAAAACTTATATGGAAGAGAAGATTAAAAGGTTAGTTCGAAAGCAGTCCATTCTGGACTTACCTTGGGCTACAAATTCTGAAGTGCTTAATCTAGCACTAAACTCAATCAGGGTCGATACTGATTGACCAGACATGGATCAGGAAGATGTTCAGAACCATCTGAGAGATTTTCCAGCATCCCACAGTGACCTGGGTGCACAGAGAGCTGGCTGGGACAGGAAATTACTACGTAATCACTAATCAGCAGAGGCCCATGTGTTGTCTATTAACATCCATATGGGGATACTTATGAGAGAGGGGCGCCGACTAGTAATAATTACTCCAGGATCACTCTACCCATAAGGGATTTCTGAACACTGTTTTTCAAGGTATTGTCCCATGCCTATGAAAAAACATTTCACAAAATGAACTAATATTACAATTAATCTTGCAGTGAGGAGACAGGTACTTTTTTTTTTAACTTACTGCCTAACTTGAAAAGTTAGACCAAATATGCAGCAATTGCTAGAGCTCCAGAATAAAACCAGAAAACATTTACTTGACATGGTAGCTCAGTTGGTAAAGAACCTGCCTGCAATGCAGGAGACCAGGGGTTCAATCCCTGGGTTGGAAAGATCCCCTAGAGAAGGAAATGGCAACCCACTTCAGTCTTCTTGCCTGGAGAATCCCATGGACAGTGGAACCTACAGTCTATGGGGTCACAAGAGTTGAACACGACTTAGTGACTAAACCATCCCCATGGTAGGATGAGAGGCCATACACCAAGTGGTTTAGAGAACAGGCTTTTAAGGCCAGACTGCTTTGGGTTCCAGTCTTAGCTCTGCCGTTGATAGGAGTTGGGCAAATCAGTTCTTACGGGTCTTACTTCTACTGTTTTGCTATTGTTCTTTCCTCTCTGTTCTGGGGTTGTTTGCTCACAAAATCCAGTGGATCTTTATCTGTGGGGATTTTAAATCCCTGGACTGATGTATCCTGCCAGAAACCACTTGTGCCCCAGGTTATCATCAGCCTGGGACCACTTTCTAACATTAGATTTAACAAACAGGACACCAGAATTCAATTCTTGTACCTTCTGACCACAAATTATCAGAGAAGGTCCCTGCCCTCATTATTCTGAGGCAAAGCAGGCAAGCTTTCTTGAGAAGGTTTTCTTTTGCTGGGAGGTTAATTTTTTCATTTAATTTTTTCTAACTGTCCCTTCTGCTAAAGATGTGAACCCTTCTGGGGATCTCAATCCCAACTTTCAACCTTATATATGTCTGAGGTTTTATCTTTCCTACTCTTACGGTAATTAAAATTTAGGTCCTTTGTTGATGGTCTCTTCTCCTCCCTAGGACAGCCAAAGTCAGCCCCATCTAACCACACTGATTTTCAGTGATCATTCTCTACATCTCTCACTTCTGCATGTATTTAAAAGGAAGCTGATTATATTCTACCTAGGACTAAAGAGAAATTTTCTTTTCCCTCTTTCTAAGAGAGAGTTTTCAGATTGTCTAACTGACCACACAGCTAGAACTAGATGTCTGAGCAAATTATTGAGCCTCTTTAAATCTGTTGTCTCATCTGTAAAATCAAACAGAAAATCGTCAAGAAAACAAATGATGAAAAAATGTTAAGCACTTAGCCTTTTGACTAGTACACAGAGGTACTCAAGAAATGGTAGCTATGAAATTACGTTTATTGGAAAACTTGAAATTTTATAATCACTTAGTGAAATAAACTAATTCAATCTGATAGACTGGGTTTTTATTGCGCTCTGGCTTAAAGAATATTGAATACTAAACTTCTAAGTACTTGTGGAGCTCTGCTCATAACTCATATCAGTACTAACAAAAGCATTTTATTAAAAGATCCAAAATTTATTAATTATAGCACATTTATAGAGGTCTGATTTGCCATCTCTGTTTACTTTGTGATTTTGAATAAAATTAGAATATCTCCACGTTAGTAACTGACTAATAATGTGTTTTAGCCTATAAGCTCTCAGAAGGCAACAGCTGTTCAATTTGTTTGGAATAATACCCATTCCAGGACTGTGCATACAGCAGTATCTATTAAGCAAAAAAGAACTTTCCAAGAGTAAAAAACAAAATCAAGCAATGAGTCTGATACATAATTGCTAAATCCTAGGATAAATCACTTAGTGACTGTAAGCTTGTCTGTTTCCTCATCTCTAAAGAAATCTGGACTTCCCACTTCACAGAGTAGTTGCTTAAACAGAACAACTGAGGCAGGGCAGCCACTGGTATATGAAAGTCCTCTGCATCCTGTAATTCCATATAGCATCATTAAAGTTTGCTAAAACTGTAACAATATTACAGCCTGTTCGTGGACATTGTTTTCATATATAGAAATACAGAGAGGTAAATGTCTCGGTGACTGGCCCTGTGAATTACTACTACAGTCACTTTCAAGCAGAGCCCCGTGTAAGAGAAACTCAGAGAGACCTCTAAGTTTTAAGCTTCATTCTATGTAAGCCAGTCAAAACAGCTTCCTGTGCTTTGGGGTCATTATGTGGTCTATTTGTTCATCTGAGCACCCTCAAAATGCAGTGCAGGGTAAGCCCACATGGGTGCAGAAAAAGCTTAGAGAAAAAAAATATATGCTGTAGCTTTTGCACTCTGTTTATCTGTATGAATGAGTAATAGCATTACACAAAGAAGCCCTACAGAGAAAGTGCTGAGGTAACTGCCTCATGACATTAGTAAATGACTTCAGCACATAAAGGGAACTGGATGGCAGTAATTCAAACAGTCTAAAAGACTATGAAAAAGGCCACAGGCACGGGAAGAACCACAGGCTGCTACCAGCTTAGGGAATTTAGATTTTCCAATCCACAAGATAGAAATCAGTGCAGGTATCAATAAGCGGGTTTCAGGGTGACTGACATTTTATTATTTGAGAAGGCTTTATGAACAAAAGACAAATCAGCTCTCATGCCAAGTGTTTACCATATTTTCCAGATTATATGATTACGAACAAAACCAGGATTTATGACATGGTTCACTTCCAGACTCTTCTTATTAAATCCCTCCAAAAGCAGCTCTAGATTTTCATCACTTCAGTGACTCCCACAGTTATGTGCTGGTTGCGTCTCTAAGAAGCCGACTGGCCAGTGTGCTTTAGCAGGTATCCCTGAAACTAGGTTCACCTGGCACACCATGGGCAGAGGAAGGGCCCTGAGCAGAAACACGTTTTGTGACGTTTTGCGGTGTGGCCTCTCAGTGCACAAAGGACAATGTAACTATAATACCGTGAAATCTGAGGTTAGTCTTGCCCTGCAAGAGTGGCACAATTTTTCTATAAAGAAAATAGTAGCATGTCACTTTCATAGCTGCCTAGAACCTGTTTTTGTTTTTTTAAATCAGCCCATAACCATCAATAATTAACATCAATTCTCCTCTTCCTCTTGACCCCTTGAGCACAGCTTCAGCATTTCCTCTAACTTTAGTGTTTTGGGGGCTAGTAAAAAGGCAAGATAAACCCTACCTGCCTTCCCTGGGTTAGCCTGTAAGAGGTTCTGGGAGACAGTGATAAAAGGGTTAAGGTTCAATGGCCAAGTCTCTAACTGGTGGCTCTCAGATGCTTGGAGAGAATGGAATCCATATCCAGGCAAGAATACCGGAGTGGGTAGCAATTCCCTTTTCCAGGGGATCTTCCAGACCCAGGGATAGAACCCAGGTCTCCTGCATTTCAGGCAGACTCTTTACCACCTGAGCCACCAGGGAAGCCCTTATCCTAACTTGGGAAGGACAAATTCCATCCCCCCAGTGGAAAGGTCCTGAGAGAAGCCTTATGACACCGTCCCTCCACAGCCCCTCACCCTGGAACGCAGGATGGTTCCAGGCATGTGTGCTGTTGCTGGACAAGCGCATCACGTGCAGCGAGGCTCAGCTCTCTGTGGGGGCCAGGTGAGAACCTGCTACGTGGGGTGCTCTCGGTGCTCGAGCTGGGAGAGAATCCCTCTTCTATTTGACAACACTGATGTCTCTAAAAGCGGATCAACATCTCTCACATACCATTCAGAGTTCCCGGAACAGGACATAAATAGGAAACCTTCTTATTACTCTGCTCTGCTGAATAAAGGTCTTAAGAGAGAGGACTGAATCTTTACAATCATGAAATTATTAAGACTACCAGGTAATCAAGAAAACGATGCCACATCTTTAAGGCTGCAGACAGAGTCGAACATTCATGTTTAGAGATATAGAAGCCTGTACTGAATTCCACAGGACTATGGTCTTGTTCAGCAATGAACAGCCTTGATTTAGAGTTGGTGAATTCCCCTCAGGCAGTGACTTTCAGAAAAGGTTTCCATTCCGTCTGCGTGTTCTCATAATCCTTTGCTGCACTCTCCCATTTCACCCACGGCCATGGGAGCAGACTACTTCATAGCTGCATTTCTTTAGCACAGTTCTGGGGAGGACTGGGTCTAAGGACTTGGGAGTCTGCGCTGCTCCCTACCCTTTGCCATTTACTACAATGGCAAACCTTCAGCCATGCTGCACCAGAATCTGCCAGCAAGGAATAGCTGTGAGACTGAGAGCCCCCTTTGTCCATGAGGACCCGGCTGGTGCTGTACTAATGCGACAGGGAAGCCATCCAAGATTCTGAACGAGTGGGCTGGAAGTATGCACCACTACAGCACAAAACGTCTCATTGTGACGGTCTGCTAGAGGTATCCTGCATTACATTTTGAGGATCACTTGAAGCCACAGAGCTATTTCTCTTTGGAACATGTTGACACCACAGATGTAAAGAAAAAAAGCACACACAGTTAAGGAGCCCATAGCACGCCCAGATGCTCTGAGAAGTTAGTCAGAACCTAGGAGAAGACTATTAATATAAACCTAGGCCAGGGGCTAGGATCAGTGTGAACAGCTCAACTTGACAGCTGTGAATCAGAGTCAACCACGACCAATGTAACCTTCCTGGGAATCTCCCCCAAAAGACAGGGTAAGTCGCTGAGACCAAAACAGTTCAGGAAACGTTTTTCCCCAAAGATTTTATTACCAGGAACATGACGGTGGAGAAACAGACACAAGACTGAGGCTCTGAAACAGACGGACTGTTAAGTCTCAGAGGCTACACATCGAGATTCTGAGACTTCATCTGAATTTTTTAAAACTTTGGGGAAGATTCCAAATGGAAAAGACAACTTAAAGGTGTTCCAGTTACTCTTCAAATATGAATTTGTAGTGAGGGTGGGGGTGGTAAGTCCTCCAAGTCTGGAGGGTGGCGATGGGCCTCTTAGTTCTTGGCTTATCTCCTGACTCAATTATAGAAAGTGGATTCTTAAAGAAATATAAACATATACAAAATATATTAACACACACATAAACACTTATGTATGTTTTCTAGATTTATTATAACTTTGCATGACTGCTCTCTTTCATGACACAAAAACATTTTGTCCCGAGATCACAGACTTCTGTGACTGTTGCAAAGATAAAGGATTTGATTAGGAGTATAAATTTGTTAAAGACATACATATATGACTCTAGGTCATATTCTGGATGTCAATAAAGAATAGCTATTTAGTCACAGAAGGGTATTTTTTAGACCCTAAGCTTTGGCTTTATGACTACATGAGTTTGGAGGTTAGAGCAAGGAAATTCTGGAATTTCAGAATTTAAAAAAAAAAAAAAAAAAACAGCTTTACTCTTAAGGCCTTTTTTGTGTGCTGTTTACAATGCAATAATCAAAACCTGTCACCTTCAGTGTGTACTCATTTCTGATGACGAGGACAGAGTTCTAGCTCCTACCTCAGAAAAGAAAAAGCAGAACTTAAGAAACATCAAAGTAGTAACTGTCAGAGAGAAAGCTTCTGATAAACCTACCAGGCGGTGTGCAGGCATCCGCAGGAGACTGGACAAACGTGGACCGCCTTTTGGTTGGCATGGGCAAAGCCATTTTCTGTTCTTTATGCTTTGCCAGTGCAGCTTGAACTGCTTCTGTGTGGATATCTGAAAGATTAAAAATTTGCATTTATTAGCTCCTGGCTCTCAAAGTGTTTACTTCTTTGAGTTGAACTATCACTGCCTCAGCTGTTAAAAGGCGATATTTAGGTGACTTTTATTTATCATTTCTGTTACAGCAAATAAGAAATACAGACCAAAGAAGTAGTCAAGGATAATTTACGTGAGAGGAAAATGAAGCCCAGAACGATGAGAAGGCCCTTTAACACAGCAGAGAAGCTGATGGAGAGGGGGCTGGGTGTGTAGTCAGAGGAAGAATCTAACATGCATCAGGGCCAGCTGGGAACCCCACCTCTGAATGGAATGCATGTGATGCAGGTACCCAAAGGACACTCTCTGTTCAAGCCCAGAATCTGCTTAACTGTCTGAAAGGAGCCGACACTCTTTAGTTCTATACCACAGAAGAGAAGGGCTGATTCTGATGTAGAAAATACAAGCGCCAGGGGTACTTGTTTGCCACTCTGCCCACAAAAGAACACAGCTCTTCACTTGAATGTCTAACAACGATCGCAAAATTAACATATCCAGAGAAAACTCTTGATTCTCCACTCCCACGCCAAAACTCAATCTATACTGCTACAAAATAGGATAATATAATACACAGTATTTTGGACTGTGCTTTGATTTTTTTTTTAATATATTTTTATTTATTTGGCTGCATCAGGTCTCAGCTGAGGCATGTGGGATCTTGTGGCATGTGAACTCTTAGTTGTGGCATGTGGAATCTAGTTCCCTGACCAGGGATCGAGCCCCACCCCCTGCACAGGGAGTTCGAAGTCTTAGCCACTGGACCACCACGGAAGTCCCTGTGCTTTGATTAAAACAACAACAACAACAACAACAAACTCTTAGCAAATCCTTCTGAGGCAGATCCTTCTGAGGTGGCTTCCAGGTTCAGAGAAATTCCCTCTTTTCAAGGAACTGGCCCAAACTACATATGCAAATAATCCTTGAAAGCCTGTCCCTTGTAAGAGCTGAGCTAATCAGGTCATTTGTGGGGGTGGGGAGGGGGCTGTAAGTTTAAACTGAATCAAGAAACTGCAGCTCCTAAAGTGGAGTCACATGAACAGCAGTACCCTAGAACAGACTAAGTCATGATTAGAGGCTTAGAACTTACAGCCCTACCCTCCATCCTCTAGAGAGAGGAAAGGGACTGGGGACTGAGCTAATCACCAATGACCAATTATTTAATCAAGCATGCCTAGGTAATGGAGTCTCCATTAAAAAAAAAAAAAAAAAAAACAAAAAAAAAACCTTCTAAAGTAAGGGATCTGCAGAGCTTCCTGAGTTGGTGAACACATCTTTGTACCAGCAGGGTAATGTACCTTAAGCTTCACAGGGACAGGAGCTCTTGTTTTTGGGACTCTTCTGCACCTTGCCCTATAAGCCTCTTCATCTGGTTGATCATTTCTATCCTTTATAGTAAACTGGTAACATTAAGTATTTTCCTGAGTTTAATGAGCCATTATAGCAAATAATGAAACTTGAGGAGGGGGTGGTGGGAATTCTGATTTAGAGCCAAGTTGAACAGAGACTTCCCTGGTGGTCCACTGGTTTAGACTCTGCACTCCCAATGCAGGAGGCATGAGTTCGATCCCTAGTCCAGGAACTAAGATCCCACCTGCTGAATTAAACAACCCCGTATAGCCAAGCTGGCCAGAGGGAAGCAATGTGGAAACACTATAGATGGTCTCCAACTTGTGATCAATTCAATTAGTGATTTCTTTTTTTTTTTTTAACTTTACAATGGTATAAAAGCAATACACATTTAATAGAAACTGTACTTTGAATTTTCAATTATTTTTTCCTGGATATGATTCTCTCTTATGATGCTAGGCAGTAGCAGCAAGCTATGGCTCCCAGTCAGCCACACAATCACAGATGGCTGATACACTTAAAACCATTCTGTAAACATACAGCCATTCCATTTGCCCAACTGTAGGCTAATGTAAGTGTCCTGAGCACATTTAAGGCAGACAAGGCTAAGCTATGATATTCAGTAGATTGTTGTTGTATGTTGAGTCAATGAGCTGTGTCCAACTCTCTGCAACCTCAAGAACTGCATGCCAGGCTTCCCTGTCCTTCACCATCTCAGATTTTGCTCAAACTCATATCCATTGGGTCAGTGATACCATCCGACCATCTCATCTTCTATCACCACCTTCTGCTCCTGCCCTCAATCTTTCCCAGGATCAGGGTCTTTTCCATTGAGTCAGCTCTGTGCATCAGGTGTCCAATTAAATACATTTCAACTTAGAATATTTTCAGCTTATGATAGGTTTATCGGCATGTAACCCCACTGTATGTCAAGGAAGGTCTGTACTTGTGATTGGCCACTTCCTTTTCCAGGGGATCTTCCCAACCCAGGTATCAAACTCACGTCTTCTGCATTGCAGGCAGACACTTAACCATCTGAGCCACCGAGGGAGCCCAAAGGTAGGGGCAGTCTTGTGGAAATGAGTCTGTGGGGTCTCCACTAACTGCAGGTAGTTAATATTAGAAATGAATTAAATTGCAGGACAGTGAGTTGCTACCTGCAGAGAACTGGAGAACTGATGGGTGTGAAAAACCCACACACTAGGTAGGTACCTACCACACAACAGCCACTTTTACCTCAAATCCACTCACTCACTATAGGTAACCAAACTCCTTGTTGATTTATCCTGCCTGTATTTCTTTGCGCAAAAAATAACCATATTTTTTCCATATCCCTGCCTTTCATACACACAAGGTAGCATACAATATGTACTTTTTTGCACTATGCTTTTTTCACTTAACAATATATCCTGGAATTCATTTTGTATCAGCTACTAGAGATCTTCATTCTTTTTTTAAAGTAGCATATATAGCACTTCATTGTATACTACAGTTTATTCAATTGTTGTCCTATGTGTGGGAATATTTTACAATTACAAATAACGATACAACAAACAGCTTTGTGCAAATACACTTCTATGCTGATGAGACTATATCTTCAGGATAAATTCCTACAAATGAGACTCCTAAGTCAAAAGTCAAATACAGTTTAAATTTTGTTACATCTTTCCAAATTCCCCTCTGAAAGAGCTTTATCATACTGTAGTACTATCAGCAATGTATAAGAGAGCCTGCTTCCCCACTGACTTGCCTTCAAAGTATATTATCTATCTTTTCACTGTTGCCACTTCAGTGGCTGAGAAATGGCACCTCGGTATACTTTAAATCTGCACTTTAAAAAAAAATCATTACTGATATTAAACATCTTTACAGAGGATTTTAAGAGCCATTTAATATTTGTTTGAAAGTGAAGTAAATGTTCACAGCACTTCATTTTTCCATTGGGGGTCTTAGTCTTTTCCCTTGATTTTTAAAAATTCTTCATATATAAAAGATATTGGCCCTTTATCTCTGAGAAATGTTAGAAATATTTTCTTTCAGTTTGTTGTTTATCTTTTGCTATTGTTTGCAGTGGTTTGCTGCCATGCAAAAGTTTGTGGGTTTTTTTAAATATTTTATGGAAAATCTCGAGTCAGTAACCTAAACGCACAACTGAACGAACTCAAAAAAAGAACAAAATAAAACCTAAGTTAGCAAAAGAAGGAAATAACAAGGATTAGAGGAAAAATCACTGCAGATGGTGACTGGAGCCATGAAATTAAAAGACGCTTGCTCCTTGGAAGAAAAGCTATGACAAACCGAGACAGTATATTCAAAAGCAGAAACATCGCTTTGCTGACAAAGGTTCATATATATATATATATATATACAGTCAAACCTATGGTTTTTCCAGTAGTCATGTATGGATGTGAGAGCTGGACCATAAAGAAGGCTGAGTGCCGAAGAATTGATGCTTTCAAACTGTGGTGCTGGGGAAGACTTTTGAAAGTTCCTTGAACAACAAGGAGATCAAACCAGTCCATCTTAAAGGAAATCAGTTCTGAATATTCATTGGAAGGACTGATGCTGAAGCTGAAGCTCCAATACTTTGGCCACCTGATGCGAAGAGCTGACTCATTGGAAAAGACCCTGATGCTGGGAAAGATTGAGGGCAGGAGGAGAAGGGGACGACAGAGGATGAGATGGTTGGATGGCATCACTGACTCGATGGACATGGGTTTGGATGAACTCCGGGAGTTGGTGACAGACAGGGAGGCCTGGTGTGCTGCGGTTCATGGTGTCACAAAGAGTCAGACACGACTGAGCGACTGAACTAAACTGAACTGAAGTTGAAAAAGAAGTAGTAAAATTGTTTCTGTTTACAGATGACATGATGTTATATGTAGGAAACCCTAAAGATCTCACACACAAAGACTGTCAGAACTCACAAACAAATTCAGCAATTGCAAGATAGAAAAATCAACATACAAAAATCAGTTGTGTTTCTGAACAATAACAATGAATCATCTGAAAAGAAAAGTAAAAATTTACAATAGCATCAAAAAGAACAAAACACTTAGGAATAAATACAACCAAGGAGGTGAAAGATTTGTACAATATGAGACACTGATGAAAGAAAGAAGACAAATCAGTGGAAAGACACTTCATGATTGACATTAAGTCCATTAAGGACTGCAAGACTTAATATTGTTAAAACATCCATATTACCCAAAGCGATCTAGAGATTTAATGCAATTTCTGTCAAAATCTTAATGACATTTTTTTAAGAAATAGAAAATAAAATTCCTAAATGCATGTGGAATCTCAAAGGACCCCAAAGAGCCAAAACAATCATGAGAAAGAACAACAAAGCTAAAGGCTTCCCTCTACCTTATTTCAAAACATATTACAAAGTTATAGTAACTAAGACTGACACTGGCATCCAGACATACATATAGAGCAATGAAACAGAACAAAGAGCCCAGAAATTATTCTGGCGTACACAGCTGAACAGTCTTCAACAAGGGGGTCAAGACTATACAATGGGAAAATGACAGCCTTGATAGAAACAAATGGTGATGGAAAAACTGGAATATCTGTATGTAAAAAAGAATGAAGCTGGATCCTTATCTTTCACCATACACAGAAATTAATCAAAATGGATTAAAGATCTAGACATAAGACCTGAAACTATAAAATTCTTAGGGAAAAACACGTTATGACCTTGGAATGTAATAATTTCTTGAATGTGACACCAATAGCACAAGCAACAAAAGCTGAAAACAGAACTAGGACTATATCAAACTTTAAAACTTCCGCATAACAAAGGAAACAACAGTGAAAAGGCAACTCGGGGAATGGGAGAACATATTCGCAAATCATGCACTGAGTAAGGAGCTACTGTCTAGAATATACAAAGAACTTCTACAACTCGATCACAGTAAGATCTCAAAGAACTCAATTTTAAATGGGCAAGGGAATTGAACTGATATATATTTCTCCAAAGAAGACAAATGGCCACTTAAAACAAAAAAAGGAAAATCACAAATGTTGACAGAGATGTGGAGAAAGTGGAACCTGCATGCACTGTTAGCAGGACTGTAAAATGTTAGTGCTGCTATGGAAAGCACTATGGAGGTTCCACAGAAAACTGAAACCAGAACTACCCACAACAATCTTACTTTTGGGTATACATCCAAAAGAACTGAAGGCAGAGTCTTAAAGTGATATTTACACATCTGTGTTCACTGCAGCATTATTCACAATGGCCAAGATGTGGAAACAACTTAATGTCCACGAATGGATTAAAAAAATGTAGTATATACATACTACATTATGTATTAAGGGTGGAATATTCTTCAGCCTTAAAAAAGGAAACTTTGACATGCTAAGGGAAATAAGCCAGTCACACACACACACACAAAACCCCTAATGTATACCACTTTTAAGAGGTATCTAAGTACTCAAATTCATAGGTATAGGGAGCAAAATAGTGGTTGGCAGAGACTGGGGCAAGAAGAAATTATTGATCAATGGATATAACGTTTCAGTCATGCAAGATGCAAAGGTTCCAAAGAGCTGTTGTATAACAATGTGCATACAGTTAACAATATAATATACACTAAAAAATTCTAAGAGTAAATTCATGTGTTTTTACCACAATAAACATTTCTTTTCTGTATCTTCTAATACATCTGGATTTTCAGTCTTAGAAAGTCTTCTCATAGGCTTTTCATAACCTTAGATTATTTTAAAAATTGACTAATATTTTCTTTAGGTACTTATATGGTTTCTTTTTTACATAAAGATCCTTGATCCATTTGAAGTTTTTGCTCATATCTGGTGTGAGATAATAGGTTTACCTAATTTTTCTCCAGTTGTTGTAGCATAATTTATCAAAAAGTACTTTCTCACCCAAGTGATTTGCGATGCTATCTTTATCATATACTAAACCCCAGATGTACTTCAGTCTATTTCTGAACTTGCTATTCTATTCCAATGGTCTGTCTGCCAATTTGTGTGTCATACCACACTGTTTTAATTACAGTCTTTGGAGTATGTTGCTAGATATTAAGACATATCTAGTCACTCTCGTAGGTTTTCTGAGTGTTTCCTAGCTAGTCTTACGTGTTTACTTTTCAAATTGAACTTCAAAAATATTTTTTCTAGCTCCATAAATAAATTCGATAGTGTTTTTACTGGGATTGGATTAAAATTATAATTTTTGGAGTCTTAACATCTTTGTGATATTGAATCATCCTATCTAAGAATAAGGGATGACTTTCCATTTATCACGCCTACTGTGTGTCATTCAGGATGTTCTAAAGTTTCCATCATAAAGGTTTTATACATTCCTGAAGTTTATACCTAAATATGTTTTATTTTATTACTTTTGTAAATGAGGTTTGCTCTACCAACACATCTTTCAACTAGTTATTATGAGCAAATATGAAGGCTACTGATTTCTGCACTAATTTCATATCTTGCTACTTGATATAACTATTTCATTAAGTTACTTTTGCCATCAATTCTCCTGGGTTTTCTAAATGAATTATCAACTGCAAATACAGTTTTCCTTCTTCTTTTCTAATTCTTATACCTCTAATTGATCTGTCTTTTCTTCTTTTTTTTTGGTTACTACCTCTAGTAAATTTAAATATCAGTATCCCTAGGACTAGTAAAACTCATACAAAAATATAAGAAAAAAAAAATTCAATTTAGAAAAAGCAGGTTTAGGCAATGGACAAGTGGTTTACAGAAGAAGCCACAAATGGAAAATAAGCATATTCCAAAAGGTCCAATCTCATTAGTAATAAAAGAAATAACATTTCTACCAACAAGATGGGAGAATGTCCATTTCCCCACATCTATGGATAATAATGGGCCATGTTTTTTCATCTTTTCCAAAAAGATAAGTGGAAAATGCTACTTTACATATTTTAAGTAGTTGCTCCTATTCTTGGCTTGTTGTTATGAAGTAGTTAAGACATGGTACAAAAGTGGCACAGCTGGGCTTCAGGGACCAGGGGCAGAACAAACACCCAGTGCCCTTACCTGCTAGGACATTACTATAGATAGGCAGGCAGACAGACAGATATGGACAGATTGAAACGCAGATGTGTGGGTGGACTGAGTCATTTAAGTAGAGACATACAGTTCAAGGAGTTATCTGTAAACCTATTAGTAGTCATGCCATTTTTACCAATTTCTAAGGTACTGACCACTTCGCCATTTTTAATTACAGCAGAGGCAGCAACTATTAAGTTCTGGAACATTAGCATATCACATTAATTTTGACACTACTGTATGTGCTGGTGGGGAGGAGCAGTGAAATTCTGCATTTCACATTCCCCTGCTTTTACCAATTACATTTCTTTAGTTTAGAATATCTATATAGCAAACAGCTATTCATTCTTCAAAATGGCTCAGACTTTGCCACCTCCACAAATCCTGCCCTCAACAGGGCCTGGTATTCAGGCTCCTTCCTCTGTCAATCCCTCTTCTCTGCCGACTATACCTTATACAAAGGTTTCCTGTGTTTTCATCTGTGTTTCTCTAGCACTGAAACTGTGCTCAACTTGTAGGAGGTCTACAACAGATGCTTGCTTAAACTGAACTGAACTGAATTTATCTTTCCTGGTATGAGGAAGTGTATTAATAAAGAAATAAAATGGTCCTGGTGTGCTAGTGGCAGCCACCTTGGCAAAAGTCGCTGTACCAGAGAACATACTTGGACAGAGAAAGTTAGTTTTCAATTAAGTTGACAGAAGTACTTATTGCTGCATTTAGCTTCCAGCATTAAGTCAAAAGAATCCACACTTAGAGCAAAAATCAGGAAGAACAATGGACGTAAGGCTTTAAATATTTTATCCATGGATATCACTTTAAAACTATCTTTTACATTGTTTTTGCTCCCTTAAGCTGTAGCACAAGTCCCAATATACAAAGCCTTGCCTGAATTTCTCAAAAAGCAAAAATGAAAATCAAAAAGACCCTATCTTTTATAAACTTCCAGTTATAAAATAAATAAGCCATGGGATGGAATGTATAGCATGATGACTATAATTAATAGTACTGTATTGCACATCTGAAAGATGTTGAGAGAGTAGATCTTAAAGGTCCTCTTAGGGTAAGAGAGGGAGGCTCAAGAGGGAGGAAACATATGTATACGCACGGCTGATTCACATTGTTATATGGCAGAAACCAACACAATATTGTAAAGCAATTATCCTCCAATTAAAAATAAAATTTTTTAAAAAGTCCTCTTGTAACAAGAAAAAACAATTTTTTTAACTTTGAATGGTGGCAGATGTTAATGAGACCTACTAGGATCATCACTTCACAACACGTACAAATATCAAATCATTACGCTATATACCTGAAACTAATGTCATATGTCAGTTATACCACAATTTAAAAAATAGAAAACCATCTTTGTTAATTTTTGTTTAAAATTGATACAGATTTTGTTATATGTATATTTTACCACAACAAAAATGGAAAAAATTAATATACATACACATCCCAGAAATAAGGCCACCTCAGTAGCTAGAACAGTTGAAAGTGAAAGTCGCTCAGTCATGTCCAACTCTTTGCAACTGTATAGTCCATGGAATTCTCCAGGCTAGAATACTAGAGTGGGTAGCCGTTCCCTTCTCCAGGGGATCTTCCCAATCCAAGGACTGAACCCAGGTCTCCTGCATTGCGGGCGGATTCTTTAAGCTGAGCCACAAGGGAAGCCTGTAGTTTGGTATATAATTATTCCAATTTCTACCCCTATGTACTTCATAATATATATAACAGTACTAACATGCATAAATTATGCATCATGTGCTACATACTATCTTGCATTTATTACTTAACAATGTATTTTGTACGTCTGTCCATATTTGCACAAATAAATCTACCTCGTTTTCCTATGAGACTTCATAGGACCATTAGTTTTCATTGAATTCTACTATGTGGACCTACTATAACTTATCACTGTACTTATAATGAACAATACTATAACAAACATTTTTGTATATATATTTTTTTGTATACGTGTATGTGCAAATTCCTAGAAGTAGCATTTCTGGGTAAACATGTATGAATATTTAAAGTTTAAAAGACAGTGCCAAACTCTTGCACTGCTACTTTTAAGGAAGTAGCTTAATACTACTACTTCCTTAAAAGTAGCAGTAATTTGAAGTAGCTTTATATGGCATTTATATTTTTTTTTTTTTTTATATTTGAAGTACTTTATATTATTTATATTTTTATACTATTTTAGTGTCTCTAACCAGTCCATTCTGAAGGAGATCAGCCCTGGGATTTCTTTGGAAGGACTGATGCTAAAGCTGAAGCTCCAGTGCTTTGGCCACCTCATGTGAAGAGTTGACTCCTTGGAAAAGACTCTGATGCTGGGAGGGATTGTGGGCAGGAGGAGAAGGGGACGACAGAGGATGAGATGGCTGGATGGCATCACGGACTCGATGGACGCGAGTCTGAGTGAACTCCGGGAGTTGGTGATGGACTTTTTTTTTTTTTTTTTTTTTTTTTTTTTTTTTTTTTTTTTTTTTTTTTTTTTTTTTTTTTTTTTTTTTTTTTTTTTTTTTTTTTTTTGGAGTTGGTGATGGACAGGGAGGCCTGGTGTGCTGCGATTCATGGGGTTGCAAAGAGTCGGACACAACTGAGCGAATGAACTGAACTGAAGGTTTACTTATTTAGTTGAATCAAGATAGACATATTTTACTGAATCTACGATGCCATGATATATAAAAGATATTCTCCAGGATTAAAAAAATAAGATATCCTGATTTCAGGTATGCTAAAATGTGAAAAGTGCCCTTCTCATATTAGATGAAACCATGGTTCTTAGCTGTCTTGGAAAACGAATGACTAATTGCGCATACTGAGAAAAAGCTCTTTCTCAACAGAACAACAGCACATCAAATGCTCACACTTATTAACTAAAAATACTACACTTCCAAAAGTATTGCTGCATGAGACATAAAACATGCGAGAGCAAACTGAGAAAACTAGGGACTTATTCACATTAGTCAACTTTAGAAGGCCCAGGACGTCTGGATAATTAATACAGAGCATGTTCTTCTCTGCCACAGGACTTGCAGCATCAGAACACGGAACATATCAAACCACTCATTTATTTTCTAGCACGATAAGCCCTGGCCCCTACACCTGTGTCAAAAAGGAGATGTCCAGTTACTGCATTAGCAAAGTCTCTCATCGATAAGAACAGGCAGCTCTTGTAACTGGATTTGACTCCTTCAGCCAACATACAATTCATCTTGATCATTTGATAGAGAAATCACTTCCGAAGTTCAGTCCCCAGACGCAGCTGACTTCGGACATCTCTGCCAGGAGCATGGGAAAGTTGGGTTTCATTTTCTAGCACTAAGTAAGTGCTAGAGCTCAGTAAGGTGATACAGCTACTCTTTAAAAGTCCTTTTTTTGTTTTTGTTGTTTTGTTTGAGGTGGCTAACTACTGAAAAGATTAACATTGAAGAAATTGTCACAATGACACCAATCACTTTCCATCTCAGAAATTAATTGTGTATTTTCTACAAAATTGGGACCACAAAACATATGTGTAGAAAATTGCATCCTGCTTTGATGGGCAGAAAAAGGAGGTACTAAATAAGTGCATTTGAAATGTCAGACCCTTTTGCCTAAGCACAAAGAATACAATCAGGTCAGAAAATCTAAACTCTGAATAAATGTAAGCTCTTTATACCATGTCTGAAACATGAAATACTAAGTTCGATTATGACTGGTTGAGATGTTGTAGGTGTTAACAAGCCTCTACCAAATAAGAGAGGAGTTTCAAGTTACACTCACGGAAATCAATGGCAAGCCCTTTCTGTGTACTTTAATCTGAATGCTTATAATTTTTCCTAAATATACCCTCCATTCTTGTTAATTTTGCATGTGACATGTAAATATAAGCCTTCCTATGAATGGAGTAGCAAAGAGGTGAAGTTCAACTCTGATAAATTTCTACAACTTCTTTGCTCTATTTCTGCAGCTACTGTTCAGTTCAGTTCAGTTCATCTTCTTACTCATGGAAGCCAGAATTTGCAGTGTGCACTGAGTTTTTCTCTGCTATTTAGTTAGGCATTTCCTTCTACTTTTAAAAATGTCATTTTCAGCCAAAATTCATGCTTGCAGGCCTCCTCTTTCATGTTCCTCCTCATAAGAGCACTGCAGAACTTTTATTATCTTCAGGGTTTTCAAATCGCCTTTGTTCCCTACTCTACCTCCTCTCTGGCCTCCTCAGTACTACTCCCCCTGGCTAAGTCCCAGCGACACAAATATCCAAAACCCAACTACTGAACCCTCCTCAATACCCTGGCACCTAACCAAGAGTCTCCACAGTCTGCTAACCTGTGTATGATTCAGACTACACTTTCTGATACTGGGCTAAGTCTGAAAGTACTGATGGAAAAGATACTTGGGTTTTACTGGCTCAGTGGTAAAGAATCCGCCTGCAATGCAGGAAACACAGGTTTGATCTCTGGGTCGGGAGATCCCCAGGAGAAAGAAACGGCAACCCACTCCAGTATTCTTGCCTGAGAAATCCCCTGGACAGAAGCCTGGCAGGCACAGGCCAGGGGTCTCAAAAGAACTGCACGTGACTTAGTGACTAAACAACAAAGGTGAAGGTCAGAATTTTACTCTACTGAATGAGCTCACTAAAGACTTTTTTCTCTGTGTAATCACCTCGGACACAGAGTGTAGAGAATCGTCTTTGGGGTTCCTTACTAACTTTTTTGTTAAATGCTGTAAGAACAAGCAAAAAACTTCCCAGCAGGCCTGGGGTGAGTGCTATAGCAGCTAAAAGCCTTCCAGGCTGGTGAGAACTCACTACTGCCGCACCTGAGCCCCAGCCTCTAAAGGCAACACCGGGCGCTGGGGAACCCACCTGGGGGCTTGGCGACAAACAGGAGCCGCTGATTAGCTTTTCCAAATCCAGCCTTACCTCCCTCTGATTCATGCCCTAATGAATACTACTTTTATGCCTTCCTTTCTCCAAAACACGTATTTAACTCTTACATGTGCTAGGCTCTGTGCAGCTGGCCCACGCTACTAGAACAAACAAATTACAAATCTGTGTTCCTGCTCTGCTAAAAATTCTTCAGTGGTATTCAAGATTCCTCAAGATTTGCCCGCTGATCATCTTTCCAGCTTCATCGCCCACCTCTTTCTGGGTCCTTGCTTTCTAGGCTTCAGCCATAATGAACTATTTCCAGGTTTACTATCTGATATTATTTCCCTAACTTTGTCTGCCATGACATGGTTCAGATTCTTAGCCTCAGAGAAAGCCTCTTGTCAATCAGCCCCAGGGTAGGTAGGTACAAAGGAAAATTCTGTGTGGCATGTAACAGAATATTTTTCTGACCGAATACTTTTCACTCCTTCCTTTCTTCCAGTGTGTGAAAATACGTATCTAATAATTGCAGCTCATAAAATAACTGTGCTTTTCCTCATTTCCTCTAAAGCCGTTTTCTTGAGGGTGTGATACACACCCTGTTTTTCAATTCAAGAAAAGGATAAGGTAACCTTGGTTGGTAACAGGGGGGAAAAAAAATTCTGGAGAAAGTAAAATAACATTCCAGTTAGTCTTCTGGCTTAATTCTGCTGGTTCTTAAAACAGTAACTGTGCTACAGAGACTATCCTAGCGCACAGGACAGTAGACGGATGTGGGACGGGCTTCCTATGCCACACGCCCTGAGGCCTGTGATTCACTTCTGCTTGTCAGTGCTGGACGTGGCGTAGCTGGAGTGTGCCCCCACAGCCAGCCACAACACATCGCCTTTTCTTTTACCATGGGTATTTTCTGGGTGAGAAGAAATTAAGTTTATGGGTTTCAGGTCAGTTCAGTCACTCAGTCATGTCCAACTCTTTGCAACCCCATGGACTGCCACACACCAGGCTTCCCTGTCCATCACCAATTCCCAGAGCTTGCTCAAACTAATGTCCATCAAATCGGTGATGTCATCCAACCACCTCATCCTCTGTAGACCCCTTCTCCTCCCACCTTCAATCTTTCCCAGCATCAGGGTCTTTTCTAAGGAGTCAGTTCTTCGTATCAGGGGGCCAAAGTATTGGAGTTTTAGCTTCAGCCTCAGTCCTTCCAAAGAATATTCAGGACTGATTTCCTTTAGGACTGAGTGGTTTGGTTTCTGTGCAGCCCAAGGGACTCTCAAGAATCTTCTCCAACACCACAGTTCAAAACCATCACTTCTTTGGTGCTCAGCTTTCTTTATAGTCCAACTCTCACATCCATACATGACTACTGGAAAATCATAGCTTTGACTAGATGGACCTTTGTCAGCAAAGTAATGTCTCTGCTTTTTAATATGCTGTCTAGGTTTGTTATAGCGTTTCTTCCAAGGAGCAAGCGTCTTTTAATTTCATGGCTGCAGTCACCATCTGCAGTGATTTTGGAGCCCCCCAAAATAAAGTCTCTCACTGTTTCCCCATCTATTTACCATGAAGTGATGGGACCGGTTGCCATGATCTTCGTTTTTTGAATGTTGAGTTTTAAGCCAGCTTTTTCACTTGCTTTCACTTTCATCAAGGGGCTCATCAATTCCTCTTTGCTTTTTTATGGGTTTACCAATCTGAAATTTCACTGTTAAGTTTCTGTTCCAACTCCATGAGTCAAGAGACTAATCAATAGCCCTGAAAAACACAGAAAGACCTGCCTCTTCCAAGAGAGTCTACTGAGCTTTCCTAGTACCATCTCAGGAGACCCCTGCCCTCTGCTTTCTTATTTATTTATTCACACTGCCTTTGTACTTGCCTGGCTCCCCTGCTGGCCTTGAGGGCAGACATGTTTTATTTGGGGCTATAACCCCAGCAAATAAGAGTACCTACTACATCTGGCATGTAACAAGTACTCAACAAATGGCTGATGAATGAATTAATACAGACCTGTTGGCACTTCAGGAGAAAAAAATAAACATTAGGAGCTCTCAGGATGTACAGTTCACACTACATTGGTAGCAACTATTCCAGCAGTAACTTTCCATTCCCTCTCACCTGATCGGTATCGTTCATCCCTGGCTCCCCCAGATCGACTTCGATGATACTTAGAAGGAGCGGAAGTTGGAGCTGCAGATGGAGCAGGTGTTTGGTTTCTGTGTTCTTTCTGTACTGATGCATCAGTTTCTAAAAAAGGAAGTTTTGAAAATGGTTATAACAATAATAACTAACATTTTCTGAGCACTTTACAGCATTTCCACAACACTCTGAGGTAGGTAATACTACCCATCTACAGTAGTAGTATTCAATACACATACGTTAAAAAAAAAACACAAAGACATCCAGACTAAAACAAAACAGAACATTGTCTTGACAACGGAACTGTCAACAGGTGATGGGAGATGTAAGTAGGTGAAAAGGAGAGACTCCACAAACTGGGAGGATGGGGGATATGGTGGGGTGTACATGACCCCCTAATCCTGTACAGTTGCAGAAAACACAGCTTGGGAAGCGTTAGTCTCCCTACCATAAGTTACTCCAAATAAACATGTCATTAAAACAAAACTAGAGTGCTTACTGTGCAAACACAGGTTCAAGTCAAGTCTTACTAGCCCCTCTTCCAAACGAAGGCATCACCAAACTTAACCCTTTCCAGTCCCTGGCCTGTCCCCACATTCTGTCCTCCCAACATTTACTGTTTCACATCAGGAATATGGGGAAGACTGCAATCCTATTCCTGGGCATATATCTGGAGAAAAACATGATTCAAAAGGATACATGCACCAGTTCATCGCAGCACTGTTTACAACAGCCAAGACATGGAAACAACCTAATGTCCATCAGAAGAGGAGCAGCTAAGGAAGACGTGGTACACAGACACAGTGGAATATCACTCGGCCATTAAAAGGAATAAAATCATGCCACTGCCATTTGCAACAACATGGATGGACACAGAGAGTGCCATATTCAAGTCAGAGAAGGAGAAATACCATATGGCATCCCTTATATGTGGAGTCAATAGAGAAACGATAAGAAACAGACTTACTTACAAAACAGACTCACAGATTTAGAAAACAAACTTACGGCTATTGGGGGAAAGAATGGGAGCTTGGGATGGTCATGTACACACTGCTACATTCAAAATGGATAACCAACAAGGACCTGCTGTACAGCACATGGAACTCTGATCAGTGATATGTGCCAGCCTGGATGGGAAGAAGCTTTGGAGGAGAATGGATACATGTATATGTATGGCTAAGGCCCTTCGCTGTCACCTGAAACTACCACAGTATTGTTAATCAACTATACCCCAAATACAAAATAAAAAAATATGAGGGGGGATATGGAGAAGAGAAAATAAGCAGGGAAAATAAGCAGAAGAAAAATACTTTGTTCTGATATTCTGATACCTTTTTTTTTTTCAAATGGTGTTAGCTCCCAAGTCATAATTTTTTAAAATTGTAGTAAGAATATTTAACATGAGATGTAATCTTTTAACAAATTAAGTGTATGATATGGTACTGTAAACTATAGGAATGATGTTACAGAGCACCTTCAGAATTTATTCATCTTGTATAGTTAATACCTTTACCCCCTGAGTAGCAATTCCCCATTTGCCCCACTCCCCAGACTCTGGCAACCACCATTCTACTCTCTGCCTCTATGAGTTTAACTATTTTGATTCTTTGTTCTTCTGTGATTCACTAAGTTTCATGTCCTCCAGGTTCATCCATGTTGTCATATATTATGAAATTTTCTTATTTTGAGGTGTATTTTAAGTTTCTTCAGTAGCATTTACCTGCGCTCAGAAAGGTACTGGTCATAGCAAACATCCTCTTCCAACAACACAAGAGAAGACTCTATACGTGGACATCACCAGATGATCAACACCAAAATCAGATTGATTATATGCTTTGCAGCCAAAGACGGAGACGCACTATACAGTCAGCAAAAACAAGACCAGGAGCTGACTGTGGCTCAGATCATGAACTCCTTACTGCCAAATTCAGACTGAAATTGAAGAAAGTAGGGAAAACCGCTAGACCATTCAGATATGACCTAAATCAAATCCCTTATGATTATACAGTGGAAGTGAGAAATAGATTTAAGGGACTAGATCTGATAGATAAAGTGCCTGATGAACTATGGATGGAGATTCGTGACACTGTACAGGAGACAGGGATGGAGACCATCCCCATGGAAAAGAAATGCAAAAAAGCAAAACAGCTGCCTGGGGAGGCCTTACAAATAGCTGTGAAGAAAAGAGAAGTGAAAAGCAAAGGTGAAAAGAAAAGATATAAGCATCTGAATGCAGAGTTCCAGAGAATAACAAGGAGAGATAAGAAAGCCTTCCTCAGCGATCAATGCAAAGAAATAAAGGAAAAAAACAGAATGGGAAAGACTAGAGATCTCTTCAAGAAAATTAGAGATACCAAGGGAACATTTCATGCAAAGATGGGCTTGATAAAAGAGCAGAAATGGTATGGACCTAACAGAAGCAGAAGATATTAAGAAGAGGTGGCAAGAATACACAGAAAACTGTACAAAAAAGATCTTCACGACCCAGATAATCATGATGGTGTGATCACTCACCTAGAGCCACATACTAGAATGTAAAGTCAAGTGGGCCTTAGAAAGCATCACTGGAACAAAGCTAGAGGAGGTGATGGAATTCCAGTTGAGCTCTTTCAAATCCTGGAGGATGATGCTGTGAAAGTACTGCACTCAATACGCCAGCAAATCTGGAAAACTCAGCCGTGGCCATAGGACTGGAAAAGGTCAGTTTTCATTCCAATCCCAAAGAAAGGCAATGCAAAAATGCGCAAACTACTGCACAATTGCACTCATCTCACATGCTAGTAAAGTAATGCTCAAAATTCTCCAAGCCAGGTTTCAGCAATACGTGAACCATGAAATTCCAGATGTTCAAGCTGGTTTCAGAAAGGGCAGAGGAACCAGAGATCAAATTGCCAACATCCGCTGGATCATGGAAAAAGCAAGAGAGTCCCAGAAAAACATCTATTTCTGCTTTATTGACTATGCCAAAGCCTTTGACTGTGTGGATCACAATAAACTGTGGAAAATTCTGAAAGAGATGGGAATACCAGACCACCTGACCTGCCTCTTGAGAAACCTATATGCAGGTTAGGAAGCAACAGTTAGAACTGGACATGGAACAACAGACTGGTTCCAAATAGGAAAAGGAGTATGTCAAGGCTGTATATTGTCATCCTGCTTATATAACTTATATGCAGAGTTATAATGAGAAATGCTCGGCTGGAAGAAGCACAAGCTGGAGTCAAGATTGGTGGAAGAAATATCAATAACCTCAGATATGCAGATGACACCACCCTTATGGCAGAAAGTGAAGAGGAACTAAAGAGCCTCTTGATGAAGTGAAAGAGGAGAGTGAAAAAGTTGGCTTAAAGCTCAACATTCAGAAAACAAAGATCATGACACCTGGTCCCATCACTTCATAGGAAATAGATGGGGAGACAGTGGAAACAGTGTCAGACTTTATTTTGGGGGGCTCCAAAATCGCTGCAGATGGTAAATGCAGGCATGAAATTAAAAGACGCTTACTCCTTGGAAGGAAAGTTATGACCAACCTAGAGAGCATATTCAAAAGCAGATACATGACTTTGCCAACAAAGGTCCGTCTAGTCAAGGCTATGGTTTTTCCTGTGGTCATGTATGGATGTGAGAGTTGGACTGTGAAGAAAGCTGAGCGATGAAGAATTGATGCTTTTGAACTGTGGTGTTGGAGAAGACTCTTGAGAGTCCCTTGGACTGCAAGGAGATCCAACCAGTCCATTCTAAAGGAGATCAGTCCTGGGTGTTCTTTGGAAGGACTGATGCTAAAGCTGAAACTCCAATACTTTGGCCACCTCATGTGAAGAGGTGACTCATTGGAAAAGACTTTGATGCTGGGAGGGATTGGGGGCAGGAGGAGAAGGGGACGACAGAGGATGAGATGGCTGGATGGCATCACCGACTCGATGGACAGGAGTCTGCGTGAACTCCAGGAGTTGGTGATGGACAGGGAGGCCTGGCATGCTGCAATTCATGGGTTGCAAAGAGTCAGATGCGACTGAAGTGAACTGAACTTAGGAAGCTGTCACCTATCCAGACAACAGCTAAGAATTGGCTATGAAGCCAAAATATTAAAAAGCAGACTGAAAGCACAGTGTTCTGGGGAATGCAAGTATCAGCTCTACAAACCTCAGTAAAGACTGAGGGGAATCACAGTGCTACAGGAACTGAGACGTGTAACGACAAAGTCATATTGATTTTCAAAACTGGTTTGAGTGCTGGAGAAGCCATATATAAGAACTTTAGTCTACAGTTCCAGCTGAGCTCTGCATTCCATGTGACTGAAGCTATCTTGGACCTTTCAGACCTGGTGAAAATCACTTACTGACTCCAGTTGGCACCATGTGGCCCGTAAGAGTCACCCAGTGAGCCTTGACCAAATTCCTGATCCACAAAGTCATAATATATAATAAAAAAGGCTTCCTTTATTTTTTCATATACTGCTTTTAAGAAGACAAGAAACAGTATATTTCAGGGTGCTCTCTATATTAAAGTGCTTTTATGGACCTTTAAACATTTATTTTCCTAGTACCAGAGATTTTTATTATAAAAATTACATATTATTTGAGCAGAACAAATTTTAAAACTGAGACTTAAATGTAATGTCTGGGGTTGTAAATCAAGTTTTAATATTTTTAGGTTTTAATTTTTAAATCAATCTAAATCTTCTTGATAATCCACTTCACAGAAGGCTTGTACTGATTCTTGATATATTCATACCTTAGGTTATTTGTTAGTTTTATTTCTCTAGAATAGGGGTCAACAAACCATAGCCCATGTCTGTTTTCATATAAACAGTTTTATCAGAACATAACTACACACATCTGTTAATATATTGCCTATGTGAAGGCAGAAATGAATTACTGTGACAGAGACTTTACTGTCCTCAAAGTCTAAAATATTTACCATCTGGACCTTTATGGAAAGTTTCCCAGCTCCAGTCTATAATAATAAATGCTATATTTAAGCGTTTGCTTTCTGCTAGGCACTGTGCATTTTGAATTTCACACATTTGATCTTATTTACTCCTCACAACAACCCCACAAAGGAAGAACTATCACTATCAACTTTTCACAGAAAAGAAACAGTGATATGGATTATTTTATCCAAAGTCACAAAGTCAGAGGATGGAAGAGCCAGGATTCAAACCCAAGTCTAACACCACTGGTTCTCCTAAGAGGAAAGCAATCACAATTAATAACTTAGTATCAGTTCAGTTCAGTTCAGTTGCTCAGTAGTGTCCAACTCTTTGTGACCCTATAAACCGCAGCATGCCAGGCCTCCCTGTCCATCACCAACTCCCAGTGTTTACCCAAACTCATATCCATTGAGTCGGTGATGCCATCCAACCATCTCATCCTCTGTCGTCCCCCTCTTCTCCTGCCCTCAATCTTTCCCAGCATCAGGGTCTTTTCAAATGAGTCAGCTCTTCGCATCAGGTGGCCAGAATATTGGAGTTTCAGCTTCAACATCAGTCCTTCCAATGAACACCCAGGACTGATCTCCTTTAGGATGGACTGGCTGGATCTCCTTGCAGTCCAAGGGACTCTCAAGAGTCTTCTCCAACACCACAGTTCAAAATCATCCATTCTTTGGCTCTCAGTTTTCTTTATAGTCCAACTCTCATATCCATACATGAACACTGGAAAAACCATAGCCTTGACTACAGACCTTTGTTGACAAAGTCATGTCTCTGCTTTTTAATATGCTATCTAGGTTGGTTATAACTTTCCCTCCGAGGAGTGAGCATCTTTTAATTTCACGGCTGCAATCACCATCTGCAGTGATTTTGGAGCCCACCAAAATAAAGACAGCCACTGTTTCCACTGTTTCCCCATAAGGTAGTATAGGATTTACAGTCAGGAGTTAAGAGAACATATTTTGTCCTTTGTATTTTTTTTTTTAAAGCACCTGCCTTCATGTAAAATAGTCTACAAAAAGCCCCTCCCTCCAAAAGTAAAGTTTTCAGCCATTCACTACAGAAATTACTTAAAACATATTTCAATAAACTTTAGAGAATAAAAAGTAGAAAGGGGCTATTTTTATTTGTATGGTCAGATGATACACATTGGAAGGAAATCAGATTAGCACACACGAGCTACTTTGCCTGTAAACATGTACAGAGAAAATGGTTTGACTTAAACACTGAATTTAAAACACGACCTTTGCATTACTTTTCGGAGGTACAGTGAATATATAACTGAATTACCTGTCACTAATTTCTTTTTAATTAAATAAGCAGATTTGCTAGGATAAACCAAACTACCCTGCTAAGAAACATGGTACCTTCAAATCAGATAACTAACGATCCAAAGGATGGAAAGCAGGAATATGCATTCTCCTTTCACAAAGGATGCTAACAGACAATTGAGATACCTTTTCTGATTCCTCTCTCATTATGCTTTTACTTTGTATTTTCAAATGTAGTTAATTCGGAAAAAGAAGATAATATGGACTGAATAAAAATTTTTTACCAAGAAATGATCCAGAGGTGAGAAGGGAAGTGAGAGTTGATCTATCTGTTTGAGGAAGAACTAGAGAGAATGAACATTTCCACTGAGGATTATCTAGAGGTTATCATACATCAAACCACAAGGAAATGTAACACAAATACAGACATTTGATGAGAATTTAGTCAGATGACACTTAGCCAAGAGATCTGTGGAAACTGGTACCCCTCCCCCCCCCAACAAAAAAAAAAGCCTCATGACACGCTATTCACCAATTCACCAGGCAACATTAGTATGATGCTCGGCAAAGTTTAGCTCAGCCTCCTTAGGAATTTAGTCTTCCAAATGGACGAGGTCTCTTCTGGGTCTAAAATCATGACAGACATTTCGAGGTAGCTTGTCAGAAGTGAAACCGAAAGGCTGACTTGCAGTTTCAGTAAGTGGCTGGCAAGTTGGTTCAGTGAGCATTCCTCAGGTGCCGAACACATGATGCCACAAACATATAGATTTCTGACAGAACAAGTGAAAAGAGAAGTCGCTCAGTCGTGTCCGACTCTTTGCAATCCCATGGACTATAGCCCACCAGGCTCCTCCATCCATGGGATTTTCTAGGCAAGAGTACTGGAGTGGGTTGCCATTTCCTTCTCCAGGGATTTCCCGACTTTGACTCAAATGTATAACACACTTGCTTCAAGTTCAAGAGAGGTGATATAAAAAACAAGAAGAATAAAAATTAATTCCTAGGAACTCAACCACTTTAAGTGTAACATGGGAGCTTAATAATGAAACTCTGCAGCTTATCTTTTTTAATGTGAATAATCACTCTCCAAGTTATTCTAAATTTTATCTTCTAAAAACTTCTATTTCCATTTACTGGAGTTTGTTTTTTTAAAACATAAAGATTTCCAGATAGATTTCATTTGTGCACTGAAAAAATGGAAAGCAAATGAAATAAAATGTCAATAGTAATTATCTCAGGGCAATGAGACTGGATGTTTTATTTTCCCATAGGCTTTACTGGGTTTCTATAATTTAGAAAAGTTCTCTTTTTCAGTATATAAAAAATAATATATGTTCATTATAGAACATCAAGATAATAGTTAAGTATAAAGAAAAAAATAAAAACGATTCTGGATTTTCTTAATTTGAAGGTCATACCAGAGAGAGCAGATTCTTACCAAAATAAGTTAAAATAATATCCAGTTTTCAGCTTCCTAGATAAATTACAACACTGTGAGCAGAATTTTCCAACCTTCTAAAACCAATTGTCTTCTTTTCCTTTCCCCCAAAGCAACTGGTAATTCAGTGCATATCTGAAGGTGAGAGGGAGGAAACTATGTCCTGGTTGGATTAAACAGTTTTTGGATGGCTTATTGCTTACTTAGCTTCTTTGCCAAGGCAACAATGCATCACAGAAGGAAAGCAGGAAATACAGACCACCAGTCTCCTGAAAGAGGAGGAGGGGTCGGGGGGCACAGGGGTCCCGTAAGGCATTAACAGCACGCCCAGAGTCAGCTGGGCAGGCAAGCTGCTGCTTAAAGACCATGCCCCGGCCATGGCTTCACACTCAACCACATCTCAGGAATCACCTGGGGCCCAAAAGCAGAGCTTTCTATAGTTTGAATAAGATGTGCACTATTTCACTACCACAGTAAGAAGTGAAAAAAAAGCAAAGGTGGAATTAACTACTAGTATCAACATGATATGTATTAAATGCCATGAAAAGTGAAAAACTATGCAGACATATAAAAGGGTCTCAAGTGATAAAAGAACACAAAATGTTGTGTATATTATTACAGCTGTGTACGTAAAACTATCCACCTATAATTATATGGGCTTTTATATACATAATATGCCTTAAGTAGTTAGGATGAGGTAGTGATAGCTGCTGTGGAGAACTTTACCATTTCTTTACCATTTTGTTTACTGAAAGAGCTATGTATAAAACCAAAGTAATTTTAAAAGACACTAAATATAGGTTAAGTGCTGGAGGAGAGCTGCGAACCTCATAAATCAAGCCTTCTTCCAAACTTCTAAATTCTAGAGCAAAACATCCTTGAGCTTCAAAGAAAAGGATTACTGCTGATTACTACATACAGTGACCACTTCTGTTTAGGGGTTCCCAGATCTCTCAGTCTGTTATACACAGTATCCACTAGGGGTCACCCTTATGTTTAAATAGGGATGATAGAATGTTTAACAGTAAGTTTAGGCAAATTTTCATTTCTTCTACAACACAAAGCCTCCTTTCTCAATGGTCAGCATGTACATAATTTACTGTTCTCTGACAGAAGAGACACCAGAGTCTCCCATGATTCTATTGTTGGAACATAACAACAATGATAACCTGGAAAAGAAGCTGATCTTTAGTATAAACTATGCAAAATTTCCAATTCAGGTTTATCTTTCAACTCTGCCAATGATTTAACAGAAATTTTCATCTGCAAGAGTCATAGAGGGAAGGAGGATGTGCTCTGAGAACCAAGGAATACAACGCTTCAACTTAACAGTGATCAAAGCAGACACACTCACTGGTCTCAGTGCCAGTGTCCAGAGAAGACACCTTTTTCTTTAATTTAGCACTCATAATAAATAAGTGATCATTGATTCATGTGTATCTTCTACATCATGATATGTGCTGAGAGGGAAAAAAACAAGGTTCTCTGAGCCTACACAATGAGGGATTTAATTTATACTAGAGTTTTAGGGGCAGTCTGTTAAAAGGAGACTCTGATGTAGGTTTCAGTTAGGCTTAGGAGTGGTGGGGGTGGGGGTGTACCTGGGGGAGGAGCTACTTTATACAAAAGCACAGTATTAGAAGTCCAGTGAGGGAGAAAAATCTTGACAAGTCTGAGGAAGGTCGAAGGGGCTGAAGCACAGTGAAAGAGGTGGAGTGAGACAAAATGAGGCTGGAGAAGAAAAGCGGGGCCAGGTCACTTGTCCTAAACCAAAAGAGCAGCCTTTGAAGGAATTTGGACAGGAAATGACAAAATAACAATGATAATACAGTTCTAAGGCTCTTTAAACTTTCGAAACACCATCTCATTTTATATTCACAATAACATTATCTGACAGATATCATTAAGGAAGCAGGACACCCATCACAGATTAAATTTATTTTCCTACAGTGAGAGTGTGTCCATAGTCACCTTGAATCATTACATAAACAGAGCCTCCACTCCCATCTCCACCCTCCACCCTGGGTGAAGGTACTCTGAATCACTCACAGATTCTTCCCTGGAAGCTCACTGAGGAGAGCCTTCCTCAGTAGGCTGAGTGATTAACCAGCCTTACTGCTTTACTCCCAGCTTCACTCCCTACCTTACTGCCTGTGGGAAGGGAGGAAAGAGTCTGCATTTCAAGTATGGAAAGGGGCCACCTGCCCATGGTGAATCCTAGGGGTGGATTCTGAAAGGGAGAGGAACTGGAGGTTCTGGGTCTGAGAAGCTTCCCAGGCCACTTGGCATCAGGAAAATAGCTGTGTGTGGGTTCAAGGAACACAATACCAAGAGCTTTGCCCTGAGAATTCAAGTGGGGTGTCTTGGCTGAGCCTAGCAGAGTGGGGTCTCTTCCTCAGAGTGGCTGAGGCGGGACCCAGGTTCAGCACTGGGTTAGCATTACTGATCACAAAGGACGGACTGGTTTTCAACAGCACCCCCGTGAGGCCTGAGGGGCAGCAGCAGACAACGGGGCTGCTTGACCCTTTCGGATGTGGAAGCTGCACTGACCACCTCTCCTCCTGCACTACCGGTGTCCCAGGGGGTTCCTGGATAATCCAAAAGGAAAGAGAAACCCCAAGAGAAAAACTGTGGACTTCCTTCTAAAGAGGCATACGGGGACAAATAAGATTGTAACGCATGCTCCAGTTCATAGTGACTGTACTGCTGTCCAAATCTAGCAAATAAAAGGGCAGAACTGGGACAGGAACGTCCTTTTCGTTATGCTGTGATCCTCACTTGGGAAGGAACTTCTGTATTAAAATGCGATAGTGGAAATACAACAGATCCCATCCTTCTACTCCCATCACAAAAAAAGCACAGAACTCTGTCTCAGTTCAGTTCAGTAGCTCAGTCGTGTCCGACTATTTGCAACCCCATGGACTGCTACACACCAGGCTTCCCTATCCAGCACCAACTCCTGGAGCCTACTCAAACTCATGCCCATCACGTCAGTGATGCCATCCAACCATCTCATCCTCTATCACTCCCTGCTCCTCCTGCCCTCAATATTTCCCAGCATCAGGGTCTTTTCCAGTGAGTCAGTTCTTTATATCAGGTGGCTAAAGTTCGGAGTTTCAGCTTCAGCATCATTCCTTCCAATGAATATTCAAGACTGACTTCCTTTAGGATAGACTGGCTGGATCTCCTTGCAGTCAAAGGGACTCTCAAGAGTCTCCTCCAACACCACAGTTCAAAAGCATCACTTCTTCAGCACTGTCCAATTCTCACAATCATACATGACTACTGGAAAAACCATAGCTTTGACTAGATGGACCTTTGTTAGTAAAGTAATGTCTCTGCTTTTTAACATGCTGTCTAGGTTGGTCATAGCTTTTCTTCCAAGGAACAAGCATCTTTTAATTTCACGGCTGCAATCACCATCTGCAGTGATTTTGGAGCCCCCAAAAAGAAGGTCTCTCACTGTTTCCACTGTTTCCCCATCTATTTGCCATGAAGTGATGGGACCAGATGCCATGATCTTCGTTTTCTGAATGTTGAGCTTTAAGCCAACTTTTTCACTCTCCTCTTTCACTTTGATGAAGAGGCTCTTTAGTTCTTCTTTGCTTTCTGCCATAAGGGTGGTGTCATCTGCATATCTGAGGTTATTGATATTTCTCCTGGCAATCTTGATTCCAGCTTGTGCTTCATCCAGTCTGGCATTTCGCATGATGTACTCTGCATGTAAGATAAATAAGCAGGGTGACAATATTCAGCCTTGATGTACTCCTTTCCCTATTTGGAACCAATCTGTTGTTCCATGTCCAGTTCTAACTGTTGCTTCCTAACCTGCATACAGATTTCTCAAGAAGCAGGACAGGTAGTCTAGTATTACCATCTCTTGAAGAATTTTCCAGTTTGTTGTGATCCACACAGTCAAAGGCTTTGGCATAGTCAATAAAGCAAAAGTAGATGTTTTTCTGGAACTCTCTTGCTTTTTCCATGATCCAGAGGATGTTGGCAATTTGATCTCTGGTTCCTCTGCCTTTTCTAAAACCAGCTTGAACATCAGAAGTTCACAGTTCAGGTATTGCTGAAGCCTGGCTTGGAGAATTTTGAGCATTACTTTGCTAGCGAGTGAGATGTGTGCAACTGTGCAGTAGTTTGAGCATTCTTTGCCACTGCCTTTCTTTGGGACTGGAATGAAGACTGACCTTTTCCAGTCCTGTGGCCACTACTGAGTTTTCCAGATTTGCTGGCGTATTGAGTGCAGCACTTTCACAGCATCATCTTTCAGGATTTGAAACAGCTCAACTGGAATTCCATCACCTCCACTAGCTTTGTTCGTAGTGATGCTTCCTAAGGCCCACTTGACTTCACATTCCAGGATATCTGGCTTTAGGTGAGTGATTACACCATCATGGTTCTGTCTACCTAATATTTATATATCTGGGAATGTTCTATAGCATTCCAAAATGCTGTTCTTGATTTCTACAGCCAGTTTCAGGTTCATGTCCCTTTGCATTTCCTCAGTATTTTGTTTAGAACTTTCTTACAGGGCTTTTTTCCCCTCTGTATTTTATGATTTTTTGTATACCTATCCTATCTTTCCTATTAAAGTATAAATAAACAAGGTCAGAGATCTTAACTCATTTTGTATATCCTGCAGTAATTAACTGGGTCCTATACTGCAAGCACCCAAATTTTTGGTTAAGATAAATAATTATGATCTTGTCTGTCTCTTCATTTCCACCAACGATAGGGGGAGTGGCTGGAAAAACCAAAGACAAAAATGAAGAGGTACCAACCGTTAATCTCAGAAGTCTGCTTATCTGTGTATCTCTAAGCCACACAACGTTTATGCAAAAATTTGTGCCTCTCAAAATCTTCATACAATCGTATGAGGTCATTAAGAAAAACAGGATCACAGACTATCCTTGACAGGAGTTATCAGAGTCTTTAGACAAAAAGGATAAAATTTCCAAAGCTTTCTTTAGTTTTGTTCTAACTTGGTTATATACACATTTGCACAATCTCAAAGGCAGGACTGAACTCAGAAGAGCTGTGAGGGAAGGGCTGGGAAACAACTGGCAAGCTCAGAGTATGTACATACACCGGAATACTGGTGAGCAAATACCCTCCAGCAAAATAGGCAGCAACCACAAAAGGAATCTGAGTTTGGGAAAAAACTTTGGATCACTAGTACTTCTTACCAGACAAGCTAGAAAATGCCAACACATAACCATATTCATAAACTGACATGCTGCTGCTACTGTTGCTGCTAAATCACTTCAGTCGTGTCCGACTCTGTGCGACTCCATGGACGGCAGCCCACCAGGCTCTCCCGTCCCTGGGATTCTCCAGGCAAGAACACTGGAGTGGATTGCCATTTCTTTCTCCAATGCATGAAAGTGAAAAGTGATAGTGAAGTCACTCAGTCGTGTCCGACTCTTAGGGACCCCATGGACTGCAGCCTACCAGGCTCCTCTGTCTATGGGATTCTCCAGGCAAGAGTACTGGAGCGGGGTGCCATTCTTACCCCTAAAAGGACAGTAGGTAAGGGGCTGGGGAAAAAATAATTGAGGAAATCTAGGCCAGGAAGGAATATATAAAAGGCGAGATCCTCTTTGGAAGCAGAAGACAAATACAATTAAATGCAGTCAAAGACAGCGGGACAAAGTCAAAGGATAAAGGAAGAAAAACAAATACACAAAGGTCACAATGATCTCAAACACACGAAGACAGAATGGAATGTGTACATCAATGCCATCAAAAACAGAAGCTTGCAGTAATGTCCTAAAGCAAAGGATGTGGGTCCAAGGGAAGATGCCTTGTTGGACTTCCCGGCAGTTTTAAACAGTGTAGAATTGCAAAACAGAGCTGAGACAGGGCTATACCTTGGAACCACCCAGAGAAGGGAGGCTGCCGAGTTAATCTAATCGGGCTGTGATAAGAGACCCTTTGATCAGCTTGCTGATGCACAGCCAGCAAAAGAGGCAATGACGTCTTGGAAATCTTTCAGATTGATAGAAATGATCTTTGTATAAGTTTTGAACAATCCTCAAATAGAAATGTTCAGTTCAGTTCAGTTCAGTTCAGTCACTCAGTCGTGTCCGACTCTTTGTGACCCCATGAATTTCAGCACGCCAGGCCTCCCTGTTCATCACCAACTCCCGGAGTTCACTCAGACTCACGTCCATCGAGTCAGTGATGCCATCCAGCCATCTCATCCTCAGTCGTCCCCTTCTCCTCCTGCCCCCAATCCCTCCCAGCATCAAAGTCTTTTCCAATGAGTCAGCTCTTCGCATGACGTGGCCAAAGTACTGGAGCTTCAGCTTCAGCATCATTCCTTCCAAAGAAATCCCAGGGCTGATCTCCTTCAGAATGGACTGGTTGGATCTCCTTAAGTCCAAGGGACTCTCAAGAGTCTTCGCCAACACCACACTTCAAAAGCATCAACTCTTCGGCGCTCAGCCTTCTTCACAGTCCAACTCTCACATCTATACATGACCACAGGAAAAACCATAGCCTTGACTAGACGGACCTTAGTCAGTAAAGTAGTGTCTCTGTTTTTGAATATACTGTCTAGGTTGATCATAACTTTTCTTCCAAGGAGTAAGCACCTTTTAATTTCTTGGCTGCAGTCACCATCTGCAGTGATTTTGGAGCCCCCCAAAATAAAGTCTGACACTGTTTCCACTGTTTCCCCATCTATTTCCCATGAAGTGATGGGACCGAATGCCATGATCTTCATTTTCTGAATGTTGGCTTTAAGCCAACAGAAATGTTAGAATCAAGTGTTCTGATTAAACACGGCAGAATACACATCTCCCTATCCCTTACTCCTTCCTAAAACACCACTAGGAAGATGATGAAGGCCCGTAGCGGGATAAGGGAACAGTCAGTTCAGGAAGAGAGATGGCATTAAGAGTTGTCTCTAGAAATAACAATAAAATGATGGATTAACTGTTTAAAAAAAAAAAGGAAATGTAATCCTAGTAAACCAAGTGGTGAATAATATTTATGTAATCAAATAAGGCAAGTACTGAATGCTGATTCAGCAATAACAGAAGTAATACACTGGACACACAGTGCACAATGAGTATGAGATGGGAGATGAGAGGCAAGGATAAAGGGAGAAGCAGTTTGTGGTATCCAGGTGGCTGGGGAGGAATGAGTAAGAAGGAAAAATTCTAATCTTTTACAGTAGGAAATGAATAAACAACGTCTCATGTTGGGGGCCAAAAAAAGTCAAGAAGTACTGGTAAAACGTTACACAGAAAGAGGTAAACACCAGAAGAAAGGTTAAAACAGTTCAAAGAAGCGGTCTCTGCAGAAGAAGAGGACATTGCTTATTTTTGTTGTTGTTACAATCCTCACAGTAGTATTTGATTATTTAAAACAGATTCATTAATTTCATTTTAAAAATAAAAAAGTGAAGAGGAATGCTGACTCTCCAATGAAAACCAATATGCTCTGTATAATCTCTTGAGATTTAGTAGATCTAGACAAAAAGATCTACTGAAGGTGGAGACAAGCTGCCAGCACCAATAATTCTCTAATCTGTAGAGGAGTCTGCTTCTTCATTACCTGACACTTTCACCATCAGAGATGTTTGTGCGCTAGTCACGCAGTCGTGTCTGACTCTCAGCAACCCCATGGGCTGTAGCCCACCAGGCTCCTCTGTCCATGGGATTTCCCAAGCAAGAATACTGGAGTGGGTTGCCATTGCCTTCTCCAAGGGGATCTTCCTGACCCGGGGATAGAACCCATGTCTCCTGCACTGGCGGGTGGATTCTTTACCACTGCACCACCTGGGAAGCCGAAAGATGTTTATGCCCAGAAATATTTCTAAATTCTCAATGTTCCTTCTGTTTAGTTTCATCTACTATGTGCCAGATACTCATGCCACAAACTGGGGATGTAAAGAATTAAAAATAAAAATAAAAATAAATGTTCCTGATTTTAAAGACCTTATGAGTCCTATATGGGAAAAATACACATGAACAAATCATAATCTATGGGGCAGTCAGAGAAAGATTCTTAAAAATGCAACTCAGATCATGGGAGTGCAGATTGTTTGTGATAGAGCTGGTCAAGGAAGCCGTCTTAGTGACAGTCCTAGTTGAGCAAACTACTAGCAGACAAGAGAGCAAGCCAGGGGATCTCAGGCTGTCTAGTCCGATGCTAGTTGCCTGTCTCAACAGTACTTGGAACACAAGAAAGCACTGAGCGAACACATGCTGACCTGAGGTTCTGTCAGCAACCCCATATCGAAACACAACAAACTCTTTTCTATTAAAGCCACTTGGAAATAATCAGCTGCTTGTATCCCAAGTATCTTCAAGATTAGACGACAGCATCAGACTGGGATGCTATCTCACTACAGAGACCTTTCATTTTCCTCTAACTCCAAGAATGGCCAAGAGTGACTAATTTACAGAGGAGTGAGAGCATATGTGGTCTGAAAACTCAATTCTTTGGGCCATGCCAAAAGACAGTTAATTTCTGGCCTCTTCTCTCTCTGAAGCTGCTAACTAAGGCATGTGGGAAGCTTTATATCTAGACTCTCGTAGCTTCCAGTGACTGAAAGATGTTCTATGGGTTACTGCTTTTGAAGAGCATATGGCTCAGAACAAGGAGATACAGGACTTTCCTGGTGGTCCAATGGTTAAGAATCTGCCTGCCACTGCGGGGGACATGGATTGAATCCCTGGTATGGGAAGATTCCACATGCTGTTGGGCAGCTGAGTTCATGCGCCACAACTACTGAAGCCCAGGCACCCTAGAGTCCACCAGGGGCAACAAGAGAAACTGTAACAGTGAGAAACCCGCCCAGCACAGCCAGAGAGGAGCCCCTGCTCACTGCAACCTGAGAAAAGGCCCTGCTGCAACGAAGACCCGGCACAGCCAAAAATACATAAACAACTTTTACAAGAACAAGGAGATATGTACCTGCCACATCCTCATTTCCCCCTTGTCTCTCACAGAGAGAGCATCTTGAGGCCCTGGATATGGTCTCAACCTTTATTAAGATACGAATTTCACAAGCCTGGCCCTTAAAAATCAGATAAAATTTGGCTTTGGTGTAAAGAAACAACAATCAGTTCCAATAATGGTGTGTTTAAGTGACTTTCAAGGGTACTTTTGACACATCAGATTTTTGTCATATAGTAAGTTTAAAATCCAGCCCCTATGGTAACAGTGAATTAAGCTATGTTTATTACCCCAAACTGTCCTTACTCAATTTCCACCAAGTATTTTCTTCAACCTTGTGTTCTCATCCCTATTTCCCCATTTTTCCTGTTAGACTGGTTTTTTTTTCTGAAGTCCTACTTTAAAGATTTATGTAACATTTGAAAAAAAAAATCTAAAATATACATAAATATGCACCCCAAGATAACTCCAGATCAATTCTGTACAGAAAAATCACTCACTAAATTTTTAGATAAGCATGTGCACATAACTGTTCTAGCAGTACAATGCTGCAGGCAGTATTAATTTTTTCTTTCAAGAGACATTAGTGGAGAATGTTACTTTTATACACTATACTCAAGGAGCCACCCTCAGTGGAGCACCTCACAACTACAAACGATGAAACCCAACAAGATGACAGTGTTTGAAAGAGGTTGAATCCCTCTAGAAGTAAGAAGTAGCACACTCCTACTAAAAGTGTTAAACTGACTTTCATTTCATTTAATTCTAGTCAATAAGCTTAAAATCTGGGCTTCCCAGAGGCTGAGCGGTGAAGCATCTACATGCAGTGCAGGAGACTCAGGTTCGACCCCTGGCTTGGGAAGACCTCCTGGGGTAGCAAATGGCTACCCACTACAGCATCCTTGCAGGGAACATCCCATGGACAGAGGAGCATGGGAGGCTACAGTCCACAGCGCTGTAGAGAGTTGGACATGACTGAGAATGCATGCATGCAGGCATAAAATCTTCATTAAACCAACATCATATAAAAAAAAAAACCACAAACTTAATACCTCCTTCAAAATCTACAAAGATATATGAGGTAAAAACGTCGAAGGGTAATCTTTTCTTTTCCTAAACAACCTGTATGACATAACCAGCCCTACAAACAATCCATTTCTGGGAAAGATTAACAGGTTTAAGAACAAAGGTGGGAAAAGTGATACATGCAAATTAAGAGTTTTTTACCACTAAGAAACTCTGATTAAAATATGTAACTATTGCAAGATGAACTTCGGGAAGAAGGAAATTGAACTGAGAGGAAACAGTCATATATGCAAAGGAACAGTGAACAAAAAAACAGATATTAACTACTATTAACTACACAAGTGGATCACAGTAAACTTTGGAAAATTCTGAGAGAGATGGGAATACCAGACCACCTGACCTGCCTCTTGAGAAATCTGTATGCAGGTCAGGAAGCAACAGTTAGAACTGGACATGGAACAACAGACTGGTTCCAAATAGGGAAAGGAGTACGTCAAGGCTGAATACTGTCACCCTGCTTATTTACCTTATATGCAGAGTACATCATGAGAAACGCTGGACTGGAAGAAACACAAGCTGGAATCAAGACTGCTGGGAGAAATATCAATAACCTCAGATATGCAGATGACACCACCCTTATGGCAGAAAGTGAAGAGGAACTAAAGAGCCTCTTGATGAAAGTGAAAGAGGAGAGTGAAAAAGTTGGCTTAAAGCTCAACATTCAGAAAACAAAGATCATGGCATCCGGTCCCATCACTTCATGGGAAATAGACGGGGAAACAGTGGAAACAGTGTCAGACTTTATTTTGGGGGGCTCCAAAATCACTGCAGATGGTGACTGCAGCCATGAAATTAAAAGACGCTTACTCCTTGGAAGAAGAGTTATGACCAACCTAGATAGTATATTCAAAAGCAGAGACATTACTTTGCTGACTAAGGTCCATCTAGTCAAGGCTATGGTTTTTCGGGTGGTCATGTATGGATGTGAGAGTTGGACTGTGAAGAAGGCTGAGTGCCAAAGAATTGATGCTTTTGAACTGTGGTGTTGGAGAAGACTCTTGAGAGTCCCTTGGACTGCAAGGAGATCCAACCAGTCCATTCTGAAGGAGATCAGTCCTGGGATTTCTTTGGAAGGACTGATGCTAAAGCTGAAACTCCAGTACTTTGGCCACCTCATGCGAAGAGCTGACTCATTGGAAAAGACTCTGATGCTGGGAGGGACTGGGGGCAGGAGGAGAAGGGGACGACCAAGGATGAGATGGCTGGATGGCATCACTGACTCGATGGATGTGAATCTGAGTGAACTCCGGGAGTTGGTGATGGACAGGAAGGCCTGGCGTGCGGCGGTTCATGGGGTCGCAAAGAGTCGGACACGACTGAGCGACTGAACTGAACTACACAGAACAATAATAACTAATAATTGAGGGGGTATGTAGACAAGGAGGTACTAAAAATGCATTTGTTCTTAAAGTCCTCGTGCTGTTTGGGAGGAGAATTAAGGTTCTAATTGTGACTTGATTTTGAACAGGCATGTTCTCCAACCACAGTAAATGGAGAAACACTCACCTTTGTAAAGAAAACTGAAAACCTAAGCATCTGACTCAGGAAATTTAGAAAAGGAGTGCAAGGAAGGAAAAACATACAGAAGCTGAAAATGATAAATGAGAAAATAAAGACCCACTAAAAAGAAGATCAACAAAATTAAAAGCTTGTTCTTTGAAATGACACACATCTGGGAAGACTGATCAAGAGAAAAAAGAGAAGAGATAAGAGTTATACACAAACAAAGCAAAGGCTTTAAAAATAAAAGAGAATACTGTCATTAACAATAAATTTGAAAACTTATACAAAACAGAAAAATTCCTAGAAAAATTAAACTTACAGAAACTGACTCACGAAGAAGCGGAAAATGTAACTTGGTAATAGGCAAGAGGTGGGGAATGAAGAGACTGCTGAGATGACTTTTAAGCCTAGATGTTGGGCTTATGAATGGGAGTTCCATTCACTCAGAAGTGGAAACTAGAAGTCTGGGAGATGCTGGATAATGTACTAATAATTTTGTGTGAATGTACACATGTAGGGAGGGGAAGGTGCTGTGGTACAGGTGGTATGAGCATAAGTCATACATAACATTTAATGGCTATGTCTGGATAGGTTGGAATGAAGGTTCCTTTAAGATATATAAATGGAGTTGTTAAATATGCAGTTGGATCTATGATCAGGAGTTCAGGAGAGATCTGAGTTGAAGACACATATTTGGGAGTCATCTATAAATGATCATTAAAGCCACAGGGATGGCTGAAAAGCTCTAGAGAGATGTAGCACTGTTTCTCCATACCAGCAACTGCAGCATCACCTGGGAACCTGACACAAACGCAAATTCTCAAACCTCAACCTGGACCAACTGCATCAGAAACGTTGAGAAGTGACAGGGTCCTGAAATCTGTATATACAAGAAGTCCTCCAGTGATCCCAATGCAGGCTGAAGTTTGAGAACCATGGCTGTAGAGTGAGATGTCAAGAGGGCTTGAGGCTTTGCCTTGAGAATTCCAAGATTTAACAGAAGAGGAGGAGCCTGCAAAGACGACTAGCAGCAACAAGAAGAGGGGAGTGAGAAAATGCGGAGAGTGTTTCTAAAGAAGTGTTTCAAGAGGTAGAGTGGCAAGGGACTGGGACAGGCTGAGAAGCGAACAGCTGCTGAGAAAACAGGGATAATAAGCAGAGACAAGTTCTCAGCAGTCTGATCATAAAGGAGAGATAGGGTAAAGGTGGAAGGCGCAGACTAAGGACGATTTTTTTAAAGAGAAGAGTAATGAGCACGCTGATCTGCTGGGGTAAGAATCTGGCTCAGAGGGAGAGGGTGACTGCACAGGAGCGTCGGGGAACTGACAGCAGTGGCACACCAAGGGGGCGATGCAGCTGTCCGCCTCAGTGGGAGCAGATTTCTACTACTCGCAGCATTTACAATTGCTATCCATGGTGATAAGAAATGGCAGACCAACTTTTTGTTGGCTATATCACCACTTTTCAAGTTTCTACAGACACTGCAGCCCTCACTGCCCGCACCAGGGTGGCGCACCCCCACTGCCCTGTGCTTGGTGTCACTGGGTGATGGAATACGGTTTCTGAAAAGGGAGGAGGGGAGGGGATCCAAAGCACTGGTGGAAGGACTGACCCTGGCTAGGATGGAGAGATCTCCTTTTAACCAGAAGGCAGGAGGTCATAAACATGATGGGCACTAATATGGTGAGTTTGAAGTTCTGATAGCAGGAAGCTGAAAGAGCTGCCATCAAATGACTTCTATTTCCCCCATGAGATCTCGTGCACAACCATCCCCACTGTGAGATGCCATGTCACACTCCCTTGGCCTGCTTTAATCCCTTGGCCTGCTTTAATTAAACATCTGATTTGTCAAATCCACGCTCACTAAGCAACCTTCTATATGTGATCAAGCTCCCCATATAGGCCTGCCCGTGGGGCAAGAATGTGCTGACCACAGAGACTAGAGTGTGTCTCAGTGGTTTCTCACAGTAAATTGATAAACTGGTTTTTGAACATGATTTAGTTTCTATATAACCTGACTACAAAGAGCAGACAGAGCATGGTCCTTTTTATAGTTACATTCCTTATTGAGTTATTTTCTCAGGATCTGATTGCTTCTGCACAAAGTGACTACAGTAAATCTCTGGGCCTACAGAGGCATGGGCCAGATCCATAATTAAGCAGCCAATCAGAGGACTCCCCTTCTGTGACAGGCCTTGCTCAGCAAAAGCTGGCTTTTCATTAGCTGTCACTGGCCTGATTTCTACCTCTTTTCTCTCAATTCATTTCTACATCCATCTGTTCATTAAGATACTTTAAACTGACTATCTAGGCATTGACCTACTAGTTTTTACAGGGAGGAATTTCCAAAAATAGTGCAGGAAATAACACAAGGACGTTGGTGAAATCTATTGGTATACCACCATTATTCATTTATGTATTCCATTATTCATTCAACAAATATTTACAAGCTATATACCTTGTGCAAGGCTTAACATTAGAACCATGGGGGCTCCAGAGTCCTCAAGGGATTTATAATCCAGAAATAAAAGCAATGATTATTAGTTCCACAAAAAACAGTCATGTGGAAACAGACTCTGATTGCAGGGGGGAAATGAGAAATAAAGAAAAAATTCCTCATAGTAAAAGTGATTAAAGTAGAAACAGGCCATCAGAGGAAATCCTGGATGCTGAGTAACTTCAAAAATATGATGACTTAGAAACAGACAGCCTTGCCTAGAGGCAAAGGTTCCAGCAACCCGTCTGGAAATAAGCACAAAAGTGACTCAGGACATTCTGATATATAAAGAACATGCCAGTCTTTCTGCACAAGTCAGGCTGCAAAAAGGTTTATTTAGGGTTCTCATCCCCAAATCCCCAGGTGCTGCAATCTTTGGTTTCTTCTGCAATACCGAATCTGTCCCTCCTTCTCATCTTTGCCTCCCTTGCTTCTCTCCATCACAGTTCATACTCAAGCATTAGAAGCGGTTTTTCTATGACCTAGAATCTTCTGCCATTGAATCATGTCAGCGACACACAGACACAGTGACTACCACCCAAGCTCTGTATGAATGATTTGATGACCTTGGGTATTTTTTAAGTGCCTACCACACAGCAGATGCTCAATTAAGATTCATTTCCTCCTTTCTTTCCTTCCTTTTTTTTCCCTTCCCTGGTGAGGAAGGGAGGGAAAAAACAGGAACCAACAAAAAAGACACATCTCCAGTAAGATAGCATTCATTAGTATAAAAATACTGAGAAGGTTTAAAACCACTTCTCATTACCTACCTTGTGTCTGTGGGATGTAAGGAGACAGGAGTTTTGACCTTTTCTTTTCATATCCCTTCTGTGTGATGTCCCCTAAAATAGCAAGAACAGAAATAGGTTACTCATTATTCTTACTCTGTGGCTGTTCACTGTAAAAATAAAATTAATTACAGAGTGTTACAGAATTACCACATAGAGAGTAGGGGGAAAAAAATGTATGGTTCTTTGCCAAGGATTTTGCTATGTGTGATTTCCCACAGGCTTGGAGCTGACTTCTTGTGGAAAAATTGCAGGGCTGGTCCCTCCCTACACCAATCTAGCGGCGCAACATGCTACATTCCATGTCAGAGATCCCCAAGTTCCTAGGCACCCCTTGTTTCCATGGCATTTAAGATATACTAAAATGGAATGTGCCAAGGCTAGCAGACAAACGATCTTCTTTCTCTCCAAGGTTTCGCTTTGACCAAATGAATGCAATTGACTTGGGAGGTATTCAATTACACAGCTATACAGAACCACATAAAATCACAAGTCTAGTTAAGGGGAGACGTCAAGGTTCAGGCACCGGGATGGGATTTCTGAAAGGCCCTTCTGCACCCTAGGACCTGTGCTGGAACCCAGAGCTGGAATTCCCACATCTTCTCCACTTGGTTCACTGGTTTGTATTTTTGATTACGTGTATGTCTTTTTCACAAGGTTAAATGGAAAAGGATACGTGAAGCACACAAAAAAGTACATACATGGTAAATGCAGTAAGGATAAAACTGATTAACAGAGGAGAAACTATGGCGCTGAAGACTTCAAGAAATCTGCTTCATCCCAAAGAAAGGGTAGAAAATGGATGGGCAGAGAACAGGGTTAAAAGGACCAGGAAATCAGCAGGAGAACAAAGGGACATTCAAGGGACAGTGAGTAATTCAAAGCTGGGGGAATAAATATATCCGGTGAATAAATATATGTGATGGTGGGCGAGGAAGCCCATACTGATGGATACAGAGATCTGAACTCATGGGTGCTGAACGTCAGATATGTCGGTCTCAGAATCTGACTGATGGAGCAGATGGGGGAGATGAAGCAGGGCTCACTGCACAGCTTAATTGGAGGAGAAACATTCGCAGATCATAGAGTGTAGCAAGTTCACTTTTTCTGAGGAATGTGGAACAAAGGGTAAAAGCCAGAGAGAGAAGTGCTGGCCCTGCTGCTACTAGAGTGATCTGGGCAAGATACTAGCAGCTTAAATCAAAGACAGAGGCAGACGGGATGAAAAGAAGTGACAGGATTAAGAGAGACACTAGGGAGAAAAACTGAGTAGGATTTGATGACTGTTTCAGAGTAGGATGGAGGTTTCTGGCTTGAGCAACCAGGCAGATGGTCATGATATTCTCTGACAGAGATATAACCCAAGAACTGGGTTGAAGAAGATAAGCGTTGAGCTCATTAGGAAAAGTCTATCGACACACAAGAGAAAATGTCCAATCAACAGTTGGCTATATGAATCTAGAACTTTGGAAAGAGATACAGATTTGGAACTATAAGCATATAGATGAAAAAATACAATCTCCGGAGAAATGTGATTTCTATCGAAATTCAGATTCATCAACTGCACTTCTAGGAATTTATCCAATGATAAAATTCACAGAGGTGTACAAAAATCAACATAAGAATATTCCCTGAGTTATTCTTTGAATGGACACACTGGAAGGACTCTAGACACTTATGTTATAGACCATCTGTATCAGTGGCTTTCAAATCGGAATGGCTCTACCCTCAAGGGGACGGGTTCAATCCCTGGTCCAGGAAGATTCCACAAGACTTGGAGCAACTAAGTCCATGCGCCACAACTACTGAGCCCACAGGCCTAGAATCCATGCTCTGCAACAAGAGAAACCACCACAATGGGAAGCCCGACCACCGCAACTAGAGAAAGCCTCCATGCAGCAACAGAGACCCAGTACAGCCAATAAATAAATAAATAAAACAATTTGAAAAGAAAAAGAGCCTGTTCAGCTTCTTTAAAAAAAGAAAATAATGAATGGTTCTGTAGGTATATATTTGTTAATATGATAAGATGGTCACATTACATAACAGAAAAAAAGGAACTATACTAAACAGCTTATGCAGCATATTCAGTTTTGGGACTAAAAATATTTTTATACACAGAGGTATACACAGAAAAAGAAAATCTAAATTTTAAACACCAAAATGTTAACAATGGTTAGCTAACACTTGTAAGATTATTATAAATTTCAGCTTTGTCAATTTTGCTTGCCTGTCTTTTATAATTTTTCTACAATGAGCATCCATTATTTCAAGAAAGATAAAGATTTTTAAATTGCAATCATGACTACTTACTAGACTGTACAAATTTAACCACAGTGGCCCTTCATCTCTGCTTTCCTAGTGAAATAAGAGAAACCCACAGTGCATTTTTGTCAATAAAAACCAAGCCTTGTCAAATTAGCAAACTGAAGAGTTTAGGTCATCTCTAACAATGTACAAAACTAGCAGGGATGTGGGAGCCTACCAAGGAAACCTTCCTAAGAAGCAGGAAATCATGTCTTTCATTGAAAAAGAAAACAAGCGTTCTCCTGTCCTCTTCCGCACTCTCAAGCTCTCCAATCTCCACTACATACACACTCTCTCTCTCTCTTATTCACTCACTCACTCACTGATTCGCACACGCCACTCCCTTAAGGGCACAAAGACCTCTTCTGCTGCCTCAGAACACATCTGATAGAGTAAAAAGCCTCTGAAAGCTTTCTTCAGTGCTTTGACTGCCAGCCATTCACTGTCAGTAACTGACAGACTTGTATCTTGGGACATTAATCAACTACCAACCATCCCGAGTTGTGAACAAAGTCAATCAAGAGAGTCTGATTCAGCCATGCCAATTAGCTCCATTCGTTCCATAAACAAGAAAAGACACTGGAGAGCCCCAGGAGAAGACACACTGCAGAGAGAAGTGAGGACTCCGGAGACAGCACTCGCCAACGCCCCCTTCCTCTTCTCTGGCACAAGACCTGCGCAAAAGTCACCTCCTCTGTGACACTTGCCTCCATGCGTCAGCCACTTCCTCCTGGTGGCCCCTTCAGCTCTGCACACACTTCTGTAATGCCCAGGGAGAGAAATTTAGTGAACCAGAAAGTTTACTGAAACCTGACAGCTAGACCTCTAAGCTGGCCAGAGAAGCAAGAGAGGGCTAAACAGTACGTAAATCACTGGGCACCGAAGCGGAAGGCACTCTACCACATAGCGATGTATCCCACAGCCAGAGGGCGAGACCAGACAGAGGGAATTCAGTTATCCCACATAACTGAATTTGTTACCCACACGGCTGTCATTGCCTCCTCCAGTCTGTGCTCTTATCACTCTCACCACCTGCTGCTAAGCACTTTTCGGTGCACTAAAGCAATGCTTGCTAAACTATCCCAATTTCTAAAAATCACCCGAGGAACGTGTAAAAATACAAATTCCCAGGCCCTTCCCTTGAAGATTCTGATTCACTAAGTCTGGATTAAGACCCAGATACCTGCTTTTCTAACAAGTGCCTTCCAATGAGTCCTAAAGATCAGGAAGTTTGCCAATGGCTGCACGAAAGAATGCTGGAGCATGCTGGGCGGTTCCACTGACAATGTAAGGAGGGTGTGTGAGGAGAAGGCCGTCTGGGCAACACGGCCTCGAGGGAGAGCATGGAGCCCGGGGAGCTCACAGACACTAAGTCACATCACAGGCATTCTTACAACAGATTTTTGGCCATCTGGCATACGAGCAAAAAGGAGTGCCGTAACTATACCTGTATAAAATTTGCATTAAAATGGCACAAAGCTAAGTTAAACCTGTTGTTCAAGTTTTTTGAGTACTGAACAAATATAGGGAGGATTAGCCTTCCCCTCCTACTGGGGTAACGTATTAGTATTTCTCCACCAACATGAACACTCAGAAGAGTAGCCCCTTCCTGCGGTCTAGAGGCACGAAGGCACCAGGCCTGATGAGACAGTGACCCAAGACTGTCCAGATGCTTCAGCACCACCACAGTCTCGAGCCAACACCAGACCTATGGAAAGACGGGTGTCAGGGGTGCAAGAGAAAGGAAATAATATGTTCCCAACTTCTCTGCTTGCCACCTGGGATCAGTGCAAGTGGCTTGGCATGGGCAGCCCACAGATGATCTCCAAGCAGACCGACAGAGGGCCTGAGAGGAGGCGGGTGTGCACCTGCCAGGCAACCAAGCCTCTTCAAGGCCAGTGGTGATAGGAGGAATCGTCCCGCAAGTCAGTTAGCTGTTCGAGGGGAGTGTATGTTTACACTGGTGGGGCGGCAGCACGCTGTGGTTCAGCACCTACGAGCTAGACACAGCTGCACCTGCAGCACAGCCTCACCACTTCCTGGCTATCTGACTCTAGACAAGTTCCACTTAACCTCTAGATGAGTCTCAATTTCCATGTCTGCAAAGTGGGGAAGAACAGTATCTACCTTGCAAAGTTTTTATCTGTGACTAAAAGTATTCAGTATGGGCTCTCGGTAACTGACAATTCCAAAAGCCACAAACATTTACTGAAAGCCTACCCTACTAGCTAGGTAGGGTCTCGGGCGAGCAACTGTGTTCAAAGAGGAGACACAGGAGACAGGCATCACTAATTCTCCACAGTATGGAGGGGGCTGTGGGAGAAGGAAGGGTTGTGTTCTCTGCTTGGGGAGGGAAAGGCACGTTGGACAGAGCAGTGGCATGCGGTTTGGGTCTGGGCTTTCTAATAGCAGAACTAGGACCTGAACTTGTAAAGATGCAGTCACTTAGCGGTTCACTGGTTTTCCTCCGCTGTGTGGCTATGGCCATGTTTGGCAGTTCCTTTATGATTCTCATCTCCCAGAGAGAGCAGAGCAATGCTAAGTAGTTCTCACAGATGACCTTGGGCAGCACCCCGAGCAATTAGGTGCTAAATAAACACAGGGCCTGAGAAATTCTGGAGGGCCACCAAGTCAGATGTATATAGGGTGTTGTTGGACAGAGAGCAAGAATTACAGCTCCCGCCATAATCTCTTTCTGTTCCAAAGGAAATAAAAAGGGATGTGCCATGCAGCCCAGCCTCAAAGTCACACCTACTCAGTCAGAGGGGGTAACAGCTGGGGGAACTGGAAGATGCTGTAAAAAAAATATTTTTGAGCACTGAATGAATGATACAGAGTGTTAAGAAAAGATGAATAGAACAGTGTCCATGTCTTCAAGAAGTTCCAGGTCTAGGGACTTCCCTGGTGGTCCAGTGGCTAAGACTCCACACTCCCAATGCAGGGGGGCAGGGTTAATCCCTGGTCAGGGAACTAGACCCCACATGCCGCAACTAAAGATCAAAGATTTCATGTGCTGCAACCAAGATCCCACACAGCCAAATAAATAAATATTAAAGGAAAAAAAAAAAAAAAACAAGGAAGTTCCAGGTCTAAACAAATAATTACAATAAAAGTGACAGGGAAGACACTAGAGATTAAAATGTACAAAGTTCTATGTGAGTATGAAGGAAATAATGGTAATAAAACATAATTATAATATTCAACAAAGAATAAGCACATAGCAACAACACTCATCAAGGGCTTACTATATGTATCAGGCTCTGTTAGAAGAGGCTCAGGCAGTTTTATCAGCTGCTATTACCATCATTCCCTATGTTATAGGTGAAGATACTGAGACACAGCAAGTTTAAGCAACGTGAGCACAATCATACCTAATAAGTGCTAGGATCAGGAACTGAACTCAGAGAGACTTGGCTCCAGGAGCCCCCTCTTAAACACAACAGTGCACTCATTTTCAGAAAGAAGTTCCAAATTCAGCTTGAGAGAGATTGGGACGACTTCACAGAAGTTGCTCTTGGGCTGGGTCTTGAAAGATGACAGAGAGACAGACACTGAGGGTGAAGACACGACTTCTCAAACCCTCAACTGTGAAAGAGAACAGCATTCCTGGAGCAGCAGGCAGATATGTAAAGTTGTAAATTCAATCTCCCATGAACCAGGAAGGAAAACGGCCTTACTGCTGCTCCTGCAGGCCCAGGCAGACGGGAGGATCAACATGGGATCCTCAGACGCTTGAAATTTAGGACTGATATTTATCTCATGGCTCATCAGTTTACTTCCCTCCTCATTAAATGCCTCTGTATAATAAGGCCATCATTCTAAATTTTCAAAATATTCTGACAATTCATTTAATCTGCCATAAAGTCCTCTTCAATAAACAGGAAAGGTGTTACCTTTATGACAGAAGAAGAAACTGAGACATGAAAAAATAAAAGTCTTGGATAAGGATATATAGCTAGACTAGAACCTAGGTCTGTGGTCTTTTCTTAGTGTTCTTTGTCCATTGTTCATTTGTAGGTGGTCCCCCTATCAGATGCAATAAAAGTATAAAACTAACCTATTGTTCATAAAATGAATAGCATGGGATAAACAACTTTTATGACTCACTCCAAAACATACATAACTTTCAAGAAGGCATTAAATACCACTACCACCACCACCCTGCCTGCAACAGAGCTCTGGGTGAATTGTCTTTTTTAGTCATTTTTAAAATGAGAGCCAACTGGAGAAAATGTCCACATGCCGTTTAAAAAAAAAAAAAGTCAGCAAGAAGTGATTACACATTACTAAATACTCAGCGAAGGGAGAGTGGGGCCTCCCTGTTTTGTTAAGGAGTAATTAGGAGAGAGAGAAATGAGAGACTGAGAGAAAAAAGTTCTGGAGTCATCACCTTCAAATCTGTACCTGTATCTAAAACCTATTCTATCCTCTACATGTAAATCTTTGACCAGGAAGGTTGGCTATGTTGGCTGTGACCGGAGACGGGGAGTGGGACTGGGGTTATGGCTATTAGGGATATAAGCACACACATAGAGAGAAAGAGCCAAAATGCAGCCAAGAATGTGAATGAGGTCAATCTTAGCAAAACTGAAAAAGGCAGAGGCTTGGATCATGTCCAGGGGACACTGGCTAGAAGACAAAGAAAGTTTTCTATTATTAAATTTTACCATGTTCTTCTTACAATGACAATTCCATTCAATCAATTATATGTACCAGCCACCATCCTCCAAACATCCTCCTTTCAGAGGTAATATATAAAGGTTCACACACACACAGAGTAAGGGCTCATCGTCAAAGAAAACAATAGCCTTACCCCTTAAGCCAAATATAGGGCATTTTGGCCTTTATCTTCCCCTACCAAGTGGCCAAGAAGACTCCAAAGAATGTGAAACCCTAAATTACTTTTAAAACTCTCTGAAGTTTCTTTTTACAAATAGGGAGGACTATTCTTATATTGAAGGGAGGGTGAAAAGATAACAATATTTTCATAGTCTAGCCAGAAATAAACTGGTAAAATAGTTCAATCTGCTGGAAGATGAGAATTTTTATTTTATCTATTTAACAATTTTTCTTTTGGGGAAAAAAAATCAGTGATAAAATATTCAAAGATTAGTTCGCTCTTCTTTTAACTTTGCTAATCTTACAAAAGATTTTCAAAAGAATTTAACTTCAGGACATTCAAATTCCCACTCTCAGATGTCCTCTCACCTCATTTAGGAGAGTAACTAGACATTTTCCACATCAGAAACTTGAGAGTAAGCCCAGACTGCTTTCTCCCAAAACTCAAATCATAGAATTGTTTTGGCTGTTTTCTAGGTCAAATATATATGACTTCTTACAGATGGTATTTCACCTAAGGCACCATGCAAGTTCAAACAAATAAAAAGCAACAGAGTGAAACCCTTGAAATGCACTGAGAAACCGAACTCTTAAGTCTACGACATCATCGGGCAGCTGGCTAAAGTAATTCATCTAATGCAACAGGTATGTTTGCGTGTCCATCAGAAAAACTATGTCTGCAAATAAGAAATTTGCTATCCAAACGACCTGAATGTTTAAGCAGGACTGGACGGGGAGGAAGCCCTGAGACGGTTCAGCTGGTAGAAAAAGCACAGGGTTCGGCGTGAGGCAGACCTGGACCTGGGTTTGGACCCTCAGTCTGCCGTTTACCAGCTCCTTGACAAGTTACTGAACAACTCTGCCTCAGTCTCATAATAGCAAAACTGGAATAACTCCTACCTTGAGTGCTTATGATGAGTCCTGAATGAGAAAATACATGCAAAAGTTCCTGGCACACAGCACACATTCAACTAGTTTTATGTGACGCCACCCCAGCCCTAGCCCCACCCTTAAGTCCTAACAGTAGCTTTACCCTTAAAAGGGTGATTTAGGAAATTCTGGGTTGGTAGGTTCTCTTAAAAAAAATTTTTTTTTTTTTAAAGGAGAGCGTACATTAAGTGTCTTCCCAGGTGGAGCCAGCGGTAAAGAACCTGCCTGCCAATGCAGGAGACGTAAAAGACGAGGGTTTGATACCTGGGTTGGGAAGAGCTCCAGGAGGAGGGCATGGCAATCCACTCCAGTATTCTTGCCTGAAGAATCCCATGGACAGAGGAGCCTGACGGGCTACAGTCCATAGGGTTGCAAAGAGTCAGATACAACTGAAGCGACTTAACACACAGACAAAGACACGTGGTGGCACAGTTCTACACCCTTAGCAGTAGGAGCCAATAAAGTGAGTGCCTTTGGGCGCTGAAAGTTTAAAAGAAGGAAAACTGACATCAAAGAGGAGGTACAAATATCAAAACTAGAAATAAGCAAATTAGTTCAAAGAAATACATGTAAATAAACAGTGCCAAAATGCACAATACAGGACCACATGCATCTGACTACGGATGTCATAGTTTTAATTTAGGCCTCAAACTGCAAATGCCTAGTGGGGGAAAAGACAGGAACAAAAGATAATTTTCTTTATAGCTTCTTCTTTTCCCTGATTTTTATCTTTAATCTTCCTCAGAAAATTAGAAAACAGTTTCTTACAAGCGTAGCTAGGCATATTCAATTACTCTGCCTTTATTCTAGCATCCATGAGAATGACTTCTTTTAAAACTAGGCAGTAAGTAATAACAGCTATGCTGTTCATTGACTCTAAATTAAACAGTGCATGGTGCCAGGCATTCTTTATCAGTGGTGCAGATAAAATTAACAATGAATCAAAAATCTAAGTATGTCCTCTGCCAAGTACAGAAATACAGTGAAAATTTCTAAATAGGAAGAATTTTGTAGGTAGCCAGTTCATACTGCTCTGGAAACCAAAGATGCACAGGAAAAAATATAAGTAGAGAGAATAAACTAAGCAGCTTGTTTGATCTCAGATTCCAGGTGTCAGAAGGCTTATATTTTCCTCCAAACTAGCTCTCTGGTCCTGCGCAAGCCAGGTTCCATATCTGCAGAAATTAAGGATAAAACGAGCTCTAAAGCCTGGTCAACATTCAATGAATGCCACTCGCCTGGCGCTGCTATGTGCGACAAGGCAAAACGAGGGAAGGAATCGAGTAGGCAACAGGACAGATGAGCTCTGGGAACGACAGATACAGCCTCACAATTGGTGTAGGAGGTGGGAGCTGAAAGCGCGGGTGTGAATGATATCATCAGAGGGAGTGCAGTGTGAAAAGAGAAGGCCAAAAAAGGAATCCTGGAGAAAACTAACATTTAAAGAATGGGTAGAGGGGAAAGGGATGATACTGGGACACAGCAGGGAGGCCAGGAAGGAACTGGGGGAAGGAGGAGCGGGGGAGAGGGAGAGTGAGAAGGAGAAGATGAATAAGGCACACTGTCACAAACGTAAAGACAGAATCAGAAAACACTTGCTCGAGCTGGCAACTAGATGACCAGTAGTGGCCTAATTAAAGGAACCTGAGGACGACAGTTATTCAGAGTACTAACGGGGAGACCAGCAGTGAAGTGAGGCCAGCAAGATTTTTTTCTTTCAATATGCTTTGTTATAAAGTGAACAAGATAGGGAGCAGTAACTACAGGAGGCTAGAGTTCAGGAGAGGGATGGGCCCATCTTGAAGATGGACAAATTCATATATTACAGAGAAAGAGCTATTAGAAAGAGAGTGAAAAACACTCAACCCACAACAATCAAGAACTTCCAACCTGCAAAGCACTCCTTTAGAGGAACAGGACAGAAGAGGACAGATGTGGTCCCGAAATGTAGAGTCATGGTCATGAGTCCCCCAGCACAGAGAGATACCCAAATAACAATGACATAATGAAAGACTTAATCGCCAGCTTGATAAGGGCTGCACAGAAGTCGTTCAGGGGCTAAGAGGGCTCTGACAGGTTTCAGCAGGCATGTTGCTCAGCACAAACTTACAGACAGGTCTGCATGCCAGACCTGACCTAGTCTGGGCACCTGGACAAGACTGCTCTGAGGAAGTGAGTGACATTTAAGCTGAGATATTTAAAAATAAATAAATACACTTAAATATTTTGAAAATGACACAGGAGCTGGCAGGACAGGCAGTGGGCTCGCAGCAGTGCGAAGTTCATCCCTTGAGAAGACCTTGAGAGGGACACATCTGGGAGGGGGCACAGCTGAGAGCCAGCTCACCTGGTGGGGGGCTGGGGGTATGGTAGGGGGTGGTGAGGTAGCGGAGGCAGCAGGGTCCAGATCCTGCAGGGTCCTGGAGACCACGAGAGGGTTCAGGGGTTTCATTATAAATGAGAGAGAAGGGCTTTCAGCAGAAGGGTAACATGATCAAACATAGCCAAGTAACTGACAAGGACTGAAGCTCCTGAAAGGATCAGAAGGAGGAAGAGTCAGAGTTGGGAGTAGAGGTGCCTCATGGCTCAATCGATACTGGGACTAGGGTCTGTGTCCTTGATCTGGGTGCTTCCTGAGTTTGGAGGGTTATCCTCTGCCCTCTGGCTGACTGGCAGGGCTTAGAGGAGCTGGAAACTCTGAAGCAGTCACCTCAAACAGACAACAGCCTTTTTAATCCCTCTGTATTCAAATATTATCATTTTCTGTGCCTGTCAGGATGCACTAAAGATTGGAGGCGCTATAGGACTTTAATGATATCTCATTCTTGAGAAAAGAGATAAGGATGGATAAGTAAATACAGTTATTGAGGGAGTGCTGGAGGTGGGGTAAGGGGCAAAAGACAAAGAGGCTCTGGTCTGATGATCTCTAAATTTCTGAGTAGCAGTCAAAATAGAGGAGTTGGTGATGGACAGGGAGGCCTGGCGTGCTGCGATTCATGGGGTCACAAAAAGTCGGACGCAACTGAACTGAACTGAACCTATTTCCTCCCTCCCCTCTACTTTCAATTAGTATTAATAATAATACATGCAAAGTTCTTAGTTCCTAGCACAGAGGAAGCACTTAATAACATCTGCTACTCTAACGGCAAATTCTAACAGAGATGGGAATACCAGACCACCTAACCTGCCTCTTGAGAAATCTGTATGCAGGTTAGGAAGCAACAGTTAGAACTGGACATAGAACAACAGACTGGTTCCAAATCAGGAAAGGAGTACATCAAGGCTGTATATTGTCACCCTGCTTATTTAACTTATATGCAGAGTACATCATGAGAAACGCTGGGCTGAAAGAAGCACAAGCTGGAATCAAGATTGCCAGGAGAAATATCAATAACCTCAGATATGCAGATGACACCACTCTTAAGGCAGAAAGCAAAGAGGAACTAAAAAGCCTCTTGATGAAAGTGAAAGAGGTGAATGAAAAAGTTGGCTTAAAGCTCAACATTAAGAAAACTAAGTTCATGGCATCCGGCTCCATCACCTTCATGGCAAATAGATGGGTAAACAATGGAAACAATGATTAAAGACGAAAGCCATGAAAAAAGTGATAAAGAATAAAGACGACAGAAGATTAATTTACGTTGTAAAAGAAGACATTAAAAATTAAAATTTTCTTGGGCATCTCCTCCTAAAATGCCAGGGGAACAGGGTAGAGTCTATAAATGGAGAGATACCTGCTGGTATGGAGGGAGTGGCTTTGTGGAACTTGGTGGAGACTGAGAAGGGGTCAGGTTCCAGAATGACTGGCGGGATGGGTTAGTATGAGAAGGGGATGGGGAGGGAGAAAAAGAGGATTAAGCTATCAGGGGACTAAAAGGGAGTTCCTAACCCCAGCAGGGTCCACTCTGAATCTCATTTTCATAAAAGATGTTCAGAGGCTACTTGCCATTTCCTCTTTCACCATGTTAAAATTTAAAATAACTAGCTGGTGGTCACTATTTCTAAAGATTAAATAAAAACAACCCATACCCCTCAATGCAGCCTCAGCAAAAAGAATAACTGTTAAATGTTGATAATTCTCTTAGGAATACAGGCTCCCTGAGGAATGGTGGATAAACAAGCAACAAGAATAAGAATGATCTTGCAGCTATACAACTTGTAACAGAAAGTTGTTCATGGTTTTTCACAGGTTCAGGAGCTGATATCCTTAGCAGGTTTAAAAAAAAAGAAAAAACTAGCATGAAAGAAAGAATTGGGATAAACTGCTTAAGGATTTTTACAAATGACTCAGTTTTGAATAGACTATAGGAGGTGTAACTTTTGGTTTGGCTGATACAGAATAGTTTCTTTCTTTCTGTAATGTGTGAGTCTCCTGTTCCCCTAAAGATATTTAAATCTCCAATACCGTTACTAAAAAATCTACTTCTTTCCTGCAATTTCACATAAAGAAAAAAAAAAAAATTCCTTCCCAAAATAGCAAAGACAACAATGCGAGGAATAATCCTTCAGAGTCTGAACAGATATTTCCTGTAGTTCACTTGATGTACTAATCACAAAGTTAGGAATGGAAAGGAAAAAAACACCACTACTGACACTTACCTTCAATAACAACAAAACACGCAGCACGCCACTCCTGCCCTACCCTCACCTCCCCCAAAAACAATAAGACACTCCGTGCTACATGACTGAATATTACAAAAAATAAACTCTGAAAGCTGTCAATACCTGGAAACGTGAATATTAAGCAGAGTAAATGTTCTTCGTAATAACAATGTAAGTAAATGAGAAAAGCCATTATTCTAGAATAAAAGCTAGAAATAATCAAATTGGATCTGTTCAATTAGTAGTTGTATACTTAAGATTTTTAAAAAAATATTTTACTAAATTATTAAAAGTATTTTGTCATCGTGAATTTGAAATCCTGTTTCCTTATTCTCTTTCCCATCTGAAACAAGTATTTTTGCAATGTCGTTTTTTCAGAAGGTAATTATGATATTTTAACAGAACACGAAAGATGAGCAAACAGTATAAAAAACCAAGTACAAAAGAAAGAAACGTCAAGCACAAGCAGTTTGTGTATCAACAAGCTTAAAGACAGCCAAGTGCCCCCATCATCTCTTCTAAAAGAGTTCTAAAGAAGAGAACTTTTAGCCGGTAAAACAACAGCCCTCAGGATAAAAACCACATTCCCCAGTCCCCTCACAGCTAGGTGTGGTCAAATAGCGGTTCTGGCCAATGCGGTTTGGACAGAAAGAATGTGTTTAACTTCCAGGTCCTGCTCTTTAAGGGGAAAAGCACGTCCTCCCTTTTTCTCCCTTTCTGACAGCTGGAATGGGATTGTGGTGATAGCCATCTTGGACACAGACTGATGGCCAGATCCAAGAACTGTGAAGTCCAGTACAGAGAGAGCCCAGAGTCTGATGACCTCACGGGGCAGAGTGGCCCCACTGGTGCAGACTATTACATAACACAGAAATCAACTTCTATTGGGTTTAAGCACCTGTTATCTGGGGTTTCTCCTACAACAGTCAAACTTGAAATCTAACAAGAACACAGTAAATGAGATGACTTCCAGTCTGTGACAGCAAATAATTGCTGCTACTTGGTGTCCCCACCAGAACCACAAAACCATGGCACTAAAACTGTTAAAAGCTAATTTAACTATTAGATAGGTAAGACACAGCCTTATAAGGTAAGACATAGCCTTATAAACTCTTCACTGTTAATCTTCCTGATGAATCTTTTTACATACTCCATCTTACAGAAATGTGATTTTGATCCAGGCTGAATTCTTTTAAAGTAAATCTAGTTTACTTATTTAAAATCAAAACATTGCAAACCAAACTCTCTGCAAAATTATCTAAAAACACACACTAAAAGTCTTGAACTGGACTCATCAACATACCGTGTGTGTTACACATTTCTGATAGCTGCTGTTCCCATGAAAGGTTTTCAGCATAATCAGGATGGCATTTCTGCACTGTGCATGCATGCCTGCTCAGTCATGTCCAGCTCCTTGCAATCCCATGGACTGTAGCCCGCCAGGTTCCTCTGTCCATGGGATTATCCTGGCAAGAATAATGGACTGAGTTGCCATTTCCTACTCCAGGGGATCTTCCCAACTCAGGGATCAAACCTCTGTCTACTCCGGCTCCTGCATTGGCAGGCAGATTCTTTACCACTGAGCCATTTACTACATGGCTCAGTGGTAAAGAATGTAGGAAATGGGAAGCTCATTTATTACACTGTACTTGTGTTTATTTTTATTCTTAAAGTTAAAACAGTGATCATTTGATACGCTGAGTTCCCCATCAAAACTTTACCTAAATAAACTCCTAGTTAGAAATGGATGCGTGAAGGGCTTCCCTGGTGGCTCAGTGATAAAGAATCTGCCTGCCAATTTAAGAGACATAGGTTTGATCCCTGATCCAGGAAGATCCCACATGTCATGGAGCAAATAAGTCTGTGTGCCACAACTATTAAGCCTGTTCTCTAGAGGCTGAGAAACACAATTACTGAGCCCCTGTGCCACAACCACTGAAGCCTGTGCACCCTAAAGCCTGTGCTCCACAACAGGAGAAGTCACTGCAATGAGAAGCCTGTGTCCTGTAACTAGAGAGTAGTCCCCAGTCGCCACAACTAAAGAAAAGCTTGAGCAGCAACGAAGACCCAGCACAGCCAATAAATAAATAAAATAGATAATTAACACAAATCCCAATAACCAGTGTGACAAATGTTCAAAGACAACAGTCTGGAAATAAGCAAAATGTTTGAGGAATGACGTTTTCCCTCTGTTTACAGACTAAGAGCTTGCTGTACCAGAGCCATTAGTAACTCCAGGAAATTCTCTGAGCTTCAACCAGAGCAATTCTGCTGTTACTGCTGCTGCTGCCAAGTCACTTCAGTCGTGTCTGACTCTGTGCAACCCCATAGACGGCAGCCCACCAGGCTCCCCCATCCCTGGGATTCTCCAGGCAAGAACACTGGAGTGGGTTGCCATTTCCTTCTCCAATGCATGAAAGTGAAAAGTGAAAGTGAAGCCACTCAGTTGCGTCCGACTCTTCACGACCCCATGGACTGGAGCCTACCAGGCTCCTCCATCCATGGGATTTTCCAGGCAAGAGTACTGGACTGGGCTGCCATTGCCTTCTCTGCTGCTGTTACTGGGTATACTCAATCGTGCTTCAGTGTAAGACTCTGAACAAAAACCCCTCACCTTAGCCAAAAGATTTTAAAACTACCTAAATATAGTTGGTAGGCAAAGGGCAACAGGCATATAGCTACCATTAAAAAGAAAGCTGTCAAAAAATGGAACAAAGTATTAATAAATCATTGGAAAGACCTGATTTGATGAAAAGAAGTAATGAGATTACTGTTTAAAAAAAAATTAAGTTTAAAATTTTCTGGAGATGTCCTAAAGTTGGACAGATCTAGATTATAAGCCTCGCTCATCACTTACCAACTATGTCTCTTTAGACAAGTTACTTAAGTTTCCTAGGTCCTTGCTTTTTCCATCTGTAAAAGGAAGAAACCTGTACTTATTTCATAGGACTATTAACAGGATTAAGTGATTACCTCTGCAAAGTTCCTAGCAAAGTGCTTAGTCCAGAGGTGGTATTCAGTCACTCAGTAGCTAAGTCCTGTCTGACTCTTTGCAGCCCCATGGACCGCAGCACACCAGGTTTCCCTGTACTTCACTATCTTCCAGAATTTGTCTGCTCAGATTCATGTCCACTGAGTCAGTGATGCCATTCAACCATCTCATCCTCTGTTGCCCCCTTCTCATTTTGGCCCTCAATCTTTCCCCACATCAGAGTCTTTTCCAGTGAGTTGGCTCTTTGTATCAGGTGGCCAAAGTATTGGAGCTTCAGCTTCAGCATCAGTCCTTCCAATGAATATTCAGGGTTGATTTCCTTTAGGATTCACCAGTTTGATCTCCTTGTTATCCAAGGGATTCTCAAGAGTCTTCTCCAGTGCCACAGTTTAAAAGCATCAATTCTTCGGTGCTCAGCTTTCTTTACGATTCATCTCTCACATCTGTACATGATTACTGGAAAAACCAGGGCTTTGACTATATGAACCTTTGTCAGCAAAATGAGGTCTCTGCTTCTTAAAATGCTGTTTAGTATCAATAAATGTTATGCCCCTCCCTATCCACTCTGCCACCAAACATCAGAATTTCAGAACAAATTACAAACAAAAGAATTCTGAAGTGGGTTGTATGCCTTTTTGCAATGGGTGATATCTATGTTGGAAATGAGCTAAAAACACTTCCCTGGATGAAACTGTACACTTACTCAAAAATTTGTACATCTGTGTTGAAAGCAGCATTATTCACAACCATAAAGCAGAAACAATCCAAAAGTCCAACAACTGACAAAGGGATAAAAAAAAAATGTGGTATATCCAAACACAGAATATTATCCAGCAATAAAAAGGTACACGTTGGGCTTCCCGGGTGGCGCAGTGGTAAAGAATCCACCTGCCAATGCAGGAGACTCAGGAGACACGGGTTCGATTCCTGAGTTGGGAAGATCCCCTGGAGAAGGAAAAGGCAACCCACTCTAGTATCCTTGCCTGGGAAATCCCATGGACAGAGGAGACTGGTGGGCTACAGCCCATGGGGTTGCAAAGAGTTAAACACGACTAAGTGACTGAGCATGCATGCATACACACGCACACCCGGGTACATGTCACAACATGAATGAACCTTCGAAACCTTATGCTAAATGAAAGAAGCCAGTCACAGAACACTGCATTTTGTTTGACTCCATGGACACGACTCAGCGACTGAGCACACACATTTACGTGAAATATCCAGAAGAGTCAAATCCACAGATACAGAAAGTAGAGGGGGCAGAAGGCAGGCGAAGCGACAACTAATGGCTACGGGATTTCCTCTCGCGGTGATGGAAGTGTTTTAAAATTAGACTGCAAGAAAGGGTGCACAACCCTGTGAACTTACTGAAAAACACTGAATTGCATACTTTAAATGGGTCAATTATGTGCCACGTGAATTATACCTCAATGAAGCTTTCAAACAAACCTCACTGCATCTAAAATGTCATGAATCAAATCACAGCTACTGAAAGAAAAAAAAAAAAGAAAAGAAAAGAAAACGAAAATATACCATCTGCTAGAAAACAGACTACACTGGAGGGTTTGTGTATATAAAACCTCTAATGTCATTTTATAATGTCTCCAGCAGTGTATCATGTTTACTCCTTTCGACTCATTATATGCAAAGGATGCCTTATCTCCTGTGTGCCTCCAATGATACCAGCTATGTGCCACACTTGGGAAAACTGAGGAGAGCCACTCAGCTTACATCTCTTGTGGAACTCTAATTGATAAACATTCTTTTAAAACAAACAGAACAGTTATGAAAACTGACCAAATCAACAGACCATAAAGTAAGTTATAAACATTTCAAAGTACTGCTAAACCTACAGACCACTTCATCTGTCAACAATACAATATAAATCAATAAAAGATAACTTTTTAAAAAGACCAGCTATTAAAAACTCCTCTGTTGTGCCATTTACTTGTATTACACACTTGCATATGCAATAAATGTATACTGCCACTTGATAATGTTAGTTCACAAGGAAATAGCTGAGGCCGGGTGTACAGCTGCATACTGCCAACAGACTTCCTTGTTATACCTAATACATCTGTTTCTCAAAAAATGTATATAACCAATCATTTTTTAGGAATATTTGGGAATCTGCTATTTAAAACATTCATGAAGTAAATTTTTTGTATTATAAATAATTATTGCCTAACTCGTCTGCACTTAATTGTTTCAAAAGCTTATTCTGTATTTAGCAGAGTATTCAGTACTGCATGAGATGCAAAACAATGCAGAGAAAGGAATTTGGTGCTCTGGTCAGTGCCAAGGTCAACATTTCCCCAAAGTGTTCTTCTAATTCAGCAAGCCAAGGCCTGGAACCAGTCCACGGCTTTATCATCATTGTGGATTTATCCTTGAGCAGTTCCTGAGAAAAGACCTCCACTGGGTCCTATCTCAGCAGAAAAATGGGACCAGGCTTCAGTTACCTGAGGTGACCAAAAGGTGACCAAACTAGCTTAAAAATTTGAAGGACAGCCAACAATCTTCCTCATCACTAAAACGGAGTGCCAAGTCATGGCTCTCCCCTCTCTTTCCCAGGCCAATGTCACTGAACCACTTGAGCCTCTTTAGAAAGACCTAATGCACAACTGCTTGCTTTTTATTAGACTAGAGCAGTCTTCACATGAAGACAAAGCTAAATGCTCATTTCTCGGACTGCGATGTGCTCTTCTGCTGGCTTACCCACTCTGCCTATCCCTCTTCTCAGACCTGGACATGTCAAAAGCAACACTATATTCTTTGCTAATTTATAAAAAGGCATGATCTTGTCAATCTTGTCAGCGGTCTCTTTAAATTGACATCACTTGTTTGTTTGCTTGAGAAAAATAGTTACAGCAAATAGGAAGTACTGAATTTTAACTTGGATACCAATTGCACTGCTGATGTATTATACATAGACTCTGATACAACCATAGCATTTGTTGAGTATGCAAATCCTTGCTCTATTTCTACCTCATCTCTTTCTTGTAACAACAGATTCCTAGAAAGGAAGATGGAAACTATTGACATTTAGTAAACTAATATACAAGCTTTAACCTATGAACTTGCTCAAGGCTGACAAGGAGGATTTCCAGAACTCTTGAGTGTTCCTCTGTGATCCAGCCCTGAGTGGCTCACAACAGGAGTGAGAGAACTTTCGTTCTCTGATCACAGGATCATTATGTTCAATTATGTAAGAGAAGCAATAACTGTGGCAACCAGGAGAGCACCGAGCAGAAAACACAGGGGGTGAAGACTGCACCCGGCACCAAAAGCACACGCAACCAGATTCAGGCTCTTTAGAGGCGTGGCACGAGCAGGGCAGGATTTAAGCGCTAGGATAAAAGCAACAGGTTAATTACGAAGCAGAGTGTAGTAAGAACGCCTAGAGATATTGCAAAGGCCACCAAAAACATCCCACTGTGAGGTACTCCGGCACGCTGGTCAGTGCCCCAAACCTGGAACCGGATGCTTGGATTCGATTCCGGGCCTGCCACTTACTAAAAACTGTTCGCAGAAGCAAGAGAAGTGTCCACTGAACTGGTCAAGATGTAAAAAGCCAGTGTTTGAAAATCTTAAAATACATAAAATATAAAAAGCAAAGATGCTTTAAAAGGCTTGCTCTGGTCAGCCTGTTTCCCACACTTTGTACTCTTCACATAAACACAGGGAGGCACACACATATGTAAGTGTGTGTTACGCATCTCTCCTTCAGCCACTGGCCCCTGGGCTGTGCCGGAGCAGCCAGCCATTCTCTTGGATCTGAGGGACAGAAAACTACTATAAACAAAGTGGGTGGATGAATTATACAGAAATGTTAGAAGGAAGAGAACGCTTTGGAAAAAGAAAAATTTCGAAGAAGGAAAGCAGGGTCTGGGGGCTCAGCAGGCATTAAACAGGACAGTCAGGCAGAACTCATCTGAGAATGTGAGAGCTGAGTAAAACTGGAGGGAGGAGTTAACCAAACAGACAGCTTGAGAAGAGCCTTCTGGTCAGACTCTTCCAGGCTGAGGAAACAGCTATGCAAATCAATGAACTGAAAACCCCAAACCCATTTCAAACTTTAACACTAGAAGTAATGATCAGCCTTTTTCCCAAATAATCACTCATCTTTGGAAAAATACTTTTCTGAGAGGTTTAAAACAGACAGATAGGAATGTCTGGATTTTATAGAAATATTTTTAAATTAAAAATACTAAGTATCATGGTTAATCTGAACAGGTAAGTGAATATTGTCCTGAACAACCGCCCCACGGTGGCGAGAAGGGAGCCTGCAGGCAGCTACGGGCAGGCCAGGCTCGCAGGGCCCCGCCTCCCCATTCGTCTTGTCAGGCCTGTTCCACCTGAGATTCCAGGGAGCGAACCTTCCCCCACCTGCTATCGGACCGCTCCCCCACACAGGAAGCACATCCAGCTCGGGACCACATCCAGCTCGGGACCGGCAGGAGGGAAATTTGTTTTTCTCATCTGTAAAGTGTTACTCACACCCACACTCATTCACACTACAAGGGCTTTTCTGTGGGAAATAGTGATCAGCGTATTCTAATAACGAAAATAGTAAATTCTAAAAAAATATTTTGCCCTCATCAGAGACTCTTGCTTCCCTTGTGTCCCAGATGGTAAAGCGTCTGCCTACAATGTGTCCCTGGGTCGGGAAGATCCGCTGGAGAAGGAAATGGCAACCCACTCCAGTACTCTTGCCTGGAAAATCCCATGGACGGAGGAGCTCGGTAGGCTACAGTCCATGGGGTTGCAAAGAGTCAAACACGACTGAGCGACTTCACCTCATCAGATACCAGCTAAAAGGGACTAAAGGGTGGTTTTAGAAATCATTTGAAACATCAAAAGATTAACTGTCCTGGTCAAATGAACTGGCCTGGTCATAAGTACATAACTGAGGGGCAGAGACGTATTTCATTCAAACATATACAATTCTTGAATTTATCTGTCTCCTATCCTGAGTAAATGCTAACTGCTAACCATCATGAAAATGGCTCTTACTGGTTCTATAAACTGATACCATCTCCCAGCCATTTGAGGTAGCTTACTAATCAAAAACAAAGGTTCCCAATATTTCAGTTTTTTTTTTTTCCTGTTCAGTTGAGCTGCAGGAAATGGAAGCAGTTGAATGTGAATGTAAATACGGATGTCCTTACAGAACTGCTGTCATAAATTACATGATCAGGAAAAGAGCAAAACAATACAAAAGATCATAATCTCAAAGTCTCCTACTGCCATCCCAGAAAACAGGTCATTTTTATAGAAATGGTGTTGATGATAACAGTTAAACTAATAAATAACGACCAGTGACTCCAGTCTCCCTAGGCAGAGGCTATAATCACACTCTGTCAAGCTTTCTGTTACATTCTAAGGCTATCTGGCTAATATGAAGAAATAAGGAAATCAGCACATCCTTTCAGGGGAAACAATTGTGCAGTGTTCACAAGTCTGTAAAACATTTATATGTTTCAATCCGATACTTCTTCTAGGAATCTACCCAAAAGAAAAACAGAAACCTGTCCACTCAGTGTTATTTTTACAGGGACCAACTGTGAACAGTTTTAAGAAGCATTTTAGAACGTTTTATATTGGGCTTCCCGGGTGGTGCCAGTGGTAAAGAATCCACCTGCAACGCAGGAGATGGAAGAGTTTCGGGGTTCAATCCCTGGGTTGGGAAGTTCCCCTGTAAGAGGGCACGGCAACCCACTCCAGTATTTTTACCTGGAGAATCCCATGGACAGAGGAGCCTGGCGGGCTACAGTCCATAGAGCCACAAAGGGTCGGACATGATTGCAGGATTTAGCACCCACGCACATATCCAGCAAAAAAAATGTTCATTAAGAATTCCTCTAGCAGAAAGGCACTATCTTTGTTTAGGAAAAAACTTCTTAAATATACAAAGTAGACAGCATAGTACAGTGTAAAATGCACAGGTTCGGGAATAAAATGATCCAGCTGGTGATCTGGTTCTATTCTTAACTACTGATAGCTGTATCACTTCGAGCCAGTCAGTTCCTGCCCTCTGTTAAGTGTCCTCATCTGCAAAACAGGGATGTGACTAACCAACTTACCTTCCTCATGGTAATTTGTGTGTGTGCCTGTGTGAGCAAAGGAAAGGAATAAATGAATCTGAACACCTCTGGAAGTTGTTAGTAAAGGATCATTATCACCATCATCCAAGTTGCAAATGAAGGAAAGAATTAAAAAGTGTAAAGAGGTACTTTTTTCTCAGTAGACAAAGGAGAAAAGGAAAGCAGGATGCCTTGTAAAATTACCTACTTACGGATGACCAGAGAGGTAGAACAACGGTGTTCAGGAAGAATCTACAATTGGACAAGGATACATGTTAGAGCAATGAGAAGCAGATGAAAAACCAGGTGAGATATTATGTTCCAAAAGTCTCGTGGGGTGTGAATGGGGGTGGAGAAGAAAGGGATGTGTGTGAGGGGTGGGAAGCAGGTTGACCAAAGAACTTGTGTCAAGATTCTCCGGAGGACTTTAAGACCAGGATTAAGACAGTGAATGAAGTTCTGTTCCAGAAGAGTGCAACCAATGATGCAGGCGGGTTATAGCCAATGTTCCTGAGACACTACATTATCATTGCCTTAGATAACTGGACTACGCAGTTTTTGTAAATCACCAGGATTCCCAGTCTGTCCTTCCTTTAAAGAAAAAAATCCTGTGCTCACTAATGCAGAAACAGGTAGGTGTGGATGACTTGGTGGCATTAAAGAAAGGAAAATAACCCAAACTCATATTTAGAAATTACTTGAGTTATTTCTGAATCTGACATCAGTCAGTCACATGGCTGCTTTGGACCCAACCTGACGGAATTATGTGTGACCATGAAGAGGAAGAGAACAGAATGGGAAAGACTAGAGATCTCTTCAAGAAAATCAGAGATACCAAGGGAACATTTCATGCAAAAATGGGCTCGATAAAGGACAGAAGCAGAAGATATTAAGAAGAGGTGGCAAGAATACACAGAAGAACTGTACAAAAAAGAGACCCGGATAATCATGATGGTGTGATCCGAAATCTAGAGCCAGACATCCTGGAATGTGAAGTCAAGTGGGCCTTGGAAAGCATCGCTACGAACAAATTTAGTGGAGGTGATAGAATTCCAGTTGAGCTATTTCAAATCCTGAAAGATGATGCTGTGAAAGTGCTGCACTCAATATACCAGCAAATTTGGAAAACTCAGCAGGGGCCACAGGACTGGAAAAGGTCAGTTTTCATCCCAATCCCAAAGAAAGGCAATGCCAAAGAATGATCAAACTACCACACAATTGCACTCACCTCACATGCTAGTAAAAGTTAAGTCGCTCAGTCATGTCCAACTCTTTGCAACCCCATAGACTGTAGCGTACCAGGCTCCTCTGTCCATGGGATTTTCCAGGCAACAGTACTGGAGTGGATTGCCATTTCCTTCTCCAGGGGATCTTCCCAACCCAGGGCTCAAACCCAGGTCTCCTGCATTGTAGACAGACGCTTTACTGTCTGAGCCACCAGGGAAGTAGTAAAGTAATGCTCAAAATTCTCCAAGCCAGGCTTCAGCAATACGTGAACCGTGAACTTCCTGACGTTCAAGCTGGTTTTGGAAAAGGCAGAGGAACCAGAGATCAAATTGTCAACATCTGCTGGATCATGGAAAAAGCAAGAGAGTTCCAGAAAAACATCTATTTCTGCTTTATTGACTATGCCAAAGCCTTTGACTGTGTGGATCACAATAAACTGTGGAAAATTCTTCAAGAGATGGGAATACCAGACCACCTGACCTGCCTCTTGAGAAATCTGTATGCAGGTCAGGAAGCAACAGTTAGAACTGGACATGGAACAACAGACTGGTTCCAAATTGGGAAAGGAGTACATCAAGGCTGTATACTGTCACCCTGCTTATTTAACTTATATGCAGAGTACATCATGAGAAATGACTGGAAGAAACACAAGCTGGAATCAAGACTGCTGGGAGAAATATCAATAACCTCAGATATGCAGATGACACCACCCTTATGGCAGAAAGCGAAGAAGAACTAAAGAGCCTCTTGATGAAAGTGAAAGAGGAGAGTGAAAAAGTTGGCCTAAAGCTCAACATTCAGAAAACGAAGATCATGGCATCCGGTCCCATCACTCCATGGGAAATAGATGGGGAAGCAGTAAAAACAGTGTCAGACTTAATTTTGGGGGGCTCCAAAATCACTGCAGATGGTGACTGCAGCCATGAAATTAAAAGATGCTTACTCCTTGGAAGAACAGTTATGACCAACCTAGACAGCATATTCAAAAGCAGAGACATTACTTTGCCAACTAAGGTCCATCTAGTCAAGGCTATGGTTTTTCCTGTGGTCATGTATGGATGTGAGAGTTGGACTGTGAAGAAGGCTGAGTGCCGAAGAATTGATGCTTTTGAACGGTGGTGCTGGAGAAGACTCTTGAGGGTCCCTTGGACTGCAAGGAGATCCAACCAGTCCATTCTTAAGGAGGTCAGCCCTGGGATTTCTTTGGAAGGAATGATGCTCAAGCTGAAACTCCAGTACTTTGGCCACCTCATGCGAAGAGTTGACTCACTGGAAAAGACTCTGATGCTGGTAGGGATTGGGGGCAGGAGGAGAAGGGGATGACCGAGGATGAGATGGCTGGATGGCATCACTGACTCGATGGACGTGAGTCTGAGTGAACTCCGGGAGTTGGTGATGGACAGGGAGGCCTGGCGTGCTGCGATTCATGGGGTCGCAAAGAGTCAGACACAACTGAGCGACTCAACTGAACTGACGTTCTGCAAGAGTGCTCACTTCATGCCACTGGGAGGGAAAAAGGCTGCTTGTCAAATGTGATAAAGAAATCTCTGAAGGGCTGAAAACAACTAAGCCAAGGAGGAAAACCATCCAAGAAACCTTATGTTCATTTGCAACCTTCTCCCTTAAATGTGAGTACTGGCTTTAATGTAACATATACTTTATATTCACAAAGAAGATTGAAAAGATAACTATAAAAGAGAAGCTCAAATATTATTAAAGCACTCTACCGTTTCAGTTAAACATTTATCACACACACACTCTGTGACGAAGCCCAGGATAGCGCAGGAAGAGATCCGTAAGACCCTCCCTCCCTGACTTCAGGGGCAATTTCTCCTGACACCCCTCCGCTCAGAGGCCCTCAGTCTATCAGACATCATGCATCCCAGAGCCACCCTCTGACTCAAAGAGATGCTCATTTATTAATCACACTCCTCCAGGAACAGAAGACCACAGCGCTACCTACTACGGTTCTAAGAAGAAAACATTCTCACTTTTACCCTTTTCCCTCTCTAGAGTAATCAGAACAGTGAGTTGTTATCTGTAAACTCTGAGTACCATGTATAAATTAAATCATTTACATGAAATTCCATAATGCTGACAAAGAATCCGAGCATTTCAATATAAATGCCAGGTACGAGTAAATTTATTTACAAAACAGAAGTAGAGTCAGGGGCACAGAAAACAAACTTGTGGTTACCAGGGGATTGGGGCAGAGCGAGGTGGGGGCTGGCAGGCGGGGAGAAAGATAAATTGGGAGATTGGGACTAAAAATACCTACTACCATATATAACATAGATAACCTAAGAGTCTGCTATACAACATAGGGGACTCTACTCTCTATAACGGTCCACATGGGAAAAGAATCTTAAAAAAAAAAAGAGTAGATATATGTGTAACTGATTCACTTGCTGTATACCTGAAACTAACAATATTGTAAATCAACTATATGGCAATCCTTTTTTTTTTAATTAGATGCCAGATCTTCAACCATCTTTGATTGAATTAAAATAATTTTTACAGTGACATAAGAAGTTATGTTGTCAAATAAATGGTGGATTTCCTATTCCAATATGCACCACACAGGCCTTTTAAAAAATGAAGTAAATCGATAAATGTTGATATGGAAAGCGCTGTAAGATAAACTAAGTGAAAAACAAAGTGCAAAAGACTCCTACGGTGGAGCTCCTCCATGTAAAGAGTGTGTCTCTGTGTGCATATGCTAGTTTGCCTAAAATACAAATTAATAGGAAGATTCACAAAGATCGGAAAAAGTGTCAGTTTTAAACTAACTATAAACAAAAAACACCAGCTTAGATAACTTTCAGAAGAATGTAGTGGAAATTTTTACTAGTCAAGTATAAATATCTAACTATGTTTAAAGCAAATACTACCTCTTCTATCATAAAAAGTAAAAATAACCAAGTTTCAAAGAAATAAAACTGAGACCAGCGATAGCTATTTTTAAAACATGCAAATCAGATTTACCTAAATACCTTGGGTTACTGAATCTTCAGTCTATTTTAGTGCCAACTGGAAACCGTGTTTTTTAGGATCACTTGAATCAAGTCAACACTCTGAAAGTCTCCTGGTCTTGGACACATGTCAAAGCTCTAAGATACAATAGCCTTGGACCGGCTGGCATAATAATAATCACCGTCAACTGTCAGTATATATGGCTTCTGCTACCCTGTTTTATCACCATGCAAAACAGACACAATCTAACTCATATAGTCGAAACTCTGTCTTTAGGACCCTCTCCCAATTTCTCACTTTTTCATTCCTGCTTATGATCCTAGTTTACCTTTGAAAACAAACTCTATTCCTGTCAAAGGTTTTATTTTCTCTCTCTCTCTTTAGCTTCTAAGTCGTGTCCAACTCTTGCGACCACATTAATTGTAGCCTGCAAGGCTCCTCTGTCCTTGTGGTTCTCCAGGCAAGAATACTGGAGTAGGCTGCCATTATATAAAGCCCTGATAAGTGAGATTAAACTCTTGTTACACAAATCAAAGTCTTAAAGCCATAGAGCTCTCAGGCTGGAGTACTCTGTGTAAGACGTTAGCAACTACTGGCAATATGCAGTAGAATTATTCAGCTTTACTGACACTGTAAGTAACTAAAACACAGAAGGAAAGAAACCATGTTGGAGAAAATGACTGGAGTTCTGACATCACAGAGGCACAAAGAAATTCCACCCTGAGGGCAGAAGAGGGAAGGTTGAGAGTAAAAGGGGAGAAGGGAGGAGCCCTTCAGTACATTTCCAGGAGGCCAGGTGCCAGAGGCCACTTATTTCATTCTTCTCTCATTTTTACTTTGCTCCATCTGGTGATTTTTCTTCTGTGAATAAATAAATATTACAACATAAATCAATACACAGTCTTTTGGTTAATATATTCAATTGTCACAAAGAAAGGAAAAAAACATACATGAGCAACACAGATGCAGCATTCTCAATGGCCACATTAAGCAGAACTGTGGTGTACTTGATGTTTTCTGATAATAAAACCTGACCAATTTACTCTCCAGCCCTAAATATATTCACCGATACATAAAGGGATAGGTACTTACTAGCTGTGTGTACTATGAGCTTGTTAACCTGCATTTCCAGGGCTAGCACGGTTTTACTCTCATTAGAGCCAACAGCTGCCAAAGTGTTATTCCTTTTAGACCTTGAACCCAAGCTCTGTGATAACTGATGCAGCCAATTTAATTTAATGGTACTGTGAAAATAATTTTTTTTAACATATCAAGTTACTCAAAGTAGAGCTCCTCCCTCTCAATAAGAGAAAAATGTCAAAAGAATTACAAAAGAAAACCAGACGAATTACATGACGGCTAAACCTGAAAGGTGGGAGAATCCCTTGGAGGTCCAGTGGTTAGGACTTAGCACTTTCCCTGGTCAGGGAACTAAGATCCTGAAAGCTGCAAAGAAAAAAAAAAAAAAAAGGGTGAAGGGTGGGTCACCAATTCTGAAAGACAAGCCCTTAAAGGAGTACATCAAGGCTGTATATTGCCACCCTGCTTATTTAACTTATATGCAGAGTACATCATGAGAAAACGCTGGGCTGGAGGAAGCACAGGTTGGAATCAAGATTGCTGGGAGAAACATCAATGACACCACCCTTATGGCAGAAAGTGAAGAGGAACTAAAGAGCCTCTTGATGAAAGTGAAAGAGAAGAGTGAAAAAGTTGGTTTAAAGCTCAACATTCAGGAAACGAAGATCATGGCATCCGGTCCCATCACTTCATGGCAAATAGATGGGGAAACAGTGGAAAACAGTGGCTGACTTTATTTTTCTGGGCTACAGAATCACTGCAGATGGTGACTGCAGCCATGAAATTAAAAGACTCTTACTCCTTGGAAGGAAAGTTATGGCCAACCTAGATAGCATAATAAAAAGCAGAGACATTACTTTGTCAACAAAGGCCCATCTAGTCAAGGCTATGATTTTTCCAGTAGTCATGTATGGATGTGAGAGTTGGACTATAAAGAAAGCTGAGTGCAGAAGAATTGATGCTTTTGAACTGTGGTGCTGGAGAAGACTCTTGAAAGTCCATTGGACTGCAAGGAGATCCAACCAGTCCATCCTAAAGGAAGTCAGTCCTGAATATTCACTGGAAGGACTGATGCTGAAGCTGAAACGCCAATACTTTGGCTACCTGATGCAAAGAACTGACTCACTGGAAAAGACCCTGATTCTGGGAAAGACTGAAGGCAGGAGAAGGGGACAACAGAGGATGTGATGGTTGGATGGCATCACCAATTCAATGGACATGAGTTGGAATAAATCTGGGAGTTGGTGATGGACAGGGAGGCCTGGCGTGCTGCAGTCCATGGGGTCACAAAGAGCAGGACATGAACCGAACCGAATATCATCTAAAAACCAGCCAGGCAAAATAAAAACATCAAAGCATCTAAATTGATATAAGACCAAGACAGACAAAACATTTAATCATATATCAAATAATGATGGTGGTGGTTTAGCAGCTAAGTTGTGTCCTTTTGCGACCCCATAGACTATAACCCGCCAGGCTATTCTGTCCATGGACTTCTCCAGGCAAGAATACTGGAGTGGGTAGCCATTTCCTTCTCCAGGGGATCATCGCAACCTAGGAATCAAACCCGGGTCTCCTGCATTGCAGGCAGATTCTTTACCGGCTGAGCTACAAGGAAAATACCTATTAATGTATGTTATATTTGAGCTGGGCTAAACTTTTAAAATACATTAATTTTAGTATTTCTAATGTACTTTTCTGGTTTGAGAGTTAATGTTGAGTTCTTGGATTAATAATCTGATGACTTCACACTTACTGTAAAACCTTTTCATTGAGTAAATATGAATTTCAATCTATTTGGTTCTGTGCTCTAATTATTAAGGCAGTAGAGAAGGGTTGGTTAAATAGATAAACGTGCTTAATCATGTCTGACTCTCTGTGTCTCCATGGAGGATCAGAGGGTGCCAGGCTCCTCTGCCCGTGGAATTATCCAGGCAAGAATACTGGAATGGGTTGTTACTTCCTATTCCCGGAGATCTTCCTGACTCAGGGATGGAACCTGAGTCTCTTGCATCTCCTGCATTGGTAGGCAGATTCTTTACCACTAGCGCCACTTGGGAAGGGTTGGTTGGAATCCAGCAGCTCAAGAGTTGAAACAAAGGGGTGTGTTCCTAACAGGAACTACTGATTTTCCTGATACTGCCTACACAACATCTCCATTTGTGGCCTTAGGTGATTCACTGATCTCTGATAGGTTCTTTTTCATATGCAAAATGGATGGTGTCATTTGTAAGACTGGTGGTTTAGTCACTCAGTCCTGTCTGACTTGCTGCTCCACAGACTGTAGGCCCCCCTAACATATCTTTAATGATAGCTGCTGCTTTGGGTTTACCATAAAGTCAATGTGTTCTACATTTCTAGAAGACTAAATTCAGCTCTGGTCTTACCAGGACAATAAGTCTAAAGCTATACATAAGTTCTAATTAGTGTATGAGTGTTAATTTCAGCAAGAGTAGAAAGGTTGAGAAAGATTGTAGGAAAAACATAAAACTCAAGTTTTAGCTCAGACTGAAATTCAGTTACCTGCTAAAGAGAAAAAAAGTAAAAGATTTAAAATAACACACACCAGATGGAAAAACAAAAAGATCAATATAATAAAATCTTAGAATAGCTTCAGGTTCAACAATTAGGCATTAAGTTCAGCCAGCAGCATCTGGCCAAGCCTTTGTGGAGAAATGAGACAAATGATTAAGTTCCTACTATATGAAAAGGAATTTCCTATGTGGGCTCTGGTGCATAAACAGACTAAAATTTTATAACATTAAAATATGATCAATCTATACTTTTATATTAAAGCCTAAATTCCTATTAAAGGGGGGAAAAAAAAGCTTTCACTGGAAATGATCACAGTAATGATTCTGCAGAAACAGGTACTGTAACAATTAACCCAGTGAGTCACTCCTTGGCCCACAGCTGTGAACCTCAGTCATTTCTCCAGTGGGGGCGACAAACGTCACCTTTCAAGAGAAGGAAAGTGAAAGTGAAGTCGCTGAGTCGTGTTCGACTCTTTGCGACCCCATGGACTATAGCCTACCAGGCTCCTCGGTCCATGGGATTTTCCAGGCAAGAATACTGGAGTGGGGTGCCATTTCCTTCTCCAGGGGATCTTCCCGATCTAGGGATCGAACCTGGGTCTCCTGCATTGTAGGCAGATGCTTTACCGTCTGAGCTACCAGGAAAGCCCCCGGGACATTACTCTACCTCCTCCAGCACCTTACTTGCTTGCACCAGTTGCAAGTCAGGAAAAAGAAAGAAAGCAGCATGAGAATCTCAGAAAATAATTACTCCTGGCTAGCACATATTTCAGTGTTAAATCACTCAATTGTTTAAAATTTAGGGAACAGGAAGAATCCTCCTCTGGCCCAGAAGAGCCCCTGTTCGCCTGTATCTACAGATACCATCACTACTCTTCTAACTCACCAACCTCACACCCTTTGCACTTCCTCCAATACATCAATTCTGCAGGACCCCCGCCCCCACCAACTATTTCCTGTGCCCAGGAACACACCTTCCCTAGACTTTCTCATAAACGGACTTCCTCTCATCATTTCAGGTCTCAGTTCAAATTATCCCATCTTCAGAAACAATGTTTCTCATCATCCTAGAAAAAATGGAAGTCTGTTACCCCCCAGCTTTATCTTATGTTACGGCAATTACTTGCTAAGAAGTTCAGCCATTTTAAGTCAACCAGCTAGACTATCACAATTTTAAATTAACAGACATGTAGCAGTCACTTCACTCAGTCAAACGACTTCAAAACTCCTCAACCTTTAACAGAAATAATACAAATTCTGAACATTGAGAGATTTTCCCTGATATGTTACTTCACGTCACCAGTCCCCACTCCACCCTCCACACTTACAATGTTCTACAGAAACAGACACAAAATCCAGATGGACACCAGGGGCCATACACACAGAACCCAGCAGCTGGGCTAAAGGATGGTATTCTCGTCAGGATGCTCTTCTTACGGGCGCCTGTTCTCCACAACTCAGGGAATAGAAAGGTGCCTCATTCAGGCAGCATTACTTTAAAAAGCCCCTCCTGATCTTCAGTAAGGAAGCAACTCTGAACCTTGTAAGCACAGTACAGCAGAAGCACGGACACCAACAAAGCTCCTCAGGCTACTTCGTGTGTGCATGCTCCGTGATGCCTGACTCCGCTACCCCATGGACTGCAGCCCACCCGGGCCCTCTGTCCACGAGATTTTCCAGGCAAGAATACTGGCGGGGCTTGTCACTGCCTTCTCCAAACCCGCATCTCTTGCACTGGCAGGTGGACTTTCTACCGCTGCATCACCTCGGAACATCGACCAATGTATTACTTCAAGGTTAGTTTTCTCTCTTTGCAGGGGGAGGGTCTGGGTAACTGAACATTTATGCCTAGCTTTGCTTTCCTTCGTCAGTATTCTATAGCTACCAAAATAAATTCTAAGGCCAGAGATTACATTTTTATAAACGTCGATGGTCCCAAGAGACAATTTTTCTTCCAAATTTCTTTCCCATACCTTGTTTTCAAACACAACTAGGACCAAGTTTAAAGTATAGTACAACTTGTTTTTCTACTCTCTGATGGACCTCAAAAGAGAAATGTAGGCAGAACACTTGCAATATCTGATTAAGGAAACAGAAAACTTAAAAGAATCTGTACGAAGAGCAGAAGAGAGAAGCACAGGTGGCAGGCAAACTTTATGTGTATTTCCAGCTTTCAAAAATGAAGTGGAAAAGCTTTAAAAGTATTTTTAGGGTTGCTGCTTCCACATAAGACCTCCAAGCACAGGGGACACTAAGGAGAGGAAGAAAATCTGAAAACAGAGACTAGGACTGAACTAGTGCAACAGTACTGGCAACTTCCTATGTGACACGAATCACTTCTAAGCACCTCTATTACTTAAAATAAAACGATGGTAGTCTTATTTTGGACAGAATCTAACAAACTGTCCCATGAAAAATATTCCTTTCTCGTCAAAGATACAGCCATAACCTCTAATAGAAAAGACATCCGAAAGAAGTGGTGGTCAAAAGGTAACTTTAATTATTATTATCTTTTTTGAACTGAAAGCAAACTTTTTTTTTTTTAAGTGAAGAAAAGAAAAAGAGGGAGAAAATTTACGGAAAATTTCTGAACAGAAGAAAGGTGCCAAGACGCAGAGGAAGACAAACATGGGGAATAAGGAACAAAGGGCCTTGTGGGAGAGACCAAGAATTGGTGGACAGCCTGAATCACTTTGTCTTCACGCCAAGGATGAAGAGGGGAGAGCTGGTACTGGGGGCACTGGAGTCTGGGGAGCAGAGTCAAGTGTGAGCTGTGAGGAGGTCCACACTCCCCTAGGTCAGGCACCCCTTTCCCGCTGCGGTCCCAAATCCCAGGGAATCTCCAGCCAAGGTTCTGATGGTCTTGGTGGGATAGGGAAGAGGAGACAGAGGTACCCACCAAGTCTTAAGAGTAAAGTGTGTAAAAAGTCATTTTAATTAACTAGTCATCATGTAAATATTTTAATAAAGTCCATAGAGCAAGTGAAGGGTAGAACAAGAGGGTGGCCTAAAGACTAGGCGTCAATAACAGAACATCCACAGAATCTGAAAGGACAAGGAAACACATATATTAAACTATCATGCTGTACATACTATACATGAGTATGAGGACAGAAAAAGGGTACAAGAAGAGACAAGGAGCTTCAACACTGTGTCAAGCTCCAATTTTATCTGCAAGTCAACTGGCTTGACATATTTCCAACTGGTGGAAGAAAGACACCTTCCTAAGGTGCACTCGCCCAAAAGCAATGTGGCTGCATCTGGAAAACAGAGAGACCGAGGAGCAGGCCAGCTTCAGTCTTACCCGACGCGTGCTACTCGCTTCTATCACACCTCTGACCTGTGGCTCAAAATCCAAAGATGCAGAAGATATACGTACAGTGAAAACACCGTTCCCTCTCCTGTTTTCCAGTCAAGTTCGTTCCTGAGAATCTGTCCAATTCCAAAAGCAAAAGCACATTTTCACATGGGCAAATTCTGATATAGATGTTTATAATGTTTTTTTGAAAAGCAGTCTTTGTTCTGACTAAACTCACTAGCATCACACATATCCATACATTTCAACTTTTCTATGAGGCTGACTGCAAGACTTTTTTTGGGGGTGGGGAGGGCAAGCAGTATGGCTTGTGGGATCTTAGTTCCTCGACCTAGATTGACCCTGGGGCCCTTGGCAGTGACAGGGCAGGGTCCTAACCACTGGACCACCAGGGAACTCCCGAAGACATTTTAAGTATCAAGAGAAGTGGGCTTCCCTGATGTCTCACACTAAAGAATCTGTCTGCAATGCAGGAGACCAGGGTTCGATCGCCGGGCCAGGAAGATCCCCTGAAGAAAGGCATGGCTACCCACTCCAGTATTCTTGCCTGGAGAAGTCTATGGACAGAGGAGCCTGGCAGGCTACAGTCCAAGGGGTTCCAAAGAGTCAGACACAACTAAGCAGCCAACATTTTCACTTCACTTTCATCAAGAGAAGTGGTAGAGTGAAAGTGCTGGGTTATGAAGTCTGGGTTCTCGCCTCAATTCTGTGTACGTTTGGGAAAGTCCCACCATTTCTTCAGCGCTCTCCCTTATCTCTGTGGCCACCTCTTGAGTCCAGGTCACCTTCAGCTCCTGCCTGGACCTGCCCAGTCCCTCCACATCCTCCAAAATAACCCCCTCTCTTGCCTCCTCCAGGCCATTCTACTCAGGGCTGCAGCTGACATAACTTTAAGTGCAAATCTTGGTTTTATGTGAATATTGAACTCTCGTGCAGTCTTTTCACCATTTTGGTGAAACCAGGCACAGAACACATCCACAGCGTCCACAGTGAGGCTGGCAGTCTTCAGAGCTCCCTTCCTGAGCTGGATTCCTTCACTCAACATATGAAAAGACTGGAGCCCACAGAGACAAAGTAGGTAGGCCACATCCTGAATGCCACGTGGTTCCCAGAATGCCACGATTATGTGGAAATCTAAAGGTCATCTACCCACTGATGAGTATTTACCAAAGGTCAGGCACTGTGCTAGCTTTCAGGAACTTTGGTGAAGAGGTGAGACCTCTGACTTCTTAGAGCTTATGTTTCTAGATACCGTTCTAGAAAAGCAGCACACACCTGAGAGGGTGTTCTCTCACTTCACTGGAACCCCTGTCAACATGTCTCCTCTTCCAACCACTGTCTAGAACACCATCCCTCACTTCACTCCACCTGCTTCATCTGTCTACACAGCACGGATCACCAACAGAATATGATATATTTGTGCTTCATCTGCTTGCCCACTAGCTGGAAGCTTCCTGAGTGTATCTACCTTGCTCACTGCTATCTACCCCGTGCTTAGAACAGTGTCAAGCACAGAGGAGGCACTCCATAAATATTTGCTGGAAAAAAAACAGGTAACGTGACAAGAAGAGACAGAGATGGGCAAGTAGCCACTTTGGGAAGGGTGATCAGAAAAGGGCTGTCAGACAAGGTGACACTTAAGCTGCAGCCTGAAGAACAGTAAGGAGAAGAGTAGGGAACAGATCAGTCTATGGAGAAGGAACAGTGAGTGTCAGGGCCCTGGGGCATGAGAGAACCCAGTGTGAAAGGGGCAACTTTGCCCTGCATAGTGAGGGAGGGGAAAGCAATAGCCAAAGCTGGAGAAGCAGGCAGGACCCTGAAGGCTATGCTAAGGAGGCAATAGTTTATCCTATATGAAATGCCATCATTAAGAACTAAGCAAGGAGTTACATGATATGGTTGTGTTTTTCACAGAGCACTGTACCTCCTGTGAGCAGAACAGTATATAGGAGACAAAAATGAAAGCAGAAGGACCAATTAGGAAACTCAAGCAGTTTTCCAGTTGAGAAATGACAGTAATTTAATGGTGAAGTATAGACAAAGAGAAGTGAAGATACTTGAGATACGTGTAAGGTAGAATTGATAAGACGTGCTGATGGGCTGGACGGAGACAGGGAAGATACAAGATGATTTCCAAGTTACTGACTTGTGCAATTGGGTGTATCAGGATCTACCAACTGAAATGAAAAAGGGTTGGGGGAAAAGCCAGAACTTTCTTTTGCACCAATGAAGCCTGAGTCATAGGTTCCTGATCTCCAGGTGGAACTCAGAGGACAGGTCAGGGCTGCAGCTACATGCTCAGGAGTCATCAGCATAAAGATGACATTTAAAGCCACGGGAGTAAGTGAAATGACCAAGGGGAAAGAGTACAAATAGAGAGAAGTGAGGCCCAAAACTGAGCCTGGAGGCATTCCAGCACTTAGAGGTCACGCAGAGCACGGAGGCAGTAAAAGAGAAGGAGAAGGACTGGTCTGTGAGACAGAAAGAAAACAACTGGATTCCATCACAGAGGACCTGGGGGCTCTTGGCAAGAATGGTTTCAGTGAAGTAGTGAGGAACGGAGCCAGTACTGAGCGGTTCAAGGAGTGAATGGAAGAAAAAAAAGGTAAAAGAAAGAATAGACAACTCTTGTGAAAGGTTTAACTGTGAAGGGGAGAAAAAAATGGGCCGCTAGAAATCAAGAGAGATGAATTTAACAAGGGACGGTTTCTTTCTACAGACGGGGAGCGCCAGAGCCTATCTGTACACTAACAGGGATGCTCCAACAGACAGGGGCAGCCTGGAGATGCGAGGGGCGGGAAGGGGGCCAGAGAAGCAGCAAGGGCCCCGGGAAGGAGGCGGGGCACTCGGAGCAGAGGGAAGCACTGCGATGCGGGTGGAGGGTCAGGAGACAACCGGAGGGAAATGAGAGGAGAGTGGCCCACTGCCAAAACAAAAACCTCTGGATGAGGAGGAGGGCAGATGAGGGCGTCCTTCTAGACAGATTCTTATATTCTCAGGCAAGCACCAAACAAAGCCATCAGCTGAGAGAACAGAAGTCTGTAAGGTTTGAGGGAAAGGTATGAAGCACTCTTCTTAGAACCTGAGAAAGCAAACTTACAACTGGGCTTCCTGACAGTGATGAATCCCATTTCAGACCGTGGTTATGTCAACATGGAATTTCAGGTAAGACTTTCCGTACATGATCAATACTTCCTTCAATCAAGGTTGTTATTCAAATTTATACCAAGAACTAGGTTTGTAATATCACCTTGGGAAATCACTGATCTAATATAAGTAAATGTCCCCTCTCCCACCAAAACAGAATATTACAGACTCTCTACACATTCCCAGGATTTCAATCAATCATCAGCATCTTTAAAAAAAGGAGATCAGACAACAAACCAAATAGAAAAAAAAAATTACATAATCAGAGGAAATGTGACCACAGACTATCTTACATATTTCTAGATTAAAATGCATACTGATACTTGATATGCTTTAAAATAATTGAAGAGGGCAAGAGAAAGTGGGTAAGGGTATAGACAAAATTAGACTGGCCATGTGAAAGTAACTGTTGATGTTGAAGTAATCAGTATTCAGGGATTCCCTATACCAGTCTCTCTACTCTGAAATGTATTTGAAAATCTCCATTTAAAAAAAGTAAAAAGTAATAAAAGAAAGCCAGAACACTAAAATATAACCAAATATTGTTATATTTTAGATCAGTCCTGGGTGTTCTTTGAAAGGAATGATGCTAAAGCTGAAACTCTAGTACTTTGGCCACCTCATGCGAAGAGCTGACTCATTGGAAAAGACTCTTGATGCTGGGAGGGATTGGGGGCAGAAGGAGAAGAGGACGACAGAGGATGAGATGGCTGGATGGCATCACTGACTTGATGGACATGAGTCTGAGTGAACTCTGGGAGTTAGTGATGGACAGGGAGGCCTGGCGTGCTGCGATTCATGGGGTCGCAAAGAGTCAGACACAACTGAGTGACTCAACTGAACTGAACCCAATATTTATTTTATGTTTCCAATATAAATTAATATTCCCCAATATTTCATAATTTTTTTCATTTCCAAAATTCTAGTTTGCTTCCTTAACAACTAACTCATCAGGAAAGGAAGCCCTTATCCTTCCAAACAAAATTCACTTTATTTGAAAAATAACCCTCTCTCTTGTCTGTTTTGTAGGATCAAGCTTGCCCCACTGACCATGTATCTTACTGCGTGAGGCCTGCCCAGGTCCCCCAGTGCAGTCTGAGACAAGGGGGCACTACTGCCCAACTCACGGGGTTCAGATGCAGGCTGCCTGGCTCCCACACTAAGCTCTGCCTCTATCACTATTAAAGGTAACATGTGAGCCTCAAAAATGAAGAGAAAAAGAAAAAAGTAAAATAAAAGTGATCAACTTTTCTTTCCTTCCTCAACAAATGTCTGATCTCCAGAGCTCTTGGAACCACCACAACAAACAAGCTCATCTTCATTAACGTCTCTTTTAGCAAAAAAAGTAAAGGGCTGGGATGTGTCCAGTGGTTAAGACTATGTGCTTCCAATGCAGGGGGTCAGGGCTGATCCCTGGTCAGGAGGAGGGGGAGGCAGAGGAGGAGAAGGGAGAAAAGGAAGCAGGGAGGAAGAAAAGAAAGGACTGAGACGAGAGTATCCTTGCTGGTGGGAGTGGAGTGGACAGTCCTCTGTGCTTCCCAGAGGCCCCTGCTGCCTTGGTCAGATTAATTTATACCAGAAGTAGCTTTTAAAGACACTTAACCACTGTGGTGAATGTGGGTAGCAAATGAATGCTACTGAGGAGAAATCAGCACTGAGTAATGCCCCTCCTGAGAAAAAAGGTAGATCATATTTCTCTGATTCTACTACACAGCTCTCCTCCATCCGTTCCCACATCTCTTTCCCCTACCAACCCCTTCTAAAACCAAACTTGTGGCAAATAAAATGAACTGGACACCATATGACTGGAAAGAGCCAAAATTTTAAGGACACCACTGCTCTGGTTCTACCTTGCCCATCGGAGGGTTACCTGACTGGTTTCACTGACAGAACTGGTTGCCCAGGAGGGTGGATGTTATCTCTGAGAGCCACAAAGACCATCTTCTCTTTGCAGCAGCTATTCTAAACGTTTCTTAGTTTATGAATACGTATCTGTTTCAGCGGTTTCCAAGTCTGGAATTTTACAGGAATTTCTAGAAGAGTTCTTTTAAGATTTGGCTGGGGCCCATAAACCTGTATTTTTTAAAAAGTCATCAGGTAGTTGCACTTACTCAGGCTTAGAAACAAATGATGTATTATGAGCTGAGGTACAAACATAAGTCATATTCAAAAGAGAAACCCACCTCTAAAAGCTTTAATTATTCTGAACATAACCAAAATATTTTCTCTACATAAAACTACAATTCTAGACAATATGCAAAGTAAAATCAAACTGTTAATTCGGGAAAAAAAAAAACAATAAAAAGTTAAATTACAAGGAAGGACTAAAGTACAGTCTTCTAAGACTGGTCTTGCTGACATATTGGACTGGATGATTCTGAGGTGATAGAGGCTATGCATTGTTGGCTAGTCCTATCAACCGAATATAATTTCAGTGAAAATCTTACTGTAACAATAGAATGACTGATTTTGCTGAAATGAAGGCCGGCTCTCTATCCACTAGATGCCAGGAGCATCCCCCAAGTTGTGACAATCGAAAATGCCTCTAGACACTGTCAAATGTCCACTGCGGGGCAAAATCACCCTAGTTCAGGACTACTGGATTAAAGTAAGTAAAGTCGCTCAGTTGTGTCCGACTCTTTGTGACCCCATGGACTGTAGCCTACCAGGCTCCTCCCTCCACGGGATTCTCCAGGCAAGAGTACTGGAGTGGGTTGCCATTTCCTTCTCCAGGGGATCTTCCCAACCCAGGAATTGATCCTGGGTCTCCCGCATTCCAGGCAGACGCTTTAACCTCTGGGCCACCAGGGAAGCCCACTGGACTAAAGGAACTGGATTAAAAATTAGAAGGAAAAAAGAAAAAAAAAAAGGCTAAAAAATAGATTGAAGATACAGCAAAATAAATTTTCTTCAGAATATAAAGCAGTAGCATGAGGCGCACTCTTACTGGCTATTTTTATTAAAAACAAAACTAAAGGAAACGGACTTAAGTTTCACAAGGGAGCATCGAGAGTACTCAAATGGAAAAACCTCTTAACTCCTAAGTTTTATTACAGCCAGGAAATCTGGAGACCCCTTCCTGGAGATAATTAGAATGAAAAGGCTGTGATATGACTCAGAAGCTTTGGGACTAGAGAGTGTAGGTCTGAGAGACCTACGGAGGGCCTGAGAACCTCTCCCGCCCTGGAGCCTGAAAGACTGCTTCAGAAGGAAAGCACTTGACTCACAGTTAACGTCTCCCTCTGGACTCAGGTCGGTGTGATGTGACCAGTTTCTGAACGCGCGCACAGCAAGCCAACAAGGCTAGCAGGTTTATGGCCCTTCCCTGCTGCTTGTGTTCCTGAAGGCCAAGGTGAGGCTGTGAACCGGTCTTCTCTTTTGGGCCCAGAGCCAGTCCTAGCATTGTTCTAGTGCAGAGGCTGCGAGTCCAGATGGTATTCTACCCAGATCAGCATATCTATAGCGTCTATCTCAGTAAAAGTAAAGGCAAATAGAAGAAATCTGAGAAAAGAAACAAGTCAAGCCACAAACTGCTGTAAATCAGCAGTTCCCCAAAATGTGATCCATTGATTTCTGGGGGTCCCGCAAGAACTTACAAAGGTCCACAAAGTGTAAAATACTTTAATAAGGATATAAAAAGATTTTTTGCCATTTTTACTGTGTGAAAGGCTATTTTATATTTGAACCTTTTGCTCTTCATCCATAACAATGGATCTCAAAATTCATAAAGTATTTGCTCTCATAGCATAAAAGCAATGGTGAATAAAATGACTGGAGACTTAGCACAAATCAAGGCAGTGGTGACTTAGGCCACACATGTACAGTGGAAGTTACTGGTTTTATTACATCTCGATCCCTGAGTCCACATCTTCCTAATATTCTGTGTTGTCTCAAGGAAAAGCACTTACACAGTTCTGAGCTGAACTGGCTGTCTTTTTTCTTTTCTAAACTGGCTTCATTCACTTTATTTTTCTCATATAAACCTATGTGATGGCTACAGCTGGAGCCTGGGTCCTTTGCACGGAAACTCTGGAGTGGGTCTTTACAAGAAGATCAGTGAATTCCTGATACGGAGGCTCAGACAAAGACTCAGTGAACACTGACTCTTTCCAGAGATCAGGGGTGAGATAACTGTAGGTCTTGGAAATGGCATTAAAAGTGGCCTTGGCAAAGCTGCCCCGGATGGCAGTGATGGCAGGATGGAGATGCAGCAGTGGTCAATTCAGCCATCACCAGTAGCTTCTTGGGCACAGGGACTGAGATGATGCCAGTGTCCCTGGAGACCGGGATGAGGCACACCAGCACAGAGCCACAGTGGCGAGTCACCTTGCAAGGGACAGCATGAGGCTTGCGGACCTTGCTCCCCCAGGAACCTCACTGAACAGGGACGACAAACAGTCTGGCCAGAAGTAATGCCCGACAGATGGCAGTGGCTACCTCCTGAGAGCACTTAACACCCATACACCATTCCTACTTTAACATCATTTCTACTTGAACTGATGGACAAACTATGGTTTTCAGACTTCAGTATCTGGCAGACATTCTCTTAAAAATTAACCAAGTGAGCTTGGTACCAGCAGCACTGATAACAATCATAAACTTCAGTGAACTGGAGGTAACTTCAAAGCAAAAATCAAAATTTTGGAATACTTGAGCTTGACAGCTTTCCAATACTTAGCATTTTTTCTTATGAGACTGAATGTGACATTAACAAACGCAACTTTTGCTAATGTATAATGAAATGTGCCATAATTTGAAAGATGTACCTAACATACTGATTCAGTATTTTCCAAATGACCAATGAATGATGTTTAAAAAAAAATTATACACTAGTAATAATTCATTCAAAGTATAAGACAGAAAGGTCCTTCCTCCATGGATCAAGTGGTAAAGAATCTGCCTGCAATGCAGGAGACAGGTTCGATCCCTGGGTCTGGGAAGATCTCCTGGAGAAGAAAATGGATAAAATTTGTTAAGATCAGTAATCCAGTATAGTCAAAGCTATGGTTTTTCCAGTAGTCATGTACAAGTGTGAGAAATGGACCATAAAGAAGGCTGAACGCCAAAGAATTGATGCTTTCGAACTGTGTCATTGAAGATTCTTGGGAGTCCCTTGGACTACAAGGAGATCAAACCAGTCAATCCTAAAAGAAAGCAACCCCGAATATTCATTGCAAGGACTGATGGTGAAGCTCCAATATTTTGGCCACCTGATGTAAAGAGCCGACTCACTGGAAAAGACCCTGATGCTGGGAAGGATTGAAAGCAGGAAGAGAAGGGGACGACAGAGGACAAGATGGTTGGATGGCATCACCAACTCAACGGACATGGTTTGATCAAACTCTGGGAGATGGTGAAGGACAGGGAAGCCGGGCATGATGCAGTCCATGGAGCTGCAGAGTTGGGCATGACTGAGTGACGGAACCACCACCAACTCAAACTGATTAATTAAATCTTCACGAATATTTTTTTTATGTTAGGAACTAAGAACTAAGTTCCTTAAAGCACTCACTGTATGTATTAATTCATTACAGTCCTCTGAGATGCCACACACAGCTAGGTAAAGAAGATATAGAAACAAACTGGAAACGAAACCTGAATTCCAGGTGTACGTGGTGGAGCAGGGGTGACTGAATGGGAAATGGGCTCTCAAAACACAATCTAGACTGTGCAATAACAGAAGTACAAACCAGGTGGAACAGGGGCATAACTGCAGGAGACAGGTGGGCTTAACGGAAGAGGTGACCACTGAGCAGAGTCCTATGGGCTGAAGAGGTTGTAGGAAGAAAATGAAAGGGCAAAATACACTGCAGGATTTTAAACAAGAAAGGACATCACTAGGGTTTTGTGTTTTATAAAGGAATCTGACAACACTTAGTGAGGGGGCCAAGAGAGAAATAGGGCAAGTGAGATGGGGAGGAGCAAGGGCCAGTGGGGATAGAGAGAAAAAAGCAACAGTGATGTTTTGGAGGGAGAACTGGTAAGATTTGTTGACCTAGGACAGCAGTCAGATAGTAAATACAAAGGCTGTGCAGACAACAGAGGGCCTCCATAACAAACACACATACGTGCTTGTTTTAAACAACTCAGAAATGTAAAAATCCATTCGAGGCTCACAGGCCTCCGGTTAGATGCTGACCTCTGACCTGGGAGATAAGCAACAAAGGAGAGGAAGAGCCTGCTGAGGCGACACCCATGTTTCTGTAACCTAGGTGCCACTCACAAGAACTGTGGATACAAAACGGAACGCTCAAGGGTTTCTGAGCGGTGGTAGTTGAGAGCGTGGAGGAAGAGTCAGTCAGTTTCAGACGGCCCAGGTGGAACTGTTAAACAGAGTGCCAGACATATAAATATGGAGCTCAGAACAGAGGTCTGGGTGGAGAGAAAGATTTGGAAATCATCAATATACTAAACAGCTAAAACCGTGTAAATGGCTGGCAGCCAAGGTTAAGAGTGTCAAGTGAAAAGAAAGTTGGCTACAATCAAGGGAAACACTAGGGGCTGGGGAGGAGACAAAAGGAGTCTGTGAAGAAAACTCAGAGAAGAGACAGAACAGCAGGTATATTTTAAAATGCTAAAGGACAGCAGCAAACTAAGTTGTGGACCTCCACTTAATGCCCAGGAAAGATGCCAAACCACAGATGTTTCAGAAAGCAGCGAGGGCTGCCTAAGGGCGCACAATTCCCATGATTCTGGTAAACAAACGTCTGCTGTAATTTCCAAGAGGCCACTTGTTATAAGGTCTCTTCCCCAAAACAGAAGCTTGCTCCTAGCCTAGCTATGCTACCACTTCCTACCTGGGACCAACCCATTCTTCATGGAAACCACACACAGGAAGGAGCCAAATGCTTTTGAGGAGCGTTAACTCCTCATTGCTAAAGTCTGGCTTCCTGAATGTGGCCCCACCAGTTGTAACATCCCTGGCAATTCTTTGTCACTTACATGCTTCTATCCTGGGAAGGGAAGTAACTGATCTGACTGGCAGATGTGGGGAAAATAAACGGTCCAGTTGTGCCTTTCTTCCTCTTAAGAGTAAACTAGAAGCTGGCTGGAAGCATTGTCTACTACTACACATGCCTTCTCTAATCCAGCAGTAATGTGACCAGGGGGCAGGTCTGCCTAATTCTGGAATTTAACAAGCCAATTTGGCTCTAATACTAAACTGCTTCCTTTACCTTGCCTTCATCAATAATAAAGGTGATATTATAATCCCTATTTGCTAATCCTTTAGTTTCTATCCAATCTATTCAAAACTTGGGTGGGAGAGGAAGGTGCTATTTATTGCTCTCCCCTCCCTTCTAGATCCTAACATAAAGTTTAAGTAACTTTAGATAAATACAATCTAATTAATCTAGTTTAATGTAATCCTAGTAAAATAAGGGCTTTCCAGGTGGCAAAGTAATAAAGAATCTGCTTGCAATGCAGGAGACCCGGGTTTGATCCCTGGGTCAGGAAGATCCCCTGGAGAAGAGAATGGCAACCCACTCTAGTATCCTTGCCTGGAGAATCCGATGGACAGAGAAGCCTGGTGGGCTATGTCTAGGGGATCGCAAAGAGTCAGACACGACTAAGCGACTAACACATGCACAGTAAAATAATTTAAGACTTTTAAATGGTTATGTTATTCTCCTTCCTTTTAGATGGAAGCTTCTTTACCATTTTGATGGTGTGTTGCACTTCTCATTTGTTGTAATATGAAACAGGTGAGACACTACCACCATTAAAACATAATTACAGTTGAAATTAATCCCAAACATTCCATCCACTTTCAGACTTTGGAACAAATTTCCAAGAACTTTTAATATCATCAAACACAGTCAAGGAAATCAAAGCATAATTCTATTCTTAAGAAAAACACATCGCCAAATACTCTCCAAGTACTTACATATAATTCATAAATATTTATCCCAGATCATTTAAAAAATACCTGAAAAGATAAATTACTTGAATAAATGGATCAAGTGATTTCATGCAAAATAACCTCACACTATTATATACCACACTATGCCGATTTTAGTCTGAGGACAGGAAAATACACACTCTGTAGAAAAAGGAAATGTAAACCAAATGGGCTAACCATTTTTAAAGACTGCTTCCTATCTGGGTTCCGCCTGTTCATGAGACCTGATCACAAAAATACAACAGCCCTAAGGCAATACCTCAAGTGATTAGTGTCACAATGGGCTTCATCAGTCACTGCAGACACTGTCCAGCAATCTAGGCCCATCTCTTACTGTTTCCAATATCCACTCCACATTCAGGATAAGGTTACAGACTGTGTTAGAAGAACCATACTGAATGAGTCAGGGTCAACACCACGTGGTAGGTGGCTACAGACCGGGGCAGGCCAGGAAGAAATGGACCTGCAATGGGATGGCAGGTCGAACAGTTAGAGCAGGGTGCCACTCAATCCGTAAACTGCCTGACTGGTACTCAGTCTTGTCTCTTTACAGCCTGAAGCACCCCGCACAGAGCTTTACATAGTAAAGGGAAGTGGCTATACTGGGAGATTTTACATCTTCTGGATTATGTGCTGACTGCCTGGAACAGACTTAGGGGGAAGCCTAAACGGACACTTAACCATTTAGTTCTGCCCAAATGAAAGCACTGAATGCCCTGCGTGGCTTATTTATTGGAGCTCACACATTGAATGGTACACGTCTAATCGGTTGTTGGGTGCCAAGAGTGTTCTTTGTTTAAGAGCACTCTCTAGCCAAGATGCTGACACTGGGCATATTCTCAAACTCTCAACTGTCTCCTAGAGCTGCTCAGATCTGATTTAATACTGTCAATGAAGACTCACAGCACGAGAGGGGCTGGCTCAAGATGCTCCATGAAAAGCAGCCACTCATGGAAATGTTAATTTGTGGAAGGAGGCACCAAATATTTTCTGTTATTTTAAATCCTGGCAGCAGGAAGGAGAACCAGCTCAACATTTTAAGCAAACTAATTTTATACCCTTTTCAGCTTACAGAATCGATAAATTACAGCTCTACTTTTCATTATCTGGGAAATGGCAAAAATGGAGAAGAGAAGAAAGGAGACTCAGTGCAGTAAATTGGAAGATCCTTTAAAACACAGCCTATGTTTTGTTCATTTTCTTTTCCATCAGAGTGTCTAGCAGCAGTGCTTTGACCACGGCACTCAGTGAGTGTTTGCTGAATCGAATTGTTGTGAAAGCATTCTCCGCTCACCACAGATCCAGCATGTCACGAGTTTAGCGACCCTTAACTCTCTCCTAGCAAATGTTTTCAGTTCCGCTTACAGCAAACATTTTTTTCCAAGAAATGTATCTTAACTTCACAACACAGAAATGAAAAACCTAAAATCTCCTTTGTAAAGGTGCATTTCTTTTTAAAAGGAGCCATATACTATAAATGAGAGACATTTTGTGTTAAAAAGGAGAGGGCAACCTAAGCAAAGCAGTATATGTGTAACTGTGCTGTAAGGAACTCTAAAGAGCAAACATCTGTAACGCTGCCATACAGCTGCATCCATAAACGCCTTTTCCTAAAGGACTAAACTAAAGGTTAAACTAGAAACGCAGGTGCATCTTTTAAATAAACTCCCAGTCCTAGTTGTATGTTTAAGTTATTTATGAATAATTAAAAGGCCTAGGTTCCAAGGGTCACAGAGAATTGAACTCCCATCTACTCACAGCCAAAGTCGTTCAAGGGGCTGCCAACAATAATATATCCTCTGTGAGGCTTTTCCTGGCAAGCCCATTCCCCAACCCCTCCCCTGTGTTGCCATGGCATTTTCTTTTCATACCTCTATTATCGTTTACCTCAGCATATAATCAACCTTTAACTTCCTTTTCATTACAAATCAGTTCCTGATTAGACTGTGAGCCCTTTGTGGACAGGAACTGGGTCAGAGTCACTTTGCTATCCCCAGAATCTACTAAATAGTAAAGCAGTTAGTTAATAAAACTTCTGTTGAAAGAATGAAATCAAAACTTCTGAGACTATTGTTTTACATATTTAAGGCTGCTCACTGAAAGGAAGTTCTCAAGTAACCCAAGGTACTGAAAAAAGTGTTTAAGCCTCATATATCCACATATTGTCTGCCTTTATCTTTATGCATTTATACAGTCAGCAATTGTCTCATGCAGAACAATGTTTGAACTTAGTAGCTGCTCAAATATTAACTGATCCAAGGAATACATGTTGAACACTATATATGTATATATATATATGTGTATGTGTGTGTGTATATATATATATGGGGGGGGGCGGGAAGAGGGGAGAGAGAGACACAGAGAGAAGAAATACATACACCATATACTACAGAATTCCCTAGATCTGTTTTTTAAGATATGAACATGTTAAGTAAACATATAAAGAAAAACTATAGAACTGTCTCATTTTTAAGCAAGACCTGGAAAATCTTAAGAGTTGATTTTCAGAAATGATAAAAGGATCATGACACAGCAAAAAACTGGTCTGACTACGGAATCTCTCATAAAGTAATTGGATAACTTCATTCATAGAGGTGACAAGTTTCTACAACCAAACTGGAAAAGATTTCTCACTTTAACAGCCAGCAGCAGATGTCAACACAGAAGCTGAGCTGTTACTCCTTTTTGGAAGCCAGTAGATTGTTAAACTTATTAGTTTCATAATAAATATAAAAACATGTAAAAATACAATCTTTTAAAAACCAGTATTCATCTGATATTAATATAACTTTTAATACAGTAATTACAAAAACAAGCATAAAGGCAAAATCTCTAAAGATATCAATATTTACCTGATATGTATATAATATTCAAAATAATTATAGTTCATTTGAACGTGGAGTAGGGAATTTCCTGACGATCTAGTGGTTAGGACTCAGCCCTTTTACTGATTGAACCTGGCCCAAGGTTCAATCCCTGGTTGGGGAACTAAGACTCTGTAATGAAACTATAAAGGTGGAATATAGTTTTATAAAAGAGAACTAAACCTCACCCCGTAAAAGGTAATCCTGAGGAGTCAAAAAAACAGGTTCTGACATTCGACAGTGAGGCTACACAATCTTTAATCACCACCTGTATAAGAGGTAAAGAGCCTTATTTTTCCCTTAGAGTTTTGCCTCTAACCCACTGGGAATGGCGGTGATGAAACAGCAGGCCAAGAGAAGGGGTCCAACAGTTCAGATGGTGGAGTTCACAAGCACATTCTCTTCCGCCGTCAAGTGTCTGGTAGGCTGCAAAGGCAACCAACCACATAACATGGCCTTGGTTTTCAGAAACAAAATGTCATTTAACAAGTTCCAATAAAACAAAATCTCCTAAAAAGTCCCGGCCATCATGGCACCTGGAAGCAAACACTGTGAAGCAAGGGCATCATACGTTGCTGAAACTGGGGCCCAAAACACTGGGTACCAGACCCTCCTTAGTCCCCAGAGGAGGTTAAAAAAATACTAGAAGCTTGTAAGGCCCCCATGATTTGGATGTCTCTGAGAATAGTGGCATATCCATATGCCAAGTTGTAAAGGCTACATCCTTGGAGCCTGGAGCTTTCCCAAATATATTTGCTAATGGTACACTGTTGGAGGGGGACCCCGACCCCTCAATGGTCGACTGGGACCCCCAAGAATGGGAGGCGGCAGCATATGAGTTGAGGAAGAAACCTCTGTCCCAGGCATTCCCTGTTAATATCTACTGTACCAAAAAGTCCAACAATGGCCAGTGTGAATGAGCAACAAAGACGCCTAACTACACCACGACAGAAATGCAAGGCTTTTTGGAAACAGTCACCAAAAGGAAGAGGGAGAAGGGTGCTAATGGTTCATAGGGGTCTCTGAAACTGTTTTCAAGCTTTGTTTATACAGGAAGAGGCCCCTCCAGGCTCACAGAGACAGAAGGAAGAAGCTCAGCCTCCCGTACAAGATGAGGGACAGGCTCTCTGTATTGGCAGCTGTAGAAATCAGGGTCCCCGATAAGTCATCTCGGGACAGTCAAATACAAGTTAAGAGCCTTGGTTCAGGAGCGGCGGGCTCTTCAGGAGACCTCGGTCCCAGTCCAAAGGATGAAACTGTCACCTCTTGCAAGGCTCCAGCCCTGACTGCAGACTCTGGGATCCCACACCCAGATCTCTTAAAGAGATACAGCTGGCAAGGCCTCTGCCCTAGGGACCCCTGCAGTCCCCTGAGCTCCTCCCTCCACTGAGGGACAATCACCTGTTCGCTTCTCTAATTATCCATGGGGACGCTCTCATTGACACGGGAGCCAAGGCAACACTCTTCCCCGGAACCCCTTCAAACGTAAGTGAGGGGCACCCTGTCAACAAGGCATAACAAGTAGGATGAACGTGAAAGTTGCTCAGTCGTGTCCCACTCTTTGAGATCCATGAACTATACAGTCCATGGAATTCTCTAGGCCAGAATACTAGGGTGGGTAGCCTTTCCATTCTCCAAGGGATCCTCCCAACCCAGGGATCAAACCCAGGTATCCCACATTGCAGGCAGATTTTTTACCAGCTGAGCCACAAGGGAAGCCCAAGAATACTAGAGTGGGTAGCCTATCCCTTCTCCAGTGGATCTTCCTTACCCTGGAATCGAACCAGGGTCTCCAGCACTGTAGGCAGATTCTTTATCAACTGAGCTATCGGGGAAGCCCCAACAAGTAAGATAGCAGATGTCAAAAAAAAAAAAAAAGCCAAGATTTATAAATCTTATAAGATTTATTCTTATGTTGCAGAGAGTGGTAATTTCCTTATAGGTGACATGGTTGGTAACTCTCTTTACTATCTTGCTAATGAACATATCTCTTGGATAAGTTACAGTAAGAAAAGAACACTTCCAAACTCTGGAAGAGAGAAAAACACTAATCACATTCACTAAAAACTAAACTATCTTCACTGCTAAACTGTTTCCTTGACGAATAAGTAAGGAAAAATGCTTCTGCGATAGTGGTAATCTTTATTAACATATATAATTCAAAATTTATTCCAGATCCATTAAAAGCATAATTATAACACAGATCTAACATCCCTTTCTTCTTCTATTTAATGGAGTATGACTACTTTCAGTAAAAAACATATACATTTATTATAAATGTACAGTGATATTATGGGCTGAATTTTGTCCCCTTAAAATTCAAGTATCAAAGCCCTAACACCCAGTACCTCTGAATGAGACTGTAATGAGAGACAGAACCTTTAAAGAGGTAAGTTAAAATGAGGGCCTTAGGATGGGCCCTAATCCAACTGAACTGGTTTCTTATTAAAAGAGGAAGCGTGAACACAGAGAGACACGAGGGATGAGCACACAGAGACTGTGAGGACACGGTGAGCAGGCACCGTGTGTAAGCCAAGGGGAGATCTCAGAAGAAACCAACCCTGCTGACATCCTGACCTTGGACTTCCAGTCTCCAGAACTGTGAGAAAATAAATTTCTATTGTTTAAGCCACCCAGTCTGTGTTAGTCTTTGTTACAGCAGCCCTAGCAAATTAATACGCAAAGCAAGAAGGAGTTCTCCTGACTTCCCAGGTGGCTCAGTGGTAAAGAACCCACCTGCCAATGCAGGAGACACTGGTCCTGGAAGACCCCACGTGCCTCAGCGCCACTAAGCCTGCACCCCACAGCTACTGAGGCTGTGCTCTGGAGCCTGGGAGCCACTGCTGAGTCCACGTGCCCTGGGGCCTCTGCTCTGCAACAAGGGAAGCCACCACAATGAGAAGCCCACGCAGTACAACGAAGAGCAGCCCCTGCTCACTGCAACTAGAGGAAAGCCTCGCAGCAAGAAAGACCCAGTACAGCCATAAGTAAGAAAGAAAGACACTCTCCACGCGATCAAGAAATAGTGTGGCAGAGACGGCTAGCTGCCCACCAGAGATTTACGTTTCCCTTCACAAGTGGTGCCAGAAAGCAGCTGACAAACACAGACTATATCTTCTGCCTCCCCACCCTACCCATCACCCCTACATCTAGGTTGGATCTCACCAAACCAACATGTCCACTCTGGACTGAGGTTAAGAAGTGAGTATGCTCTTGTTATCCTCTTTTTTTGTCACCCCTTCCCTTTCCCAGTCTCCTGGCTGGGTATCAACCCCCAGAACCCCAGGAAGCTGTGTATGAACCATGGATGAGTCTTCATCAACCTGGGTCTCCCATGATCTCACTAAGCGGTTTCCCCCATTCCCTGTTCAACAACAGTCCATTTTGGACCATGTTATGCATCTGAGAGGGCTTCCCAGGTGGTGCTACAGGTAAAGAACTCACCTGCCAACGTGAGAGACTAGGAGACTAGGGTTCAATCCCTCGGTCAGGAAGATCCCCTGAGGAGGGCATGTATCCTTGCCTGGAGAATCCCACGGACTGAGGAGCCTAGCAAGCTATAGTCCATAGGGTCATAAAGAATCGGATACAACTGAAGCGACTTAGCAAGCATGAATGCATCTGAGATTTTGGATTTGTCTGTTAAAGCAGCAAGCATTCACCTTAATACAGATGATATTTAAACTTGAAGTTTCATTTTCTTTCTTCAGATTTCAGAACTGAGAGTTAAATATAGGTCAAATTCATGAGAAACTGCTGTTTATGTAAGTCAAAGATGATCAAGTAATGTTAATCTCATATGCTTCAACCTAATATGTTTGGTCTACAAAAAAGTGGATGAGGCATGACTGTTCCCCCAGACTGTTTCCCACAAAGTTGAACACACTGATGGATTCTAACAGCTCAACACTCTTCACAGACTAAGGGGCAATTTCATAGAAAACTTACATTCAGTACTGGCTAGTTCTCTGCTTTCACAAATCCATGCCCTTAACTAGTTTCTCTATTATTTGATAATTTTTTTTTGCCCTGATTTTATCAAATTACACCCTACCAAAGATGTCAAGATGGAGTAAACCCACTACAGACTCTCTCTCCCACTGGGTGCTGTGCTCAGTTATCCAGCTGTCTGACTGTATACGACCCCATGGACTGTACCCCACCAGGCTCCTCTGTTCTAGGCAAGAATACTGGGGCGGGCTGCCATTTCCCACTCCAAGGGATCTTCCATATCTAGGAATCTCTTGCCTCTCCTGCAACTGGCAGGCAGATTCTTTACCACTGCACCATCTCTCTCCCACCGATTAAAGCTAAAAACTCTGAACTGAGTAGGCTTCCCTGATAGCTCTGTTGTTAAAGAATCTGCCCACATGGGATACCCCGGTTCTATTCCTGGGTTGGAAAGATTCCCTGGAGAAGGGAAAGGCTAGCTACTCCAGTATTTTGGCCTGGAGAATTCCATGGAATGTATATCCATGGGGTTGCAAAGAGTCAGACACAACTGAGCAACTCTCACTAAACTAACTGAACTGAGTACAAAAAGAAAACTACCCGAGGAAGGAGAAAAGTAAATAACAATCAAATAGGTAAGGGAAGTAAAAACTTGAAAAATTACAGTACCAGTGAGTTTCCTTGCCCTTTTTTATTTTTAAAACTCTACTGCCCAGCTTTGATCCAATTCACAAAATAGCACAGCAGACACTCAAACTAAAAATGCCGAGAGAAACTTCCTCATTCTGGCCACAGGACTGGGGAAAAGAGAGAGCCAAAGCAAGGCAAAAAGCACAAGGTAAATTTTTTCCTTTTTTCTTTTTTTTTCCTTTCTCCACAGAATTTCGTGGGAAAGGGGCTCCTGGAAGTCCAAGAATGTGGGGATACACCAAACAAGAAAAAACTGGAAAGAGAGGGCCCTCAGTTCTACATATAAACAAATATAAGTCAGGCTGAGTCCTTCTCCCCTGTGCCCTCCCCTACAGTGTCTGTCTGCTCTCCAAGTTTGCATGTGCAGAACAAATCCAAAGACGGACAGCAAAGGCGTTGAGCCTGAACTACAACGTAAGAAACTGCCTGAGTCCAATGACCAAGGGTGGTGTAGTTTCAAAAAGTACAGCAAATGCTGAGAGCTCAAATGACAACGGAACCACCACTCACAGAAGGTGAAACCAAACTTAAGATCTGAACCTAACCAAACCAACTGTCAGCTAAAACAAAAGATTTCAACAGCACCCGAAGTTTCACAAAATAATACTCAATATGTTCCTGACACAATTCAAAACTACTCAACAAACAAAGAGCCAAGAAAACATAACCGATTCTTTGGGGAAAAAACAAGAGATGCAAAAACCAAAATTAAACAGATATTACAATTATCAAAGAACTTTAAAGCAGTTATTATAACTATGCTCCATGAGGTAAAGGTAAACACTCTTGAAAAGCAGATGTTCCCAAAAGAAAAGCAAAAACAATGAAAAGAAACACCAAATGGATGATGATGACAGTTCTGTAGTTTGACTGTTGGGCAGTTACATGATACAACACATGATAAAATTGCATAAAATCATACTCACACGTGGGCTTCCCTTGTGGCTCAGCTGGTAAAGAATCTGCCTGCAGTGCGGGAGACCTGGATGGATCCCTGGGTTGGGATGATCCCCTGGAGAAGGGAAAGGCTACCCACTCCAGTATTCTGGCCTGGAGAATTCCATGGACTGGACTGGACAGCCCATGGGGTCACAAAGAGTCAGACACAACTGAGCAAGTTTCACCTTCATACTCACACACAGGAATGTGCACACATACACACAGCTGCATATGTGACTGGAAAAGTCTGACTAAGCTCTATGGATTGTCCCAATGTCAATTTTCATTAATAATGTACGACAGTTACACAAGACGTTAACACTGAGATAGCCTGGGGAAAGCTCAAGGTACTTTCTTGCACATTTCTTTGAAACTTCCTGTAAATACATAACTATTTCAAAATAAAAGTGTTTTTTCAGAGAACCAAACGGAAATTTTACAACAGAAAAGTATGTCAAATAAAAAGATCACAGGATGAGCTGGAGAGCAGAACTAAGATAATGAGGGAAAACTCAATAACCATAAAGACAGATGAATATTATGACCCAATACGACGACCAGAAAGAGACTGAGAAAACGTAACATAGCCTCAGAGAACTATAAAACACTATCATCCATGTCACTGGAATCACAGAAGAAAAGAAGAAACTGGCTCATGTAGAAAAAATAACTGAAGAAATAATATCTGCAAACTTCCCAAGTTTGGTGAAAGACACAAATTTACAGATTGAAGAAAGTCAAGCAGAATAAATTTAAAGAAAATCACATCCAAACAAACACCTCATAATCATACTGCCAGGAAAAAAAAAAAATCTTAAAAGAATATCCAGGAAAAAAAAGTCATATTACATACCAGGGAACAGTAATTTAAATGAATGCAGACTTTTCATCAGAAATCATGGAAGCCAAGACACTGTGGAACAATAATTTTAAAGTGCGAAGAGAAAAGCCTAGAGGAGGAAATGGCAACCCACTCCAGTATTCTTGCCTGGAGAATCCCATGGACAGAGGAGCCTGACGGTCTACAGACCATGGAGTTGTAAAGAGTCAGACACGATCGAGCACACACACAAGAGAAAAGCAGTGTCAACCCAAAATTCTAAACTCAGTGAAGATATCCTTCAGGAATGAAGGTGAAACAAAGATGAAGAAAGGCTTAAAGAATTTGTCAGCTGCAACGGGAACTTTCTGTACTATCTCCACAATTTTTCTGTAAACCTAAACTTGTCCTAAAATAAAAATTTTTATTCTTAAAGAAAAAGAGAGGACTTCCCGGGTGGTCCAGGGGCTAGGACTGTCCGTTCCCAAGGTAGAGGGCCCAGATTCAAGCCTTGGCCCGGGAACTAGATCCCGAATGCCGCAACTAAAGATCTCATAAGCTGCAACAAAGACCCAGTGCAGCCAAATAAACAAATTTTAAAAAACAACAGCAACAAAAAATTTTTAGTGATAAAATGAATAAATTTCTAGAAAAATATAAAATGCCAAAGTTGGCACAAGAAAAACTGTGAACTTAAATAGACTATGCATTAAGAGGGCCAGAAAGTGATAAATCAATTGTGAAAAAAAATCTTTACTTTTCCATTCAAACTTGTTAATGTTTACCACATCTGAAGGGTAAAAACAGATGAAATTTAATTGAGCCTACGGGTCAGAAAGATCCCCAGAGAGGGAAATGGCAACCCACTCCAGTATTCTTGCCTAGTGAATCCCATGGACAGAGGATCCTGGTGGGCTGCAACCCATGGGGTCAGAAACAGTCAAGACACGACTGAGCAACTAACATGCAAAACTGGGACTACACTGAGTTTATATAATTAATTTGAGAAAGAAGTTACATCTTTTTAATTTATAAACACTATGAGTTTTTAAGACAGCACAAAGCAGAGTGAAAAAACAAAAAACACACAATAAAGGTTGGTACTAATGTGAGAAAAAACAAATATACCTAATAAAACAAAGACTGTTAGAAAGAGAGTCATGAAAATATAGAAACATGATGTATAAGAGGTATAACTAATTTGGTACCACAAAGTAGTTCATGGGGTTGGAAAAACAATCTCACTACAAGTGGAAAAGATTACTATTCTAAGCCATAGATAATGATGGACTCAGATTAAAGATTTAATGTAAAAAACTAAATTCTAAAGTATATAATTTAAAATGTAGACTACCTTTATTATATTTAACAAGACCTAGAAACCATAAGGTAAAAAAATTATACAACAATGTTAGCTTCTGCTCAACAAAAGGCACCATTGACAAAATTAACACACTATGACACTAATATTCTAAACTAGATAAAAGATGTCTACAAATCAACCAGGAAAAGATATGAACTCTAATTAAAGAAATGAGTGAAAGATATGAACAGGTAATTCACTGAAGAGACATTTAAAATGGCCCCAACAGAATTCAAACATATATTGCAACTCATTAGTAACTGGAGAATGCAAATTAAAACACCATTAAGACACCACTTTACCCATATCAGATAGGCAAAAATTAGAAAAGCAGATAAAGCCAAGTGCTGGCAGGAAGATGGAGAAATAGGATCCACTGGGCACACAAAGAGCCCAAATCTGGTCGTGTTTATCAAATTACATGCAACAATTCACTCTAAGCACAGGTCCAGAAAATTCTCCCACAGGACCACAGGAGAACAAGAACACGGCTACACATCCCACTGTCTGTGGCAGTGGGGAGCTGAAGGTAATGTGGGTGCCCATTACTGAGGGAACAAGTCATTTACAGACAGTAGATGGCAGTTATACACAAAGAACAAGATGTGTACACAGAAATATCATCCTCAAACAGTCCCTAAATGAGGACCAGGGGAGGTTGGAGGGATAAGACCACAGCACACCATTTAGGTAAATTTAACAATACACAACCAAAAAAAATCCCACTGTGTATTTATAAAAATACATCAAATATATTAGAACAGTGAACTAAGGGAGACTGAGAGCAGAAATGAGAAGTGGAGGTAAAAGAAAATTAATTCTAATTAATTTTAAAAGCTAAGAGAGAAGACCTGCACAAACCAGTGTTGATGGTGCGTCATGAATTGAGATGTATGATTAACTCAATTCCCTCCACCTGAAGACTGAAAAATAAATTTGCCACATGTCATGCCAATGCTTCAAGGCTAAGGATCAAAGAAAGCACACAGAATAAGAGCCAAAAAAAAGGGAAAGAAAACGAAGTTGAAGAAATTATACCTTAACAAAACTGAAGCATATGTTGAAATCAAACAACCAGCAGCTCCCAAACAAATGAAATGAATGAAAACTGGTGCACTGGTCTTCTGGTTCCATGAGTAAATAAAGCAGTGCTTTATAACCTTCACATTTAACAATTATTCTACACTTAAATTTTATCAAAGTATGATAGGTTTCTTTGTGGCAGCTAAGTCAACTGAGATACTGACTGTAGTTAAAATTGATCTGGCTGTTCATCTCTGGTGTCTCAGTGATAAAATCCCCCTGCCAGTGAAGGAACTGCAGGTTCGATCCCTCAGTGGGGAAGATCCCTTGCAGTAGAAAATGGCAACCTATTCTAGCATCCTTGCCTGGAAAATCCCATGAACAGAGGAGCCTGGTGGGCCACAGTCCATGGGGTCGCAAAGAGTCGGACACAATCTAGCAAGTAAACAACCACCACCAACATGACTAAGTATTTATTTGGCTTACATTTCATATTTACTACAATCAGTCTGTCCCTACTCCACTGCCAGTCACCCAATGGCCATTAAGTCATACTAATGAATTATATTTAGATAAATTAATCTGACCATAAAATAATACGAGGACATTTTTAAAGAAAAATTAATTTCATAAATTTCAACATAAATAGCACTGCTAAAAGGAACAGGAAAGTTATGCTTTTAAGCATCTGCTCCAACCCTATATACAGAAGAGAGCTAAATGCTAACTTCCTTCCTGTCCTTATCACCGTACACTCCCTTACTATGCAGCCATGAGATTAAGATACTTGCTCTTTGGAAGGAAAGCTATAACAAATCTAGTGTATTTAAAACCAGAGACATCAAGTTTGCTGACAAAGGTCTTTAGAGTCAAAGCAATGTTTTTCCATTAGTCATGTACAGATGTCAGAGTTGGATCATAAAGGCAGCTAAGCACCAAAGAACTGATGCTTTCTAACTGTAGTGCTGGAGAAGACTCCTGAGAATTCCCTGGACCGCAGGGAGGTCAAATTAGTCAGTCCTAAAGGATATCAACCCTGAATACTCATCGAAGGATTGATGCTGAAGCTGAAGCTCCAATACTTTGGCCACCTGATGCAAAGAGCTAACTCACTGGAAAAGACCCTAATGCTGGGAAAGACAGAAGGCAAAAGGAGAAGAGGGTTGCAGAAGATGAGATGGTGAGATAGCATCACTGACTCAATGGACATGAATGTGAGCATATTAGGAAGACAGTGGAGGACAGAGGAGCCTGGAGTGCTTCAGTCTATGGAGTTGCAAAGTGTCGGACACAACTTAGCAACTGAACAACAACGAGGCCCTCTAGTTTTTGCATTCTCGAATCACATATAACCACTATTTAAGACTGGATCCAAAATCTAGATGAACAGCTCAAGACAGTTCCCCCTCCTCCACCACCCCTTTTTTATTCAAAAGCTTGTATCCAACAGTCAAAGTCACTTGAGATAATCTAAAACAATTCACATGTCACTTTGGAAAGTGACTCCAAGTATCTGAATTATGACACTATATTATTTATTCTCTTTAATTCAATCAAAAGGACTTAGTAGCCCTCACAATATAGAGATGAAAAACATGGCAAATTACTAGTAGATTAAGAATCCCTCAAAGGGAAACACACCAATATTACAAAAGAGACTGAACAGTATTATGTTCAGTTCAGTTCAGTTGCTCAGTCGTGTCCAACTCTTTGCGACCCCATGAATTGCAGCACGCCAGGCCTCCTTGTCCATCACCAGCTCCCAGAGTTCACTCAAACTCATGTCCATCGAGTCGGTGATGCCATCCAGCCATCTCATCCTGTCGTCCCCTTCTCCTCCTGCCCCCAATCCCTCCCAGCATCAGAGTCTTTTCTAATGAGTCAACTCTTCGCATGAGGTGGCCAAAGTATTAGAGTTTCAGCTTTAGCATCAGTCCTCCCAAAGAATACCCAGGACTGATCTCCTTCAGAATGGAATGGTTGGATCTCCCTGCAGTCCAAGGGACATGACTTAGCGACTAAACAACAAAATAGCTGACTTAAATCATGTTCATTTCAGGTATACAGCAACATGATTCAGTTTTATACATTTTTTTCAAATTGTTTTCCATTACTGGTTATGACAAGATATTGAATATAGTTCCCTGTGCTATACAGTTCCTTATTGCTTTGTGTATATTAGTTTGTACCTATTAATCCCATACTCCTAATTTACTCCTCCCCCCACTTCTCCTTTGGTTAACTGTAAGTTTATTTTCTATGTCTGTGAGTCTGTTTTGTAGAGATTCATTCATATTATTTTTTATATTCCACATATAAAGTGATATCATGTAATATTTGTCTTTCTCTGACTTACTTCACTTACTATGATATTCTCTCGGTTCATCCATGTTCCTACAAATGGTAGAAAGACCATTTTAGACTGTAAATTCTCCTAGGGTAGGGGACAAGACTTTTTCTTTTAACTTTTTACCCAGTCTTACACTTTACACAACAGCAGCTAGACTGAATGTGGTGCGCTGCATCTCACCCCTTCCACAAGGGCAAAGAATACACCTTGGGTTTCTTTGTACATCACTCTTACCTCCATGGCCAAAACGTGTAAGGTGACTGGCAAGAGCTATGCATTAATAAAATAGTATTTTTTTAAAGTATCAACTGCTGACTAATCCAACTGTTAGGACAAAACTAGTATACCCAGGAAGTATTTACTCTTCAACTTCTTATAGTTCCTTACATCCTCTTCTCTTCTGTGCATATTAACTTCTAAGTTACAGGAGAGGAAAGAAAAGGAAAAATGAAATGTTATCCAAAAACCTAAATGATTCACTCAGTGGGAGACCAGTTAATAAGAAGTTTGTCCTTTTCCAGGGTAGGGGTTAGGGGTCATCTAATTATCTGTGTCGCACATTTGGAACTAAATCAATGTTGGTACATGATACTGGCTATGGAGAGAAATTATACATGAGCAGAAAGTGCCTTCACAGTGTGCTCCCTTTGCCCTCAACTGTGCCTGATGTCTCCCATTCTAAAGACCCTCTATTTCACCCTCTTTAGAAAATAGTCATCTGCTAGGATGAAGAATTCTCTTGGCTGCAGGGACGGAGAGGACCTGTGAGTATCAACTTTTCTTAGGCAAACTTTCAGTGACTCTTCCTGTTTGTAACCTACTTTTACTCCCATCACCAGAGGAAACTGATCAAGCCCATCCCCGAGCTTTTTGGGTCTTCACAGTGGAGATCGCCCTGTTTCCCCACTGCCACGCAGGATTCAGCCTTCCCAGGGCTGCTCAGTCAGCTGTCACTTACCCACCTGCTTTCCACATTTCAGAATTTTGCTCCTGTTGTTTCTTCTGCAGTTCTGTTTTATCCTGAGTTACTGCTGAATTTTTTTTCCCTTTACTGTCATTAATTGAAGTGTGATAAAGAACAGAGGTTGTTAGGCATATTAATTTTGCCATTTCTGACTGGAAGCTCTTCAAACTGTTCTTGAGATACTCCTCATTGGTGGAAAACAAGTTCAGAATTACAGCGCTGCCAACTGAGTGACTTCAAGCAAATGACCCCACCTCTCAGAACCTCAATTTCCACATCTATTAAAAATGTCAGAACAGAGAACTTCTAAGGTTCCTTTCAATCCTAGGAGTGTATAATTCTCAATTACACCCTTGGCGGAAGCACAAAAGCTTTTAAATCACCTTGCTGTCCTTAGCCAGTGCTGCCGTGTTAGAACCATTTAATTTTTTCTATTATTTGTGCTGTCTCTAAGGGTAAAGGAGATTAATAAAACAATGCAATCTCCAGAAGTTTTTGAACTAGATTGAGTTAATTCATTTCATGAAACCCTATACATCTTGAAATCTGTGACAATTTATATTGGGTTGTGTTGATGCTCACTCTTTACTATCTATAACACTACAATTTGTGTACTTAGTTTTTCTTCTTTAAAAAAAAAAAGTTGAACAAATCAGTGTGCCAATTATATGGCAGAGAGGCAAAAGCAAGTTCAACCTTAGGAAAAAGCAACAAGAATGCCAGACTCCATTTACTGAGATTCACAAAGTTTACGTAACTATATTCTTCCAGGGCTAAGCAGACAGTGCACAATAATGGCAGTACGTTTTTGTTAGCTTTTGCCCTCTGTGGGTTCCAGCAGAGCCCTCAGGGCCTATCTCCCCTAGAGCGGCCCGGGAGCCACAGCTCAGCAGGAGATAGCCACCATCGCGCGCTCCTCGCAGTGTCCGCTGCCTAGGGAGGCCCTGCCGCTGCTGTGAGAACATCAGCGTCCCTGCCAAGAATGGTATGACCGATGCTTCACGTCTGCCAAGCTACGAGCACAGGGCAGCAATGGCTTTCAACCAAAAGCAGAGAGGTCACCCAAACCACAGCATGTCCCCCAGGGATCTACTAAGTCTCACTGGTACCCACACACACCCCTTGGGAAAGCAGCTCCCGCACCTCTACCTGGACCGCGTGCAGGAGGCCAGACGGGGACAAAAATTACATTTCAGAGCTTCCCAGACAGTTTTGCTCAATCCATCTCATTTGTCTCTCAAAGTACCATGAAGTCCCAAATCTCACCCATAAAGGATGAGATTACTGTTCCCATTTTATAAATAAGGAACCAAGACTTAGCAATTCAGGAAGTCTCACAATATATATTATCATTTGGGACAATAAGTTCAGCCTTCCTACTGTAATGTTAGTTCTATTATTCATAATGTTTATTCTATGTAAGTCTGCCTAAACCCTCAAGGAGGAAGACATATCAAAAGATGAGTAGTCAGTATAAAGATGAAAGTCAGAGATGTGAAGCAGAATAAAAGGCACCAAGAATGAGAGAGAAGCAAAGTCTGGACATGCACTAAATCAACAAAGATTTAATTTCTAAAGATGTGTGTGTGGTCACAGTGTGTGAACACTGTGTTGCTCAGAATAATTTCTTGAACAGTTAATAAAATGCAGCTAGAACGAGGCTTTGATTGGTGTTCTGCATACTGGGGAGGGTAAAGAATCCGCCCACAATGCAGGAGATGCAGGTTCGACCACAGGGTGGGAAGATCCCCTGGAGGAGGAAATGGCAGTGCACTCTAGTATTCTTGCCTGGAGAATCTCATGGACAGAGGAGCCTGGCGGGCTACAGTCCATGGGGACACAGAGAGTTGGACATGACTGAAGCAACTTAGCATGCATGCACGCATACTGCTTAGAAGGGAACCTGCCAAGAAGCAAAGGGAGAGAAGGATTACTCTGCTTAGTTGGAGGCACCTAGAAAAGGAGGTGATCAAGAGGCGCCAAAGAAGCGTAGGGCAAAAGGAAACAACAAAAGATAAAAGGTCAAATAAGCTGGAAAAAATAAATATTAAGGATGACAGAGGGGCTTCCCTGGTTGTCCAGTGGTTAAGACTTCACCTTCCAAGGCATGGGGTTTGATCCCTGGTCAGGGAACTAAGATCCCATGTGCTGGCAGCCAAAAAACATAAAGCAGAAGCAATATTGTAACAAATTCAATGAAGACTTTAAAAATGGTCTACATCAAAAGAAGGCTTAAACAAAAGAAAGGATGACTGGCAATGGAACAAGTGAGGTTAAAGTTACAAGTCAGAGATGACAAGCAGAAAAAAAGACCAGCAGGAGAAAAAAAGCTGAGATAAAGGACAGTTCAGGGGACTTCCAGTCAGAGACAGCAGAATGGGGGTGCCTGGCCCCTGCAAACCTCACTATGTGACAGTGACAAGGAAAAAATTAAACTCTAACCCACAAGGGAAAAAAAGACTGAAGATACAGCAGCAACAAAACTTTTACATTGGGAAAGCAGGTGGATAAATGATAGGTGACTGAGCAGACCCGAGCAAGCTGCATCCTAAGTGGCAATGGGGAAACAGGGCAACTTATCAGGGACGGGCTGGATCAGCTCCCTCTGGAAATGGGGGTAAAAGTAGGTTTCAAACAGGAAGATTTGTTGAAGGTTTGTTTAAAGCAAAGTTAGACTCACAGACCTCTCCTTTCCTCCATGAAACCAAGAGAATGCCCTTTCTTCACCCTACCAAAAGACCGTGTGTTAGTCGCTCAGTCATGTCCAACTCTTTGCAACCCCACGGGATGTAGCCCACCAGGCTCCTCTGTCCGTGGGATTTTCCAGGCAAGAATACTGGAGTGGGTTGCCATTTCCCTCTCCAGGGGATCCTCCTGACCCAGGGACTACAGATTTATTATCTAGAAGGCAAAACAGAGCATCTTTAGAATAAGGGACACCGGCACAGCTGAGGGGGCAGGCCTCATACTGAAAAACAAGATGCATGTAGAGATGCCCTTCAGAGATGCACTCAGCCAAAGTTAAGGAGTAAAACTCAAAAAGGTGAAGACATGGAACCCAGAAAACAGAGTCTGTAACACAAAAACAAAGGAAATCCCTAGGGAGCTAGAGAAAGGTGATCCTTACAGAATGGGAGAAAATATTTACAAATCTTTTGCCACTACATGGATGGACCTTGCAGGCCTTATGCTAAGTGAATTAAGTCAGAAAGAAACCCAAATACTGCATGGTATCACCTATATGTGGAATTTTAAAAAGTCAAACTCGCAGAAAACAGACAGCAGAAAAGTGGTTGCCAGGGGCTGTGAGGTGGAGGAAATAGGGGAGATGGTAAGATGACATAAACTTCCAGCTCTAAGATGTATAAGGTCTGAGGATCTAACGTAAAACCTGGTGACTACAACTCATAACACTGTACTATATAACTGAAATTAGCTAAAAGGGAACTTAAATGTTTTCACCAGAAAAATTAATTAATGAAATGCATACATGCACATGTAAAGTGATAACTACATTCAAATTAACCAGAGGGGCAAATCCTTTCACAACATATATGCTTTCAAATTACTACAATGTATATTTTAAATATCCTACAATTTTTTATGTCAGTTATAAAGCTAAAATTTTTAAAATATTTACAAATCATAGATCTAATAAGGAGTTAATATTCAGACTACATAAAGAACTCCCACAACTCAACAATTAAAAAATCAAATAACCTGATCAAAAAAATGGGCAAAGGACTTGATTAGACATTTCCCTACAGATAATATGGCCAACAAGGGGCCTTCCCTAGTGGCCCAGAGATTAAGAGTCCACCTTGCAATGCACGGGACACTGGTTCAATCCCTGGTCCGGGAAGACCCCACATGCCACAGGGCAACTAAGCCTGAGCACCACAACTACTGAGCCTGCGCTCTAGAGCCAGTGAGCTGTAACTACTCAGCCCACGCGCTACAACTACCGAAGCGCAATGCCCTAGAGCCTGTGCTCCCCAACAAGAGGAACCACCACAACAAGAAGCCTGCCCACCACAACTAGGGAAAGCCCACACAGAGCAACCAGACCCAGCAAAGCCAAAAATAAAAATAAATATTTTCTGAAATAATAAATGGCCAACAAGGATATGAAAACAGGCTCAACATCACTAATGATCAGGGAAATGCAAACCAAAAACACTGACTTCAAATACAAACCACTATATATAAAATAAAGAAAACGGAAAATAAGTGCTGGCAAGGATGCAGAGAAATTGGAACACCCGTACACTATTCGTGGAAGTCGTAAAATGATACAAGTGCTATGGGAAACAGTATGGTGACTACTCAAAGAATTAAATGTGCAGCTACTATATAATACAGTAATCCCACTTCTGAGTACACAGCGAAAAGAACTGAAAGCAAGGTCCCAAAGAGGAGACCTTGCGCACCCATGTTCACTGCAGCATCATTCACAACAGCCTAGATGCAGAAGCAACCTAAACGTCCACTGATGAATCAATACAGGAAATGTAACATACATGAATAAAATGAAATCTTACTTAGACTTAAAAAGGGAGGAAACGGTGGCACATGCTACAACACGGATGAACCCTGAGGGCATTATACTAAAGTGAAAGAAACCTGTCACAAAAAGACAAATATTGCGTGATTTTACTCGCCTAAAGGCTCCTGTGTCCATGGGATTCTCCAGGCAAGAACACTGCAGTGGGTAGCCATTCCCTTCTCCAGGGGATCTTCCTGACCCAGGGATCAAAGCCGGGTCTCCCACTTCGCAGGCAGATTCTTTACCATCTGAGCCACCAGGGAAGTCCCCTACATAAGGTACCTAAAGTAGTCAAACCCATAGAAATAGAAAGTAGAATGGAGGTTACCAGTGACTGGTAACCAGGAGGAAGGAAAAGAGGGAGTTGTTTGATGGGAAGAGAATTTCAGATTTGCAGGGTGAAAAAGTTCTAGTGATTTCTTTCACAACAATACAATGTACTTACACAATAGAAACGTAAGCTTAAAAATGGTTAGGGTGGTAAATTTTATGACATGTGTTATTAGCACAAACAAAAAAAGCTTAGGTGGGAAACAAGCAAATAAGTGGTTAAGAAAAGATGCATGGAGGAAAGGCCTAATGAATAACACAGGCCCTCTGGGGCGTATGATCAATTCACTGTAAACAAACTTTCCTGGCTGCTTACAAGGCACTGCCCTAGGTTCTTTGGGGGTGACAAAGATGAATGAGACTGCACTCCTGCCCCAGAACCGACAAGTTCGGGGGAAAACTTACTGGGCTCTCAACCATAAGACCAAGCAGTACACGGTAAGCTCTAGACTTATAGGTGTAAGTGCTGTACTAGAATAGAGCAGGTAGAATTTGATTTCTAAAATGAAGACAGAAAAAAAACACCCGTATAAAAACACAAATAGACATAGCAGGAGAGAGAAGATGCCAACACTGCCCACAATGAGCTCATAGTCCAGAGTTCACAGTCTAATCAAAGAGGCAGACAAGCAAGGCAGAGAATAGCACTACAGGAGGGCTGAGAAAAGGAGCGGAGAGGTGGCATAGGAAAGACACCTGAGCCCAGCCCCAGGAGGGAGCTGATAAGGGAAGGAGTCACCCAAATCGGACAGAAAAGCTAAGAATGGCAAAAGAAGTGAACTGTGCCAAAGAACAGAGATTTAAAGATACACAATTGTTCCAGGACCCACAGAGGACTAGAGAAGCAGGCAGGCAGGGCACGGGAACTGATTCTAAAAGTTCAAAAACTGAAATAGCCTAAGTGTCCAAGAATGGGGGACGGGTTAAATATGTTATAAGCATACTACGAAATAGCATGCAATTATTGAAAATGATTCTGAAAAACAGATTACTAAGTGTCCTTTCAATAGAACTTACCACTCTGCCCCACACCCACCTCTAGTGTTTTATCTATTAGTAGATTTATTTCCGCATCCCTGATTGCCTATACAAGTATCTGCTAAGCACATTACAAAAGAGTATGATTCCATTTGGCAAAAAGATAAAAAGGAAGAAAAAGACATAGATATAAAACTGTATTAGGTCCTTACATACACGGATATATCCCTGTGCACGTGTGGCTGTGTGCACGTGTGTCTGACTTTAGGGATAAAATATTAACAACAGTTTGCTCTGTGGTATGTCCATGGGTAGTTTTTCATCTTGTTTTTGCAGAGCCGTGATTTTTCACTTTTCCAATGAGTATGCATTGCTCAGTATCGGGAAACATTTAACCAAATTCAAATCTAAAGTAAGTGAACTGATCTCACACAGAAGTAGCAGAAAAGCAAAACAATCAGAAGTCATTCAGTACAGAGATGAACTAACTTTCACACGTCCAATGCCCAAGGACAGCACCGTAATATACAGTACAGGGCAAGAGACATTCAAAATAATGAACCCCAGGTTATCAATAAAAGGTTAAACTATGCTATGTTTAAGAAATTAGAGAAATATGTCATGCAATTTAGGTTGATTGCCATCATCCGTGACTCAAATTTAAATAGATTCTGCTCTTAAAATGTGTTTATGGTTAAGTATCAGTCATCTGGGAAATCTACTAATATTCAAAATACCACATTACTCAATAATAATAAAAGGATTATTATCACATTTTTATTGCTTTATTCTTTTGAATCAACTCCCTGTCTGATGTAATATTTGATACCTTAAAAAGAAAAGGTGGCTGGTGGCTCAATGGTCAAGAATTCGCCTGCCAATGCGGAAGATGCAGGTTCAATCTCTGATCCTGGAAGATCCCACATGTGGCAGAGGAAGGAGCAACAAAGCCCACGTGCCCCAAGTGCTGAAGCCTAAGCGCCCTAGAGCCTGTGCTCCCCCAGAGGAGAAGCCACTGCGACAGGAAGCCTGTGGACCACACAGCAACGAAGACCCAGCACAGACGAAAATTAATACATATTTGGGGAAAAAAAAGCTTAAGTGAGAGAAGTCACAAAAGGCCACATACTACTATTTCATTTATATGAAAACTCCACAATAAGCAAATCCATAAAGACAAAAAAACATTTGGTGACTGCCCAGAGCAAGGCAAGAGGGAAACGGGAAATGATTTTTAATGGTTTGGCGTTTCTTTATGGAATGCTGAAACGACCTTAAAATTAGACAATGTTGAAGACTGCACAACTTTGTAAAAACAGTTAACAGCATTAAATTAACTGTATAATTACTTTAAAAGTGTGAATTTTGGGGGCATGTAAATTATATCTCCATGTAAGGTACATCACCAGGGCTTCCCTGGCGGCTCAGTGGTAAAGAAATTGTCTGCCAGTGGCCGGAGATGCAGGAGTTATGAGTTCAACCCCTGGGTCAAGAAGATCCCCTGCAGAAGGAAATGGCAGCCCACTCCAGTATTCTTGTCTGGGAAATCCCATGGACAGAGGAGCCTGGCAGGCTACAGTCAATGGGGTTGCAAAGAGCTGGACATGACTTAGGGATTAAACAAGAACAAAATTATATCTCAATAACACTGGGAGCTTCCCTTATAGCTCAGTTGGTAAAGAATCTGCCTGCAGTGCAGAAGACCTGGGTTCGATTCCTGGGTTGGGAAGATCCCCTGGAGAAGGAAATGGCAACCCACTCCAGTACTTTTGCCTAGAGAATCCCATAGACAGAATCCCTGGCAGGCTACTGTCCATGGAGTCACAAGAGCCGGACACAACTTAGCAACTAAACCACCACCACCAACATTGTAATTAAAAGAGAGAGAGAAAGAATACAAAAGTTGACCAAAAGGAAGCTTGACGAAAGGCCCAAGTGTTTAATTCTCATGTGTAAATGAAAATAACAATACATATCTTGCAAGATTTTCACAGAAATAATATAAATAGAGCACTTAGCACAGTGTCTGGCACAAAGCAGGTAAGTATTTGATAAACAGAACTGATTGTTAATATATACATTATGTAAGCTGCTTTGACTACAGACTTCAAAACAAAGATATGACAGAATCTAGTCCTCAATATACTGTGTTTTGAAAACACTACTGATAAACCTTAAATTGGTAGCTAAATGGAATCCCTAGGAAAACAGCAATTTGTCACTTGCTTTGAGATGTGTGTAGGCAGCACCTGTCGCCAGCCTACGCAGCGTTTACCAACTGCACAAACTTGGCCAATGTGTTGCCTATAGATTAACAGTCACAATAAGCACTGACTGACTAATCACTCCTTTCCCACAGAAGCAGCACGGCTTAGAATCTGGTTCGGGGATTCCCTGGTAGTTCAGCGGTGGAGAATCTGCCGGCTGATGTGGGAGACATGGGTTCAATCCCTGATGAGGAAAGATCTCACATGCTGTACAGCAACTTAAGCCCATGCGCCACAACTACTGAGTCTGTGCTCTAGAGCCTGGGAGCCAGGCACTCCTGAAGCCCACGCACCCTAGAGCTCGCGCTCAGCAGCAAGAGAAGCCACCGCAATGAGAAGCCCGTTGCACCACAACCAGAGAGTAGCTCCCACTCGTAGTAACTGAAGAAAGCCCACGCAGCAGCAAAGAACCAGCACAGCCAAAAGCAAATCTGGCAGAACCAGATTCTATTCACTCCCTTATGTTTAAGGCAATTTTTCACTAAGATAAAATGAATCATGAGAGATGGAGAAACCAGTTAGGTTATCCAGACCACTCCCCTCAGAAATCCTAGGATATGGTAAACGTTTTTAGACCTAGTAATATAGTAATGATTATAAAGAATATTTTAGAGGTTACTTGTTCTTTCTGAGTAGATTTCTCTCATGAAATAGTCATACTTAGATTCTGAGTAGTTCAATTTCTTGATTCACTTGTGAATGTCACAGTCTCATGAAAAAGATGAATGGAGGAAAAAAAAATCAATGAAACTGGCCAAATCTGCAAGAAACTTCAAGTCTCAAAAAGCAAGCTGGAGGAAGCTTAGCTTGGTGCTCTGTGATGACCTAGAGGGGTGGAATGGGAGGATGGGAGGGAGGCTCAAAAGAGAGAGGATGTATGTATACACATGGCTGATTCACGATGTTGTACAACAGAAACTAACACATTGTAAAATAATTATATTCCAATTAAAAAAAAATTTGGTCCTACAAGTACACCACTATTAATACCAAACTTAAAACCCAGGAGATATCATCAAAAATTTAAAAACTTAGTATTATCCATTACACACAAAGCTAGCCAGGCCTAACAAACAAAATTCACAGTTTCTAGGCATCTCCTTTGCCTTCACTAAGCAAAGAACTAGCACAGTATACGGCTGCTATTCAGAGGGCTGACAGGGGACTGAAAGAGGAAAACAGAAGCCTTGATACCTGCAAACTGAAGAGTCTCTATAAAATCTAAAATTGCCAGTGACACTTAAGGGAAGGGAAGGAAATCCCCAAATCTGATATAACTAGGTATTTTGATTATTATCTCTGGAACAGGACTTTTCCTTTGTTACATGCAGATCTTAAATTTCCATATTAAAAAAGGAACAGGTCAGAAGATTCAATTCTTTAAAAATTATTCAGAAGGAAACAAAATTAAGAGCCCAGGGACATAAGCTAAAAATTTCTACATATAAAGATAATTATGAAATAAATTTAAACCGGAAATCATAAACAACCAACCATACAGCTTCTTTAACAGCCCCCACTCTCATCCCTGATTCGCTCAGTGGAAGAGAATTCCAATTTACAGCCCAAACTGGAGTGGTTGCACTGAGAGTTTCGTTGCTCTGGAGTACTTTCTTTGCTCTGTTTCAAAGGTCATCATGCAGTTGGTTAATTACCATAAAATTTAAACTTTAACTAAGAGACATGAACAAGCTGTAACTTGCATTGAGGAAACCTGAACATATATTACTGCCACACTAGAAAATTACACATTTCCAGAACAAATCCAGCCACTTCTTAAAGAACTGAAGAACTGTTCCTGTACACTGCGATGTTTGAAAAACACTTCTTTGTGTCTTCCACTTCAAAATGCAAGTAGTACAATGCATCTTGTAGCTTAACTGAATGTCCAACTGTACTAACGCTGTTTGCATAAATTTATGTACATATATACAGGAGTATGTATATAAATACACAGAATTTTAAAGGGCATCTTTTTTGTGAGTAGCTAGTTGCATCTGTGCCCCTCCCTTACTGTTCTCCATTAATTTTCTTTTTTCTTAAGGTTGCTTTATTTGAAAATCACTGGAAAGGACACACAAAAAGACACACAAAAAATGCAAAAGTCACCCATAATTATCCACCACAGTAAGAAGAGCAAGTTCCTTACTCTGTCTCTCTAAGCCCAATTCCAAAGGAAATCACCATTAAGATTAAAGTGTTTTTTCCTATGCTTATACAAACATTTAATATGTACACTCTCTTTTTAAACAACAATGAAATTCTGTTATACATACGTGTCACAGCCTGATTATTTTCACTTATCAGACATTTCTTAGCTCAGTACATGTATAACTCATTTCTTTTAAAGAATGAATAGTAAAGATGAGCCACAATTTCACTATTTTTCTATTTAGTTTGTTTCCCACTTTTGCTCTTAAAGTAATATTAATACTTAGATTAATATTTTACAAGATATATTTTTACTGTCCTCGTTGCTATGTTTGTGCAAGAGACTGCTAGGCATGCAACAGCTAGATCCCAAGTCACAGGATGTTAACCCTGCTCTGAGCTACTGCCAAATCACCTTCTAAAAGAGGTGGTACCAATTAACACTCCCATTAAGCGTTAAGTGATTCTTGTCTAGTGTTGTACAGTCATCACTAAATTGCACTGGGAAATTATTACTTCCTAGATATCTTTCAACCTTTTGAGCCAAACTTTAATTGTAACTACCAAACAAATTAATAATCAATGGTTAAACATAGAAGTTTGTCCTTTCTATAAAAAGGACACTCCCTTCCTCCCCAAAAAGGGAGTGAAATTGTTTAGAAAGTGGTGTTTTCACTACAGCCAAGAAATGAAAGGGCTTCAACTAAGTTTGTGGTTAACAGTGCCATGAACCTCAATGGGGGAGGAGAGTAAAAAAAGGCAACGTAAACTGTTAACCTTTGAATAAGCAGCTTCAGTAAAGTGGGGAATAAAGACAAATAGGAAGTGGCATCTTTTTTGTTTTGTAAATAATGCATTTCTAAATTATTTATACATAAAATCAGTTGTAAGGTCAAAAGCAACATCTCACTTAAAGATTCTTTCTCCACTGCCTGCTACATCAGCCCCTGAAAACTGACACACAGGGCCAAGATGGGATCATTCTTGGTTCTCAAGTATCCCTATTTGAGAGCCGACATTTGTTAGGCACCTAATATCTGCAAAACACTGGCAGGGATGCTTTACATGCATTACCGTATTTAATCCTAACAAGTATGTGAAGAAGGTATTACTGAACTCATTTTCCAAATAAGAAAACTGAGACTCCTGAAGAACAAAATAAGGTGAAGGTGAAGTCGCTCAGTCGTGTCCGACTCTTTGCGACCCCATGGCCTGTAACCTACTAGGCTTCTCCGTCCATGGGATTCTCCAGGCAAGAATACTGGAGTGGATTGCCATTTCCTTCTCCAGGGGATCTTCCTGACCCAAGGATTGAACCCGTGTCTCCTGCATTGGAGGCAGACGCTTTAACCTCTGACCCACAAATAACTTGCCTAAAAATAAGGGCTGGAGATACCTGAAGGTGAAAGGTAAACGTGTGACATACATGTCCTCTTCCTGCAACAAAAGCAGATGCATCTATTCAGTGATCCTAGGCACGATCTCAGAATTCTCCATGACACGCACCTCCAACTGACAGGAAGGAGTAAGTATCTAAAACTACACGTCATCCCTACAGTAAACCATGCTGCCTCTCACTTAATACTAGTTCGTGGTATTTCCTGAAGGGCAGGACTAACTTTTGCTGTATCTGTGCCTATTTGCAGAAGTGTGCACACACAATGAACTGTTTTCATCTTGTTTGAGACAGGAAGCACATCTGGCTGGCACAGGACAGGGTACCACGATGGAATGAGCACAGAGTGGAAACAAAGCTGACAGATGCACGGCAGCCCACTATGTCCCACTGTACTCAGGCCTTTTCCATAGAAGGAGCTGCCAAATCACGAGGGGGGATCCTGCTTTTTTTCTCGGTAAACTCCTCCATAAATCTTCCTTTATCTGTACTCTGATTTTTCTCTCTATTAAAAAGGTGTTCCATAAGTATATTCTGTCAGTCTTTTCTTTAAAGTGTAGAGAAATTCTGAAATTTACATAATTCTTACTTGTATACAAAATGTTTAACTAGATAAAGCAAAAAAGCCAAGATATTATAAAAGTAAATTATAACTTTAAAATAACTTTGTGTGACACTATTTGTCCACCCAAAATTGTTCACTGAACCCCTAAACCATATACCAAGTATTCTCCTAGACCACATATGAGGTCACTCAGTTGTATCCGACTCTTTGCAACCCCATGGACTATACAGTTCATGGAATTCTCTAAGCCAGAATACTGGAGCAGGTAGCCTTTCCCATCCTCAGGGGAATCTTCCCAACCCAAGGATCGAACTCAGGTGTCCCACATTGCAAGCGGATTCTTTACCAGCTGAGTCACAAGGGAAGCCCAATAATACTGGAATGGGTAGCCTATCCCTTCTCCAGAGGATCTGTCTGACCCAGGGATAGAACCGGAGTCTCCTGCATTGCAGGCAGATTCCATATACCAGGTATTTTCCTAGACCACAGGAACAGAAAAATAAACAAGATTCAGTCCTTGTCCTTAAGAAGCTTATTAAAGACATGCAAAGTATTACATATATCTTGCATGATAGATACAGAGGTTAGCAAACTTTTTCTTAAAGGGCCAGAAAGGAAATATTTTAGGCTTTACTGACCAAAGGCAAAATCAAGACTACTATGTAGGTACTCATGTGTTTAGTCGCTAAGTCATGTCCGACTCTTTTGCGACCCCATGAATGGTAGCCTGTCAGGTTCCTCGATCTATGGGATTTTTTTTAAACTGAGGAACAAAAAAGAAAAAAAAGAAAGAAAGGGATGGAGGAAAGGAGGGAGGGAAGGACAAAGAAGAAACATTTTGGCAGGATTGAAGAACTAAAAATAGACCACTAGTAGCTCTCCCCTAGACCACTGTAAGTGGTCTTGGAGCTAAAAGGAGTTTCAGTTCAGTTCTGTCCCTCAGTCCTGTCCCACTCTTTGCAACCCCATGGACTGCAGCACGCCAGGCCTCCCTCTCCATCAGCAACTCCCAGAGTTTACTCAAACTCAAGTCCATACCCAAAATCTATCTTTTAAATAACACGGGCTACCCTTCCAACCTAGAAATTTCAACAAATCGCTCCTTTGCTTGAAATTCCTCAAGGGCTCTCACCTACTACAAAATGAAACACAGACTCATTAAAATGACACACACAGCTCTTACCGATTCTTCAGGCTCACCAAAGGCCACTCCCCTTTACCTAGCCGATGCTGACTCAAACCTCAGACCTGGAGCGCCACGAATGGCCAATGTCTCCTCCATCCCCATGCCTCCCTCTGCCTTCCTTCATCTTGTCCACCTGGCTAACTCCCATTATCTTCAAGTCTCAGGTTGAGCCTCCTTTTCTCCAAAAGGTAAAATTTGGTTCCAGGGACAGAGCCTGTTAGCTATTCTGCACAATTCACCCTCCTCATCTAAGTTAGGGAACTCTCATTTTTAACCAAGCACATGGGTAGGAGCCCTGTTTTTAGCTAACAGGGGTTACATAATGAAGCTCTCACCAATGTAATGTAAGCCCAAGTGTCCATGGACCTCCTTCATGAGACAGCTCTATGCCTCCTCTTCATTCCTCTCCCCATCCCACTGCCTGAAAGAAGAGGCTCCATCTCAGACCATGAAGCTGGGCACAGCCATGGTGGAACACTAACACGGATACTCGAACACCAAGAAACACCACACAAGCCCCAGGCCACCTAGCAAACTTCTATCTCACATTAAGTCATTGTTAATTTGGGCTTCCTGTCTATCGCAGCTGAACCTAACTCTAACTAATAACAGAACTTCCCTGGTATTTCTCACAACAGCACCATTTGTGAGGGTTGTCATTTGATAGGGGTTGTCAACCGCTGTGTGTGTCTTCTAGTTGAGACTGGGGGCTCCCAAAGAGGGAGCTAATCTAATGTACCCCTAGCCTTGCACAGGATCTGGCACACTGTCTTGGCACACCGTGTGTGTGCTAAGTCACTTCAGTCGTGTCTGACTCTTTGCGACCCTATGGACTGTAGCCCTCCAGGCTCCTCTGTCCTTAGGACTGTCCAGGCAAGAGTACTGGTTGCCATGCCCTCATCCAGGGAATCTCCCTGATCCAGGGACCGAACCCACGGTTCTTACGTCTCCCGCACTGGCAAGCAGGTTCTTTACCACTAGCGCAACATGGGAAGCCCATCTTGGCACATTAATAGGGATTTATTGAATTTAATTATATTGACAACCAAGTACCACGCCATTAACTTCATTAACTTTATCTCGCCCCTTCTTTCTTTTTAGTCCCAAATTTATGAGAGGACTTTCCTTCCCTTTCTCAGTATTTCTCCCAATCTTCTGCCCCAAATCTCAAACTGAGCTATTTTTTCCTCTTTTGAACATTGCCGATTGAACAAAAAATGTATTTTTACAAAATGACAGTGTTCTCAGTATCTCTTCCATGTCAGCAACTCTAAAAGATCAGAAATAAATTCATCACTGATTCAAAGGCCTGTATTAAGTACATGTCAGGCACCATAAAATCAGCTTAGAATATTAATTAGGCTTCCCTGGTTCCTGGCTCCCAGGCTTTGTTCAGGTTGGTGTTTCTAAGAGGACCCACCCCTAGCCCAGCAAGAACTGTGCTCTAAGGGGACTTGCACTAAAGGAACTCCACGTTTGTGAGATCTGACTCAAACCAGACAGTGACGTGCCTGTACCTTCTCCGTTCTCTATCTGTGCCTCTCCAGCCTATTTACTCCAGCCCTTCCAGCCTATAGCAGCTTTTCCTGCCCTGACTCTCCCAATTTATTTCCCGGTCTATATCCTATCTCCCTAGTCCCTTCATGGAAACTTTGTACACAGCCTTCTTGATAACTGACCTCTGATTGGTCCTGCCTACTCTTTTTGAATACTATTTCAGGAGGCAAAGGCAGTATCCTAAGTTTCGTATCAGTCTCTCCCCAACACAGACACATCAACCCTTTTAGGGGATGTGATGTAATGGAAAAAGCACTGGCTTAAAAGCCTGAGGCATGGACACGTACAGCCTTCAGAAAACAAATAAACCTCCTGAGCTTCAGTTTCCTCAAATACAAAATGGGGATTCTCTCCATCCATTAGTTACTATAAGGATTAGAGAAAACTCATGTACAAGGCCAAGGGCAATGGCCAACATAGAAGATTTTCAGTCATCATGACTTATTTTAATACAAAGAGGTAAATATTATAATAGATCTGAAATCTTGTAATAGATTATAACAATTAATATTCAAAGGGAAACCTAGTTATAGTTCCACAAAATTTACTAAGCACTAACTCTAAGCTGTGCTAGGTACTAGAAATGTTAACTGTAAACAAGGAAGTACCTGCCCTCAAGGGGTTTACATTCAGATATGGAAGAAAAGCAAGTAGAAAGTTAATTATGATACAGTGAGGCAAGGACCCAAATACAGGTAAGGATAAAGTTGAAAACAGGAGAGCATAAAATACTTTAGATTTAGACTGAACACATCCAGGGAAGGAGGGAGGCAGAAGAGACTCGTTTGTGAAACAGAAGGAAGAAGTCCGCTGTCTATTGGCCAATTTGCCCTGATTACTGTCCTTGTGTTCAAATAATCAGGACCAAGACCAGTCTACTGACTCATATGTTGGTGTTAAGACTCTTATACTCGCACTTGTCCCCCACCTCCAAATCCTAGTGTTATAAAACATCCACACCTGAAATACAATGTCCAAATACAGCACACTGAGAACATGAACAAGGCCCCACAGCGGAAAAGCACTGATCTACCCAATCCAAAGAGTTTAAAACAAAGAAAAATCAGTGGGCCAATTGGGGAAATTCTGAACACATATCTGAATACTTGGGGAAACTAAGATTATTTTTTTAGGTGATCATGGTATAATGGGTTTGTTTTTCTTTTTGTTGGTTTTGTTAAGAGTCTTTTTATTTTTCTGTTTAAGGTTGTTTTTTTTTTTCTAGAGATATGTACTAAAATATTTATGAACAAAATATTATGAATAAAATATTTATGAACAAAAACAGCTAGGATTTAAAATAGTATGGGGAGAGGGAAGATAAGAGGATTATAAACGAAACAGACTGATCATAAACTGATCATTGTTGAATTGGGTGATGGGTACATAGGGATTTGTTACAATAGTCTCTCTACTGTTGTAAATGAAACATTCCATAATAAAAAAAATTTTTATGAAGCACTAATCTGGACAGTCCATAACAACAGAGAATAATATTCATGAAGTTTCTTCTTTCCTCTTGTTCATTCAGAAATTCACAGCAGAAAAAATATTTTAAAATTTACCTAGTCTCCAGTTATCTCATTTTTATACGATATTATAGATATACCTTGTTTTCTTTTTGGAATCTCCAATCACAGAAAGGACAGAATGAATTCTTAACTAGGAGACAATGAATATGTCTTTTTTTTTTTTTTTAAGGCTGTTGTGTTGGGTTTTTTTAAGTCTTTCATTGAATTTGTCACAATGTTGCTTGTTTTATGCTTTTTGTTTTTTAGCCACTGGCAATCCACTCCAGTCTTCTTGCCTTGAGAATTCCATGGACAGAGGAGCCTGGCAGGCTATATAGTCCATAGGGTCACAAAGAGCTGGACATCACTAGGCAACTGACACTTTCACTATGTGGGATCTTAGCTTCCTGACCAGGGATCAAACCTGCACCCGCTGCATTGGAAGGCAACCACTGGACCACCAGGGGAGTTCCCACCTACATCTTAAAGAAAATTATGGCTGTATTTTCAGAGGGAAATTAATTTTTTAGCAAAAAAAAAAAAAACTTTTTAAAAAACAATGCCAAGTATTAAGTGGTTTTTAAAAATTGATTTTTTTTTAAAGTGAAGTGGTTAATAAGCTATATAAACTGAACTTCTGGTGTCTACAGCCAAATGCTATTTAGAAGAGTTACCTGCAGAGGACAAAAGCTTAAACAGGAGAGGCAGTTTCAAATTCAGATATGACTCTGAATCCAAAAGTAGAAAACTGGAATAAAACAATTTTTGAATATGTGAATTTATAAAACTTTAGGATTACTTGTATCTTTTTTTATTCTAGCTCTCTTAAAAATTCTGGTTTGCCAAAAGCATCTGTAAACTCAGTTTGTCCTTACAAATAAACAGATGTTTTTAACCTTATTACTTCCTAATAATAGTAAATAAACATTTACTGAGCTTGCACTATGAAACACAAGACATCTGCCATTAATTATATCATTTAATTTTCACAAAAACCTTATCAGGTGGATTCACTATTACCTGCATTTTAAATATGAGGAAACTAAAGTTGAAGGACACTAAATAACATGCCAAAACTAGTTAACAGAAGAGCTAGAATTCCAACCTGAGTTCTTAACCAAATAAATAATACTTCCTGTCTTTTTGTCCTCAGTACCTGTGCTTTTAACTTTTGGTTTGCAGCTCTTATTTTCTTCTAACTCTGGAGAAAAGTAAAGTCAACTTTTACTCTTTTATGCAAACCCTACTTTTTAAACAGATAGATTAAAACATATCAAGATCTTACGCCACTCTGTGCAATTTAAGCATTAACTTGTATGTACAATACTTAGTACAAATACATGATTCTACTAAGCTAATATCACCAGGGACTGAGCTTTTTAGTGGTCTCCCAGGGTTAAAGAGAAATTTCACTGATCCATTCACAGGCTCAGCTGGTTCCCTCCTGCAATGAAGGGCCCATATTTATCTGTAAGAGAGCTGGCATTGCTGGAAAGGCAAACCATGGCCCTTATGCTGGACAAAGCTAACAATAACAGAACTTCGAAGTTTATTTTCTGTTTCTGCACTGTCTGCCAAGTAAGTGACCTATGGCAAGATACCATGTGTCTACATTTTTACCAAAATAACACTGTCAATTTTTAAAAGTTTACTGTGTAATCAAGAGAGACCACTAAAAGAGTAAAACATCAAGGCACAGAGAGAAGACACTTGCAGTGTGTGCAACAAGGAACTCATCCTCAGCATACACAAAGAATGCCTACAAACTGGAAGAAGGTAAACACAATTTTGAAACTTCCAAAACATATGAACAAGCACTTCACAGAAGAGCATATTCAAAAGGCCTTTTAGGAAAGGTGCTCACTATCATTAGACCTCAAGGAAATGTAAATGAAAACCACTAGGGAATACTACTACTATGCATCTAGTAAAATGATTAAAAAATAAGAAAACTAACAAAACCAAGCACTGGTAAGTATAGGAGCAAATGGAAGTCTCATACGTTGCTGATGGGAATTTGGTATAATCACTTTGGGAAACCGTCGGATAATATCTATGAAAACTGAACATGTGAACTCTATGACCAAGCATTTCCACTATCGGGTATATATTTAATACACAGCACCAAAAGACATATAGATGAACATCTATAAGAGCCAAGACTGGAAACAAACCAAATGTCCACAAACAGCAGAATTCACCTGCCAATGCAGAAGACACGGATTCAATCCCTGGTCCAAGAAGACCCCACATGCCCTGGAGCAACGAAGCCTGTGCGCCACAATTACTGAGCTTGTGCTCTCGGGCCCACAAGCCACAACTACTGAAGCCTGCACACCCTCCAGCCCGTGCTCTGTAAGAGAAGCCCGCACGCAGCAAGCAACTAGACAGGAGCCCCCACTCACCGAAATGAGAGAAGAGCCCACACAGCAATGAAGACCCAGTACAACCAAAAAGAAAGAAAGAAAGAATTAAAAAAAAAAAAATCAGCTACTGCTATATCAGTAACAACATGGACGAAATGGACAGACACAATGCTGTGCAACAGAAGCCAGACACTAAGGAGAACATACATATGACTCCATTTGTAAAATTCATAACAGGTAAAACCAATCACTGATAACTAGTGATAACCACTGATAAGTAGTGGTTAACTCTGGAGAAGGCAATAGCACCCCACTCCAGTACTCTTGCCTGGAGAATCCCATGGACGGAGGAGCCTGGTGGGCTACAGTCCATGGGGTCACTAAGAGTCGGATACGACTGAGCAACTTCAGTTTCACTTTTCGCTCTCACGCTTTGGAGAAGGAAATGGCAACCCACTGCAGTGTTCTTGCCTGGAGAATCCCAGGGACAGAGGAGCTTGGTGGGCTGCCGTCTCTGGGGTCGCACAGAGTCAGACACAACTGAAGTGATGCAGCAGCAGCAGCAGTGGTTAACTCTGGGGAGGTAATAATTGGGAAGGGGCACAACTTCTGGATGCTGGTAATTAATGTTTGCTACAAATTCTCTAAGCTGTATGTTTATTCTGCGCTCTCTCTGAGCTCAGCTGTGTCCAACTCTTTGTGACTGCATAGACTGTAGCCCGCCGGACTCCTCTATCCATGAGATTTCCCAGGCAAGAATACTGGAGCTGGTTGCCATTTCCTACTCCAGGTGAATCTTCTCGAGCCAGGAATAAAACCTCTATCTCCTGCATTGGTAGGCAGATTCTTTACCACTGATCCACTGGGGAAGCCCCACATGCTTATTATTTGGACTCTTTTTTTTGTATTTGTTATAATTCTTTTTCTTTTTTTAATCTTTGAGCCACACTGTGCTATGGGATCTTGGTTCTGGCATAAGATTCAGAACTAAGATCAAGCGGCGCTATGGCATATGGGATCTTAGTTCTCTGACTAGAGATCGAACCCGTGCCCCCTGCATTGGAAGTACAGAGTCTTTTATTTTTCCTAATAGTCCTTTATTATCTCAAATTATGCATTATCATTTATTATGAAAGCCAGGAGTCTTAACCACTGGACCACCAAGGAAGTTCTTCTTATAATTCAATTTTAAAGTTTACTTTAAAAGCATTTACTGCTAACACCTATTCTACTCAAACTCTTCCAGAAAATTGCAGAGGAAGATAAACTTCCAAACTCATTCTATGAGGCCACCATCACCCTAATACCAAAACCTGACAAAGATACTACAAAAAAAGAAAACTACAAGCCAATATCACTGATGAACATAGATGTAAAAATCCTCAACAAAATTCTAGCAATCAGACTCCAACAACACATTAAAAAGATCATACACCACGACCAAGTGGGCTTTATCCCAGGGATGCAAGGATTCTTCAATATCTGCAAATCAATCAATGTAATTCACCACATTAACAAATTGAAAAATAAAAACCATATGATTATCTCAATAGATGCAGAGAAGGCCTTTGACAAAATTCAACATCCATTTATGATAAAAACTCTCCAGAAAGCAAGAATAGAAGGAACATACCTCAACATAATAAAAGCTATATATGACAAACCCACAGCAAACATTATCCTCAATGGTGAAAAATTGAAAGCATTTCCCCTAAAGTCAGGAACAAGACAAGGGTGCCCACTTTCACCGCTACTATTCAACACAGTTCTGGAAGTTTTGGCCACAGCAATCAGAGCAGAAAAAGAAATAAAAGGAATCCAAATTGGAAAAGAAGAAGTAAAACTCTCACTGTTTGCAGATGACATGATCCTCTACACAGAAAACCCTAAAGACTCCACCAGAAAATTACTAGAGCTAATCAATGAATATAGTAAAGTTGCAGGATATAAAATCAACACACAGAAATCCCTTGCATTCCTATACACTAATAATGAGAAAGTAGAAAAAGAAATTAAGGAAACAATTCCATTCACCATTGCAACGAAAAGAATAAAATACTTAGGAATATATCTACCTAAAGAAACTAAAGACCTATATATAGAAAACTATAGAACACTGATGAAAGAAATCAAAGAGCACACTAATAGATGGAGAAATATATCATGTTCATGGATCGGAAGAATCAATATAGTGAAAATGAGTATACTACCCAAAGCAATGTACAAATTCAATGCAACCCCTATCAAGCTACCAGCCATGTTTTTCACAGAACTAGAACAAATAATTTCAAGATTTGTATGAAAATACAAAAAACCTCGAATAGCCAAAGCAATCTTGAGAAAGAAGAATGGAACTGGAGGAATCAACTTGCCTGACTTCAGGCTCTACTACAAAGCCACAGTCATCAAGACAGTATGGTACTGGCACAAAGACAGAAATATAGATCAATGGAACAAAATAGAAAGCCCAGAGATAAATCCACACACATATGGACACCTTATCTTTGACAAAGGAGGCAAGAATATACAATGGAGAAAAGACAATCACTTTAACAAGCGGTGCTGGGAAAACTGGTCAACCACTTGTAAAAGAATGAAACTAGATCACTTTCTAACACCATACACAAAAATAAACTCAAAATGGATTAAAGATCTAAATGTAAGACCAGAAACTATAAAACTCCTAGAGGAGAATATAGGCAAAACACTCTCCGACATAAATCACAGCAGGATCCTCTATGATCCACCTCCCAGAATTCTGGAAATAAAAGCAAAAATAAACAAATGGGATCTAATTAAAATTAAAAGCTTCTGCACAACAAAGGAAAATATAAGCAAGGTGAAAAGACAGCCTTCTGAATGGGAGAAAATAATAGCAAATGAAGCAACCAACAAACAACTAATCTCAAAAATATACAAGCAACTTATGCAGCTCAATTCCAGAAAAATAAACGACTCAATCAAAAAATGGGCCAAAGAACTAAACAGACATTTCTCCAAAGAAGACATACGGATGGCTAACAAACACATGAAAAGATGCTCAACATCACTCATTATTAGAGAAATGCAAATCAAAACCCAATGAGGTACCACTTCACACCAGTCAGAATGTCTGCGATCCAAAAATCTGCAAGCAATAAATGCTGGAGAGGGTGTGGAGAAAAGGGAACCCTCCTACACTGTTGGTGGGAATGCAAACTAGTACAGCCACTCTGGAGAACAGTGTGGAGATTCCTTAAAAAATCGCAAATAGAACTACCTTATGACCCAGCAATCCCACTGCTGGGCATACACACAGAGGAAACCAGAATTGAAAGAGACACATGTACCCCAATATTCATCGCAGCACTGTTTATAATAGCCAGGACATGGAAACAACCTAGATGTCCATCAGCAGATGAATGGATAAGAAAGCTGTGGTACATATACACAATGGAGTATTACTCAGCTGTTAAAAAGAATACATTTGAATCAGTTCTGATGAGATGGATGAAACTGGAGCCGATTATACAGAGTGAAGTAAGCCAGAAAGAAAAACACCAATACAGTATACTAACACATATATATGGAATTTAGAAAGATGGCAATGACGACCCTGTATGCAAGACAGCAAAAAAGACAGATGTGTATAACGGACTTTTGGACTCAGAGGGAGAGGGAGAGGGTGGGATGATTTGGGAGAATGGCATTGTAACATGTATACTATCATGTAAGAATCGAATCGCCAGTCTATGTCCGACGCAGGATACAACATGCTTGGGGCTGGTGCACAGTGATGACCCAGAGAGATGTTACGGGGAGGGAGGTGGGAGGGGGATTCATGTTTGCGAACGCATGTACACCCGTGGTGGATTCATGTCAATGTATGGCAAAACCAATACAGTATTGTAAAGTAAAAGAAAGTAAAAATAAAAATTTAAAAAAAAAAACTCAAAAAAATAAAAAATAAAAGCATTTACTGTAGAAAAATTGAAACTTAACCTATAATTCTAACAGCAGGTGAATATTCAAATATTATGGTAATATCCAAACCCATGGACTATTACTCAGTCATGTCTTTAAAGAATGATGAAATAGGAAATGTTCAAAATAGTTTTTTGTTAGGTTAAATTGAATTTACTGTGTTACCTCAATTTTTTTTTATTGTTTTTTTATGTTACCTCAATTTTTTAAAAAGATACCTAAATAGAAAAGTGACAGGAAGAAAATTAACTTAAATAGTATTAGTGTTTGTATTCAGATGTTACGTCTAAGAAAATATTCATTTTCTTCTTTAGTTTCCTTTTTTTAATTAGCATGCATTAGTTATATAATGAGGGAAAAGTTTTTTAAAAAACATTAACAGCTTGCCACAGACACTGAAATTATGTTAACCTTAATGAATTTACCCATGAAAATCTCTCTTGGTGTAGGATCTGTAGCACTGAAACCACTGAACTAGAACCAACAATACCAGAAACAACCAGAAATGTGTCTTGGTTATGGCTTTTGTTTTCTTTGTATGGCCAAAGTGAGAAACCGGGTAATCAGGAGCCTGATTAAAGCCTTGCAATTGTTCTAGCATCATTCAACTCTGCTGATGAACAACACACATGTGACATACTAAAATCCGGACAGGATTTAACAAGTAAGGTATATCAAACGCAGGCCCTGTTATTTGTCAGGGTTTCTAGGTGTGGCTGTAGCTCAAGTATAATAAGATCATTTACATCTCTCTGAGTCAGGCACCACTGTGCTGTCTGTCTCTCTCCCTTCACATCAGACGTGGGCAGGAACATAACACTCCATACACAGCACAGATCAGAGCAAATCAGTAGATTTTAGGTGAGTGGTAACTCAGGAATATCAAACCTTTTTCTTTTATGAAGGAAAATGAAGAGATGAAAACCTGTTACTGAAATACACATCTACAAAGATGAAAAAATGAACTTCTTAAACACATTTATGAATCCCAAAGCAACTGTAGCTGTTACCATTTTATTTATGATATTTTCTAGCTTGTCCTAATTGTCTGTGTGTGTTACCTTCCCACTCTGTATATTACCTTCCCACTGTGTATATTACAGACAGTACAAAGAATTCCAGAAAGTTCAAAATCTAAAAAGGTCACAGAACTGGCAATCAGGCAGACTACTCAAGTTCATAGAATTCCGGTAGAAGTATAGCCCAAAAGTTAAGGGAATAGGAAATGCTACAGTAAGCTACAAAACAGGATCAAACATTTTCTATTTGTATTTCTCTTAGTCTGCCTTTCTCTGTTCTCCAAACAGAAGCTATCTGCGACCAGGGATTAAAAAAAAATTCCCCACCAACTCTAAGTACATCAGTTCAGCTTTTATACTGCAATGATGCAAATTTCAAACCGGAATTACAACTATTTTTAACACCCTAAGCACTTTTAGGGATTTTGATTCTCATGTAAACCAACTACATGTGGATCCCTTTCACTTACTAACTTATCCTAAAAATAACAAAAATACTGAATACTAATATTTGGGTCATTTTCTCCCCACCTTTTCCTCCAGACTCTCTAAATCTTATTAAGATGGGACTAATCAATAAATAAGAGAATAACATTCTGTATGGGGGAAACTAACACTGCTCTATAAACACTCGCACTCTGCCATTCAATCACGTCTGACTCTCTGTGACTCCGTGGACTATATCGCCTGCCAGGCTCGTCTGTCCACAGGATTTTCCCGGCAAGAATACACTCACCAAGACCAAAATAAAATCTCTAAAAGGCTTTGCCATGGGAGAGCACAGAGAGATCAGGAGTATTCTGTTTGGTGAAATATGGAAAGGAGATGATGTAAGCAATAAAGCGCTCACATTTTAGAAGTTAACATGGACTTTAAGTGGGTTGCTGCACAACCCCAATTTTTACTTTCTCATCTCCTGAACCATACATAAGTCTGAACTATTATCAAGAAACTTTCTTCATCCACCTCAACTCTGAAGCTTGGCCTTTCTGAAATAAAACTGGCATTATAGCCAATTTTTCTCAAGTTTGTACAATACATGTTGCTGCAAAGAGGTGGTAAAAGTGATGTCTGGGATTCCTCCAAAAGTGAGGTTTAGGTTCTTTCATAAATCAACTGTGGAAAACTGCTTACATCAACCAAATTCCATTATCCAAATTTAATACCACAGTGATCATCAGAAATTTTCAACCAACTCCCATAATAAATGGATGTATTACCATGTTTTGAACTCCAGGAAATACTCAAAGAACGATAGTTGCCTTAGACAAAAAACTCCAGGGGCCTGTGAATGACATTTGTCAGAGAGGGATGCATCACTAAATGAAAGTCAAACGAAACTGTTCCACGAAGTTCAGAGGTGTCTGAAATGGATTTCTCTTTGAAGGATGAATACTGCACGATATTACTTGTATGTGGAATCTAAAATATGGCATAAATGAACCTATCTACAAAACAGGAAAAGAACAGACTTGTAGCTGCCAAGCGGGAGTGAGGGAGGGAGAAGAATGGGCTGGGAGTTTGGTAGGTGCAAACTATTACATTTAGAATGGACAGACCACAAAGCCCTAATGTATGGCACAGGGAACCATACTCAATATCCTGTGATAAATCGTAGTGGAAAAGAATATTAAAAAAGAATGTATGTATGGATATAACTGAGCCACTTTGCTGTACAGCAGAAATTGGCACAACATTGTAAATCAACTATACTTCAACCACATTAATTAATTAAAATGGATTTCTCATTATGTCTGAGGCCAAGTTTATCAGTTCTATTGCCAGTCAATGATAATTGAATACAAGTTTCCCAAGCTCTGTGGTCAGCTGTCTTGAATGCCTCAATTTGCTCTGAGTCAGTGATGCCATATAGGAAAACTGTTATCCTAAGTCTGTCTCCGTAATTTAGTCAGAGTGTCCCAAATCATTATCAAAGCCTGGCATGTCTTAATCTGAGAAACCTTAGCACTAAAACCAAAACAAACCCCCCCCCCCAAATTCACAATGCAAAAATTCAATTAATCTATAATAAATCTCTTAAATTATTTCAATGCTTTAAAAGTATTCTTTGTTCTTAGACAGTAAAAGTTTCTGGTGGGTCTCCTTTATCCTGCTGTGCTGCTGCTGCTAAGTCGCTTCAGTCGTGTCCGACTCTGTGCAAACCCACAGACAGCAGCCCATCAGGCTCCCCTGTCCCTGGCAAGAACACTGGAGTGGGTTGCCATTTCCTTCTCCAATGTATGAAAGTGAAAAGTGAAAGGGAAGTCGCTCAGTCGTGTCCAACTCTTAGTGACCCCATGGACTGCAACCTACCAGGCTCCTCCATCCACGGGATTTTCCAGGCAAGAGTACTGGAGTGGGGTGCCATTGCCTTCTCCACCTTTACCCTACATGATGCTAACAAAGGAAACATGAGTTACTGATGGTATATAAAAAGGAAAATAACAGAAAAGAAGTTTAAAAGATACAAACTTGACAGAAAAACTATAATTCAAGCCTAGAAGTACTTACAAATAGACTTACTTGAATCACTTGTTAATGATTCTATAAAGTCACTAAGCTTGCCAAAAAATCATAGTTAACACATCAAAGTTGCACTGATTCTTTCCACATTTATTACTGCAAATTTGTCTTATTAGTTCTTACTCTTTTCTGCATTTTTCAAAGAAAAATAGCCATGTATATCAAATTGCTTTTTTTTTTAATTCCAGAACATAAAATTAAGGCCATTTAATGAACTATGGAAAATACCAAGTTTATAAAAGTTTTTAATCACTGAGTTTCCTATCCAGAGATTTTGTTCTGTTTCATTTTAGACTTTTATATATTATCTGAAAATCCATGACTAAAGGTTTAAAATAGATATATATGTATATTTAAATGTAGAAGACATATGGAGGAATGTTCGTAACAATGACATTAGCAATAGAAAAAACTAGAAACAACTAAAATACACGCCAGCTGGTGAATTAACTAATAAATTAAGATGAATTCATGCAAAGGAATGCTAGAGCATCAGGAAACAAAAGGAGAACTACAATGACCTGCATCAGCAAGAATAACCTTGTGAACAACGCTAAGGAGAAAAAGAAAAAAAGCAAGTTGAAAAAGAATATATAAAGGACGATTCCACTACTAAAATTCAAAAACATAAAAAACTAAATACTATTTTGTTTGGGCTATAAACAAACAATAAAGCAAAAATAGGGAATGCGTAAGGAAATTCAGGATGATAGTTACATGGAAGGGTGACGTGAAAGTAACAGGACAGGCCCACCAGGCCTTCAGGGATATTTTAAGGTTTTAGTTCTTAAACCAGATCACAATTTACTATTCTTCCTTAAACTTTGTACACACATAATACATACTCTTTTTTATGGATATTCCATAATAAAAATGTAAACACCTAGTAAGACCTATTCAACTCCAGAAGAAAACTATACCAACTGCCTAGTCTAGATAACCTAAGTCACTCACCTAGTTACTAGTTACCTAGTAACTATTCACACCTAACCTAGTCACTCACGTTAGCTGTGAACAACCACAAATGACATCTGAGGAAACCCAACAAAACAAAAAAAAGCAGGCCAAGATAGACTTCTGGTAAAACATGACCCAAAGGAAATGGGTGCTATTTCAGGAATTTGATGAGAACTTTTAAAAAATTCTAACTAGCATGCTCAGAGATTCAAGAGGATATCATGTCTATAAAAATTAAGAATAAACAGCTCTTTTTAAAAAGGGCAAATAAAAGAGAGAGCGCAAACACAAAGTAGATTTAAAAGCACAGCTCATGAAAGGGAAGAAATAATAAAACAAAACTGTCCCTGAGCTCCAGGAGAAGGACAGCCAACACACACAGATTTAAAGAGTCTGCTAACTGCCAAACAGGATGACGGAGACGACAAGCACCTAGACACCCCCTGGTGAAAACGACAGAGCTCCAAAGACAAAAAGCAAAGCCTCAAAGTGTCCAGAGTATCAAAACAAGCTACATTCAAAGAAATGACAATCAAATGGGAGATAAAGACATTTCTGAAAGGCAAGGACTTGAGGTTTAACTCTTATGCACCTCATCTTAAAAAACAACTACTCCAAATTTTAAGAAGAATACAAGAAAAATGAGAACTTACAATATGAGAAACAACAGCAACTAAGTAAGACTGAAAAGGAACACAGAAAGCATAGAAGAAATTAAAGAGGATCCGGTCAGTCCTGTTATTTGCACCATTCTCTTCGAGGCAGCAAAACCTTGTATTTCCTTCTCCAATAGCACGTCTGGGTTCTGAAGTGATATTAAAAGTGGTTACACCTTGGGAAGTGGGACTGGGTTGGGGCTGGGGAAGAGGAGGCTATTTTTCCATTTCATGGAGTTTTTCAACAATGTTTTCCCATGCCATTTTTTCTTAATTAGTATTCTTACAAGTATTCTCATACTTCATTTCCACCTCAATAACCCTTAAATAAGACCATCTTTTTTCCTCTTTCCTAAACACACATATGAAGGGACTCAGGAATGCTGCCAGCTTAAACTATGAAGCCAGGCTAGGGTACCAAGGCCCTTAAGCCCCAGAGCATGTTTCAACTTTATGGCTGGCTTTTTTTTGCTTCCCCCGACCCCTGGCCCCTGACCTCAAGGCCAGTTGCTGTCCTTGGGTTGGCGTTATTCACACTGACAACCCGTATGACACTCTGATCTCACACCTGGGCACAAGCATCGCACTTGTGTCCCCTCCAGATTCATGCTGACCATACTCGGTCTGGTCTCCAGAGCACCAGCATCGCTTTCTTGTGTCATGAATTCCTCTCAAGATCCCCTGCAGCTTCTGCTCTAATTCTTTTCACATGTCTCAAAACCCCATGCTTCCATCTTTCTATTCTTTTCCCTTTAATCCCACACCAATTTCCTCTCCCCGAATCATTTTTTTCAAATCAAGCCATTCTTCCCATCTTGGAGAAGGCTCCTCCCTCCTCTCCAACCAGCCCCACCATCCTTCTTTCTAAGTCACCCTTATCTCCCCTCCAAGGATCCAATCTGTGTCCAAATCTCACAAGCCAACACAATCTTTTTTAGCCTCCTTTCTCAGCCTCCCTAGGACTATAAAGATTTCTCAGTAACCTCTATTCTTAGAAAATAATAATAAAGTAAAAGAATAAGGACTCCTTTGAATCTGCCCTTGTTCTTCCATTCTCCCCCCATCACCTTCAAAATAAGAAGCCTACAGACTCATTGTTTGTGTCATCACTTTTTAATGCAGCCTCTGATTCAGCAGGACTGAAACTGGCTAATACAATCATCTGTATTTCCTCATCTAATTCTCCTAACCCTTCTGCAGCTTTAGCATAGTTGAGCATTTATCTCCATAAAAGCCGCTCACTATGCACCTCCTACCTCAGTGATTACCTCTGGCAGCCTAGATGATTGTTCTTTCTTCTCTAGCTTCCTAAACACAGGCATTCCCCATTAGCTTCATTTTTCACTTTCCTTTTCAAAGACCTGATTCATTCTGATAAACCTCATGAAGAGCTTCCGACCTCTTCGGAACAAATCCTCTGACCGCTCCAGGATGTCATTCACCATTTCTAGCTGCCTACTGAACTGTCTGTCTCAATGTCCTGCCAATGCCACAGATTCCAGCGTGTCCAAAAGTGTATTCATCATCTTCTCCCCAAACCAGCATGTCAGATATTTCTATATATAACACCAACATTCTCCCCTTACCCCAATTAAGATCTGGGCCATCTTTGATCTGCTGTTATCTACATCGTCACATATTATCTTCCCTTGAGTGTTTTACATAAGAAAAGTAAGGATGAGTAAGATAATTTCCAGCCTCTGGGAAAGATAAACAAAAATGTAAGGGAATACGTGTATGAGTGCTCACTCAAGTCGTGTAGAGTCTTTGTGACCCCATGGACTGTGGCCCGAGAGGCTCCTCTGACCATGGAATTTTCTGGGGCAAGAGTACTGGAGTGCGTTGCCATTTCCTCCTGCAGGGGATCTTCCCAACCTAGGGATTCAACCTGCATCTCCTACATAGCAGATGGATTCTTTACCAATGAACCACCAAGTAAGCCCTGTAAGGAAATATGTGCATGCTAAGTCACTTCAGTCGTGTCCGACTCTTCACAACCCTGTAGATCGTGGCCCACCAGGTTCCTCTGTCCATGAGATTCTCCAAGCATGAACGCTGGAATGGGTTGCCATGCTCTTCTCCAGGGGATCCTCCTGACCAACCCAGGGATCAAAACTGCATCTCTTACGTCTCCGGCATTGGCAGGTGGGTTCTTTACCACCAGTGCCACCTGGAAAGTCCGATAAGGGAATACAGACATTACCAAAGATAAATGCACAAAATGCTGAGGTTGGGAGCGGGGTGGGGGGAAGAGAAGATGCCTTAGAAGGGGAATTCAGTAAGCTGTCAATTCTGAGTCAGAAAGACAGTTCCATCCCATAAGCCTCACTAGGCCAGAACAGTAACAGCACACATCCTGAATAATTAAATGTATACCTCACTTTAGGAAAATTCAACGTACAAGTTTTGATGGAATGAATATAAATGGGGCAAATGATGATTAAGCTAATTTATTTGTAACTCACTATACATTTTCTTTAAATAATAACTGTCCTAATAAATTTAAAATAGAATCTCCTCGGGAATTCACTCCCTGGCGGTCCAGTGGTTAAGACTCTGCACTTCCACTGCAGGGGGCAGATCTGATCCCTGGTCAGGGAACTAAGATCCCACTTGCTGTGTGTGTGTGTGCATATACACGTGTGTGTGCCTGTGTGGTGGATTTCCTCTTCATACATTTTCCTAAAGCTTATTTACAGGTCACCCCAGGAATTAAGAGCTGGAAAGAACTAGATTCCCTCACCTACCCACTTCATCTCCCAGAGGCTAGGAGAGGTTAGAGGATTTGCCTGAGGTCGCGGAGCTTATAAACAGCACAACAGGGACCGGAACCCAGTGATCTTTTCCCTATTACCTCACACTCTGCCTCTGACATACTCATCAAAATGCTTTTCCCAGTTGATTCCCATAAAAGGCAACAGAAATGAGAACTTGTAAAGAGGGTCCAGACATCAGGTTTCTTTCGAAGTCGCCAACATGGTCTCCTAGACACACACACACATTCTAGGAAAACAGGGATCTGGCTATAACATAGTGAAGTGAAAGTAAAAATGAGAAATAGGTACTCAGATTGTTGACGCCAACCTGACTTTAAGACTCTCATGTTCTCTAGCTTCTCTCCCAAATGCTAATAAAGTCATTTTTCTTCCCCCAAATAACGTCCCAACTGGAGTTCTAACTATTCAAACTAATGGCTAAAACCTTAAAACTGAGGGGAATGAGGTTGAGACACATAGGGTTACCTGACTCCCCATTCAGAAGTGGGATGAATTCTAAGAAGTGAATCCTAAGTACTGAGCCCACTGAGACTATACCAAGTTCCAATTAGCATGTCTTGGTCAACCTCTGATTTCACCTTCTAGCAAGAAAAAGTAGTACTTTTCTCCATCTCCAAAAACTGACAGGTGCTTTCCACACTATAAATCTGTCTTCCCTGATAGGGCTCTTAAATAACAGATTAGAATGTGCAACTTGTTCTAAACAAAACCCCTTTAACTCTGAGAATATGAGCCTCTGATCATTTTATAGGGAACATGTTTTAACATGTGAGAAATGCAAAAACAGAAGTAACCAGGACTCAAGTCCAACTCTGACTATCAGAGACTGATTGGTAACAATGGCCAATATAACAGCAAAAGATAAAAACAAAATTAGCTTCGCTGGGTTAACTTCAATGAACATCTCAAAAATTAGAAGACCCATCCTTACTACTCTAGTTTCCCTTTCAGAAAGTTTCTGAGAAATAAGTAGTCTTGACCTCAGACTGAAAAAAAAGAATTCTGAAAAGGTGCAACCTTATTACTAAACAACTGCTAATGTAAACAAAGTGGATACTTTAATATTCTTTAATAAATCAATTCTAACTAAAGACTGATGAGGTAAATAAATATGGTCATGTTGTGCTCTTTATGACTTACTGCAACAACATCACATCCTTTCTCTCCACTATCTCCGCTTCTAAACAGACAAATCCTTTCAGATAACACGTTTGTCAAAAGTTGGGAAAGCAGTTTCCTGTCAAATGAATCAGAGGTAAATCACTGGAAAACCAGCCTGGTTAGAACCAGAAGGCAATGGCACCCCACTCCACTACTCTTGCCTGGAAAATCCCATGGGTGGAGGAGCCTGGTAGGCTGCAGTCCATGGGGTCGCGAAGAGTCGGACACGACTGAGCGACTTCCCTTTCACTTTCATGCACTGGAGAAGGAAATGGCAGCCCACTCCAGTGTTATTGCCTGGAGAACCCCAGGGACCGGGGAGCCTGGTGGGCTGCCGTCTGTGGGGTCGCACAGAGTCGGACGCGGCTGAAGCGACTTAGTAGCAGTAGCAGCAGTAGAACCAGAAGAGCTGCTAATAATGAGTGACTCTACTTCACTCAGGGCTCAGGTTTCTGTTCATTTTATCTCAAAGAGGAAAGAAGGAGCCCCATGCACTCAATGCCTCTCCTCTCCCACTTTCCCAAGATCCAAGGACACTCTCCTGCAGGCAGAAGGTCCCTGGGGCTGTGCACAGGGTGTGTGGATCGCTCCACCCAGCTCTCAGCCACTCCCTGCATTCCTGCCCGAAACTAGAGACCTCTTGTCTCACCTACTTACTCATCCCCTGGGCGCATCCTTACCTCATCTACCCTTTATGTCACTGACCACAACCTTGTGTGTGCCTACAATTAAACTGTGTATGACTCTCCCCACAAGCCTAACTGCTTAAATAGGGGTGCTTTATTTTTTAATGTCTTCACGAAATGTTTTCCAAGGATACACATACGATTCAGTTCAGTTCAGTCGCTCAGTCGTGTCCGACTCTTTGCGGCCCCATGAATCGCAGCACGCCAGGCCTCCCTGTCCATCACCAACTCACGGAGTTCACTCAGACTCACGTCCATCTAGTCAGTGATCCAGCCATCTCATCCTCTGTCGTCCCCTTCTCCTCCTGCCCCCAATCCCTACCAGCATCAGAGTCTTTTCCAGTGAGTCAACTCTTTGCATGAGGTGGCCAAAGTACTGGAGTTTCAGCTTTAGCATCATTCCTTCCAAAGAAATCCCAGGACTGATCTCCTTTAGAATGGACTGGTCAGATCTCCTTGCAATCCAAGGGACTCTCAAGAGTATTCTCCAACACCACAGTTCAAAAGCATCAATCCTTCGGTGCTCAGCCTTCTTCACAGTCCAACTCTCACATCCATACATGACCACAGGAAAAACCATAGCCTTGACTAGACGGACCTTAGTCGGCAAAGTAATGTCTCTGCTTTTCAATACGCTATCTGGGTTGATCATAACTTTTCTTCCAAGGAGTAAGAGTCTTTTAATTTCATGGCTGCAGTCACCATCTGCAGTGATTTTGGAGCCCCCCAAAATAAAGTCTGACACTGTTTCCACTGTTTCCCCGTCTATTTCCCATGAAGTGATGGGACCAGATGCCATGATCTTCGTTTTCTGAATGTTGAGCTTTAAGTCAACTTTTTCACTCTCCACTTTCACTTTCATCAAGAGGCTTTTTAGTTCCTCTTCACTTTCTGCCATACGGGTGGTGTCATCTGCTTATCTGAGGTTATTGATATTTCTCCCAGCAGTCTTGATTCCAGCTTGTGTTTCTTCCAGTCCAGCGTTTCTCATGATGTACTCTGCATAGAAGTTAAATAAGCAGGGTGACAATATACAGCTTTGACGTACTCCTTTCCCTATTTGGAACCAGTCTGTTGTTCCATGTCCAGTTCTAACTGTTGCTTCCTGGCCTGCATACAGATTTCTCAAGAGGCAGGTCAGGTATTCCCACCTCTCTCAGAATTTTCCACAGTTTATTGTGATCCACACAGTCAAAGGCTTTGGCATAGTCAATAAAGCAGAAATAGATGTTTTTCTGGAACTCTCTTGCTTTTTCCATGATCCAGCAGATGTTGGCAATTTGATCTCTGGTTCCTCTGCCCTTTCTAAAAGCAGCTTGAACATCAGGAACTTCACGGTTCACGTATTGCTGAAACCTGGCTTGGAGAATTTTGAGCATTACTTTACTAGCATGTGAGATGAGTGCAATTGTGCAGTAGTTTGAGCATTCTTTGGCATTGCCTTTCTTTGGGATTGGAATGAAAACTGACCTTTTCCAGTCCTGTGGCCACTGCTGAGTTTTCCAAATTTGCTGGCATATTGAGTGCAGCACTTTCACAGTATCATCTTTCAGGATTTGAAATAGCTCAACTGGAATGCCATCACCTCCACTAGCTTTGTTCGTAGTGATGCTTTCTAATGATACTCATCCTTAATTTATTTTTACCTCAGAGAATGCTCATAAGACCATCAGGAAAGAACTTCCTCAACTTCCTCCTCTACCACCTGTATATATCTGCCTCTGCTCCCATTCGTTCCTCCATCCCTTCAATTTCAGCAGAAAAGGAACCATTCTGGGACTTCCCTAGTGGTCCAGTGGCTGAGACTCCACACTCCCAATGCAGGGGGCCCAGGTTCAATCCCTGGTCAGGGAACTAGATCCCATATGCCTCAACTAAGACCTGGCACAGCCAAATAAATAAATATTATTTTAAAAAACAAAAGGAAAGGAGTCATTCCTGGTATCCTAGATAGTCAGTCCAGAGGCACTTGATATCTCAGACTTTCCTGCCTCATGGAGCTCATGTTCCATCATATCCTTTCTAGACCTTCAAACCCTCCTCTCCAAGACTTCTTACTCTTCACCCCACAAACATGCTCAAGCCTCTCCCTTCTTCATGTAACTCATTAATTCAGCCATCAAATATTTATGAGCACCTAATAGGTGCTCTTTTCTACCCTGGAGATATAGCAGCGAATAAAACAAAATTTCTGCTCTCATGCAACTTACTCTCCAGTGGGAGAAAAAGAGGAGGTGATTGTATGAACATCCCGGCTACTGTTCTCTCCTTCGCTTCACACAGTCAGGCTTGCAAAAGCACTGCAAGCTCCCTGCCTCCACTTTCTTTCCCACCCAGGAGGCCTCACCCTCTCTGGACAGGTTTGTAGTCCGCACCTCCAACACCACAGAACAGCTCAGGGAAAGGTCACCAGCAGTGACCTCTTCCACTTGTAAACCGGCATTTCCCAGTCCCCTCTTACTCTGCAGCAACAGGCACTTCCTGAAATTCTCTGCTGCTCTACGCTTCTCCTCCCCCTTCAGCCACACCGTGTTCCATTGCTCAGTCCTATCGGACTCTGTGACCCCATGGACTGCAGCACGCCAGGCTTCCCTGTCCTTCACTAACTCCCGGGGTTAGCTCAAACTCATGTCCACTGAGTCAGTGATGCTGTCCAACCATCTCATCCTCTGCCACCCAATTCTCCTGCCCTCAGTCTTTCCCAGACTCAGGGTCTTTTCCAAAGAGTTGGCTCTTTGTATCAGTTAGTGAAGTTTGAGATTCCAAGGCCCTCTGGAGTGACTTCAGGATATCAGGAATGACTCTTTCTTTTTTAATATTTAAAAAGTATTGGAGCTTCAGTATCAGTCCTTCCAATGAATATTCAGGGTTGATTTGCTTCAGGCTTGACTGGTTTGATCTTCTTGCTGTCCAAGGGACTCTCAAGAGTGTTCTCCACCATACCTCTGACCATTTCTCAGCTTCTTTTTCTTCCGCCTCCCCATTACAGGGCAAGCGTGTTTAGCTCCCCTCACTCCCTGTGTTCCCCTCAGACCACCTCAGTCATGCCCGTGGGTCCCACTGCCAGTGATGCCCACTTAGGAACACTGAAGGGGTGTCAAGAGGCCAGGCCTCTCTAAAGAGCTCCACACACACACGGCCCACTGTTCACCAGAGATCTCTACCCACAGGGCCCAACCATCTCTCCAACTAAGGAGCACCGAATTTATCTCCTCCCCCACTCCAAACTGTTTTCCCCCTATTCCCTGTACTAGGTAATGATGCCCTCCTTCCCTCAAGGTGCTAAGCCAGAAACTTAGGTTTCTTAGGCATCAACTTAATGTTCTTGCTACACACCGCACGCCCCCCTCTTCTCCACACTGGTCTCATTGATCCCCTCTCTTCAAATACCTCTTTTCATTCCCTCTTCCCCAGTCTCACCACAGAAGCCACCAGCTCATTTCCGTAGCCACCTCGTCAGTCTCCCTTTCCTGTCTTGCCCTCTTATCCTGTCTGTATCTACTTAAGACATTTGACACTGTATTCCATGTGAATGGTGACCCCTGACCATGCAACACAGGAGCCTCAAACCATTCTCCTCTAGGCCGAGCTCCACCAGATACAGACGTCATCCACTCCTGCTTACAGTTCCTTAATGATCCCCTATGAACCAGATGGGTGCTCTTTAACCTTTCACCTGAAGATAGTGATAGGGGGTGGAGGGTGAGAAGAGGCACAGCCTGAAGAAGTCAACCACTATGGAAAAAATGTTTTTTTAATTTTAAATTATATTTTATCTTGGATTTTAAATACTGTATTATAATACACTCATGTTCCAACACAGCAGTAATTTTCCCAAACTTCAACTGGATACCCCAAGAAGATGTACCATGTTTATCCTACAGTTTAGAGTACCCTTGGCCCATTTCCCTACTGAGAAGCAAGAACCAACAAGATAAAATGTAAGATTCTAAGACCTACCCCTGCCATGCTCTCAGCCCTGCCCACCTGTCCAGGCTTATCGTACCTACTGAGCTTACTCCTTATGCTCTGGCAGTGAGACTACTCATCACCCTAACTCCTTGAGCATACTCCAACTATTCAAAAATCCATGCCTTCCTCCAAGACTAAAGCACCCTCTTCCCTGCTCCGTCTTCCCATCAAACTCCTACTCAACTGACGACTCTGAGCCTGAGTGATACTCCTTTGAGGAATCCTCCTTAGAAACACCACAGGTACACAAATGCCCTTTGCCTGATCTTCCTCCGTATTTGTATGTGTCTTCTTTATGGCATTTATTATGTAATAAAGACACAGTTTGCAATATCTAATCTCTGCAAATGACTACAAAAATACTGTTGTGTCCTGCCCCTCCTAACTACTGTCAAATTTACTAAAACTGTTTTGGTTTTGATATGTATCTATTTTCTCCCATTCACTCCTTAACTTATAATTCCCATGTGGGCAGGCACGCTCAGTAGCTCAGTCGTGTCCAACTCTTTGCAGTCCCATGGACTGTAGCCCACCAGGTTCCTCTGTCCATGGGAGTTCCCAGGCGAGAGTAGGTTGCCATTTCCTCCTCCAGAGGATCTTCCCAATGCGGGGATCAAACCCATGCCTCTTTCATGTCCTACACTGGCAGGTACTGAGTCACCTGGGACCACTGCAGTAAAACTACTCTCACTGAATTCAAAAACCACCTAGTGGCTACACACACTGACTCCACCACATCCTGACCATTCTTGAATTTGCAGCAACATTTGATCATCCCCTCTCTTGTCTTTCTGACCCCCTAACTCTCCTGATCTTCCTTCTCAGCTTTCTCGCTAAACCTCCACTTCTTCCTGGCCGTCTTTGCAGGTTTTCCTTTCCTCTGCGCCTGGCAGCATACCTAGGGGTCTGCCTGAAACACTTCCCTCTGCTCACCCCAAGCCCCTCTCCTGGGTGAACTCATGTATTCGCATGGCTTTAAATACCATCCTGTTTCACACAGAGCTGGAAACCTAATCTGGGTTCATATATTCCACTCACTTTCTGTGTGGATGAAGTTTAGGAAATTTAAAATACCACAGCAGCACAAGAAAGATTTATAGTGCTTATCACTGGCTGGGCACTGCTCTAATCACTGTGTTTTTATGTATTGACTCATTTAGTTCTCATATCAATCCTATGAGACAGCATTTTTTATCCACATTTTATAGGGAAGGAAACAGAAAACTAAAACCAGCAAGGGCGGGAGGGGAAAGAATCTCCACCTCTAACGAAAAGCTCTTTTTCCAACAACTGTAAGGAAGAGTTATTCGATAATCAAATCAAATTCAGAATTCTGAGCAACTTACTACTCCTGACAACGGTGATCTCTGCTTGGTAAACATATAATAATCACGTTAGTCTTGTTTTCAACACGATAATCATCTAAGTCATATTTATTTCTGACTTTACTGAAATAGGATAATTTAAATTAAGATGTTTCAGAAGCTCTTCTTCTCAGCCACAAAGATATCAAGTTAATGACAGAATAATAAATAAATGGAATATTTGAAATTTTTATTATATTTATCCTATGTATAAATTACAATAAATTTAATGTTTGAATACTATCTTGAACATAGGAACTCAAAGAAGCCCTTGAGAGAAAACATTAGGACCTAAGGAAAACGTGTTCTGTGCCCACAGGTGGACATAATATGGGTGGCCTACGAATGGGACTGCCTTCAGCAGTCTAGCTGGCCCGTACAATTTGCATAAACTAGGATAAATTACCCAAGAGTCTGACTTAGTTCAACAAATCAAATATTTACCATATGGCTAAATATTTCACTTCCCTGGCTTTCCAACAGTTTTGCAAAAGATTTAATGCAATCAAGAAAAGATGTTGGGAACCAAACACGGGAAATATTTAATTTTTTCCAACCAATACTGACCAGTTAAATCAAAATGAAGGTTGTTTACACTATTCTAAAGAAAAACACACCCAATGAGCTTACACCTCAGATTAGCTCCTGTGAGTAACACGGCTGGTCAAGGCAGAGGCAAAGGGAATCGATAGACAAGCAAGCACAAGGCAACACAGAAGGGGACATCCCCCCACGCAGGGAGCAGACACACTCAGTGGCCCCGCTCCAGCCCCCGGCTCTCAGCAAGGGGCTCGCCTAGGCGTGGCACTGCGTCTGCTATACGTTTCTGCATAAGAAATAGCAGGTAGGCTAATGAAACGGAAAGCTGTCACATACCACCCAACTGTAAAAGGCACACAGGAAAGCAGAGCACGCAGATAAACAGGTGCGGGAAACAAAGAGAAAACAAATGCGAGACACTAACCCAGTGCCAGGAAACATCATGGGCCTCTGAGTTCCAGCCCTGGCCAGCTTCCACAGGGGTCCCTGTCCCTTCCTAGAAGAGGTCTTGGGACAGAGCTCACACTTCTTTACTCAGTAAAGCTGTCACCATCTAAGGAATCCTGTTGGAATCTTCCCTCTGCAAAGCCCATCTGTTCGCAAACAAGTGTTGACTGAGTGTCTTCTAGTCTAGGCCCTGGGCATCCAACAGGCAGCAAGACAGCACAGTCTCTGCTCTCAGGGAACTCCCATTTTACTGGAGGAGAACCAGATAACGAATAAATACACAAGCAAGATCATTTTAAATGGCAGCATTAAGTTGAAAATTTTAAACAGAAAAAAAAAAAAAAAAAACAGAGATGGAGCAAGACGGGAGGAGTTGCTCATTTCAACTCAGGGGTCAGGGAAGACATCTCTGAGAAGGTCACTTTTGAGTTGAGACAGAAAGGAGGCAAAGCTGTCAGCCAAGCACAGCTCTTTAGGGCAGAGCATTCCCGGCAGAAAGAAAAGCAAGGAATAAGGCCCGGGGGCAGAACAGGCAAGAGGAATTCAAGGGAGAGAGAGAGTCTCACCACCCTCAGGTTCCAGTGTCCTTTTTGAATAAAGACATCCCTGACTCTATTTTAAACTAACCACTGACTGGCCCCAGTATTCTCTACTCCTCTTTGCGATTTCTCTCCACTGAAATGTTCACCATCTGACAGGCAACATACAGTACTTATTAATTTCATCTACTTATTAATTTCTGTCTATTCCTACAGAATGCAAGCTCCTTAGGGCAGGGATTTGTTTTTTTTTTTTTCATATTTATTTATTTAGCTGCATCGGGTCTGAGCTGGGGCATGCAGGGATATTTAGCCGAGGCATTCAGGATCTAGCTCCCTGATCAGGGATGGAACCCAGACCCCCTGCCTTGGGAGCACAGAGTCTTAGCCACTGGAACACCAGGGAAGTCCCAGGGCACGGACTTTTGTTATTTTAACCACTGCTGTGATGCCTGTACCTATGTGGCACAAAGTGGGCACTCGATAACAGTAGCTAAATCAATAAAAAGGAAAGAGAGAATGGGAGGGAGGGAGGAAAGGAGAGAGAGATAGGGAAACAAGAAATAAGAGAGAGAAGAAAAGCGGAAGGAGAGAAAGAAGAGTCAGCCAGCGTGGCTGAAGCACCGTGGATGGGGGAACCGGAGTGTGAATGAGTAGATCATGAAACAGATGCTGGAATTTCATTTAAAAGACAGAATCTGTTGAAGGGTTGTAAGGCAGGGAAGCAAGAGCATCTAATTTTAGTTTACAGAGCAGACTGTAGCTGCCATGTGGAAACTAGATTAAAGAAAGTAGGGGACGCTAGGTGAGGCGCTATGGAAGCTAGAGATGTGAAGGGGCGAGGCAACGACCATCAGTGACCACAGACAGAGGGGAGCAGACGCAAGGGCAGCACCCAAAACACTCACTGATGGCCTAGACACGGATTGTTATGTTGAAGAAAAGAGAGGAATCGAGAATGTGTCAGTCACCAACTGAGTGCCTCTCAGACCCAAATCACCCCTTCACTGCCTACCTACTCTGTGAAAATTAAGACAAACTCTTTAAATATTCTTCCTATGCCAGATGCCACGATGTTAAGCTTTGTCTGGAGAGGCACTGGAAAGACACTGCATGAGCAACAGACTTTTCCTTCTGTTCCCAACGTGCTCCTTTTGGCAGGATAAAGACAGTATCGAAGATAAATACAGGACTAATATTTCTGATATCCCATGGAGCCCTGGTTAACTGATTTTAAGAGACTGTGGAGGAAGAAATGGCAACCAGCTCCAGTATGCTTGCCTGGGAAATCCCATGGACAGAGGAGCCTGGCAGGCTACAGTCCATGGAATTGCAAAAGAGTCAAACGTGACTTAGCGCCTAGACAACAACACGAATTTGTCAGGTTCTATCTTCCATAACGTGAGTACTGTATGATGTTATATAATAAAAAGCATTATTTGTAATTTAAAGAAAGATCTTTTCAACTAAACTTTCATATTTTCATAATTATTTCTCTTACATATACAAGGATTGGGACACTTTATTCTGTTTGCTCATCCCTTATTCAAATGTTAATACAATACTGCTTCGAGTATGACACTAATAATTTTAGAATTCGTTTCAATACCTGGTAAAGCAAGGACCACCTCACTATTCTGTGTCTAAATTTTCTTGGCTATTGTAAAACATTTATTCTTCCATATGAAGACAGACAGTTCTACCTGACTGCCTACCTTCAGAAGAACTCTCCATTGGAGTTGTAATTAATTTCCATTAAATTTACATATAGTCTTCCCATTCAGGAACACGCTATGCATTTCCACTTAACAATTTTCTTCCTACAGACCCTGTACCTTTTTTGTGATACTTTCCAGTAAGTATTTTATAATTTTTAACACCATTATAAAAGAAGTATTCTTCTCATTAAGGGAGTTCATTGCCATGCTTCCCCTGCCAACATTCTAAAGATACCAAAGAATGCTTGTAGTTCCCTCTCACCCCCATACCACCCTGTCCCTCGATGTCTGAGTTTTGCCAGAATCATTTAGAATATTTCATTCAGATAACAAGGTTTTCTCTTTCGATATGTCTCTTTAATTTCAAAGATCCTTACTTACCATTTATATAACACAATTCTTGTTACTCTCAATATATGTAATTATACATATACACATATACGTAGTATGTAACTTACAGTAACACTAGCACACTGGTACAGCACATGAGATATATACACATTTCAAAGTCTGTTGTCCATCACTGTTTCAAGGAAAGGAAATAATTATGTTTGATTAGAGTATATTGCTCAGATTCAAGTCTATGGGTGATATAATGCCAATTCTCGCACACCCACATAGAGCTTTCTTTTCCTGAAGGGTGAACAGTGTCTAGACCGCATGTAAGATTTTGGTAGTGTAGACCTTTTCTCTAACTAGTTTGCTTCTTACACCATCACTATAGTGTTGCAAATGAGAATAGCCGATTTCACTGTAGTTTTAACTTTTTTTTGTATCTTTATCCTCTTTTGAGTTTGTATTTTTTTTTTTCCTTCATCACTGAATTCAGGAATGTTATCAGAATATGCCTAGACTTGTGCCTTTTCTCGTCCATCTTGCCTGGAAGACATTGAACCCATTCAATCTGTGATTGTTTTCAATCTGCAATCTTTTCTGTCTCAGGGAATTTTTCTTCTACTAGTTATTTCCCCTAAAATTCTTATTATCTGCATATTTGGCTTCCTGGATCTATCCTTCAAGTCCTCCCACTTTCATGAGTTTCCATTCCAATTCTTGGTATTTCTGTTCTAAGCTTTGACATTGTTATGTCATTTGAACTGAGTTTTAAAAAGAGGGCAGGAGTGATGTGCTCAAGCTACCACTTTCCCAAAATGATTTCAAATGGAGTTGTTTAAAGGCTATCTTACCACTCAAGTGTAAAAAAAAAAAAAAAGTTTATAAGTGCTCACTCAAAAGACAATTACTTTAAATTAATACTTCTAAGAGAAGCTACTAGATTGAACGCTCCTTGAAAGCAGGGAACCTGTCTTTTATCCATCTCTCACTAGATCTTGTAAATAAATGTGCTCATTACATCTTTATTGATATAATGATATGCTCAGCACCTTACAAGTTCCAAAAGGTAGAAAACCTTGTCATTACACTCACAGAAACTAAAGTCTAACTGAAGGGGCTTCCCTGGTGGCTCAGTGGTAAAGAATCTGCCTGCCAATGCAAGAGACTGGGTTCAATCCCCGATACAGGAGGATACCACACGCCTCAGAGCAACTAAGCCCATGAGCCACAACCACTGAGCCTGTGCTCTAGAGCCCAGGAGCCACAAATACTGAGCCCACGTGCCACAACTACTGAAGCCTGTGCACCTTAGGGCCCGGGCTGCACTGGAGAAGCCACCTAAGTGAGGACCCCACGCGCCGCACACGACTGGAGAGCAGCCCCTGCTAGCCGCAACGAGAGAAAAGCTGGCGCAGCAATGAAGGTCTAGCACAGCAAAACAAATACCGCTGCTGCTGCTGCTGAGTCGCTTCAGTCGTGTCCGACTCTGTGCGACCCCAGAGACGGCAGCCCACCAGGCTCCCCCGTCCCCGGGATTCTCCAGGCAAGAACGCTGGAGTGGGTTGCCATTTCCTTCTCCAGTGCATTAAAGTGAAAAGTGAAAGGGAAGCCGCTCAGTCGTGTCCAACTCTTAGCGACCCCATGGACTGCAGCCTACCAGGCTCCCCCATCCATGGGATTTTCCAGGCAAGAGTATTAGAGTGGGGTGCCATTGCCTTCTCCGGAAAAAAAAAAAAAAAAAAAAAAAAAATAGCCTGAAACAGAAGAAATTAATAAGGACTAAAGTAGTCAGTTAGTTTCATGATGAAAGGCCATCCAATCAGGCGTGAAACCACAGGTAAATTTCAGTAGGAGAAAAGGCAGCCCTAACAAAGAAAATAATCACTGCAAAGGCAGAGAGATGGGAATGAGCTGTTTGAGGAAAAGGGTGAGGAAACAAGTCTAACTGTAATACAAGAGTCTGTCAGATACCTATAAGGAAATAAGAATAGATAGGGAGGCTGATGACAGAGTCTAGATTCATTCACTGGCGGAACAGGTGCTGAAAAACACTTATGCTAAAGGATGCCGTGGGCTGTCCTCAAGCACCTTACGAAGGGAGATGACAGTATCTATGCAAATGCTCACACGGTAACTTTAAGATCATCTGAAAAATGGCTATGATATATGAGTAACGTTAGAAGTTCAGAGTTCAGAGAACCAACAAATGAGGAAGCTTTTTTTTTTTTAAACAGAAAGTTTTCTTCTAGGACTTCCCCTGGTCTCCTTGAAGAAAACAGTAAGCAAAGAACCACAGGAGGAAAACCCACCAGTGCTTTTGCTACGTGTTCAGTTTAAAAATGAAAGCTTTTCCAAACCAGAAAGGAAGTCCAGTAAAGTAAGAATGACAACTCTTTACAGTTTAAAGACAAGAAAGAAAACTCTGCATGGTGATAGGTGTTAATGAGATTTACTAAGGTGATCATTTCCTAACATACAGAAATATCGAATCGTTGTGTCATGCTCCAGAAATTAATAATATAATGTTGTATGTCAATTATACCTCAATTTAAAAAAAGAAAAATCACAGATCTACTAAACAAGAAACTATCAGAAGCTTCTCCTAACGATTCCTGCTGGGTCTATCTTTAAAAAGGAGATTAAGTGACAAGACTGGCCAGCACCATAATGTATTCATGCCTGACCTGAGTTAAAACCCACAAGGTTCCAGCCTATGAATAAACTGAGACAACATAACTCAACGTCCTTAAGAAGAAAGAAAGAAAGAAAATCCTACAGCCGCTTTAATTTATCCCTAAAAGCAAGAATCCTCTAAAAAAAAAAAAGATTAGAGCACTATTCCTTCATAAAAAAGAGAAGTAACTCCCAAAAAATCAATTAAAACTACGTGTCGTCTACAGAAATACTTACGTTACTTTAAACATCAATTTTTAAATTAAACATAAATATCCTAAGGAAAAAAATAAAACTAAACTAAAAATTCTTTCTGAAGCAGAACAGAACCACAATACTCAACCTGAAGCTCAGAAAGAAACAAGTCCAGGACACAGGACCTTTCAAAGATGTCCTGTGGGCTTTCATTTAGGGTTGACCTGTATAGCATTCAAAATATTTTCTTTCTGGATTTCCCCTTTTCAGCTTTTCATCATCCCCATCTCAATTCAAGGAAGAAAAATTAATTTCACATCAAAATGTAAGTACACAAAATTATCTCTTACTTTACAGATACACAACCTTAAAAGGATTTTACCCAATATCTTTAGTTCTTTTAAGAAATAAAGCATTCACACCTTGCCAGAAGTTAGGCTGATGGAACTTCTCCGAACACATTTTAGAGTGCTAACTCCCCAGGGTTCTGGCAAAACAAGGTCAAAAATAACCTCACTCCTATTCCTATCTATTTCTCCTAGAAGAGGATGGAACATTTCCATTCTTTTCTCTCCAGGGAGCCCTACTCCCAAACATCAAAGACAGAAAATGTATCCTAAGAAAAGGGGGTCCAAGAGTTAGGATGCAAGAGAATTCTGCTGAAATTACTTGAAACAATATGATTCAGGGAGATGGAGCCAGTATGGAAATACCACGGGTTTTGGAGCCAAGCCGACCTGGGTTCCAACCCCAGGACACCGTACTCCCAGACTTCACGCTCCTTAACAAGTCTCTACAGAATGGAAACAACACACTATCTAGGAGCTGTCAGCATTAGAAGCACACTTCCAAGACTTGTCCAAGGTCACACAGTGAGCAGGGGAGGCAGGACTTGAACCCAACTGTGTTCTCTCTCCTTTGCCATTCACATCAGATGTTTCTGCCGCTGGCAGGGAGAAAGGGAAAGACCAGGTCATGTGTAACGGGCGGCTCGGGCACACCCTGCACGCCTCTCAAGCTTCAGGTGCTTCTTGCTAGCTCAGTTCCCGCATCATCATGATAATAGGAGCGATTTATTCAGCACCTACTTACCGGGCTGGGCAGGGCATACACAGTTTATAAACCCTGTTACATAACAAGCACTCAATAATTGATGGCTACTTATACAGAGACCTTAACTTAAGAGAGCTTAAGAAAGGCTGGCATCTTACAGGAAATTGAGTGGAGAAGTCAACCAGGCAGAAAGGAAGGGAAGAATATGTCAGAGTGGGCATTTCTCAGAGGAAGGCAGTGTGTACAATACAATGGCGTGCGCACTCAGTCACTCAGTCATCTCTGACTCTTTGTGATCCCACAGATTGCAGCCCTCCAGTCTCCTCTGTCCATGGAATTTTTCAGGCAAGAAAGCTGGAGTAGGTTGCCATTTCCTACTCCAGGGGAATCTCCCTGCCCCAGGGATCAAACCCGTATCTCCTGCGTTTCCTGTGTCAGCAGGTGGATTCTTTACCACTAAGCCACCTGAGAAGCCCCCTACAATACAATGGCACGGAAGCGAAAAAGCACCATGCACCCGGGGAAGGACAAGTGGTTTGGCATGGCTAGAGACAAGAGCAAAACTGTGGGAGGCACAGGAAGGAGGGTTACAAAGGTCTTGATACACAAAAGATGCTGGATTTTATCCTGTGGATAGAAGAAGCCAATGAAACTTTTCAGGCCAAAGGACACAATGAGATCTGTGTTTCAGGATGATCATTCCATCACAGAAGAGAGAAGGATGAATTGGCGGGAAAGAGACTGAAGGTGGGCAGACAAGTTAGGAGACCACTGCAATAGTCTCAGTAAAAGATGGTAAGACCCTAAACAAAGGCAGAAACGATGTGAATGGAGGCGAGGAAGCAGAATCAACAGGATTTACTGACTCACTAGAAGTTAAGGATGACCCCCAAGTATCTGCGGAGCAGACTGAAACAAGGGGTACAGTTCGGGATCTCCTAAGTTACAGCTGTCTAGGGGGAATCAATGGGAATCAGTGGGAGTCAGGACTAAAGATACAGACTAGAAAGCCATCTCCCAGTCAAGATAGCTGAAGCCCTGGGCATAGGTGCACTCACTCAGCAAGTGTATGTCAAGTGAGATGAAGGCTAATGACTGACGTAGGAACACCCACACTGGGAGAGAGAAAAAGAAGCCCAAGGGAGAGCTGAAGGAGGAGCAGTCAGAGGGCTGGCAGGAAATTATGCCGTAAAAGCTAAGGAAGAAGGAAGTTTCATAAAGATAGAGGAGCATGGTATCCAATGCTGCACAGAAAGATGCTATATACCGTGGGTCCTTTTCAGTCTGAAATCAGAAGTCACTAGTGGCCTTGGAAACAGTTGTTTCAGAGGCTTGATGAGGAAAAAGCAATGGACTGAAGAGTTAGCAAAAGTAGAAATAAAGGATCTATGAGAGGGGGAGAACACTAGCACTCAAGAGCAAACAGGTTCCAACAAAGGGCTGTGGGAAGAGACTTTTCTCAAGATAAGAGAAACCACTACTTTTACAGGCTGAAGGGAAGGAGCCAAGAGTCGAGTGTTCAGTGAGAGGCTAAAGATGAGAGGAAAAGACAAAGGCAGAAGACTGCAAATGAACAGAGCAATCAATAAAGCCAGATCCCAAGATCCCAGGAGAGAAGGGACGGGACTGAGAGCACAGTCAGAGGGGTAAGCTGCACATCAGGAGGGTGACAGCTCTTCCTCTGAGAAAACACGGAAAGGGGATAACATGGGAACTGAAAGAGATAAGTGTGAGTGTTGAAGAGAGAGGCTCAGGGAGTCTGGCCCTCCTTACCAACTAGTAATAATGAAAACTGGTCATACAGATTTGGTTCTATTTTTTTTAAAAGCACAGTGGGAAGGAGGGGCTAAGTTAGCAACCATTCTCCTTTGCTGCCTTCTTTTTCCCCCCAATACTGTTATTTATGTATTGGCTGTGCTGGGTCTTCATCGCTACGTGCAGGCTTTCTCCAGCTGCGGCGAGCGGGGGCCACGCTCTCGTTGCGGTGCAGGGGTCTCCCCACGGTGGCTTCCCTTGCTGCGGGGTACGGGCTCTGCTCACACGGGCTTAGCTGCCCCACGGCACATGGGATCTTAGCTTCCTAGACAAGAGATCAAACCCATGTACCCTGAGTTAGCAGGCAGATTCTTAACCACTGGACCTCCGGGAAGTCCACAGATTTGGTTCTTAACTTTGCTTCAGAGTCCTCTTTAAGAAACTGATGAAAGCTGGACACTCTCCTCCACAAAAAGGCACAGAAGCACACTCAGAGCACACTACACACGACTCCAGCATTTCCAGGTCCACTAAAGCCAACCCACGCATCCAAAGATCCTGTCAGCTGTGATGCTATAGAATTCCAAAGAAACGGGCTTTCAGAAGGTATTTTGTTCACAGAAGAGCATCCACAAGGGAAGGCAACTATTCACTATAAACACAAGTGTATGAGGAACTTCCCTGGCGGTCCAGCGGCTAAAATTCCATGCTGTCAAAGTAGGGGGCCTGGGTTTGACCCCTGGTCAGGGAACTAGATCAAAAAGAGTCTGCATGCCACAACCAAAGAACCTGTGTGCCACAATTAAGACCCAGTGCAGCCAAATGAATAAATATTAAAAAAAAAAAAAACCACAACCAAAAACCCACAAATACATGAAAAACCTTTAATTAAACATCTATGACATAGTTACCAAAAAATGTGCATAAAAGCACTCAGTTAGACTCTAGGCATAAAGGATACAGAAGACCACCCCCGCTGTCACAAATCTCAGAATTTAAAGACAATGCGTTACAGGGCCTTGGATTTACCAATGGTTTTAGGTCAAAGTAGTATTTTTAAAAGATAAAAGATCAATCTAGAGCTGACTCTTAAATCTAAAGACAAAGGACTGAGCAAGGCTGGAGATAAATGCAACTCAAAGGAAAAGTGGATGCCAGGAAAGTTTTGAAGGAGGAATTGAAAGGATTTGTTCACTAAGGACAAATGGAGGAAAAAGAAGAGTCAAAAAACACAAGTGAAGGCTGAGTATCCACATGTGCCTTTTCATAGCTTAGAGACGCTTGAGTCTAAGAAACCATGCTTAAATGTCAGAGCCATTTGCCGGAACCTACAGGCCTGGAAGTGCACACATGCCCGATGCCTGTGTGAAACAAACCAGCTACTCTTTTCTGCTCTAGTCAACTGCTTGCCGTGACCCAACACGTGTTGAACGAGGGCAGAGGGTGCCGACAGAAGCAGCTGACGGAGGAGTCAAGCCTTACTTGCAGAAAAGAATTACACAAATTGATTCCGTTCATCACTTCATACATAACTGTATTCTGCTAAGTAACAGAAGATATTAAAAACAGCCAAATCACTACGCATCTTTTCACTATCAGAGACAATAAAGATTACACTTACGGAGCCCTGACTGCATGCACGCACCACGCTCAGCTGTTTTCCTAGGATCTCTTTTTAAACCGCCTTACAACTCTAGTAAGGTTAAGGTTGCCGTTCCTTTTTTTAAGAATGGAAGAAACTAACACAAGGGAGGTTAGGCAGTCCGTCCAAGGTCAGAGAGCTAAGTGACAGCCAGGACTTGGATGCCAGCCCACCAGATGCCAAAGCCCACACTCCTCATATGATCATACAACCCTGCCTCGTGCCAAGATCAAATCCCCAAGACAGAGACTTTTATGTTTCAATTCACATCTAAATGAGGTGAGCAAAAATTTATTGCACTCTTACTACAAGAAAGAAATTGGTCATCAGTTGTTTAAAGGACTTAAAGGATGACCTCTGCAGGAGTTTACACTGAGGTGAAATGAAAAACAACTTAAATAATTTTAAAAAACCTATGACTGGCAAAAATGTAAATGGTGTAAGATTTGGAGCAAGAGAGCTCACAGCGGTCAGGGGCAGGTTTAGGAAAAATGTAGAACTTCAACTAATCCTTAAGGAACTGTGAGAAATGGTGCCGACGAGGTGCAGAGCAGGAGGAAGTGTTCCAGAGAGCATTCCTGATTAATCATGAGAACCATGAAGGACTGTAATCATTACAATACAGACACACGTGAAGGCCCTTTTTAGCCAATCATCCGAACTTTCAACCCTGAGGCGCTAATCCACACATAGGCCAGGAGAGAAAGCTGCCATCAAGCGCTGGGCTGAGAGGGAAGGATTAGAGATGTCTCTTGTTCAAAAATTCCCCTCAATGTTATGGGTCTGGCAAACGACGAGATAAAATTTTTCAAAATGTCAGTACACAGAACTGGAATGTCTAAACAAGCGCCATCCTTTACAGTAAAGTGAATCATCCTTCCAATGACTTTGTCTGTCACTACTTTCTGGAACTGCCCTCGAAACCAGTTTACCACCATTCTAGTTTTTTGACAGTCACAAATAAAACCCATTTATATATAATCACTCTACTTTTTTTTCATTCACAGCCAGTTTGGACTCCAAGAGAACATCCACCAGCTTTTCTCTACTTGACACTAAGTGACCTATAAAATGAAACTCTGCCCTCAAATAATTAAAAACTGCCACCATCAGAGTTTGCTGAGCTATGTGTCACAGGCTCTGACGAGCAATTCCTAAAGATGTGTTCCAACATAAGCCAAGCACAGCCCACCAAAAAAAAGAGATATGCAAGTTCCAGAGAATAGACCACTTAGCTAATGCCCTGTTTGGGTTATCCAAAAACCCACACACCTGCTTTCCTTAGTACTTCTAACACCAGGAAAGACAACTGCTTAGATGTCACTTTCCGATAAAGGTGTTCTTATGAATTCATGACTACGCTCCATATTTGAGGAGGACTGGCCACACTTTTCCATGATAAGTAAAGCAAGAAGGATTTACCAGTTCTCTGGTGGCTTAATTCTAAACTGGAGTCTGGAGACTGTGCAACACAATCTCAACTCAGCATCTCTCCCCTTTTCCTCTTCAACTCCTCTGCCCACCTCCTAAAGGGGGTGCACTTCAACTCCTAGGAAGCGGCCGTGTCTTAACCCTCCACCCTCAAGGCCAACCTGCACCATGCTTTGAGGACCCTGAGTTATGTCATGAAATAGACAGGAGAAAGGGAGGATGTGTCTGGGTTTGTTGTGTTTGTGCTCAGAGAAGTGTTCAAACAAGAAAAGGGAGGATCCCTTCCTGTGAGTGTTATTTTATCTTAAATACCTTTCCAGTTGTCACCCTGGGACTGTTCTCAGGCAGAAAGACTCCCACCCCCGCCCCCTCCTCGATATGCCGCAGACAGCCTTCCTTCCTCCACTTAGGACTGAGCTACACCAAGCTAATCACAGCCCCCGCTACCAGCGTCCAGGTCTGTACTCACGGTTCTCTGCTGTTTCTTTTTCACAGCGATAAAGCAGACAGCTTCCTCTTTTCTTAGAAGGCAGCCTCTGTACAAACTCTCACGTACCCTTTGGTCTCATGAACTATTTTGTTGGCATTTTTAAGTAATTTCCCTTTCAGACTCAAAGCTCTTTGAAAACGAATACAGTACCCTGCTAACCTCTGTGTCCTGAGCACACAGTAAGCAGAAAATAAATGTCTGCTCAATCAAGTAAGTGAATGATAGATTTTAAAAGAGATTTCAGAAAGACAATCTAATAAGACTCTTTAGAATTATGGCATACAACTTTGTTTTTAATAAAAGTTTGGTTTTTTTAAAATATTTATTTGGCTGCACGAGGTTTTAGCTGTAGTACATAGGATCTAGTTCCCTGCTCTCGGATCGATCCCGGGTCCCTGCACCGGGAGCCTGGAGTTTTAGCCACTGGACTACCAGGGAACTCCCGACATACAACTGTTTTGTGGCGTTTGCTTAGAGTAAAAAGTAGATTTAATAGCTTATGCAATAACTATACAGATATTTAAGTCATTCAATGGTAACAGATGCCATAATAATATGGCAGCTTAAGATACTGGCACTAATTAGTGAGCAGCTAATATTCACTGACAAAACACTAAACCTTTCTGAGTCTTGGTTTTCCATTCTGTTCAATAAAAAACAAAAAAGTGAGGCTTGAATGACATATCAAATCATAAAACAAATACAATGTATTATCAGACAAATTTAAACAAATTCCCATCATTAGTGTTATTTTATGTGCATACACTTGACTAAAACATATGATTTAAGTTCAGACAACAAAGTTCATTGCCAAATATATAAAAAATATAACAGTACATGTAGGTCATGAAAAAATTTCAGTTATGAGAATACTTATAGAAACCTCCTACCTATTCAATTAGTCTACAGAAAAGCTTGTGACTAGGTGTTAGTTCAATTTTCAATGATTCTCCGGACAGTGCCGGCCTGTTCTTTCTGCTGCAAATGCGGGCAGCTTGAAGTACCAAGTCCACAGCGACCCGCCTGAACGGAGCACCAGCCACAGCTCTGGGCTCTGCAACGCGCTCTGCGGCAAACGGCCCAGGGAGGCACAACCTGCGTTCCAGCGCAGAGCTGGCTCATCTGCGACCCAAGCCCGCAGCTGAAAACACAAGTGAGCACAAAGAAAATTCTTTAAAGGCATACAGCTCAGGCAACCGCTATAATTAGGACCCACTACAGCCTGAACCGAGAAAAATGAATAAAATCGAGGAATGAGAGCAACAAAGCCAACCACACACAATAAACACAGAGTTAAAAGTATCTTTTCTCCCAAAGAAAAAAGTACTTTTGTCAGAGCAGTAACTGTAGAGAAAATGTAAAACAAACAAAGGTCCCTTCAAAATATGCTAACAGGCATCACAAATAACACTGTGCAATAGATTTGGGGATTGCTGCTGGTGGTCTCAACTTCACTTGAATTCCTAAAAATGTCTACCTACTTCTCCAGTCAACCATTCTCCGTACTTTAAGCAAGAGAGACAAACAGATGGTCAAGATGCTGACACTGCAGGCCTGAGGTTTTTCAACTGTATTTTTTTCAGTTTTCCATCGTTAAAAGAGATGAAATACCGGATAATGTAGCATAAATCTTTAAGAAACCATTTCAAATCTCAGCCACATGCCAAACCAAAACAATCCTGCAACAGGAAATAAACCAGGCACTTGACCTGAAGAAATGCTGAAGCCTTAGCCTTAAAATCTGTAGGAGTTTCACACCTTCTTCAAGGAAAGGTGAGCTAGCCAGTATGAGTCCTAGAAACAGTTCCTTGGAATCATCTCTAGAAACAACCAGAGAAGTAAAGAATAATCAGCTGGAAGCAGATACACCAAGAATAAGGAGCTTCCAGGATTTCCCTCTCCATGTAAAAGCAATTAACTCCTATTTTTAATCTCTTTCTGACGCAAACATCCAGCCAAACTTCTCTCCTTCTAGCTAATCAAAGATAGCTGATGTGTTACTCTAACTTGCTTTAAAAGTCCAATTTGAATGAAAGTCATCATGGATTGAATGACAATGCTTTAGTCTAGAAGAATGAGGTATTTCGAGAGGTAGAATCAAGATAGCAATGCCCTGAACATTTCACAGAAACAGACTCATCCACCACAACTGATACCGGGGACTGGCCAAAGAGTAACTTCCCAACTGATTAACCGAAAAATAATACGTTGCTAATTGAGTGCAAATGAAAAGGGCACCTCCCTATACATTGGGAAACCCTAACAAGGTTATTAAAAATAATTATTTCCCTCCATGCCCAAGTGACTTTGTAACATTCAAATCGATTTGGGTTTTTTTTGTTTTTTTTTTACTGTAAAGGATGGGGGGAGGGGGTGTGTAGAGAGAATGCCTTGATAAGTAAACAAAAAGTCAAAACTCTCCTGGAAACTTGTCACACTCTTCTTTTCCAATCAGCAATTTTTAATCCACTTGAAAAATGCTAGTGGAGAGGGCTTTTGGCAAAGAACTCAAGAATATGCAACTCTGGGGGCACCACCACAGTACTGATATCAAGCTTGGAGAGAATGCTGCTTTTGTCTCAGAGGCAGCCTGTGACAAAAACAGGAACTTTATGGAGAACTGATCACAACTGCCCAAGAAGCCTGATCACATGCCCACCACAGGGCAGCGTTTCTCTCATTGTTGTCCAGGGACTTCTTGAATAATAGTAGCTCGATTTATTCCATTCTTTTAATTCTCAAAACCAATCCAAGCGTCCTTGTAACAATCCATTGTCAAAAGAAAGACCGTGCCGGCCAGGATTTGCAATGTAACCAGTAGCCACCTCTCTCCTTTCCTAAGATTCCAAAAGGAGATCAGATGCGGAAAATTCAGCCCGAATACAGGCACCGAGGGAAGAAAACAACAACAACAACCCTTTTGACAAACGTGGTCTAAAAGCCGCCCCGTGTGTCTCTCTGGGTTAATGCCACTGCTTCTGGCCTCCTTAGAACCCTCAACGGCCCACCCCGCTTCTATCTCACTCCTGTCACTGGGGAGGCATCTCGCATTGTTAAACAAGGAAGAAGAAATGCTGGCGGATTTCCCCTGTGTCTCTCTCTTTTTCTGAAGGGGGGAAGGGGAGCTGAAACAGGCGTGGGGCCCTCCCCTGGAAGAGAGTACAGGAGGACCTGAGCAAGCTGTCAGCCACCCCGCCGGCGGCCTCACCCCCACCCCGCCCCCACCGTGCCCCGGCGCCCGGGCAGAAGCCTGAAGCGGGAGGACACAGCTTTGTCTGGGGTTTGGGGGGACAGGGGAGCGCAGAAGCAGCCCGAGCCTGAAGACCTCTCCCCCCAGCCCCGGCTCCCCCGCTCCCAGAGAACACAATCAACCACACGGAAAGCCACTTTCCGGGGTAGGAGAGGAGGAGAGCGACCCTTCACGTGAAGCCCAGGCCAGATTTCCGGCACCCTCCTCCCCTCTGCCCGCACGGCCACCAGGGCGCGCGGTGGGAACCCGGTCTCCCCTCGCCGCGATCCGCAGCGGCGCCCGGGCGCCCGCTCCCTCGCCCGGCTCCTACCCTCCGAGAGCTCCAGCTCCAGCTCCGCCAGCTGCGCCCGCACTTCGGGCGGCAACGCCGCCACCGCAGCCGGCGAGGGCTCCAGGCCTCGCTCCGCCATCCCGGCTCTACCAGCCACACTCCGGAAGACAAACGAGGGGGCCGAAGGAGGGACGGACTGACGCGGGCCCACACCCCGGCTACAGGATCCGGCTCCGGCCGCCGAGCGCCGCCAGCGCACCCACTGCCGCCGCCGCCATGAGCAAGGGTCACGTGAACCCGGCGGCCCCGCCCCCGGACCCAGGACGCACCGCCTCCGCAGGCGAGTCAAGCTGCGGACTCCCGGGCTGATGGCGCCCTCTACTGGGAGATTCCTGAAACTACGAGTCCAAGCCCGGGGCCACGATTTCTCTCCAGAGAAATGGGCTCACTGTGTTGCTGTGGACCCGGACGTTTACCTTTTACGAACTCGCGAGGAAGGAGTTCTCAGGGGCCCCAGGCCTTGCTTTTTCCAGTTCTCTGCACCTAATAGTGTATGCTTTTATCTTGCCCCTTTATTCGTTTCCCGGGCTAATTGACACCACCCATTCATAATGACTTGAACTCAGGCAGTTCTTTTCACTGGGGCTTCCTGGTCACATTTACCAGGAGCTCTTTGTTTCTAAGGGGCTTCCCAGGTGGCGCTAATTGGCAAAGAACCCGCCTGCCAAAGCAAGACATGTAAGACACTCAGGTTCCAATCCCTGGATCTAGAAGATCCCCTGGAGGAGGGCATGGCAACCCACTCCAATATTCTTGCCTGGAGAATCCCATGGACAGTAGAGCCTGGCAAGCTATGTTTCTATTTCAGTTCTAGCATTTAAGACAGAAGGAGGAGAATCTGCGTCCTCCTGCCTAGACTTCTGACCTCTTCCCAGAGGAGAACTTTGTCTTCCTTATCTTTTTATCATTCTTAATGTATCATTAATAGGTGTTCCAAAAGTATTAGTATTTTAATTCAACTTAAGGATCCAGACCTGTATGTATTTTTTACTACTTACGTATTTATTTTTAAATTTTTGGTTGCTCTTTCTTGCTGTGTGCTGGCTTTCTATAGCTCGGTGAGATGGGGCTACTCTTCATTGCCTTGCACAGGCTTCTCACTGAAGTGGCTTCTCAATGTTGTGGAGCACAGGCTCTAGGCACTTGGGCTTCAGTAGTTGCAGCAGGTGGGCCTCAGTAGTTGTGGCCCGTGGGCTTTCGTTGCCCATGGAATGTAAAAATCTTCCCAGACCAGGGCTTGAACCCATACTCCCTGCGTTGGCTGGCAGATTCGAGTTCACTGTACCACCAGGGAAGTCCAGACCTGTGGGTGTATTTATCAGAAACTACTGGGACAGTTGGGAGAAGGCAATGGCAACCCACTCCAGTAGTCTTGCCTGGAAAACCCCATGGACAGAGGAGCCTGGTAGGCTGCAGTCCATGGGGTCGCGAAGAGTCGGATACGAGCGACTTCACTTTCACTTTTCACTTTCATGCACTGGAGAAGGAAATGGCAGCCCACTCCAGTGTTTTTGCCTGGAGAATCCCAGGGACGGGGAGCCTGATGGGCTGCCATCTATGGGGTCGCACAGTCAGACACGACTGACGTGACTTAGCAGTAGCACTGGGACAGTTGCTTTAAATTGCCATTCTTTAATAGTATTGTCTTTTATGTAAATGCCAAATCTCCCCATACAGTTTGAGAGAATTCCAGTATTTTTTTTCCCCTTCCATGCTAGTCCAAAATTGGTGCTTTGAGAGTTAAGGCCTCAGCATCTATTCTGTGGTAGTTTATGGGCTGGAAGGGGGAAAAAATTTTTTTTTAGGCTGAGAAAAGAATTTCAGCTTGGAAAAAGGCGTGTAACATCATGCCTGATTGGATAGTAGAGTTTGAAATTTCCTTTTAACTGCAACAATGTAAGAAAAATCTGTGGGAATGTAAGTATATCTGTCCTCTGGTTTACAATGAGGACTGTGGCAGCTTTTTTTTTTTTCTTTAAGGTCACAAATTTGTTGATATTCCTCCCATCAAAAAAGTGAGGTCCAGGGCTTCCCTGGTGGTCCAGTGGTTAAGAATCCACCTGCCAGACATCGGAAACAGACTTGGGGACACAGAGGGGGAAGGAAAGAGTAAGACAAATTGAGAGAAGAGCATGGAAACATATACATTACTGTATGTCAAACAGATAGCAAGTGAGAATTTGCTGTGTAAAACAGGGAGCCCAACGCAGTGTTCTGTGGCAGCCTAGAGGGATGGGCTGGGGAGGGAGATGGGCTGGGGAGTTCAGGAGGGAGGAGACATACGTCTAGGTGTGGCTGATTTGTGTTGATGTGTGGCAGAGGCCAACACAATACTGCAGAGCGGTTGTTCTCCAGTAACTGTTTTGTTCTATACTTCTCAATATTGTGCAGTTATAATCTTTCATAACTTTTTTTTAAAGAATACAAAAAAGAAAAAAAAAATCCACCTGCCAATGGCAGGGGACAGGGGTTCAGTCCCTGGTCTGGGAAAATACCACATGCTGACAGGCAACTAATGCAACTAAGCCCGCATGCCACAACTGCTGAGCCCACCTGCCTAGAGCCCGTGCTCCACAAGAGAAGCCACCACCGTAAGCCCCGCGCTGCGACTAGAAACTAGCCCCTGCCAGCACAGTGAGAGCAGTGAAGACCCAGGGCAACCAAAAATAAAAACTGAGGGCCATGTTCCCTTCCCTGAATCTGGCTGGACTTCTGACTGCTTTGACCAGTAGAGTATGATACAGATGGCACTAAGTGACTTCCGAGGTTAGGTCCTAGAAAGACAGCCAGCTTATCCTTGGCCTCTTGGAATTCTCCCTCTCCAGGGAACCACTTTCAAATTGTTTCAAGAGGGACTTTGCTGGTGGTCCAGTGGCTAAGACTCCCCTGTTCTCAATGCAGGGGGCCCAGGTTCGATCCCTGGTCAAAGAACTGAATCCCACATGCTGCAGCTAAGACCCAAAACAGCCCAATAAATAAATATATATATATTTTTTGTTTCAAGGAACACACGTTTAGGCTAAAAGGTGTTATTTACTGGAAACAACGATTAATACGAGGCCAAAATTCTCAGGCTTCAAGGCAGATTAACTGCCAACCAACAGAAATACGATGTGACCAGAGATTATAATATTAATATTCTAGTAGTTATATCAAGAAGAAGAAATAGCACATCTCAAAACTAGCTACTTTTCAAGTGTTCAGTGACTAATTCTGGCTAGTGGCTACTGCATTGGACAGCACAGGTCTAGGTACAGTCTTTACCTCCTTTATCGGCACGTGGAATTCACTGGGTAGAATAGTCCAGAAACCCACTAAGTTTTTGCAGCTAATGGATTGCCAAAGACACTCCAAATCTGGCTGTAACTACTTCCAGCTGTTCAACACTTAAATCTCTAATCTGCAACTCCCACCAATAGGGACACAGCAACAAACTGTGCAGCCCCCAAGAAAGACATATACCTACAGCCCATACATAGTAGCATGGCACAGTGCGCCAGTGAAGGACAGTGAGCAACCATGTTACTCCTGGGGCTCAGAACCAGAGGCTGCCGGACTAGCCAACTTACTCCCTCTGCCAAGGTACGGCACCCTCACTAATCCTGCCAGGCAGTATGGTGAAGGGTTTGCAGAAATGGCTGCAAAAATGTGCACCCCCCCATCCCAAGTATTCATGACCCTGATGTAGACCCCCTCCTACACATGGGGCTTGACCATATGGTTGCTTCGACTGATGAGACAATAGCGAGCATGACACAGAGATTTGGAAAGTGCTTGTTGCTTATCCTCTTTCTTTCTGCATTTGGAAACTCTGAGACCACCGTCTTGTGATTGAGTGGGAGCCGGACTACTAGATGAGAAGAGATATGGCCCAGCTACCCTCATCACTCCTGGCAAAACCCAACCAACTGCAAGCTGTACATGAGGCCATAGCCTGCCAGTTGATCCTAGGGCCACAGGTAAGCCCCGCTGAGCCCAGCCCACGTGGCCAAAGCACATGAACGGCAGATGGTTGCCACTGTGTGTCACTAAGTCTTGTTCCGCGGCAAAACTAAGAACCATGGGCTGTGGCATGTGCTCAGAGCGGGGTCTACTGCGTATTTTCTCATCTTTATTTTTTTTAAAGGAGAGAGCAAGATCCCTACATGTATGCTTTCTATATTCATGTCTCTATTTGTAAATTTTACTGGTTTGTTTTGGCCGTGCTGTATCCTGGTAGTGGGCGCACACAGGCCTCTCTAGTTGTAGCACGTGGGCCTAGTTGTCCTTGGCCTGTGGGATTTTAGTTCCCTGACCAGTGATAGAACCCGTGTCCCCTGTACTGGAAGGTGGATTCTCAACCACTGGACCACCAGGGAAGGCCCATATGTCCTTTCCTGAATGGAAGTATTATTGTACTTACACTGCCCTTTCTGGCTTTGTCTTCTGCAGTGATTCTCAAACTTCGGAAGCATCAGAGTCACAGGGAAAGTTTAGTAAACACCGAGTGGTAGATCCAACCCAGAATTTCTTTCTTTTCTTCCTTTTTTTTTTTTTGCACCAAAAGGTCTTTTTATTTAAATTAATTGTATTTACATTTTAACAAATTCTTTTTTGTTCATGCACTCTATGTCTCACATTGTCATTTTTTGAATATCTAGCATTTGTTTCACCCTGCTAGATGCTGGAGATTTTTTAAAAAGGAACTTATTTCATTCTTAACATCAACAGACTTACCAATAGGGGATATAAGGTAAATATTATATTTACTTAAATATTACATATTACATTTTAAACAAAGGGCCAGTACAATGCTAAACCCTAAATACATTAAATCAATTTTCACACAATCCCTTTAAGGGACTATACTGTTAGTTTCTACTTTAGCTGGTGATGAAAATGAGGCATGGAGATTTTAACTTGCTTAAGGTCCCATAGGTAATGTGTGGCGGTGATAAGATTGAAACCCAGGCACTCGAAAATCAAACCTCAAGTTTCTAACCATTTTATTGTACTGCTACTGAGAAAGAACAGGCTGCTTAATATACAGAGTTCTAAAGTTAGCAGTTATTTCTCAGGAAATACTATCTTTTTTTTCTTTCCTTTTTTTGCTTAGGAAAACACAAAAGAGAAGATAGCTTTCCCTATAGTTTGAGGCCCCAAACCTTTAAAATTACACTGTACCAGCAATTTCACAGATATAACCCAGATTTTCTGATTTCATAGCTTTGGGATGTTGCCCAGTCAGTAATTTTCACATCCAACAAGTTCTGTGGTGACACTGTTGTTGCTAGTTTAAGAACTGCACTTTGAGAAACATTGGTCTATTGGATGTGCTGGAGACAGTTAACTTGCCTTGAAACTCCAGGATTCTGGTGCTCGAGGAATCATTTCAGATCTGAAAGAGAAGACTGCATAGTCCCAGAGGTCCTGGACCCAGAGGAGCTGGAGGACAGAGCTGCATAATCTTGGGGTTGTCTTCCTTTGAGGGATAGATGAGATTTCATGTAAATGAGTTCTGTGTGTGTGTGTTCAGTTGTGTCTGACTCTTTGTGACATCCTGAACATGGAATAGTCCACCAGTCCATGGAATTTTCCAAGCAAGAATATTGGAGTGGGTACTATTTCCTACTCCAGGGGATCTTCCCAACCCAGGGATTGAACCCATATCTCTTGCATCTCCTGCATTGGCAGGCAGATTCTTTACCACTATCACCATTTGGGAAGCCCTGTAAATGAATTCTACACATTTTTAATTGTTAACAATGGAATAAAAGTTTGTTGCAGTTGAGTGGGCCATGGAGGAGGCCGTGAACTGTCTACCCAAAGCCCGTTTCCTCTCCTTTCTACTTTCTCTAGAGAGCCCACCCACCACCACAGAGGCTGAAAATGCCAGGTACTCAGCCTCAGTTGCCACCCAGGCATTAGCATAGTGCCCCATTCCCATCAGGGTACCTGAAGGGAATGTCACTGAGGAAGAGGAAGTGTGGAGGTGGAATTCTGGGAAAGACATTCCTCCCTGATAAGGGAGACGTATGAGGAGAATCCTGAGAACTCTGCTGGGGCTCTTGTTAATGCTACCCTCAGAGAACAGTGGAAATAGTAAGTCTGGCCAACAAAAGCCTGGAAACAGGGACAGTCAGAGTCCTGAAGGTGGTGGCAGAAGGCAGCAACCTGGAATGTCTTGTGATCTACCTCCTAGGAATATCCAGAAGGTGCGTGAGCTGGATGAAGAACAGGAGAAGGGTGTTGTCAGAGACTCTCTCACCGGTAGGCAGAAGTGACAAAATTGTTTGCATTCATGTTAACAGGCTCTCACTTGTGACCCTAAACTGAGTATTAGGAAAATCAAGGTTACAGAAAACCTACTTATAATTGAAACTATGTAAGAAAGCCCTGTGTAAACTGGAAGACATTCCATAAAGTAAAAAGCTTTTGTGAGATGAACCAACATCTTAAGATTAGTGTGAAGATTTTTATGTTAAGTTCATCTGAAACCATGGGAGAAACAGAAGGAACCTACAACAGGCTCTCTTCAATTTGGCATGGCTCAGGAAAGTATTAGAAAGAATGATCTCCTCCTGAATGTGCCCTGACATATTACCAGGAGAGGTTGAGGTATGCTTAAAAGGAAAGACATCTTTTCTCACTATGAGTGTAAGTGAAATGCTGACAGGCAGTAGAAAAATAGAATAAACTAGCTGAACACTTTAAATGCTAATATTCAATCAATTTGCATGATCCATAGCTATAGACTTAGAGATAAAAAGATTATAATATGGTCAGAGGTGAGATCAGGCCATTTACTATTTCTATTTCATTCTATGGAATGAATGTATAACAATGGGTAAAAACAAACAAGCCTTCTGTTTGGAGGGTTACATCTGTAGGAAGTAAAGCAAATAACAACCTATAGAGTTACGTACAACATTAATTTAAAAAGAAACTACAGAGAAGCACCAACCCCACGCCTGGGCATATATCCAGAGAAAACCATAATTCAAAAAGATACATGAACCCCAATGTTCATTGCAGCACTATTTACAATAGCCAGGACACGGAAGCAACATAAATGTCCATCAGCATTGGAATGGATAAGCAAGATGCTGTTAAGTATATACAATAGAATATTTACTCAGCCAGAAAGAGGAATAAAATTGTGTCATTTGCAGAAATGTGGATGGAATAGAGACTGTCACACAGAGTGAAGTAAATCAGAAAGGGAAAAACAAATATTATATGTCAATGCATATGTGGGATCTAGAAAAGCGGTATAGTTGATCTTAATTTGCAAAGCTGAAATAGAGGCACAGAGGTAGAGAACAAACACACAGAGTACCAAGAGAGAAGTGGGGACTGAATTGGGAGACTGGGATGGACATGTATATACACTACTGTGTATAAAATAGGTAACTAATGAGAACCTACTGTACGGCACAAGGAACTCAGTGCTTTGTGGTGCCCTAAATGGGAAGGAAATTCAAAGCAGACGGGATATATGTATACATGTCGCTGATTGACTTCGTTGTACAGCAGAAACTGACATAGCAGAGTAAAGCAACTATACTCCAATAAGAACAAGAAAAAAAATTATATGAAATTCAAAAATGAATAAATAAAAACTATAAGAGACAAATTTTCCATATGCAGACTTCCAGGTAACTTAGGGAACTATTCCTGCCTTCTATGAGGTGGAGTTTAACTTCTCACCACTTGAGTGTGGGTTATATTTGGTAACTTGACTCCAAAGAATACAGTATGGAAAGAGGAAACAAAAACTTTCCGGTGGAAAAACCTGGCAAACACCGCCTTAGCTAGGTGATACAAATTAGCATTATCCGTCCTGTTGAGAGTATGAACCTTGATCCTATGGGATGAAAACGGTGTTTCACTTCTGTTGTCTTTCTCCCCAGAATCCATAGCTCATCTAACCAGGTGGAAAAAAACAAATTGAGAGACATTCTACAAAACACCTGACCAATATTTCTCAAAACTTTCAAGGCCATCAAAACAAAAAAGTCCGAGAAACTGTCACAAACCAGAAGAGCATAAAGAGACATAATGATTATAAGTAATGTGGTATCTGATGGGATCCTGGAACAGCAAACGGACAATAAAAATCTCACTAAACCCTGGACTTTAGCTAATAGTGTGCATCAGTGCTGGTTCTTCAGTTTTGACAACTGTACCATACTATCTACCATGGTATTAATAATGTAATATGTTAACAGTAGTAGAAATAGGATACAGGGTGTATAGGAAAGTCTATACTATCTTGGCAACTTCTCAGCCAATTAAAAACTATTCTAAAATGTTTATTTACAATAAAGAAGGACCATGGGGGATTTTAAAATATTTCTAACATAAAGTATAAAAAGTAATATAAGTTACCTAATACACTGCTTTCAGAAATATCAACATTTACCCTATCTTATTCTTATAAGGAAAATTTTATAGAGTTTAAGCCCCTGTGAACCCTTTCCTCCCTTCTAAGATTTTTCTTTTTCTACGTTTCAGTTCAGTTCAGTCGCTCAGTCGTGTCCGACTCTTTGCCACCCCATGAATTGCAGCACGCCAGGCCTCCCTGTCCATCACCAACTCCTGGAGTTCACTCAAACTCACATCCATTGAGTCAGTGATGCCACATCTATACACGACTACTGGAAAAACCATAGCCTTGACTAGACGGACTTTGTTGACAAAATAACGTCTCTGCTTTTTAATATGCTGTCTAATATAACTTTTCTTCCAAGGAGTAAGAGTCTTTTAATTTCATGGTTGCAATCACCATCTGTAGTGATTTTGGAGCCCCCCAAAGTAAAGTCAGCCACTGTTCCCACTGTTTCCCCATCTATTTGCCATGAACTGATGGGACTGGATGCCATGATCTTCGTTTTCTGAATGTTGAGCTTTAAGCCAACTTTTTCACTCTCCTCTTTCACTTTCATCAAGAGGCCCTTTAGTTCTTCTTCAGTTTCTGCCGGAAGTGTGGTGTCAATCTGCATATCTGAGGTTATTGATATTTCTCCTGGCAATCTTGATTCCAGCTTGTGCTTCTTCCAGCCCAGCGTTTCCATGATGTACTCTGCATATAAGTTAAATAAGCAAGGTGACAATATACAGCCTTGACGTACTCCTTTTCCTGTTTGGAACCAGTCTGTTGTTCCATGTCTGGTTCCAACTGCTGTTTCCTGACCTGTATACAGATTTCTCAAGAAGCAGGTCAGGTGGTCTGGTATTCCCATCTCTTTCAGAATTTTCCACAGTTTATTGTGATCACACAGGCAAAGGCTTTGGCATAGTCAATAAAGCAGAAATAGATGTTTTTCTGGAACTCTCTTGCTTTTTCCATGATCCAGCGGATGTTGGCAATTTGATCTCTGGTTCCTCTGCCTTTTCTAAAACCAGCTTGAACATCTGAAAGTTCACGGTTCACGTATTGCTGAAGACTGGCTTGGAGAATTTTGAGCATTACTTTACTAGTGTGTGAGATGCGTGCAATTGTGTGGTAGTTTGAGCATTCTTTGGCATTGCCTTTCTTTGGGATTGGAATGAAAATAATCAGTTCAGTTCAGTCGTGTCCAACTCTTTGCGACCCCATGGACTGCAGCACGCCAGGCTTCCCTGTCCATCAGCAACTCCCAGAGTTTACCCAAATTCATGTCCATTGAGTTGGTGATGCCATCCAACCATCTCATCCTCTGTCATCCCGTTCTTCTCCCGCCTTCAATCTTTCCCAGCATCAGGGTCTTTTCCAATGAGTCAGTTCTTTGCATCAGGTGGCCAAAGTATTGGAGTTTCAGTTTCAACATCAGTCCTTCCAATGAACACTCAGGACTGATCTCCTTTAGGACGGACTGGTTGGATCTCCTTGCAGTCCAAGGGACTCTCAAAAGTCTCCTGCAATACCACAGTTCAAAAGCATCAATTCTTCGGCACTCAGCTTTCTTTTATAATCCAACTCTCACATCCATACATGACTACTGGAAAAACCATAGCCTTGACTAGATGGACCTTTGTTGGCAAAGTAATGTCTACTGGAAAATGTCTACATGAACAGTATGAAAAGGCAAAAAGATAGGACACTGAAAGATGAACTCCCCTGGTCAGTAGGTGCCCAATATGCTACTGGAGATCAGTGGAGAAATAACTCCAGAAAGAATGAAGAGACAGAGACAAAGCAAAAACAACACCCAGTTGTGGATGTAACTGGTGATGGAAGCAAGGTCCAATGCTGTAAAGACTAATATTACATAGGAACCTGGAATGTTAGGTCCATGAATCAAGGCAAATTGGAAGTGGTCAAACAGGAGATGGCAAGAGTGAATGTTGACATTTTAGGAATCAGTGAACTAAAACGGCCTGGAATGGGTGAATTTAACTCAGATGACCATCATATCTACTACTGTGGGCAAGAATCCCTCAGAAGAAATGGAGTAGCCATCATGGTCAACAAAAAGAGTCCAAAATACAGTACTTGGATGCAATCTCAAAAGCGACAGAATGATCTCTGTTCGTTTCCAAGGCAAACCATTCAACATCATGGTAATCCAAGTCTATGCCCTGACCAGTAGTGCTGAAGACGCTGAAGTCGAACAGTTTTAGGAAGACCTACAAGACCTTTTAGAACTAATACCCAAAAAAGATGTCTTTTCATTATAGGGGACTGGAATGCAAAAGTAGGAAGTCAAGAAACACCTGGAGTAACAAGCAAATTTGGCCTTGGAATACAGAATGAAGCAGGGCAAAGGCTCATAGAGTTTTGCCAAGAGAATGCACTGATCATAACAAACATCCTCTTCCAACAACACAAGAGAAGACTCTACACATGGACATCACCAGATGGTCGACACCGAAATCAGATAGATTATATTCTTTGCAGCCAAAGATGGAGAAGCTCTATACAGTCAGCAAAATAAGAAGTGAATAATATAGCTATTATTCAAATGTACACTATCTTCTGCATATTTATAAAGTTTGTGGGCATAATATCATATTGTATACAGTTTTCTGTATGTATGTATATATGTAGTTCTAGATAATTCATTTTAACTGCTTATTGGTATTGTAGTTGTTTAGTCACTGAGTCATGTCGACTCTTTTGCAACCTCGTGAACTGTAGCCCTCCGGGCTACTCTGTCCATGGGATTTCCCAGGCAACAATACTGGAGGGGATTGCCATTTCCTACTCCAGGGGATCTCCCGACCCAGGGACTGAACCCATGTCACCTTCATTGGAGGCAGATTCTTTACCACTGAGCCACCTGGGAAGCCCCAAGACCATGTTATAATTTATCTCTATTAAATATTTAGAATTTGAGGCTTGTTTTGGGGTTTTGATTTTTGCTATTAGAGTTCCACAAAAGTCTTGTATACATCTTGAATACATATGTGAGAATATCTTGTCTATATCTGAATTGTTAAGTTGGATCACCTTCACCTGCATTACATATTGCCAAATGACTTTCCAAACAGCTAATACTCCCACCAGAAATCTAAGAGAATTTCCAGTACTCTGCATTTTACTGTACTTGATATTAGCACACCGTTGAAATGTTATCAGCATGGTTAATAGGAAATGATATCTTGTTTTAAGAGAGAATTCCTATTTCCCTGAAACATTTTAACTCTTAGGTTCCCATGTCAGTGTATTGCACTTTACAATCTTGCCCTTTTTCTTCTCCCACTTTGGATTATATTTTTCTAATTGTTTAATAGAATTTTTTAAATGAATCTTCCTTATGGTAAAATGTGTTACAATTATCTTTGGTCTACAGCTTTTTTTGGTTTTACTTTGGTTACGATTGAATCTGTGGCCCCTGCAGTGGAAGCGCAGTGTTTTAACCACTGGACTGCCAGGGAACTCCCAGCATAGAACTTTAAAATATATATATGTTACTTATTATTTATTTGGCTGCACAGAGCCTTAGATGCAGCATGCAGGACCTAGTCCCTAGTTCTCTAGGGATCAAACCTGGGCACCCTTCATTGGGAGCCCAGAGTCTTAGCCAATGGACCACCATGGAAGTCCCTAAAATAGTGCCTTTTAAAGGGAATACACACTCAAACATTTAGGGATGAAATAGTATGCCTGAAATTTGCTTCATAATAACCCACTGGAGGGTGGGGTAGGAAGAAGGTAGAGGTATATCTGAAATAATATTGGCTGAGGTCATAACAGGAGTTCAGTGATGGGAATATGCAGCTTGAGTCTACTTTTGTACATAGTTTACATTTTCCATTAATCAAACATTTTTAAGTACAGAGAAAATTTCTTATTTCTGCAGATCATAGCTTTGTAATTTTGTCTTTTCCTATTTTATCTAATATTGATATGTATGCGAGAAAGAATATTTTAAAATATGAACCTACAAAGCAATTTAATTGCTAAAAATTCTTATAATTACAGTAGTTAAAAACTTGGAAATATTGTCTACCCATAAACCCAAGGAAATCAACTAAAATACTATCATTCACTCATTCATTCATTCAAACACACTGAATTAATGTAACGTGAAATACAGTTTAAAAAAAGGTCTCTTTTGTCCTACAGCAATAGTTAATTCAAAGAAAAACCCATTCTGTTACAGCAAAACATAAGTAGAAATAAACCTAACAAGAAACATGTAAGATTTATATGAAGACACTGTAATCATAAATAATAGTTATCTATTCCCAGATGAGAAGACTCAACATCAATACTCCAAAAATTAACCCAGAAATGTTAATGCAATCTTTATAATTTTCTAAATCTTGACTGATTCTAAAGTTTAAATGAAGATTGGATGTTCTCAGTTGTTAAGTTCTGTCTGACTCTTTTGCAACCTCATGGACTGTAGCCCGCCAGGATCCTCTGTCCATGGGATTTTCCAGGCAAGAATACTGGAGTGGGTTACTATTTCCTCATCCAGGGGATCTTCCTGACCCAGCAATCGAACCTGCGTCTTCTGCATCTCCTGCACTGGCAAGCGGGTTCTTTACCACTGAGCCACCTGGGCTTCTTGAATGTTCAAGGAAAGTTAAAAAAAAAAAAAAAAAGTTTTTCACTGTTTAGAAGAAACAAGATAAACACTTCATAATGCACCAAAAGAAAATGAATGTATTTAAAAGTTATAATTTAGAGAAAAAATTATTAAGATATTAGAAGGAAAGAGAGTCACACAGATAAAGGTCAATAGATACGGCCCTCAAAACAAAAACCATATAAAAGTTCAAAATTTTAGAAGTTACAATAATATAATTTTAGTATATTTAATAGACAATGAAATATCCAGATCATAAAAAGAGCCCTACCAGTAAACAACAACAAAAAAAATGGTAACCTAATGGAAAAAATAAGTAACATTTAAAAAACGACTACCAAGCTTTTGAAAACTTATCAGGAATCAAGGAGCTGCAACTTTAGCAATAACAAATAAAAGGAACCTAAATGATAAATAGATACTGAGTGTATCCCACCCCTTGATGACTGAGGACCACAAGCTACAGGATCATCAACTCTTGAGGGTGATTTGTCCTGTTATGTGAAAGATTTGTCATATGCACACTGGGAAGAGAATTCTTTCCTTAGCTGCAAGGACCAGGTAAACCTATAACTGATACTGACCAGTCTTTCCTGTCACATAGAGAACACCCTTGGGGAAGAAGCCAACACACAGCTAGCAGACTGGGCATGCGAGGGAAAGGTGTGGGGAAAAGGTGAGAAGGAAGGAGAAAAGCAGGGGTTAGAATAATTCTAATTATGCACTTGGATCCAGCTCCATCACTGGACGTTTAAATAAGCCACTGACTTCCCTCTGCTTCCTTTCTAACCTTTTCTCAACCCTCTGTCATTAGGCTTCCACTCCTAGTCTACTGAATCAGTTTGGTAATGGTTACCAGTAAGTGTCCAACTATCATATTCCATGGCTTTTTCAGTCATCTCAATTACGTGGCATTTATACTTCACATCTTGAAATTTCACATCTCTTTCTCTTGCTTTCGTCAGGACATTTAATGCCAGTATTGTTTGGGAACTCCTTTTCCTCTGCCTTTTGTGTATTTTCAAAAATTGTTTTTTATTTGAAAATATTTACAAGTATAGAGAATTATACGTATGTACCTATCTAACCACCTATTTCTGCTTCAGAACTTTAAAGACACAGATATATTTGAAGACCCTCTACATACATCCCTTGTTATTTACCTCCCTTCCTCCTTCCCCAAAGAGAGTTATTTAAAAGGTATCCACATCTTGCAGCTGGTATTATTCCCAAGTGTACTGGTACATTTTTATACTTTTACTAAGTGTATCCATAAGCAATATACAGTCATATTAAAACTATAAGTAAAAAGTATCAAACATGTCCATCTAAGTTGCTCTTTAAAAATTTCTTTTGACATGTAAGAGCTGTTCCAGTTCATTCACTTCAAGTGATATATAGTATTCCATCACAAAACTTACTATAATTATTTTTGATGGACAATGTTTTCATCTCATTGTTAAAAAAAAAAAAAACCGCATTATTCTTACAGCCTCCATGAATCAAGTCCTAGGATATGTAACCTAGAAGTAGAATTACGAATTTGCAAAGCGTGCTCATCACTCTCTAAATGAAGCAAATTGCTCTCCAAAAAATATTCTCATTAATTTATACTCCCATAGCAATATATAAGGACTTCTGTTTCATCCCATCCTTGCCAAAACAATATAGTATACGCATATAACCTGTGCATGCTGTGCCGTGCTTAGATGCTCAGTTGTGTCCAACTTTGCCACCCCATAAACTGTACCCTGCCGTGGTGATTCGCCAGGTAAGAATACCGGAGTGGGTTGCCATGCCCTACTCCAGGGGATCTTCCCAACCCAGGGGTTGAGTCCAGGTCTCACATTGCAGGTGGATTCTTTACTATCTGAGCCACCAGGGAAGTCCATAAGCTACGCATACCCTCCTTAAGTCCATAAGTATACGCATACCATACGTATACTTTTTTCTCCCATATACTTAATTTCTAAATTACATATAAAACCTTATACAATATAAATCCTATGTAAATAGTTGCCAGTGCACTGCAAATTGAAGTTTTACCTTTTGAAATTTTCCGGAACATTTTTCCTGAGTATTTTAGATTGCAGATGCAGGGGTTCTGTACTGATATATTTTCTTCCCGCCCCTAAAAGCCTGACATTTTCTAGGCTTCTGTACTTATCCCTCCTATCTTCTGCAATCAATTCCTAATTTTATTCACTCATGACTTCTCAAGTTACTGACCAGATAGGTCTCACAGGCATCCTGAAATCTTCCCCTTATTCTCACATCTAATCAGATACCAGTTCCTACCCACTTGACTTCCTTAAAATCATATATACCTGCACCATTGCTGCTACAGCAAATTATCACAAACTTAGTGTTTCAGAACACTACACATTTACTTTTACAGTTCTAGAGGTCAGAAGCCTGATTATAATAAAGGTGTTGCCTGGGCTGGTTCCTTCTGGAGGATCCAGAAAATAATCTTTCCCCTGCCTCTTCCAACTTCCAGAGGCTGCTGGCATTTCCTGGCACATGGACACATCCCTTTCATCTTCCATTGCCACACTTCCCACTACTATCGAATCCCTGCGTTCCTGTGATTATACTGGGCCCACCTGGACAGTTCATGGCCCACCTTATTTCAAACTCTTGAATCACATCTGCAAAACCCCCTTTGCTGTATAAATAACTCTCACAGGTTCTGGGAATTAGGATGTGGACATCTGTATTCATCCTCTCACTGTTTTAACTGCTGCTCTCTTAATTTCAAACATCTTTCTCACTTGGCCAAATCCCAAACTATTTACAAAGCCACCAGGTTTGTGTTCTCATTTTCCAATCTATAACCATAATCCTCTGCTTAAGACTTTCAGTGGCTCTCCATTCCCTACAGAATCAAGTGAAGTCATGTCTCTAGCATACCGTTGGTCATGATTTGATTGTAAAACAAATCCTACTAGCTTTTCTCTAGTACTCTACTGACATCTGCACTCCACCCATTCCAAACTATTATACTGAATTTGCACATGGTCATGCCTCTTTGCCTTTATTTGTACTTTCATTCTTCCTTCACCTACCTAGCCAACACATATTGATCAAGACTCCATCTGGAAGTTAATGTCTTCCTCCACCAGGAGGGTTGACCATTGTTGTCTTGGTGTATACCTAATATCATCAAAACATTCATATTTTTTTAGCAATATTTTGGCTTATAATGCTGGCCTCTCAATTTACTAAGGGTAGAATTTTCTTAATTTTAGCATCCTGTGCACCTAGTGTCTTGGCTTACAGTAGATATCTAAGATCAGAATGGTCATAAATGAACAATTAAGGTCATGGAGCTACAGTGTATTTTCTCAAGATTTGAATACTGATGAAATATGGCATGCTAACACAAATAGCCGTATGTCCACAAGAAAATAAGATAGCGGTAAGACACAATAAATTTTTTTTAATTTAGTCTAAGTTAATCTGGAAACTTGATGAGTATTTGCTATTATCCCCTAATTTCTTTTTTTTTTTGATGAGTACACAAGCTCAAAGAATTAAATTATCTTCACATGTATCTTTTAAGGGCTTCCCAGGTGGTGTTAGTAGTAAAGAACCCACCTGCCAATGCTTAAGACACAAGAGATGCAGGTTTGATCCCTGGGTCAGGAAAATTCCCTGGAGTAAGAAATGACAAACCACTCCAGTATTCCTGCCTGGAAAATTCCATGGACAGAGAAGCCTAGTGGGCTACAGTCCATGGGGCCACAGTCACATATCACTGAGTGACTAAACACATACACAAGGATCTTCACACAGAAAAATGGCAAGTTGATGACAAAACATTTGTTTTAGCAGTAATAAGTTACAACAAGCTTAATGCTTTTAATTCCTCCCCAGTCTATTTTATTGGTGAGGACTGAAAACATTACAACTTAAATGAAGTCATCTAAGAAGTGCTTAGCACATGAGACAGTCCAGATTGGAGAGAGGATGATGATTAGGATTAAGGTAGCAACAATTAAGACAAAGAAACAGAGTCAGATATAAACTAAATAATTTTTAGCCCTATTCTTCAGTAAGCTGGAAAAAAAAAATTATCCAAGGAAAGCCACCCTAATGCTAAACAATCTTTTATAATTAAAGGGATTTTAGTATTTAACTTTGCAGCTCCTCCACCCCCACCATCTTACCATTTTTAGGATTACCAGAAATCCTGCAAAAACAAGCATAACCATTTCAAAACTATACTCATATTTTCCTCCCCACAAAAGGTTCTTTGCCAGTGTATTCAACCACAGTGAATGCCACAAACTTCCATTCAGTTTCAAAGCTACAAATGTGTGAGTCATTCCTTACGCCTTCCCCTTGCCCTCTTTATCTAACCCATTCAAGTGTTTATACCCAAATGTTTCTCAGATCTACCACTTTGCTCCAACTGTATCATCGCCAGGTAAATTCTAACTGGTCTCATTTGCTCTCCACAATGCACAAATTTTAAGTCCCAGGTGTCTGGCTCTTACCTCCTTCTCCAGCCTCAGCTTGGAAGATGGAACAAGGTCCTCCATACTGCATCTGGAGGACCGTGCAATTCTTCTAATGCATGCTGCTGCTGCTGCTAAGTCGCTTCAGTCGTGTCCAACTCTGTGCGACCCCAGAGATGGCAGCCCACCGGGCTCCCCCATCCCTGGGATTCTTCAGGCAAGAATACTGGAGTGGGTTGCCATTTCCTTCTCCAATGCATGAAAGTGAAAAGTGAAAGTGAAGTCGCTCAGTCGTGTCTGATTCTTAGCGACCCCATGGACTGCAGCCCACCAGGCTCCTCTGTCTATTGGATTTTCCAGGCAAGAGTACTGGAGTGGGGTGCCATTGCCTTCTCCAATATAAAGTGGTAATGTACAGGTTATTCCTTCATTTCCAACACTCTCCTCCTGGCTCACCTAACTGCTACTCCCATCATCTGTCCTCTGCTTCTCAGGAAAGGCTCCTCTTTCCACGGAATTTTCCAGGCAAGAATACTAGAGTGGGTTACCATTCCCTTCTACAGGGATCTTCCTGACCCAGGGATCAGACCCAGCGACTCTTGCATTGCAGGCAGATTCTTTACCATCTGAGGCACCAGGGACGCATTCAATTCCCATACCATCTCCCGCTCCAGCTGCATGGATTGTGCCATGGTTCTGCATGGACTTACCATCTGAGGCACCCGGGATGCATTCAATTCCTATACCATCTCCCACTCCAGCTGCATGGATTCTGCCTGATTCTGCCATGATTCTGCATGGATTCCAGCTTTCACATTTACTGCTGGTCTAATTTTGTGATTACTTATGACTATCTAATGCTAAGGACCATCATGGTTGGAATCCAACCTATTTTTTGCTGCAAAGCACACTGCCTGGAAGTGTAAATACTGGTAATACTGGACATACTGGCTAAATGAACACCCCACTCATGATTACCTTCAATGCTGTCAATACCCTCAGTTTTGACATGTTGAGGTCATAGTTATTTGTACAGGCAGAATTTGGAATGCAAAACAGCTAAAACAGAACTTAAGACAAATAACAGCCTACATAAGGGTATGGGAGGCTGAGGTTCTACCATGGTTCATTAAGTGTGATACAGTAGATACACAAAGGTAACAGAAGAGAAGTATAGGGGCTTCAAAGATCTGCAGAACAGCTACCAAAATGAATTTAAAAGAAAAAACTTTTAGGAAGCTTGTTCCTTCCTACACCACCAGATGATGATGAAGGTCCATATTTAGGAGCATTTTGAAGAAAGTGAAAACATCTCAATTCCTTTAAACCCTCATATCAACTAAAGACACCTGTGATAGTTTTCATGCCAAAGATTTTAAAGGAGACTCACAACCCTTTAGTAGTAAATGTTAAAACTTTTTATAAAAACTTCTACGCGTAAAACTGAAATTTAAATTTGGGAGACATACAATACTCCATTAACATTTTCTAACAAGGCATATATAAGGTTATCTCAGTGATGAGAATCTTTCGACAAAGCCACTTTTAAAACAACTGAAAAGCCTACATAATTAAGTTTATCAACTGGGCATTAGTTCACCAAAAGTAATACACAATTATACTGTGTTCCTGATATGGCAAAGAAGAAAATTAAGTTATGCACCTCCTCTCTTGACCAAATAAACCCAAAACACCTGATAGGAAGGCCCTAATGCTTTGTCAGCATGTTACCCCTATAAATCTGTTATTACTGGGAAGATTTTGCTGATAACAGCTAACTTAATTAAGATAAATGGTCATTAGCAAAATAAAGGTTTTAGCTGTTACAAGGACAATATTACTGAACTAAGTAACTATCAAAGTGAATGTTCACATTGAATTTTACCACTATGTATATTATTTATAAACATACAACACATAACTTGAATTAAAAATTTCTGAATATGAGGGTTAGAATATTTAATTTGAAATTAGCCTATATTTAAAAGACCTTGATTTCTACTATTAAAAAGTTTATTATAGCTAGACAGTTCAAGAACTGTGGCATATCAGCTATATAACACTTAAGGGCTTTACAGCAATACTATATTAAATAAAAGTTGAGCTACCACATTAATTTATAGAAATCAGCTATTTGAAAAAGCCACAGATTATTCAGTTTTTCCATTTCTGCCATTATCATAGATTAAAAAAAAATTAAGACTCATACTGTTGGTACTCAAAGCAAAGAGGTGGTTGAAAAAGTAAAGGTAACCAAGGCTTTCTCTTCAAAATAGAAGTTTAAAGGTCCAGAGCCTACATACTCAAGTCAGGTCATTATCTGACCCATGAAGGCAAAACTCTAAAGATATATATATTGCCTTATGATTTTTCTCCCCTTCAATAACTTCTGACACTAAAAGAATAAAACCCCAGAATCACAGAGCTGAATCTTCTAGCTTTTTACTCTCTCACTTTGCAGATGAAGTATCACACAATCTACTTCAAGTCCCACCCCCCCACACACAAAAAAACCAACAGCTGAAATCAGAATAGAACTACAGAGTGGGCAACATAAAAAGTAATCAGAAGGTACATACAAGCAGTCATTTAGATATAAGCCACCTGGAGAAAAGGAAACCAGTCCTGCTTTTTAATAATTTTATTTTTTCTACTTTTGTGTTACTTTAATTTCCGATAGCACCTTGGCAATGTTGAAAACAAAAATACAAATACAAGGATGTACTCATTTTAACATAATATGTATGAGCATGTGCACATGTCGAGGGGCGTTGGGGGGCAGTGTGGACAACAAGAACAAACCTAAGCAATGAACAAGAGAAGCCAGGTACCTGGTTCTGACTCCCAAGCCCAAACATTTACGAGATATCACTCAAAGGACACCTGAATCAGGCAAAAACCAAGAAAACAAAACCCAATAATGATACAGATTCTTTCTTATACTAATCAGTATTTTGTGCTGCATAACTGAAAATAAAACCATTTTATACACAGCCTTATTGATATCTCACTTGTACTTTTAGGAACCGTCTACTCAACAATTTGCAGCTTTTAAAAATAAAACTGAAACTATTTAACAATCAGGTGGATTTTAAAAGAAAATACACTCAACTTGAAAACAAATTCTCTTTCAGCTTCTTAAAATGTTCTCATTTAATGAGGACTGAAATGTCTACGTTTCTTCTTGAAATCTCAGACTAGTTAAATTAGCATACACCAAAAAGCCCTAGGTTTAAATTAACGGCCACCAATTGTAAAGAAATGTAAAAAGTTATGAAAGAACTCCATAAATTGTAGTTAAGAATTTATAAAAATCCCTCAAAAGGAACATACTTTTGCATTTTACCTTTTCCGTAAAACCAAAAACAGTACTTTAAAAATATGGTTAATATACATGGCCAATATATATATCAGAAACTTAACCCCAGTACTGTTTAACGGTGTCAAAGTAAAAAACCAGTGGACATCTAAGCCAAAAGATTACATATTAATGTCACAACTAATAAAACTTTAGAAAGTGTTCAGTGACTTTTAAATACTATTTTCTGCTCCAGCAGATGCTAATACTCCATCATGAAGCCTTCTCCAAAGCCATCCTGGTTATTTAAAAAAGAAAAAGGAATGTAAAACAATATTCAAGCTACCTTAATTTTTAGGAATCCAAAATAAATAAATCTGCATGTCATTTCATCACATGCAAATTGAACACATATGATGATAACAATAAAACCATATCACTGAAAGATCTTATCTTCTAAAATCCAGTTGAAAAAAATTTAGATGGATCATTCCTTTAAATGCCAGTGTATTTGCAAAAGTGAAATTACTCAGATTAAAGACAGGCCTAGATAACATGAAAATCTTAATTATCTGGATAGAAACTGGAGGCAGATTTTGCCATCTCTATATAGCTTCTCTATGAAGTGCAAGGTGATGACCTTGTATAACTCTTCTCCTCATACCTTAAGAACTATATATAGCAGAAGATCACTGTACCACACACTCAATTATCATTTGTATCTACTTTTACCCTTCAACAACCCAAGGAAGTGTTAAGTCATAAGAATGAAGAGAAACTCTAGACATTTAAATTCTGCCTTCTAAAGAACCAAATAAATAGTTAAACTACAATGAACGCCCAACCTTCATCAGTTTACAGAGTAACGCTGGACAAAAAACCATCAGTTTCACACAACTCACAGGCATCATTTAGATACAGACCTTAATCTGATGTAATAAAATAAATGCTAAATACATACTGTGAATATATATATTATATATATATACACACACACACATACACACACACATTATTCTTCCCTATACATCCCATCAAAATGGAAACTATTAGCTGTAATGAGGCAAATTAAGTTAAAACACTGTATTTAATAAGAAATTTTTAAATGGTCATGTTTTTAAATTTCTACTTTCAATAACATTCTTGGAAAAAGCAAGAACACACTTGCTTTCTTAAAGAACTCTTCTGTCTTGTGTATCAATTAAAAACATTTAGTTTTTAGAAGTTAGGTAGACTAACAGTAAGACACACAAGGATACAAATAATAAAGGCCTATTTCTGAGACACATTGTAAAAAAAAGCTTCATCTAAGTGCAATAATTAAGTTTATAATCCTTACCAAGTGATTTTTATAAAATGTTTATTCTCTTAAATCCAATGCATTCACAGAGTGTTAACACTTTAAATGCTTATCATTCCACCAGCTGCAGCATTATCTAAGTAAACCAAAATAAGCACTTTTATCATAGATGTAGTCAATGATTATTAATACTTTTTTTTTCTTTAAAGGACCTAAACTTCCCCCAAATTTCAACACAGGTAGTTTTATTGTATGTTTCATTTAGTAGAAAATAGTGTGTAGAAATGAATAGCTTCAAACTGCTTAAATATATTATATCATGTTATCAATCCACCAAATCAAAAGCAATTGCCAAGCTGAATAATAAGTTACAAAGAAGTGATAATTCTGGATTGTACAGAAATGTGCAGTGTTTTCAAAGCTCTGAACAATTACCTACTAATACAAATCTCCAAAGCTTAACTTAGAGTTGGAAGATGAGCTTCACAGTAATGTAATTTTAACCTCCATTTACATTCATTTTAATATATTACTAAGATGTTTATTCTATGTCACAATGGTGCTTTCCAGTGTTCACAATTTACAGTTTCAGTTTGTACAAATGTAATTCACTAACATAAGGGACAGTTATTACTATCACAAACTATCCCTAAAGAGAAAACACAGAACTCTGAAAATAGTATGACTTAAAACAGATTAATGCAACATGGTTTTTGATTTTTTAGCCATTTTCTAAACACCAGCATGTAAACTTGCCTATTTCATATAAGAGTTACAACTTTATTCACTGAGAAATTATGTTAATTTTAATTATCTAACTCGTTAACTCAAAAATTTTGTGACTTGCTGGCTCTGTTTCTGTGAATTCCAAACTTGTCTTTTTTTTTCTTTTTTTTTGAGAAAGAGAAAGAAAGCAGGTGATAAATACAATGTAAACAGAAAAAAGTTGTCCCAAAATTAAGCCTTTAGAAAGAAATTTCTTTTAATGTCTACACTATTTAACACTTTAAGAGTTGGCTACACGCTTCATCTTTAACACTAACAAATAAATTATTGTAGGGTCAGTCTGCCCTACCATTCTGGGATCTAAGTTCTAAATACATGACCAGAAGTGTAAAATACTTCAATGTTCAAGTCAGAAATTTAGAACGGTTATGATTTGACTAGACTCATCAAGGCAGTTAGAAACATACAATTCTATAGTTGGTTGGTTATTTTTTGCTTTGGGGGGTGGGTAGTCAAAGAATGGAGAGTAACAAATGAAGTTAACAAAAGAAAACTGTTTCCTATTTTAGGGGGCTGGGGAGAATCACAGGGCTGCTTAAACCTCTGAACTCCATTTGACCCACCCACTCAGATCTACCACAAAATTGCAGTTCTTTGAATAACCCCCATTCTTTCTTTGAATTTCAAACTGATTGACAGTCATATCTCTAAGCACAATCAGAGTTTAACAGCTTGTTGAATGAAATATTAGTAAGGTTGAAAAGACAGACTAAATTTCAAACTGGAAAAAAAATCTACTCAAGTATTACATTCAGTTTTCAAATCATTTACTAACATGACAACAGATTTGGCTTCAGTCGCACTTGCACACACTCACACCACAACAGGCACCCCAGCCACTGATCTGTTTTGCAACACAAGGCCGTATAGGCAGAAATGGCATTCTCCAAGCCAAACTTTAAATAGATTAAAAAAATTAATTTCTAATTTTACAGAAATGCTTCTTCAAAAAATATTTTCTCTCACTCCCTCGTCTCCTACTGAAGGATGTGTAATATGTTTTTTTCCCAAGCTAAATCTGAACCCTCAAAATTGATTCCAGGCAGAAGATCTCTGCAAATTAAAATCAAAAACAAAAATAGAAAAACTATATTTTATATATGTATACATATATATATATATATTTATACTGATTGGAATCCTCCAGCATTTTAAAATCACTTTAGAGATGAATTTTGGGATTCTACTGCTCACAACTCCAAAATCCGTAATGATTTAAGGATGTACTTTCTCTTGCTTCCTTCCTGGCCACCCCCTCCCCTCCAAATCAGTTCAGTATAGCCACGGCTCAAGTTTAATGGGAAGAGAGAGAAGGTTTTGAATAGTTTTTGTTTTGTTTTTTACTTTGGTGATCTGGGTGGCACATATTGCTCTTTGCCATTACGTCGAGTCACTCCCTGAGGTATAGACCTATGGCCAAACTGGCGTCTCTGTTCCCTGATTTTTCCAGCTGCTCCCCTGGGAATGGCATTGCCTCGGAAGCCAGAGTAATCCTTACTAGCCCTTGCTTCTGGCTTCTCGTGTTGTTTCTCAAAGGACTTCTCAGGAGCTCCATTCTCTTCATTTTTGGTGGGAGATACTGCATTGGAGCGCAGTTCTCTCAGTGGCTGTGCAAGAGCTGGAGCTGGCTCTTTAGGGGGCTTCTGGCACACTTCAGCATAACTGAGCTTTCGAGGTTCCTTTGAAGTAGAGAAACAAAAACGTTTATGGTACATATACTCTAAGTGATAAAGTTCAAAAAGAATAGTGTCAACCACAAGAAATCAGTAAGGAAAGGGCAATAGGCAATCTCATACAAATTGCTATTAAAGTGTATTGGTACAATTTTTAAAATTTTATAATTAAAAAGTCCTAGCAATTTACGTATGATACCTTAATTTCACTTGAGATATGTATTTGAAGGATGTACAAGTCAGCACTGTTTATAGTGATGCTAAAAACTGGAAACCTAAGTGTCTAACAAGGAAAACAGATTAAATTAATAATGATGATGAAGTACAATGGTTCCATTCTCTCTCCCCTGGCTAAGAATCCTGAGAGAGACCACAAAAATCTCAGCAGAGCATCTATAAACCAATAATGATAGTGTCTTAACTACCTCATCTGAAAAGGAGATGCTGTGAGAATGGGCCAAAGCATGCAAAAAGACTATAGCCCTGGTCCTAGCATAAAGAATGCATCTAAAAACTGGCAGCTGCTATTCTATTATTACTTTTGTTATTAAATGACAAGGTAAAATGTTCTTAACCTAGAGAAAAGAAAGAGCTGTACCAAAAATGGACAGTTATATAAATAAAAGACTTATGGCTAAATTCTGTGGGTTCTTACCTCCCTCTCTGCATTTCTATATTTTTCAAATTTATAAAAATGATTCTGGAAACTTTTAAAGATGGCAGTGGCCCCTCAAGGGTTTCATAGATTTGTTAAGCATTATACAGAAAGAATTTCAAGAGGCTCAAAGCCAAAAAAGACACAGTTACCAAGAAAAGTAAGCTTCACTTAACCATAATGATTGGAAATAATGGCAGTAATTTCTTCACTCCCTCAACAAGGGTAAAATTTCCCTTTTCTTCAGACTGACTTTAAACTTTTTTGACGCAGGCAGCCAGCCCCAGTTTGGCCATTTCCAAATGACTCTGCTCTAGCAGAGTTCTATGAAAAATAAAATTTCTCATTATTTAACCTATTGTTTTATTCTCACATAAACTAAATTTATCAAGTTACCTGCAGGGCCACAGCTACAGTCGCACTTATGTTACTATTACACGGTGAAGCAGTATTTGTTCTCAATGGCTTTGCAGTACTCGGGGAAGAAAGTGGTACTGTTGGCTGGCTGGGAACATCCTTCTGAACAGTGGAATCCTCTACTAGATCCTTTTCAGGCTGAGTTGTGCTACCGAAAAAAGAACTTGACATTAGGCTTAGAATATAACGTAAAGAAACAGCTGAGCAAATGACCAGATGCAAAAGTAATCTTAATGTGAAAGATCATCCACATTGAAACATGTACCTTAATACAGAAAGCTCAGCTGTACATGGGGGACTGGGGCTCATACTGAGTTGCTGGGCAGAGGTGCAGTCTGTCTGTCCATCTTCTGCAGGCACTGGGCAGCTAACTCTGAACTCTTCATTATCCTTAAAAGTGGAAACATATTTCAAAATTGAATTTATATAGATACTTCTCCAAAGACGATAAACATAGCCAATAAGAACATGCATGAAAAGCCTGACATAATTATCCAATAGGGAAATGCAAATCAAAACTACAATGAGAAACCGCTTCACACTCACTTCCAATAGCTATAATCAGTATGTTAGTGGTGGTATGTAGATATTGAGATTCTCAAACACTGAGGATGGAAATGTAAAATATGCAGCCGCTCTGTTAAAACAGTCTGGCAACTTCTCACAAAGTTACATATGGAGCTACCACACGATGCAGCAATTCTATTCAGTTAAAAATCCAAGAGAAAACATGTCTATATAAAAACTTTAATACAAATGTTCACAGTACTATTATTTTTAATAGCCAAAAAGTGAACAAGCTGGTGAGTGGATGAACAAAATGTGGCATGTATCTATCCAATGGAATATCACCGCACAATGAAAGGAATGAAGTACTGATGCACACTAAAACAAAGAATGGTCCGTGAGGACATTATGCTAAGTGAAATAAGTCAGTCACGAAAAGACAAATATTGTTTGATTCCACATATATGAGGTACCTAGAATAGTCAAATTCACAGACACAAAGCAGAATGGTGGTTGCCAGGGGCTAAGGGAAGAGCGGAATGGGAGCGACACATTTATCATGGTTAAGTTGATAAATTTTACATATATTTTACTACAAGTATAAAAAAAGAAAAACAAGAAAGACCCCTAAGAAATTAAAATCGACTGACAAAATAAAATTTTAATAAATTTTTAGGGGTATGGGATTAAAATTTTTAAAAATTTCACAACAGCTTTTAAAGGTAACATTCAGAAAAACTTTGTAGAAAATATAGACAAGCAAATGACAAAAATTAGAAAAGCCAAACAAGAAAATCAGAGATCTGACATACAAGGTCCATATCAAATTGAGTGTTTATCTCACATTTGTGGGTTAGAATTACAAGAAGTACACTTTATTGTCATTCTTTAAAAATGTATCTGTGTATCACTGGAATTAGATTTTCTGAGCAGAGCAGTCATGGAGCAGTTTCTGATGAGATGTCTCCAATACACCCTTGAAATGAGATGTGTGCATGTCCAGCTCTTTGTGATCTGTGGACTGTAGCCCACCAGGCCCCTCTGTCCATGGGATTCTCCAGGCAAGAATACTGGAGCAGGTTGCCATTTCCTTCTCCAGGGGATCTTCCCGACCCAGGGATCAAACCCAGGTCTCTTGTGTCTCCGGCACTGGCAGGCAGGTTCCTTCCACTAGCACCACCAGGGAACCAACACCTCTATGTATCATACCTCACCAAATTTGAGAAGCCATCAACTGTAAAACATACTGATTAGTTTATATACTACTACGAAAAAACACTGCCACTAAAACTACAATAGATTTTAACTGTAAGACAGCATGATTTTCAAAGGTGAAAATGTTTGAAAAAAAAAAATCTATCTTAGAATCAGTGAGCCAAAGTGTTGCTCAGCTGTGTTTGACTCTTTGCAACCCCATGGACTGTAGCCCACCAGGCTCCTCTGTCCAAGGAATTCTCCAGACAAGATATTGGAAGTGGGTTGCCATTTCCTTCTCCAGGGATTGAACCTGGGTCTCCTGCAATGCAGGCAGATTCTTTACCATTTAAACAACTACAAAATAACAGAATTACATAATTTAAAAAAAGACTGTAAAATATCTTAAAAATTGTGAGGGAAAACAATTTCTAATAAAGAATTCTACAGAAAAAAGCTACTGGTGAAGCGTGAGAACTGAAAAACATTTTTAGAATGCAAGAAAGATCTCAAAAAATTTATACTAAAAACCTCATAAAGGAAGCCTAGGAAGATCTGACTGGCCATAAAATGGGAAAGTCAAACAAGAGTAAGAAGAGGGGATCTAGATGGTGAAGTCCCAAGAACACAGCTGTGCAAAGTATAAGAAGGGAGACATATAATAACAGTATCCTATGAGGCTCAGTTATAGGAAAAAAAAAAAAAGATGCAATATTGAGATATGACTCATAAATGATGGCATGACCTACTTTACCTGGCAGTGTCTTTTTTTCTTTCTTAGTGATACCAAAATAACGGGCCATCCTTTAACTGATGGCATCACAGATATGATGAAATACAATATACTGGGAGGATAAAGTGCATCGGTTTAAGAGAGTTAAACCCTTAGCTTCTAGGGTGTAAAGTTAATAAACAACATCTAAAACTGAATAGTCAAGAAGCAGTAGTATAAACATGTTAAATGAGAAATACAAGGATAAATGTGAGAGAAAGCTAGAGTTGAAAGTGGATTCAAGAGACACTATTTTTCTTTATAAGCCCAGATATACTATGTACATACACTCTTAAAAATAAAATTGAGTTAGAAACAAAAGGTAGAAAATGAGAAAAATTTGTGGGGCATGAAGATTTAGCATATAGAGGGCTACACTCAAAAATATTGTAGGATGGGTTATCCCAAGCTTTTGACATCAACTCTCCATTTATTTGAAAGACTGAGTTTACCAAAATAGCTTAGAATTCACTGGCATTATTAGTTAATTGGAAACAACACAAGTTGAAACAACACTTTCCATTCAGCTTGCATTAATTAGTTCTACCAAGCTGGGTTGACTGATACAAAGACATGCAAATATGAAGAAACATTTTATTGACCTTGCGTAGCTTTAACACAAATCTTTGCCTATGACTCAATTATGCTAAAAACCTCATGAATTAAAAACTCTGGCAGAAGTAAGCACTGAGTGCAAATAAAATTCTAATTCTAACAATAACACTGAAAACAAAGGCAAAAATTGGTCCCATAAGATATAGATCGATGTTTCAGTGTTTACCTTTTCTTTGCAGACACCCTTAACAACATCAGACATCCTGCTCTCCAAAACAAGTTCACCTGGGGTTCTTGATGAACTTCCAGGTAAAGGAGGAAAATTTGAGGCTAGCAAGTCAAACTTTGGTGTGGGAACCTTTGCTTCAGCTGTTGAAGGATGGGGTCTCTAAAAGACACAAGTCAAAAAACAGGTTACATGTCTATTACATTCCTTAACCCTGTACCACAGAAGCTGAAAGCTGTAGAAACAAACAAAATTGCACCCTAATGAACAGAACTCTTCCTCTATAAATTCTTGGATTCTCATCTCAGTTGAACTCTCATTAGTAATTTATCGGTCCAATTTATCCTTAGTCAGCTTCTTCTCTTGGTTCCTTTGCAAACTTTGCCACTTTCCTTAAACCTTCTAATCAATCTCCACTATTCTTCGCTTTCTAAATTTGCTACACCCTCTCCCGTAACAACAACAAAAAACCCTACACTATCTAGATTTGCCAGCATCTTTCCTCCTTCCATAGTCTCAAGAGAAAACAATATCCTTCCTTAAGAATCTTATCTCTCTTTCATCTATCCCACTCTATATTCTCAGACAAACCTCTCACATACTGTTTTCTCCTCTACTCCCTCACCTCTGTATTTACCACATCGCTGAAACTGCTGTGACAAGTCACCAATACCTTGCACAACACAAAACCTGAGGTTTCCCCCCACTGACCTCACTACAGCAAACATTCTTTCCTACGGGAGCTCATTCTTCTTTAGCTTCTGATACTTTCTCTTCATTCTCAGGTCTGACAAGCACGTGCTCATCTTTCCCTGTCAGCTTCTTTGGAAGGTTTTTGATTTCTGTATGATTACTGCTCTTACTGCCTTTACAAACTCTCCCTGTGTGATATCCATTATCCACGGCTTCAACTACTACCTACGTGCAAACAACTCTAAAACCAATCATTTTCACTTTTTGGAAAATTTTTGGTTGCACAACTCTGAAAATTTATCAAAAATCACTATGTTGTACACTTTTAAATATTTTCAGAGCAGATCTTTGCCAGAAACCCAGAAATCCACTTGCCTACTAGCCATCTCCACTTGGATTTCTCTTGGATACTTCAAACAAAATGAAATAATTCATTTTTCAACCCCAAAGCTACCATGATCCTCACAGTTCCATTCTTGCTGTTTTAAAAATCAGTCTACACAGAGTCCCCTGCATGATCTTATCCATTCTTATAACTGTAATTACTGCCAGCAACCCTATAAATTCTAAATCTCACGCTAAGGTCTCCTCACTGCACGATGGCACCCCCACCCTGCCTTTTCTACAGAAAAGCATGTTTGCCTACTTTGCTTTCAATCCTCGATCCAGATGTTTTCAACATCGAACAGACCTCAAACCTAACTCTCCTCTCAATTGATCAGGGCCTCTTGAAGATTCACATGACCTGCTATAATGATATCCTAAAAAACCTGCCTTACAATCTCAAGGCTGACTATGGTATAGAAAGTTGTAAATGCAAACAACCACACTTTTCAAAGGGTTCACAGTTTGCCCCAAGAACTATTCTTTGGGTTAAAATGCAATTATTTTTCCTTGAAAAGTTGGTCACTTTTCACTGCTCAAACATGTGGTATCTGTATATTTTTAGGTATATTATGCAAACACTATATAGTACACTATTATATATGTATATTAATTTACTATTTATGCATGTAAAGCATTATATTCCACACATATATAAATTCTAGTGTTTTCTTGAAACCTCCATGCTTTCCTACACTAGCATCCTGTATCATGCATCGAACCTGGACTGGCAATACGTTTCACATATAATAATATACATGTTTCAATGCCATTCTCCCAAATTATCCCACCCTTGCCCTCTCCCAGAGTCCAAAAGACCATTCTATACATCTGTGTCTCTTTTGCTGTCTCGCATACAGGGTTACCATTACCATCTTTCTAAATTCCATATATATGCATTAGTATACTGTATCGGTGTTTTTCTTTCTGGCTTACTATACTCTGTATAATAGGCTCCGGTTTCATCCACCTCATTAGAACTGATTCAAATGTATTCTTTTTAATGGTTGAGTAATATTCCATTGTGTATATGCAGCACAGCTTTCTTATCCATTCGTCTGCCGATGGACATCTAGGTTGCTTTCATGTCCTAGCTATTATAAACAGTGCTGCGATGAACACTGGGGTACACATATCTCTTTCAATTCTGATTTCCTCGGTGTGTATGCCCAGCTTCTTACACTATTTTTATTCCTCAACTCCAGTTAGGAGATGGCAAATGTTCACCATGAACAAACCTCAAAAAATAAAAATATGAATAATTTGAAGCTAGCTAAGTGAGGATTCAAAAACCTGCCTAGAACTATAAAGAATTTTTTTTTTAAATCTTAAGTGGGAAATATAAAAATCAGCAGTAGGTAGAGAATTGCCCCTAAGTAACAATAAATAAATAGTGTAATAATTTCCAACATCACCCAACAGAGCTTTAAAAGTGAACCACATACTATATTAGATTTGCAAAAAATCATATACTTTGTAAAGCTATGGACAAATAGGAACTTTCTTCACTGAGTGAAAATTGACACAAACCCTATGAAAGCCATCACGCAGTAACTTACTGAACTGTGACTCAGAAATCTTATCTCCAGGGATTCTCCTTCATATACTATAGCATAGACAGGAAGTGATGGTTATACGAGGTTATCACTGCACTGTTTGTAACAGAATTGTAAGATTAAAATATTGAAATTCCTTAAATCTCCATTAATAAAGCAATAATTAAACTTTACATGGAATATTTTCATGGATTTTATTTTAAACCATGTGAATAGGTTAGGCATTCAAACATTTTTTTTTTTTTTTAAGTGAGCAACACAGGTCAAATCTCTAACTACGTGTGTGCTCTAAGGGTGATGGTGGATATTTCAGGGTCAAAAATAGGCTATAATTATCTTTGCTGAATATTATAACCAATAAAACAAAATCGAGGAAAGACATACCAGAATTCAATGCCATGCTAAATCACACAAGAAAAACAAAGAAACAAACAAACCCTGAACACATGTAATTAAAAGTTAAACAACAACAACAACAACAACTTACTGGGATCCTTTCATCTTCCCGACGTCTTCGACCTCTGAAGAGAGTTCTCCTTTTAACAATGATAAAAGGGGGTGAGGGGTGGGGGAGGAAGGAGAACTCATTAAGTTTCTTCAAATGTGTATGTTCTATCAAAGATGGGTGAATTTTTACTTCCTAAATCTCCTTTATTATTAAAGGATATATATTCTTCTGAAGGGATCCTAAGCTGATCTACAGAAAATGTCACCTACCACCACCACCACTACTAAGTAAACTGGTCCTATTTTCATTATCAGTGCTCCCTCCACATCAGGATCATATTAGGATTCAGTTTTTTTTGTTTAGGTAGGGTAGACAATAAATATATAACCCAATTCCCACAGTTCACATGTTGCCAGAAATTAAAACTATGATGGCTTAAGATACTAATCTTTCCTTAGTGAACTGTAAAGAACTTCAGAATAACTTTTATAAACCTCTGACTCAGAGTTATATTCTTTATAGGGATTCTAAATTTCTTAATTATGAAAAACTAGTAACCCATATTATGTGAACAAAAAAATTTTTAGCATAACTATATATGAAAAATTAAATTTAAAAAATCACTAGATCATGGACTTCTAATATTCATATTATGATTAAAGAATTTTCATATACATTATTTCCATATTTATTACCATATTTCCTTACCTGCCCCTGCCATAGTCCCCATTCTGTTCCATCTGCAAAGTGGGAGTTTCTTTTGGAAGGTAGCTTTGTTCCTGATGCCCTGTTACTGCAGGATTATGTCGTTCAGTTGCAAAGTTCCTTGAACCAGATCTGGTCAATGGTCCATCCCCCAACGACACAGTGCCCTCTGTTGAATGTTCTGAACCACCTGACCTAAAATGAGGCTTCACACTGTAAGAAACATAAGGCCATATACACGAAAGAATAAATTAAGACAGAAAAATCCTTCCTCTTAATGGCAGAAATTCTTAATAGGCCAAGTTAAAAACTGCCTTCTGCTGTATTCTGATTTTCCATAAACTAGGTTGGACACAGAAGCATTATATTGTAAAAATGTAAACCCTTTAATGTCTCAGATGTATTATTTTTAAAAGGCAAAGAATTTTTTCATTAAAAAAGCTGTCTGGAACGATCTGGAAATGATCCAAAGTTCTTCAAGATTAAGCTACTTCCACCTCAAAATTCAGGATATAACTAGGATTTCAGCTAACTTCTTTAGCACAAGATACAGTTTTGACATATCTAAATCAGCCAGACTAGAAGCTTATTGAATCTATGCCATACATTCTCAACAAGGCAATAAAACCCCCAAAGAGAGTAAGAACTAGAATAAACAGACATACAATAATCTCTAGCATTAAATTATCATATGAGGGAATTGGAGGAAGAGTCTAAAAAGGCTCTTTAGGGGACTGAAAGTATTATCCTCCAATTAAAAATAAAATTAGAAAAAAAAAATCCACCTTCCAATGCAGGGGACAGGGGTTCAATCCCTGGTTGGGGAACTAAGATGCTATAAGCTATGGGACAACTAAGCCTGCAAGCCATTACAACTATTTAGCCCACGCGCTCCAGAGCCTGCAGGCCACACGTGCCACAACTAGAGAAAGCTTGGGGCCGCAAGAAAAACCCAATACAGTCAAAATTAAACTAAATGAATAAAGTTTATTTTTTAAAAAGTGAGAATATTTCAAGTAAGCTCAAGTAACTGAGGATCTTGGCTCTACAGCAGATTAAAAAAGGAAGTACTAGATTTTCATTTAGCCCCTTCCCTGCAGTTTATACATTCCATTTTTTTAGTCTATTTTCATAGTTATTCAGCTACCCTACTAACTCTTTAGAAAATGTAACAAATAAAGGTACTACTACTAAAACAAACATAAATACCAGGCTATAAATTTTAGCTAAGTCTCATATATGATACTTTTCCAGAAAATTACTTATATGATACAAAATAGATTCTGAATAGCAATGAAATTCAGTGTCAACTAACACAAACTAATTTTCAAAACATTTATATTATCCATCAGATCTGAAAATGACCTCAGGAGGTACATATGCTGTTTATGTATCTGTTCAGAAACTATCACCAAAATCTTCTCACTGTATCAATACACCCAATAAGACAAGTTACTAGGTTTAAAAAGCCCCCAGATCTCATAATCTTTCCCTTCACAGAGAGGGACTTACAATCGAAGTCCAGGCAAAGGAAGAAAGGATGAGAAAAGAAATGTGATAAAAGACGAGAAGGAATGTGACAGAAAGATAAAGTATTAAAGGAAGAAAATTGCCCAGATTTCTGAAAGTTAGTCCTATGATCATCACTGGGCTGTTACAAGGTTAGTATTATAAACTGCTCCTTGACCAATGACTTAAATATATAAAAATAAAGGCTTGGCAGTAGTCACTTCTTAGAAGTAAGATGGAAATCAAGATTTGGGTTTGTAGTCAACAGGCTCTAGTTCATCTCCAACATCTACATTTTTATAAGGAAGTATCTGTGTATTATTTCTGTGACTAAAAATTAGTAACTATCTACGTTGGTCAAATATATGGATAAAACTATACACAAATAGACTTGAGTAACAAGGAAAATCATACTAAATCTGTATCTCCAAAACCACAGATACATCTCCTAGTAAGCAAGAATAACTTGACTGTCATTCTTGGCTTTCTTATTGCAAATTTACCTCTTCTGCCAAGAAAGCAAAGCAGATAAAAACATCAAGTGACAATACAGGAATACCATAAACCCACATAACGTATTTTTAAGGTAAACATCTGCAAACACTTTTTGTTGTTACTGAAAACTGTTTTTAGTCTATCATATAACCAAGATGTCTATTTCATTTACCTGCTTAAAGCAAAATTCACCCCTTCAAAGAAAAGTAAAATCAACAGATACATATTTCTACAAAGTTACTATTTCTAATCATAAGAAATCTATCTCCTCACAAGGGAAGTATAAACTGTCATTTGTATTAATGGAATTATTTTCAAGAAAAAAAAAAAAAACTTTACTAGCTATAGTAGAAGAAAAAGAAATATACTAATCTCAGGTTTGCTAATTAATAAAAAGCCATGTAAGCCTAGTAAGATAACTATCCCCCTCAACTTTCAGTTTCTTCATCTGTAAAATGAATAAAACGACACTATAACAAAGGTCTTTCCAGACTTAAACATCACTATCTCTATGTGTATATGGTAATTAATTTTTTATTAACAGGACGGAGGTTAGAGGACAGTGTGTGTTTTAAGGCTCATTGAACTTCTACATATATGTCCTAGCAATCACCTGAATTTTGTTCTTATTACTGTATCAAACTAACAGTCATTTATAAGAGCACAAATAATCTTTTGTTTATAATGAATCCTTCATTCTTACAATATGAAAAGTTCTCATTTGAAACTTCATAGAACAATTCACCCAGGGATCGAACCCAGGTCTCCTGCATTGTAGACAGACACTTTACCGTCTGAGCCACCAGGGAAGTCTTTATGAATGTGTATACACAGTAAAAATTGCCAAACATTTAAAAGTGACCTTCAGGGAATTCTCTGGTGGTCTCAGTGGTTAGGACTTGGCACTATCAGTGCTACGGGCCCAAGTTCAATACCTGATTGGGGAACTAAGACTCTACAAGCTTCCTAGTGTGAACAACAACAAAGATGTTCCAATGTTTAAACCAAATGTGTCAGTTAAAATTGAGTACAAAATCTGTGACTATTAGAGAGTGGTATATATGAATGCTTCTAGAATCTACTGAGAAGAGTTTTTTTTTTTTTTTTTTAATACTGGAAGGCTTGTTTCTTCAGTGAAGCATGTTTCAGAAAAACCTTATAAAGAAGAATTAAGTTCCTAAAAGCTATTTTGGAAAAACATACCCCACATGTGGTCTCCTTGCCAAAAAGAACCAAGTAAGAGAATTCTCATTCTGGCAAGAAAAAAAAAATTACTGAACAGAAATAATTAAAAACAAAAAACAACATAGGAGGCTCACAAAATAAGGCAGAGAAATAATAGATGTGAACTACTAAATAAATCTAAACAACTAAGTAAATCTGAGCCCCTTCTCCTTTGGTTACTTACACTCCAGCAAAACTCATATTATATACCAAATTACTGAGATTACCAGTTGATAATCTCAACTGAGATTCTGGAGTTCTTAACAATTTATTCAGAATACTATGGTTTAAGTGTAGACTTTGGAATCAAACTGCCTGGACTCAAATCTTGGCTCTGCAAGCTACTGGCTACATGCTTTTGGACATGATATATAACATTTTTATTTCTCAGATTTCTTCTTTTAAATTAACACAATACTGTATCTACAGGGTTATGAAAATTAACAGTGATATAACAAATCAAGGCCTTAAAACAGAACTTTAGACATGACTCAGTAAAGAACGGGCTTCCATGGTGGCTCAGACAGTAAAGAATCCACCCACAATGTAGAAGAACTGGGTTCGATCCCTGGGTTGGGACGATCCCCTGGAGGAGGGCATGGCAACCCACTCCAGTATTCTTGCCTGGAGAATCCCCATGGACAGAGGAGCCTGACGGGCTACAGTCCTTGGGGTTGCAAGGAGTCGGACATGACTGAGTGACTCAGCACAGCATAGTTTGTGGAAATCAAGTCAATCCTTAAAAACGATAAATAACTCACTCTCCCAGTATTTATTACTCAAACCAGTTAACATTTCTACCATCAAAAAACTCATTCTACAAAACATTATTTAACACATTAAATGGTATCTAGAAACCAGATTTTATATTGTTACCACAAAATTTTTTCTGTTCTTGTTATTATTTAAAAAAAAAAGTCAATATATACTGGTGTATAATCTCAGTCCCAAATTCTTTTTATATGCATTATCAACTCTGAGGTAAAAGTGTGTTGATTAATTGTTAACATACACTTTTTTTTCAGGGGGGGTGTGTGGGACCTTTTTATTATGTTAGAAAATAAGCATTGCTATTAACATACTGACTGTAAGAACTATCGGGAATTGTGTACAATAAATTCCAGCTATCATATTTTACCTTACCGATTTTTTTGGAATGGTCGACCCATATTTACAGCGGCAGCGGCAGCAGCAGCGGCAGCAGCAGCGGCAGCATTTGTTTTATAAGATCCTGGTGAATTAAAGCCATTCACAAAACTACCATTGGGAAAGGGAGCCTAAAAGAAAATTTTAATGTTTAAATTGATTTGGGGTATTAAATATACTTATCACCATTTAAAGCCTATAAAGTAACCACCATCAATACAAAACAAAATAAAACAAGAACTCTAACTCTGATTTCTTCAAATTTCAGCTTCAGTGAAAAACCACATATTTTCTAAGGATCTCACTTACCAGCGGTGTTTCAAAGTAAGGTGCGGGATTTGGAGACCAAGACTGAGGCACAATACTATAGACAGAGTACTGTTGGTGAGGATTATATACAGGCTGCATAAAGACCGGTGAGGCATACTGTGCTTGAGTTTGAATGGGCTGACTATACATACTAGAATCCATTAATCGATAACCATTCTTAGCAAAAAATGTATTGATGGCTTTTATCCTTGCCTAAAAGCAAGAAGAACACAAAGAATATATAATCACAAAGGATTAAGTGTATACTTTCACAAATATATTTAATTTTAAACATTTTACTTTTAAAAACTTTTACACAGAAAATACAATTAATACAATAAACAAAGTAAAATCATAAAAGTCAAAATATTAAAAATAACGGCAACTTATCAAAACAAGGGGAAAAAAAGGCAAGTGGCTCTTATGTGGAAAGATGTTAGACCTTGCTCACAGAGAAATGCAATTAGAATGGAATTAATATTTCCCACTTATAAAATTGGCAAAAGCCTAAAAATCTAACAACATACTCTACTGAAAAAGTTGTGGCAAAACACATACTCTGATACACTGATGATGGGTGTTCAAAACAGTACAACCCTTAAAAAGGGAAATAAATAAAAGTAACCTCGTGACTCCGGAGCCTTTTGACAGAAAATGCCTAAGAGCCTGGAAGACTGTCCCATTAGAAAGCAAGGAACATTGAAAACTACCCTAACAAAAGGACTCAGAGAGGCTACACTTCATCAGTAAGGACAATAAATACACCAAATATGTTTAAATATTCAAAAACCAAAAATAGCTGAACGGTTGTTTTTGAAGGTCATTTTGAAGGGGCTTCCCTGGTGGTGCAGACAGTAAAGAATCTGCCTGCAATGCAGGAGACTCAGGTTCAATTCCTGGGTTGGGAAGATTCTCTGGAGAAGGAAATGGCAACCCACTCTAGTATTCTTGCCTGGGAAATCCCATGGACAGAGGAGCCTGGCAGGCTACAGTCCATGGGGTTGCAATAGAGTTTGACAGGACTTAGTGACTAAATAACAAGGGAACCAACACATTATTTTGAAAATTGGTAATAAAAGCTAGAACCAGGCATTTATCATACATCATATATATAACCTATTACTAAGGGTAATGAATATGAGGGAAAGTATTTTGACTAACAAATGGAAAAAATATAGAACAGAAATAGCAACAGATAGCAACCCTTAATGAATTAATGTATCTAGTCAACGATTAGCAACAGCTAGTATACCAGAGACACAATGACACTATGTGTTTTTGTTCTCTCTGCTGCTCCAAAATCAAGTCCAATTCTGATTAAGCCTCTAGATCTAGCTACCAATTTGCATGAAATAGAGAGGACAAAGACTGTTAAAACTATGCTTAAGAATATAACTAGCCAACTAAAAAGTGGGCTGAGAACCTGAATATACATTTCTTTAAAGATATACAAATGGACAATAAGCACTTGAAAAGACACTCAACATCACTAATTCCTGAAGGCACAGAAACTGAAACCACAAAGCAATACCACGTCACATCCACTAACAAGAAACAGAAAACAGTGAAGTGCTGGAGAGGATACAGAGAAACTGGAACCCTGTGCACTGCTGGCAGGAGTATAAAATGGTACAGCTACTGTGGAGGGCCCTCAAAAAGTTGAAAGTAGAATTACCATATGATCCAGCAATTCCACTTTTGGGTATATATACACACAAGAACTCAAAGCAGAGTCTTGAAGAGGTGTTTGTACACCCATGATTCATAACAGCATTACTCACACGAGCTAAAACATGGAAGCAAACCCAAGTGTCTATCAACAGATGAATGGATAAGCAAATTCTGTTATATAAATACACTGGAATATGTATCAACCTTAGAAAGGAGGAAAATTTTCAATATGCTACATGGATGGACCTTGAAGACGCAATATTAAGTGAAATAAGCCAATCACAAGGAGACATACTATATGATTTATTTATATGAGGTAAGCAATCAAATATAGGCTGAGGGGGTTGTCAGGGGCTGGAGGAGGGGAAAATGGGGAGTTATTAACAGGCAGAAAGTTTCAGTTTTACAAGAAGAGTTATGAATGGATGGTGGTGATGGCTGTACAACAAAGACAATGTGTTTACTATTACTGAACTATTAAATGAAATGAGAATAGTTAAGACGGTAAATTTTATATGTATTTTAACACTATATGTATATACACACACACACACATAGCTAACTTCCTTGGTTACACAGTGGTAAAGAATCTGCCTGCTAAAGCAGAGTACACAGGTTGGGTTCCTGGTCTGGGAAGATTCCACATGCCATGGAGCAATTAGAAGCCTGTGAGCCACAGCTTCTGAGCTGGCATGCAGTCAACTACTGAAGCCTGTGGGCCTAGAGCCTGTGCTCCGCAATAAGAGAAGCCACAGCAATCAGAACCTCATGCACCACAATGAAAAGCAGCCCCCGCTCACTGCAGCTAGAGAAAGCCCACTTGCAGCAACAAAGACCCAGTGCAACCAAAAGTAATAGATTAATTTTAAAAACAGAAAGTTTGAGTGTGTGTGTATATATATACACACACACACAAATAATAAATTTTAATTTATATTATTATGGACACTGCCTGCAGCTTGTGGGATATTAGTTCCCAACCAGGGATTGAACCCGTGCCCCCTGCAATGGAAGCATGAAGTTCCAACCACTAAACCATCAAGGCATTTCCTACCTGAGGCTTTTTTGTTTGCTTTTTCGGTCATGCTGTATGGCATGTGGGACCTCAGTTCACCAACCAGGGATCAAACCTGTGCCCTCCAGTGGAAGCATAAAGTCTTAACCACTGGACCACCAGGAAGTCCCATCACCACATTTTTCAAAGATAGAAAACAGATTTAAAAGGACAGTCCACTAAAAATGATGTAACCAAGGAACAAAGATGTGTAAGAACAAGTAACTAGATAATCAAGTTGCAGTACAGGCATACTATACTTTTATTGCACTTTGCTTTATTGTGCTTCCCAAATATTATGGTTTTGTTTCTGTTTTGTACTATATTTGCAAACTAAGGGTTTATGTCAGGCCTGCATTGAGCAAGTCAATTGGTAAAATTTTCCCATCAGCATTTGCTCACATTGTTAAGAGTTGATTCATAATATTATATTAGCTTCAAGTATATAAAATAAAGGTCCAGTTTAAAAAAAATATTTATTTTTGGTTGCACTGGGTCTTCACTGCTACAAGTGGGCTTTCTCTAATTGTGGTGAGTGTCTCTGCATGACATTTTGGTAATTCTTCCAGTATTTCTCATTTTGTCATTATTGTTAAACTCGTTATGGTGATCTGTGATCCTTGATGTTACTATTCTAACTGTTTTGGGATACCACAAACCACGCTAATATCAGGCGACAAACTTAATCAATAAATGTGTGTGTGTTCTGGCTACTCTACCAATGGAGTTTTCCTGTTCTCAATCTCTCCCTGGATCACCCTACTCCCTGAGATACAACAATATTGAAACTAGGTCAGTTAATAATCCTAAACTAGCCTCTAAATATTCAAGTGAAAGGAAGAGTCACAGCTCTCTTACTTTAAATAAAAAACTAGAAATGGTTTTTAAATTATTTATTTGGTTGTTCCTGGTTTTACTTGTGGCATGCAAACTCTTAGCTGTGGCATGTGGAATCTAGTTTCCTGATCAGGAGTAGAACCTGGGCCCCTGCACTGGGAGCATGACGTCTTAGCCACTGGACCTCCAGGGAAGTCTCTAGGAACAAGTTTAGTGAGGAAGGCATGCTGAAAGCCAAGAAAGGCCGAAAGCTAGGCTTCTTGTGCCAAACAATTAAGTCAAGTTATGCATGCAAAGAAAGTTCTTAAAATAAAAGAGTTCACACAAATGATAAGAAAGCCAAACAGCCTAATTGCTGATGTGGAAAAGTTTCAGTGATCTGGATAGATGATCAAACCAGGCACAACATTCCCTCAAGCAAAAGCCAAATCCAGAGCAAGACCCTAATTCTCTTCAATTCTGTGAAAGCTGAGAGAGATGTGGAAGCTACAAAAGAAAAGTTTAAAGACAGCAGAGACTGGTTCATGAGGTTAATGAAAGAAGCTATCTCTATAACATCGAAGTGCGAGGTGAAGGATCAAGGGCTGATGTAGAAGCCGCACCAGGTTATCCAGAATATCTAGCTAAAGTAATAAACTTTCAAATACCTCAGGACTTTCATAGCTAGAGAAGATAAGCCAACGCCTGGCTTCAAGATTCCAAAGCTTAGAAGGACAGGCTGACTCTCTTGGTAGGGGCTAGTGCAGTCAGTGACTAAACCTGAAGCCAATGCACATTAACCATTCCAAAAATCCTTTGACCCTTCAGAATTATGGTAAACCCACTATGGCGAAAAAGAACTAAAGAGCCTCTTGATGAAAGTGAAAATGTTGGCTTAAAACTCAACATTCAGAAAACTAAGATCATGGCATCCGATCCCATCACTTCATGGGAAATAGATGGGCAAACAATGGAAACAGTGACAGACTTTATTTTTTGGGGCTCCAAAATAACTGCAGATGGTGACTGCAGCCATGAAATTAAAAGATGCTTGCTGCTCCTTGGAAGAAAAGCTATGACCAACCTAGACAGCATATTTAAAAACAGAGACACATTTAAAAGCAGAGCTTGGGATTAACGTATACACATTTACACATATATACAGATTAACATATACACCTTAGCCAACAAAGGCCTGTCTAGTCAAAGCTACGGTTTTTCCAGTAGTCATGTATGGATGTGAGAATTGGGGCTATAAAGAAAGCTGAGCACAGAAGAATTGATGCTTTTGAACTGTGGTGTTGGAGAAGACTCTTCAGAGTTCCTTGGACAGCAAGGAGATCCAACCAGTCCATCCTTAAGGAAATCAGTCCTGAATACTCATTGGAAGGACTAATGCTGAAGCTGAAACTCCAATACTATGGCCACCTAATGCAAAGAAATGATTCATTTGAAAAGATCCTGATGCTGGGAAAGATTGGAGGTGGGAGGAGAAGGGGATGACAGAAGATGAGATGGTTGGATAGCATCACTGACATGATGGACATGAGTTTGAAGAGGCGCCAGGAGTTGGTGATGGATAGGGAAGCCTGGTGTGCTGCAGTCCATCAGGTCACAAAGAGGTGGACACAACTGAGTGACTGAACCAAACTATGCCTATGTTCTATTAATGAAACAACAAAGCTTAGAAGATAGCACAACTGTTAACAACATGGTTTACTAAATATTTTAGGCTTACTGCTGAGATCTACTGCTCAGTAAAAGATTCCTTCCAAAATATTACTACCCACTGACAATGCAACTGGTCACCCAAGAGCTCTAAGATAATATGACAGAGTTTATGTTGTTTTCATGCCTGCTAACACAACATCCATTCTGTAGCCCATGGATCAAGGGGAAATTTTGGCTTTCAAGACTTAATTATATAAGTTTTACTATACATTTCATAAGGTTATAGAGTAGTTGCCAGATATAATGATTTCTTTGATGGAGACGGGCAAAATCAATTAAAAATGTTCTAGAAAGGATTCACCATTCTAGATGCCATTAAGATTATTCATCAAAAGAAGGCAAAATACCAACATGAACAGGAGTCTAGAATAAGTTAATTCCAACTTTCATGGATAACTGAGCAGTTCAAGACTCAAGTTTACTGGAAGAAGTTAACTGTGGATGTGGTGGAAACAGCAAGAGAACTAGAATTAGAAATAGAGCTGAAGATGGAACTGGATTGCTCTAATTTCATGATAAAACTTAAACAAATAAGGAGTTGCTTCTCATGGATGAAGAAAGAAAGTGGTTTCTTGAGATGGAATCTACTTCTGATGAAGATGGTGGAAGACTGTTGAAACAATAAGAAAGGATTTAAATATTATATAAACTTAGTTGTTAAAGTGGTGGCAAAGCTTGAGAAGACTGACTCTAATTTTAAAAGTTCTAGAGACTTCCCTGTTGGTCCAGCGGTTAGGAATCCACCTGCCAGTTGCTGGGGACACAGGTTCAGTCTTCGGTCTGGGAAGATTCCACATGCACGGGGCAACTAAGCCCATGTGCAACAACCACTGAGCCTGTGCTCTACAGCCTGCGTGCCCCAACTGCTGGAGCCCCCACACACTGGATTCTGTGTTCTGAACAAGAGAAGCCACTGTAATGAGAAGACTAAGTACTGCAACTAGAGAGTAGCCCCCGTTCACGACAGTGAAAGCCTACATGCAGCAACTAAGACCCAGTGCAGCCAAAAATAAAAATAAATAAATTTTTAAGAAATAAATAGAAAAGGCTAAATTATAAAAACCCTTGTTAGAAAACATAAGGTTAACATTTCATGATCTTGGATTTGGCGATGATTTTTGATGTATGGCACCAAAAGCACATACAACAAAAAAAATTAATTGAACTTCATAAAAATTAAAAACTTTTGTGTCTCAAAGGACACTTCAAGAGAGTCAAAAGGTAAACTACAAAATGGGAAAAAATACTTGCAGATCATATATCTGACAAGAGGTTAATATTCAGAATATACAAAGATCTGGTACAAATCAACAACAACAAAAATAACCCAATATAAAACATGGTCAGGGACCTCCCTGGTGGTCTACTGGTTAAGAATCTGCCTCCCAGTGCAGGAGATGCAGCTTCCATCCCTGACTGGAAAGCTAAGATCCTACACGCTGCCAGGCAACTAAGCCTGCACACCACAACTAAGCCTGCACACCACAACTACTGAGCCCTCACACCACAGCTAAAGAGAAGTCCGCGTAGTGCCACAAAGATTGCAAGTGCCACAATCAAGACCCAAAACAGTCATAAATTTTAAAATAGTTTTAAAAAATAAAATTAAAAATGGTCAAAGGACCCGAATACACATTTCTTCAAAAATGACATGAAAATGTCAAAGAAGTCCATGAAAAGATGCCCAATATCTTGTGTCACTAGGAAAATGAAACCCAAAACCATAATAAGATTCCACTTTTACCCATTGGCTTTATCAAAAAAGCAAAAATAAGTGTTGGCAAGGATGTAGAAAAATTTGAATCCTCCTCTATTGCTGGTGGGAATGTAAAAGGATAGTTTCTTTGGAAAACACTTATGCACTCCTCAACATGTTAAACATATAATTATCATGTTACCCAGTAATTCCCAGTACATACAGGAACTCAAACAGATAGTTGTGCAGCATTGTTTACAATAATCCAAAGATGGAAGCAACCTAAGCATCTTTCAGTAGATAATGGATACAAGAAATGTGGTATTTATACAGTGGAATATTATTCATCAAATAAAAAGTAATGAAGTTCTATACCTATGGCTGATTCATGTTGTTGTATGGCAGAAACCAACACAGTATTGTAAAGCAATTATCCTTCAATCAAAAATAAATTTTTTGAAAAAAAATCTTAAAAAAAGAGAAATGGATTATAAAACACACACACACAAAAAGTAATGAAGTTCTGATATATGCTCCATAGAGATGAAGCTTGAAAACATTATCCTAAGTGAAATAAGCCAGACACAAAAGAAAAAATATCACAGAACTCCATTTGTATGTGGCATCTAAAATAGGTAAACTCAGAAATACAGAGACTAGAAGGGAAGTTACCAGCAGCTGGGAAGAATGGGAAGTTATTGTTTCATGGGTATAGCATTTTTATTTGGGAGGCTGGGATGTTTGGGAACTTTGTTTCAGAGTTTTTATTCTGAAAAATACCAGTAACGATTGTACAGAGATGAGAATGTACTAAAGGCCACTGAGCTGTACACTTAAAAAGGGCAGATTGCATGTATGCATATTTTACCACAATAATAAAAAAAAATTGAAAGAAAGCATACATTGCAAATTATCTGTAAACAGAGCAACAACTTAATGTTTTTCCATGGAGATAAATGATTAAATCATGATACACGCAAACAATATTGTATGTATAACAGAAACAATGGTGAATGAAAAGATCCTGAAGATCTACTATGAGAAAACAACAGAAGTGTACACACTGTACATTTCCATTCCCATAAAGATAGACACAAAGAAGATTTCTAAATGCATGCAGAAAAAATTACTCTCTCATATTACCTACAGGGAAAATGACTGGAGGAATCTGAGAGAGGGAGATTTAATTAATTAATTTACTATGAATCACTTGACCTTCTTACCACATACAGGTATTACTTTCACAGTTAAAAATTCTGAAACAGTAAATATATAACAGAAATATATATAGAAGTAAACATATATACTATATACATATACTCTATAATATATACAATTTATATGAAATCCAAATAAAACTTAATTCTCAGTCATAAAAACTCAATTAAAACAGGAAGTACTGCCTCTTAATGAAATTATCCACAGCACAGGAGGGCAAGCATTGTTCACCGAATCCCTTTGTCCTCCAAGATCACTGCTTTTGAACCAGGGAACTTCAGAAATGAAAAGCATGCATACTTCAAAGAAACAAACCAAAACCTTAGGGGTAAACGACATGCCCAGATCAAAGGATGGATGGCTGAAAATAGCATCAAGGCCTGGAACATACAATTTCTTGCTCCTGCATGTGTCTTTCTGGGAGTAAGGTCATCTGGTTTTAATGAATGATATAAAAATTAATGTGAATCTCCGCAAGAATACTGCTTTGTTGTTGTTGTTCCGTCACTCAGTCATGTCTGACTCTTTGCAACCCCATGGACTATGTGATGGATAATCAAAAGAACCATACATGAAAACCAAAATGGCAGAAAAAGCAGAAAACTATTTATAGTGAAAGAAAGGAAGGAACAAAGGGACAAATTTACCACTAAACCTGGGATCTCAGCCAAAGCAATAAGCTATAAGATACAGGAGGTATACGGAATAATCAAAATAGTGATTATTTACTGGTGAGATCTATCAAGCAAGTAATCCAAAAGGCCCGACAAACTAATAGATCTAAGGAGTTCAGCAAGGCTGCTACAAATGAAAACATTTTTGGAAAAAATCACTAAGTTACCAAGGAGAGGGAAAAAAGCAGTAAAAATTACTTTAAGGAAATAAGAAATACAACAGACTTGAATAGAGAAAATATAACATAATAAAGTTACCACAATAAAGAATAATTCAGGGTAAAACTGCCAAATGTCCCCAATATAATCAAATAATTAAATGTAATCCCATTAATTCCAATAAGGTTTTTGTTACTATTGGTTGTTTGTTACCATTAGACAAACATTCTAAAATTCATATGGAAAAGTAATAGTCAAGATAATTCTAAAAAAGCACAAGAAGGAAGACTTTGTACAAGGAGAAAAGGATATTAGAAATCTATGGTAATTAGAACAACTAGAGATATATAGGATAGATACAACATTACACACAACTTGTGGAAGGACAGAGCACTTAGTAAGTACAAACACAACTGCCTTTCTATAAATGAAGGGAAAATGAAATTAGACCCCTGTCTTATACTATATATGAAGTTAATTTCAGATGTATCAAAGACCTAAATCTGACATATAAAACTTTGAAGTTGTTAGAAGACCTCCGGGAATATCCTAATAGCCTCAAGCAGGGAAAGGAAATAAGGAGAAGAGTATTACAGGTAGAGGAACTAGAATGGTAACTGGCAGATACCTTCATTCATAATATGAGAAGTAATACCACCATGGAAAGTAATAATACAGTAGTAGTGAGATTTAAATATGTCATGTTCTTAGAACAGTAAGTGAGATGCAACCTCTTAATAAATGTAAGCTTTTCTCACTCTGGTTCTTTCACTTACTAGTTATGTGGAACTGGGTATGTGACTCTAGTGCCTCACTTTCTTTACCAGTAAAAAGGAGGGTACCCACCTTACTAGGTTCTTGTAAAAATTAAATGAGTCTATACACACACCATGCTTAGAATAGACACTGATATACAGTTAAGAGCTCAGTAACAGTAAGAACAACACACCACATTTACAAACAATAATTACATATTACCCAGGGAACGTGGAGCTTGTCAAAGTAAGTGCATGTTTAGGATTCTATCTTAGATGGTCAAGTGAAGTGAAGTCACTTAGCCGTGTCCGACTCTTTGCGACCCTGTGGACTGTAGCCTGCCAGGCTTCTCTGTCCATGGGATTTTCCAGGCAAGAATACTGGAGTGGGTTGCCATTTCCTTCTCCAGTGGATCTTCCCAACCCAGGGAATGAACCCAGGTTTCCCACATTGTAAGCAGATGCTTTTACCATATGAGCCACGAGGGAAGGTTTGGTAATAATGTGGAGGATGGGCTTTAAGGAGGGGAAAGCTGAAGGCACAATAGTTAAAAGGCTATTCTAACCTCTCAAAAGCCTAAACAATGGCAATAATGACTGAAAGAAGTTTTGAAGTGGATTTTGAAGTGAACAGATTAGACATGTAAACAGTGAGCCAAGTATCATCAATGACAATTTCCAGGTCTCACAAATAGCTGAGTATTAGCATAGATGCAGTTAACTGAAATGAGATTGGAAATGGGGAATGTTTCCCACCTTCGTTGCTAAAAACTCATTCCTGCTTCTGACTTCTGAGACCTACAATTATCTTACACATTGTCAATCAGCATCTGACTAAAACTTCATGCTGTCTGAAGTTATACTTTCAGAAGTTATTGCTGTTTAGAAAGTATTTTGATATTCTATCAACTAATTTTCTGAAATAGCATTTCATATGAGTCAGAAATTTCTTTAAACTCATTATGTGATTTATAAAATGTTATTCATCTTTGTTAACAGACAACAAAAACTTTCTTGTCTGAAACTAGACTACTTAAAAAAATGTTTCTTACCATGATTGGCTTGCCCTGAAATGTCTTAACTTCTTCTCTTAAGTATTTAAAAGCCTGTTACAAAGCAGAAAGGAACTTTCATTAGCATTCAAATATTTCATTAAAGCAATCATTATTCTATTGAGAAGTTTAATATTACCAACTATCTCTAAACTATAAAAAATTCTGAAGGTGACCCCATTATGCAGATGATAGGAAATGAAAAAGCAGAAATGTAAGACCTCGGCTACAGTTAACATTTATTATGTAATGACTACTATGGATCACTACAGATAAAATGCACAAAATTCAGAAAAGACCCAAAATATCACTACATATCAATTTTAAAATAGGTTCCGAGAGCCTTCTAAGATGAAGAATTAAGACAAATCTGTGAGTGACTTAAAAATATTATATAAATTTTTGTTTCAAAGTAATTTTACTTATCTTTATATAAAACATGGTAGCAATTAAGAGTTAATATCATTATGTCAAAATTCCAAGAATCAGAAGTTATATATATTGCGGCCTACTATGTAACAGAAATACTAACTACTGAGTACATGTTAATTTGAAAACTGTGTGCTAATTTTTTATTGATAGGAAATGGTTCTTATGATTAAACAAAACTTTAGGAAGATCATCAAAAAGGAAACCAATGAGAAAGCAAAACCAAAAAAGTGAACAAAGTTCTCCAAAGTCTTGATAAACATTACTGTAAGCACACATTTTTCTCAATTAAAATACATACTCTCTCTTTTTCCACCAGCAGTTCAAATCAAAAGAAAAGCTTTCTTCTCACCTGTTGTGCATCTGTGTCTGACTGGAAAGTGATATACCAGTTGCTATTGTGCGCAAACTCACAGCTTATCACCTTGGGGCAGTTTTCATTTTTAAACAAAGCTTTTACTTCCTAAAAATGAAAAACTTCAGTTAGCCCTAAAAACATATCAATAACAGGCAGTTTTTCCTCTTCATGTCTTTTGGTCCTTTCTATTTCTTTACTTAGTAACAACTGTTTCTATCTTCTGCACATTTTTCTGTTGAGTAGGATTATGCTCTTAAAGAAGAATATGCACAGTTGTAGTGTAAACTATGTGGGTGATTTAGGGAAGGAAACTTATTCTATAATGAGCAAAACTGAAAAATTATTTACATCCTAATGGCAAGCTAAATCTTCCTTAAAGAAAAATCTCTGAAGTCCTATCATTATCTACTAAAATGGGAGAGGGGAGGGAGGGGTGGCAGGAAGGGGAAGGTCCTAGATTAGCATTTTCTAGGTGCTAACTATTTTCATGCATTTCTCCAGGCAAGTTTGGCCTTGGAGCCCAAAATGAAGCAGGGCAAGTTAAACAAAGAGTTTTGTCAAGAGAACGTGCTGGTCATAGCAAGCACCCTTTTCCAACAACCTAAGAGACGACTACACATGAACATTACCAAATGGTCAGTATCGAAATCAGACTGATTATATTCTTTGCAGCCAAAGATACAGCAAATGTATACAGTCAGCAAAAACAAGACCTGGACCTGACTAACTCAGATCATCAGCTCCCTATTGCAAAAATCAGGCTTAAATTTTAAAAAGTACAGAAAACCACTAGGCCATTCAGGTAGGACATAAATCAAATACTTTATGATCATACAGTGGAAGTGACAAATGGTTTCAAGGGATTAGATCTGGGAGACAAGAATGCCTGAAGAACTATGGACAGAGATTTGTAACACTGTACAGGAGGCTGTAACCAAAACCAGCCCCAAGAAAAAGAAATACAAGAAAGCAAAATGGCTGTCTGAGGAGGCTTTATACATAGCTGAGGGAAGTTCAGTTTAGTTCAGTCGCTCAGTCGTATCCAGCTCTTTGCAACACCATGGACTACAGTGTGCCAGGCCCCCCTGTCCATCACCAACTCCAGGAGTTTACTCAAACTCATGTCCATTGAGTCAGTGATGCCATCCAACCATCTCATCCTCTGTCATCTCCTTCTCCCACCCTCAATCCTTCCCAGCATCAGGGTCTTTTCAAATGAGTCAGTTCTTCGCATCAGGTGGCCAAAGTATTAGAGTTTCAGCTTCAGTGTCAGATCTTCCAATGAATATTCAAGACTGATTTTCTTTAGGGTGGACTGGTTGGATCTCCGTCTATCCAAGGGGCTCTCAAGAGTCTTCTCCAACACCACAGTTCAAAAGCATCAATTCTTCTGTGCTCAGCTTTGTTTATAATTCCAACTCTCACATCCATACATGACTACTGGAAAAACCATAGCTTTGACTAGACGGGCCTTTGTTGGCCAAGTAATGTTTCTGCTTTTTAATATGCTGTCTAGGTTGGTCATAACTTTTCTTCCAAGGAGTAAGCATCTTTTAATTTCGTGGCTGAAGTCACCAATCTGCAGTGATTTTGGAGCCCAAGAATAGAAGCAAAAATCAAGAGAGAAAGGGAAACTTACCCAACTGAACACAGTTTCAGAGAACAGAAAGGAGAGATAAGAAGGCCTTAAGTTAACAGTGCAAAGAAGTAGAGGAAAACAATAGAATGGGAAAGCCTAGAGATCTCTTCAAGAAAACTGGAGATATAAAAGAACATTTCATGAAAGGATGGGCACGATAAAGGACAAAAATGGTAAAGATCTAACAGAAGTCAAAGAGATTAAAAAGAGGTGACAAGAATACACAGAACTATACAACAAAGGTCTTAATGAAGATAATAACCACAATGGTCTGGTTACTCACCCAGAGTCCCTTATCCTGGGATGTGAAGTCAAGTGGGCCTTGGGAAGCATTACTACAAATAAGGCTAGTGAAGGTGTTGGAATTCAAGCTGAGCTATTTCAAATCCTAAAAGATGCTGCTGCTAAAGTGCTGCACTCCATAAGTCAACAAATTTGGAAAACAGCGCTGGCTATAGGACTGGAAAAGGTCAGTTTTCATTCCAACCTCAAAGAAGGTCAGTGTCAAAGTATGTACAAACTACCATACAACTGTGCTCATCTTGCATGCTAGTAAGGTTATACTCAAAATCCTTTAACCTAGGCTTTAGCATATATGAACTGAGAACTTCCAGATGTACAAGCTGGATTTAGAAAAGGAAGAGGAACCCCATCAAACTGACAACACACACCAGATCATACAGAAAGCAAGGGAATTCCAGAAAAACATCTACTTTTGCTTCATTGACTACGCTCAAGCCTTTGAATGGAGATTGCCAGGAGAATTATAAACAACCTCAGATATGCAGATGATACCACTCTACTGGAAGAAAGTAAAGAGGAACTAAAGATCCTGTTGATGAAGGTGAAAGAGGAGAGTGAAAAAGCTGGCTTAAAATTCAACATTCGAAAAACGAAGATAATGGCATTCAGTCCCATCACTTCATGGCAAACAGATGAAGAAAAAGTGGAAGCAGTGACAGATTTTATTAGATTGACACCCATTGATTTCTACCTTCAAAAATCTATCAATACTCTTCAGATATTTCCAGTTCCTTCAAATAGTATAATGAATTTAGTTAAATCTTAATATAATCTATTATTTTTTATCCTTTTATCATTCTTTAGAAAGAATAATATTCATAGATTTACTTTCCCAAGTATAAGAAGTCTGGATATAAACAAATCAAAATTTATTCCACCTGACAACAGTCTTTCAGGTCACCATCCAAATCTCCTCAATTTAATTTGAATTTTACAGACTATTGCCAAGATCAACCCTCTCTGGCTATTTTAGTCATCTGTACTTCCTTTACTTTTTTTTAAAATGAATAGTGTGTTGCTTTCTTTATCTGCTGTTTTTCATCTGTATAAGCACTCTATGTATGCAGAATGAGTTATATTAACTACAGAAATAATAACAATGGCTAATGTACCTAGTATTGCTCAAAGCTCTTTATATAATAACTCAATTCTCATAATTTCATTTGTTACTACTATCCCATTTGGAACTCTGAATGCAGGGTTTCAAAGAATAGCAAAGAGAGATAAGAAAGCCTTCCTAAGTGAACAATGAAAAGTAGAGGAAAACAACAGAATGGGGAAGACTAGGGATCTCTTTAAGAGAATCAGAGATACCAAGGGAACATTTCCTGCAAAGATGGGCACAATAAAGGACAGAAATGGTATGGACTTAATAAAAGCAAAAGATATTAAAAGGTGGCAAGAATATACAGAACTATACAAAAAAGATCTTAATGACCCAGATAACCCTGATGATGTGATCACTCACCTAGAACCAGACATCCTGGAGTGTGAAGTTTGAGCCTTAGGAAGCATCACTATGAACAAAGCTAGTGGAGGTGATGGAATTCCAGCTGAACTATTTCAAATCCTAAAAGATGCTGCCAAAGTGCTGCACTCAATATCCCAGCAAATCTGAAAACTCAGTAATGACCACATGATTGCAAAAAGTCACTTTCCATTCCAATCCCAAAGAACAGCAATGCCAAAAAATGTTCAAACCACTGCATAACTGCACTCATTTTACATGCTAGAAAGGTAATGCTCAAAATCCTTCAAGCTAGGCTTCAACAATATGTGAACTGAGAAACTTCCAGATGTAAGAGTTGGATTTAGAAAAGGCAGAGAAACCAGAGATCAAACTGCCAACATTCACTGGATCATAGAAAAAGAAAGAAAAACATCTACTTCTGCTTCAATGACTACACTAAAGCCTTTGACTGTGTGGATCACAATAAACTGCAAAATTCTTAAAGAGGTGGGAATTCCAGACCACCTTACCTGCCTTCTGAGAAACCTGTCTGCAGGACAAGAAGCAACAGTTAGAACTGGACATGGAACAATGGATTGGTTCAAAATTGGAAAAGGCGTACATAAAGGCTACATAATGTCACCCTGACTATTTAACTTATATGCAGAGTACATTACGCGAAACGTCTGACTAGATGAAGCACAAGCTGGAATTAAGATTGCCAGGAGAAATATCAATAACTTCAGATATGCAGATGGCATCGCTCTTGTGGAAGAAAGTGAAGAGGGACTAAAGAGCCTCCTGATGAAGGTGAAAGATGAGAGCGCAAAAGCTGGCTTAAAATTCAACATTCAAAAGATGAAGATCAAAGCATCTGGTTCCATCACTTCATGGCAAATAGATGGGGAAACAATGGAAACAGTGACAGATTTTATTTTCGTGGGTTCCAAAATTACTGTGGATGGTGATTGCAGCCATGAAATTAAAAGGCGTTTGCTCCTTGGAAGAAAAACTGTGACAAACCTAGACAACATATTAAAAAGCAGAGACATTACTTTGCCAACAAAGGTCCATACAATCAAAGCTATTGTTTTCCAGTAGTCATGTATGGACCATAAAGAAAGCTGAGCACCGAAGAATTGATGCTTTTGAACTGTGGTGATGGAGAAGACTCTTGAGAGTCCCTTAGAATGCAAGATCAAACCAGTCAATCCTAAGGGAAATCAGTCCTGAATATTCATTGGCAGGACTGATGCTGAAGCTGGAGCTTCAATACTGAGGCCAGCTGATGCAAAGAGCTGACTCATTGGAAAAGACTCTGATGCTGGGAAAGACTGATAGCAGGAGGAGAAGGGGACGACAGAGGACAAGATGGTTGGATGGCATCACAAACTCAAAGGACATGAACCTGAGCAAGCTCTGGGAGATGGTGAAGGACAGGGAAGCCTGGCATGCTGCTTGCTGTCGACGGGGTAGCGAAGAGTCAGCCACGACTGAGCGACTAAACAACAACAACAAATTATCCCATTTGGGCTTCCCAGGTGGCACTAGTGGTAAAGAATGTGCCTGCCAATGCAGGAGACAGAAGATCCCCTCGAGAAGGGAATGGCTACCCACTCCAGCCTTGTTTCCTGTAGAATCCCATGGACAGAGGAGCCTGGCAGGCTACCATCCATAGAGTGGCAAAGAGTTGGACAGGACCAAAGTGACACAGCACCCATGCATTATTCCATTTAATAGATGAGAAAACTGTGGCAAACACAAAAAGAGATTAAGTAACTTATCCCAGGTCACAGAGCTAGTAAATAAAAACGCTGGAATCCAAATCCAGGCAGTTTCTGGCTCATACACTTGAAATTTTTTCCTAATATTGCAAATATTCTTCCTTTCTGCAATTTTCCATTCAATTTGTTACTTCTGACACATAATTAATAATTTAAAATCCAAGATCTATCCAGTGACAGGTTCTTTTCTAATTTCTCTCACTGCTTCTAAGTTTAGGAAATCATCCTTTTGGAAATTTAATACTGAATGACTCCAGGCAAAAAGATTAACTACTTACGTGTCAAATAGGTGACAAGGGTCTAAAAATTCTTTTTAAAATGGTTAATCAATTACCATATCAGTTACTGATTAACCCTCCTCATCTCTAATTTATCCTTAACATGACAACTCGGTGTGAAGCTTCATGGCTTAAACAACATGGGTTTTGGAAATAGGAAGATTAAGTTTGAATCCAGACTCTGTAACTTAAAACAGTCCATGTGTTATCTAACCATTCCAAGGCTCAGTTACTTTATTTGTAAATCAAAACAAAAAACCTTAGGCTTTAAATAACTATAGTATATGAGAGTTGGTAAAATCTGATTATTAAATAAATGTTATTATACGATGTTGTTACATAAAAGGATCTATTTCTAGACTTTTCCAAATAGAACACTATTGAATGCTTTTAAAATTTTATTTCGATTTTTATTAAATTAATTTCATTTCGCCGAGCTACATGGCTTGCGGGACCTCAGTTCCCTAACCAGAGATTGAACCCAGGTCACGGCAATGAAAGCTCTGAATCCTAACCACGAGGCCACCAGGTAACTCCCCATTTCTGGATTTACTGTCTCATTAAAATATTATTTTACCCTTCTACCTGTACCATACTATCTTTATGATTTGATTGCAGCTTTATTATTTTGCTAACCAGTCCTAAATCATTAATCCTTACTCAAATTTTTCATTCCTAAAGTAATCCTTTCAGTTTAATCATCAAGCTCCAAAAGAGCCTATTTATATTTTAACTGGCATTCAATTAAATTAATGGAGAATGAGTATCACTGCAATAGTCAAATTTAGCCTTCTAAGAACACAGAATTCTATCATTTTCCTCCTTGTGTGCCATTCTTTCAGTATTTCAGAATTTACAAAGCAAGTCAGTGTTCACCCTATTCACAGTAACTGACATGACAGCAGTGACAAGCCTTGCCTCTTTACCTCCTCCAATTTAAACAGGAAAGAATATTTAGCTCAAACAATGCTAATGATTTACCTCTATTGGTGTTGTTTCAGGAATCTCTCTAAGAATCACAATACAACGCTTATGACTTGGTCTCACTTTCTCACCCTTCTCATCAACTTGCACCATGGGAGAAGCTGAAATTTAAAAAAAAATTTCATTCAAAGGTGAAAAATAGTGATATTATAATTCCATTAAAAAACTATTCATTTCAATTTCCAACTAAATGAATCAGCAGAGGCTAACATCTTTAAAAAATTAAGTGGCAGATTCAAAGATTACAGTTACGATAAAATACCTTGAGATTGATATGCAAAGAACACCGTCCAAAGTTAATCACTGAATAAATATTCAGAGTACTTGCTCTGTCACTTGGAGTTGAAAAGAAGCCTTCATAGAGTATTTGGTAATGATTTCTCATAAGGTATTTCCCTATATACAATTACTGAATTCAAGTAAAGTCAAAGTACCTACACTAGCCAAACACTACTCTGGGAAGTGTAACAAGCTTTGACATGTGAAGAAATTCTTCTTCAAGTCTGAGAAGCACTTAAACCAAGAATTATATAGAAATCATTACAAACTCTCTGTGATTTTAACATATTTACTCTTAATTACTACTACAGAGACCCAGAAGCCATCTTTTAGATGCTGCTTTTGAGTAATACTGAATAAAGGTAGTACCACAAGCCAAAACTTTTATTTCTAATACCTTCAAAGGATAATATTCCACATCTCCCTGCACAAGCAAGTAGAGAGAATAAAAGCAGTTGTTAAGGAAGGCTTGTTTATAAATCCTAGGTTTCAGCCCTTGGAGGTAGGAGATTCTGTCTCTTGGCCAATTCTTTAAATGTTGACAAGACTGGGTCATTTTAAGAAATTATCTTTCCAAGTGATCAGAGATTTAATAAATACTTTATCCTCTGAGAATGGAAATCCCTACTCCTATGTAAAACTATTACTGGACTTTCTGTGTTTAACTTTTAATCATCTCAAACAAATTTCATATAAAAGTGAAGATCTGTCTTTACTCAAGTAGTTAACAAAACCCATAAAAGAGAGGTTACCAAGAAATGCTGATATAAGACATAATTACCACCAAAAATTCTTAAACCTCAATCTAAAAATATAAACTCTTTACCAAACTTTAGAGCAGCATTTGTTAAACTGGAGGTCACAACTCTCTAACAGGTTGTGAAAACAAATTCAGAATAAAAGAAAGGAACTCATTTCAAGCATTCAGTACTAAATAACATACTTAACATTTCAGTTCTGTATATGTAGTGTGTCTATCAGGTTTGCCATGAAGTTTACTTCTTACTGTTTTCAAGAAACACATTGCTTTAGAGGGTGGGATAACAATACATAAAGCATTTTAACAGCCAAAAAACCTGAGGTTTAATTGCTTATACTTGAGTAAATGGGTATCAAGATGAACAACCAAGGTACAGAATTGATATAGATATGTATCAGTCAATAAAAACAGAAAAATTATTAGCACAGAATAACAAAAAACATGGAGTTAAAAACAATTTTCTATACAATCAGAAATCAAAAGAATATTTAATTTTTTATTTTAAAAGTAAAGTAAAAGGTATGATTTACATACATCTCAAAACTTCAAGAATTAAGTCAGGGTCTGTGGTCAGTTTTTTAATTTCTTCCATGTTAGCAACTGTCCAAATTGGGATGAACTGATCACTGTCCATTTGAGATATCAGGTAAAGATCCTTTGACAAATTTTCTCTGAAAGGAATAAGAGAAGTACAGTCCTATAACAAGGTAAACTTTGAAAATACATAATATGCAACAGATACATTTTAACAACTTCTGGCAAGTTTCTGGATCCCTAAATACACTGGGTCCAACAGTTTTGAACAAGGGAGTTTATCAAATTATACTGATATGCAAAAAGGCTTAAAGTATATCACAAAATATTACATACAGTTTTGTTCCATCATACTTTATCACTGATGTTAGAACATGTATATGGAGAATACAGTGTAAGCCATGAGTTGGATCATGAGGGACTTTAAATATTTTAATGTTTTTCATTTTCAATAGGTACATTTGACTTTTAAATTTAAATAATAAAGCTAAAATAACAAATTTAAATCATTTTAAATTAAGACAAAAGATTTTGTCTCATACATTTTTTAAAAAGGAAAACACATTCTTACACATAAAATCCTGTTTAACAACAAACTGAAGGAGAATCAAATTGTCTTATAATTTACATTAAATCTTTCAAACAGTATGGTTATAGATAGCTAGAAATCTTTGCTTAAAAATCGTCTCAATGACCACCCTATTTAAAACTAAAACCACACAAGCACTCCTGTTTCAACTCCTCCCTTGCTTACTCAGCTCTACTTTTATCCATTCCGCATTGCAGGTGAATTCTTTACCATCAGGGCCACCAGGGAAGCCCAAGAATACTGCAGTGGGTAGCCTATCCCTTCTCCAGGGGATCTTCCTGACCCAGGAATCGAACTAGGGTCTCCTGCATTGCAGGCAGATTCTTTACCAGCTGAGCCAGTAAGGAAGCCCACTCTTTGCAACTGTTTGGACTGCAGCCCACCAGGCTCCTCAGTCCAAGGGGATTCTCCAGGCAAGAACCCTAGAGTGGGTTGGCAAGCCTTCCTCCAGGGGATCTTCCCAACCCAGGAATCGGTCTCTTAAGTCTCCCACATTGGCATTCGGGTTCTTTCACCACTAGTGACACCTGGGAAGACTCAGTGCCTGGCAGAGTAGGGTCAAGGCCTTTACATTCAAATTATACTAAAATTGGACTTCCCTGGTGGTACAGTGGATAAGAACCTGCTTGCTAATGCAGGGGACATGGGTTCGATCCCTGGTCTGCAAAGATCCCACATGCTGTGGAGCAACTAAGCCCGTGCAACCACAACTACTGAGTCCGAGTGCTGTCACTACTAAGCCTGTGCTCCAGAGCCTGTGCTTCACAACAAGAGAAGGCACCACAATGGGAAAGCCACTCAGTGTGACAAAGAACAGCCCCCACCTGCCGCAACTAAAGAAAGTCCATGTGCAACAACAAAGACACACACAAACCAAAATAATCAAATAGACATTAAAATTTTAATTAATATTAAATAATTTTATTATTTAATAAATTAATATATTAAAAATTATACTAAAATAGAGTATTAATCACTTTAAGGTTACAACTGTCAACAAATAGTGGTTATTTGTCTTGGGGGGAAAAGAATACAGAGGATAACAGTGACAAATTCACTTCAGCACAAAAGAAAGGACATTAGAACATACTGTCTTATTCCTTAAGAATCTGAAAACAAGACTACTGTAAACATGAGTACAACTAAAAGATTGTATTCTAAATCGACTGAGACTTTCAGCAGGTCTATTCTTATAAAACAGAATGGCATACCCTTAAAGAAACCGTACCTTGTCAGAAGTTAAGTCAAATTAATAGATATATAACACCTAGGATTACGACTAATACCTAATATCATTCAGTCGCTCAGTTGTGTCTGACTCTGTGACTCCATGAACTGCAGCACTCCAGTCCTCCCTGTCCTTCACTATCTCCAGGAATTTCCTCAAACTCATGTCCTCTGAATCAGTGATGCCATCCAACCATCTTATCCTCTGTCATCCCCTTCTCCTCTTGCCCTCAATCTTTCCCAGCATCAGCGTCTTTTCCAATGAATTCGGCTGTTCCGATCAGTTGGCCAAAGTATTGGAGCTTCAGCACCAGTCCTTCCAATGAATGTTCAGTGTTGATTTCCTTTAGGATAGACTGGTTTGATCTCCTTGCTGTCCAAGGGATTCTCAAGAGTCTTCTTCAGCACCAGTTCAAAAGCATCAATTCTTCACTGCTCAGCCTTCTTTATGGTCCAACTCTCACATACGTACATGACTCAGGAAAAACTACAGCCTTTTCAGACCACTGTGGGCAAAATGATGTCTCTTGCTTTTAAATACACCATCTGGATTTGTCACAGCTTTTCTTCCAAGGAGCAAGCGTCTTCTAATTTCATGAATGCGGTCACCATCTGCATTGATTTTGGAACCCAAGAAAATGAAATCTGACACTGTTTCCACTTTTCCCCCATCTATTTGCCATGAAGAGATAGGACCTAATACCTAATATGTTCATGACTAAATCTAGTATGTCTCAGTGGCAAGTTTGCTGAGCTACAAATCTCAAATGCCCAGCCAGTTTGAACTGTTTTGTAGTTCTGAATAGAATGTGGCAGATCATGATAAGCTACAGCTCATGTTGCAACAACTAAAAAAGCTTGGGTGGATTACCAAAAAGTCATGCTTTTGGTGATAAAGGAGAGCTGTGGAAGCTACAAAGACAAAATGAAATTCCAGGAAGATGATGTTTCTTTTCCGAGGATATGTCCAGATCCTGGACCAGAAGGAAACTAGCAGAGCTTTATCTCAGGCATTTGCACAGCTAATTTTCCTCCATATGACATTTATTGAGTTCTAAGGAGGAAGATGCGAGGCTGGGAGCCAGGCTGAAGAAGCAGAGTAGAATCTTTGTGGTCCTGTGGCAGTCCCAGTGGAAGAGGGAACCTAGCATCAAACCTAAGATAGGTCTTCTTGATAAGACATCTGCCAGATTTTGAAGCTATACAGAGTAAGAGGCTAAAGAGCTCGTCTCAAACCTCTGAACAATGGAACCAAATCTCCCTTGGTGTTTCAGGACTGAGCTGACAGAAAACTGCGTTTCCAAATCAAAAGCCTAAGAGGGTCATGACAAAAGAACAGAGATAAATCAGAGGTAGAACAAGTGTATTTAAAATGGCTGCTCAGCCCTGACTCAGCTCAATTCCTGACTAGATTAAAGAAATCAATCTGCTACTGCCAACCAGAAGAAAGCTCAAACCTTGTCTAGAGAGAAAAATTATGGCACTTGCAGCTTCTAATTTCTTTTTATATGGTGTGGCCAGCATATGTAGTGTCCAAATTATAATCAAAATGGGTAAGACATGCAAAAAGGGCAGAAGTTGTGAATAGAGAATTAAGAGGGAAAAAAACTCAAGAAATATAGGCAAAATGATCCAGTTAGTAGGCAAAGATTTTAAAATAACTACAGTAAGTATGTTACACAATATGAATTGCATCACAGGAGCAAATGACTAGAGAAAAGCCACAGGTCTTTTATAGAACTAGGGCCTATACTAAACTACCAAGGCAAAGAATAAAATGGAGAAGAAAAGGGAGATATTCAAGATGAATCAATTAAACCCAAGTTAATATGTATTCTATATAAAGAAATAAACAAGTCTAACAAAATCCAGGTTGCTAGCTTAAAAAACTGGTTTACTAGTCCTCCTCTGAAAACAGAAGACATTACATTCCAAGAATATCCAACTTCTATCTCTTCTGGAAGGGAAAGTTCTACAAATTGAAATTTTATACATCTAAGCTATAAATATACCTACATAATTCTGAATTATCTGTAAATAAGACATCTTAAAATGTTTGCCTTTCCCAAGAAATAATCGGCAATATAAATTCTATACCCCTATAAATAAAAAGTGAAAAATTCTATACCCATCTTATCAATCGTATTAAGTCATTAAAAAAAGAACTCCATGATCAAATGTTGTAAGAGCAAACTACTACAACTATAATTAAGAGATAACTTAAGAACCCTAAAAATGAATATGATTATAGGAAAAATATCCAACTGCTAAGTCACTTCAGTCGTGTCCAACTCTGTGTGATCCCACAGACAGCAGCCCACCAAGCTCTCCCATCCCTAGGATTCTCCAGGCAGGAACACTGGAGTGGGTTGCCATTTCCTTCTCCAAAGGAACAGATCCTTTACATATACAGTTGGAGACTACATCTTTAAATCTAGTTAAGAAATACACTGAAGAATGATACCAAAATACATTACCAAAGGAAATTTAAAAAACCACTTTTCCATTCTATTAGGTTGGTGCAAAAGTAATTGTGGTTTTACACTGATGAACTCTGCCATTTGATATTGGAATACATTCTTAAATGTGGTTATGTTATACATCATTTTAATGCACATTTCTTGCTTTATATTTTCTTGCTAATGACTTATTATTTGCCGTGTATTTTATACTTTTTTTAGACTATGGAAACGACGTTAGACAGAATGCAAACTCAACAGATTTTCTTGGGTTCAAAATGGGTTGTAAAGCAGTGGAGACAACTCGCAACATCAACAACACATTTGGCCTAGGAATTGCCAATGAACGTACAGTGCAATGGTGGTTCACAAAGTTTTGCAATGAAGAGAGCCTTGAAGACAAGGAAGGCAATGGCCAGCCATCTGAAGTTGACAATAACCAACTGACAGCAATCATCGAAGCTGATCCTCTTACAACTACACAAGAAGTTGCCAAAGAACTCAACATTGACCATTCTACAGCCGTTCAGCACTTGAAGCAAATTGGAAAGGTGAAAAACCTCAGTAAGTGGGTGCCTCATGAGCTGACCAAAAATCAAAATAACTGTCATTTCGAAGGGTCATCTTCTCTTACTGTAGGCAACAATGAATCATTTCTCGATCAGATTGTGACATGTGATGAAAAGTAGATTTTATATGACAACTGGCGACCACCAGTTCAGTGGCTGGACCGAGAAGCAGCACCAAAAAAAAGTCATGATCACTGTTTCATTATCTGCTGCCAGTCTGATCCACTACAGCTTTCTGAACCCCAGTGAAACCATTACATCTGAGAAATATGCTCACTAAATCTACGAGATGAAGCAAAACTGCAGAACTCCTGCAGCCGGCACTAGTCGACAGAAAGGGCCCAATTCTTTTCCACAACACCTGACTGTACATTGCACAACCAACCCTTAAAAAGTTGAATGAAATGGGCTACAAAGTTTTGCCTCATCCACCATATTCACCTGATTCTTGCCAACTCACTACCACTTCTTAAGCATCTAGAAAACTTTTTGCAGCGAAAATGCTTCTACAACCAGCAGGAAGGAGAAAATGCTTTCTCAAATCCCGAGGCACAAATTTTTACACTACAAGACTAAATAAACTTAATTCTCTTTGGCAAAAATGTATTGATTGTAATGGTTCCTATTTTGATTAATAAACATGTGTTTGAGTCTTGCTATAATGATTTAAAATTCATGATCTGAAACCAATTAAGTTTGTACCAGTCTAATATTTCATCGTTATTTTACATATATTAATCAAACAATTCAAAAGAAGAGAATGTCAATCAAAAAATGATAATGTACCGTGAGAAACAGAATTCTAATTGTTTCTTTAAACACTCTTTTAGTTCTTCTGTAGAAATTGCTGAGTTGCTTTCTCCTGATGGTAGAAAACAAGAGAGAAAAAGTTAACTCCTAATTACCACAGGTAGTAAACTACATATTGCTGTTTTAAGAATAAGCCACAAAGTATACACCAGAAAACTGTTTTTTCACTCTTTTTTAGAATTCAGATACACATGGTCTAATAAATTCTTTCAACTTTTCTATTCTTGTTTGTTTAGACAGATTTCATTTCAGTTTTAAAATTATATATTTTATCAAGCAATTAACAAATCATCAGTAACACTAAAAGCACCTGAATACCACTTTGTAAAACACACTCATCAATACTTAAAAAATGTGATAACTACTTATTCCTTTAATGAAAACTCAAAGAACTAAAGTAACAGTAATCTAAATTTGGAGACAGGAACTACACAAAGTGGGATATATATATATATGGCTCCACATTTATATTACTGGTAGTAAACCTGATGTGAGTCACACTCCTTAAATTTCTCTCTCTCAATAGACTTGTGGTACCCAAGGTGTATGTGTGGGGGGAAGGGAGATGGATTGGGAGTTTGGGGTTAGTAGATGCAAACTATTATATAAAGAATGGATAAACAAGGTCCTACTATACAGCACAGGGAATTATATTTAACATTCTCTGATAAAACATAATGGAAAAGAATATAAAAAAGAACATATATTTATATACATATTTTGCTGTACAGCAGAAATTAGTAACACTATAAATCAACTATACTTTAAGAAAAAAAAAAACCTACTTCTAACTTTTTATATTCTTTTCATTGCTTAATTTTAGAGTACTGTATCTTCCTAGGAATATTTAAAGCATTCAAATGTCCAAAGGTACTCTCTAACAGCCCTCTATGCTTTCTATTATTTAAACCCAGAACATGATTTTTCAGGACTAAAGCCTGGAAAACCATCAGTTCTTATTAGATTCTTACACAAAACACCACCTGCTAAAATCATATGATATGTCCTCTTTTTTAAAAGCACTAATGATTAAGTAGGCTGATTTCCTTTAAATACACAGATAATAGGATATATGTAAACATACATTTTGTGCATGATTTTACCACTACTTTGTCTTATATGCAAGACTTAAAGTGTTATTAGATATTAATTTCATTAAAAATAAAAAGCATTCTATTTCCATGTAGTATATGCAACTCTTCTAACACAAAATTCATCCACCAAAATGCTTAAGCTTTCAATATCATTATAGCAAACCTTTAAAAATTCAACTGGTTGCCACTTCATTTAAACCAACTCTATGTTCAAAATGTAGCCAGTGGTTAAGTATTTTACCACATGAGGGAGTAAAACCTAATCAATCTTTCATTATTATATAGAAATACCATCCCATTTTACTTGAGGAATCAACTTTCAAGCGGGCTGACCTGAGAAATCTAATCCAGGTATTTATAACAAACTGAGGACAAAGGTTTACAGACCTTGACTAATGTTCAGTTCCGTTCAGTTGTTCAGTCATGTCCAACCCTTTGCAACTCCACGGACTGCAGCACACCAGCCTTCCCTGTCCATCACCAACTCCTGGAGCCTCCTTAACCTCATGTTCACTGAGTCGGTGATGCCATCCAACCATCTGATCCTCTGTCGTCCCATTCTCCTCCTGCTCTCAACCTTTCCCAGCATCAGGGTCTTTTCAAATGAGTCAGTTCTTCATATCAGGTGGCCAAAGTATTGGAGTTTCAGCTCAGCATCAGTCCTTCCAATGAATATTCAGGACTGATTTCCTTTAGGATGAACCTGTTGGATCACCTTGCTGTCCGAGGGACTCTCAAGAGTTTTCTCCAACATCACAGTTCAAAAGCATCAATTCTTCTGTGCTCAGCTTTGTTTATAGTTCCAACTCTCACATACATACATGACTACTGGAAAAACCATGGCTTTGACTAGACGGACCTTTGCTGGCAAAGTAATGTCTCTACTTTTTAATATGCTGTGACTACTGGAAAAATCATGGCTTTGACTAGACGGACCTTTGCTGGCAAAGTAATGTCTCTACTTTTTAATATGCTGTGATACTGGAAAAATCATGGCTTTGACTAGACGGACCTTTGTTGGCAAAGTAATGTCTCTACTTTTTAAAATGCTGTCTAGGTTGGTCATAACTTTTCTTCCAAGGAGCAAATGTCTTTTAATTTCATGGCTGCAGTCACCATCTGCAGTGATTTTGGAGCCCCCCAAAATAAAGTCTGACACTGTTTCCAGTTTCCCCATCTATTTGCCATGAAGTGATAGAACCAGATGCCATGATCTTAGTTTTCTGGATGTTGAGCTTTAAGCCAACTTTTTCACTCTCCTCTTTCACTTTCATCAAGAGGCTTTTTAGTTCCTCTTTGCTTTCTGCCATAAGGATGGTGTCATCTGCATATCTGAGGTTATGGATATTTCTCCTGGCAATCTTGATTCCAGCTTGTGCTTCATCCAATCCAGCATTTCTCATTATGTACTCTGCTTATTAACATAAAAGTTAAATAAGCAGGGTGAAAATATACAGCCTTAACATACTCCTTTCCCTATGTGGAACCAGTCTGTTGCTCCATGTCCAGTTCTAACTGTTGCTTCTTGACCTGCATACAGATTTCTCAGGAGGCAGGTCAGGTGGTCTGGTATTCTCATCTCCTAAAGAATTTTCCAGTTTGTTGTGATCCATACAGTGTTTTGGCATAGTCAATAAAGCAGAAGTAGATGTTTTTCTGGAACTCTCTTGCTTTTTTGATGATCCAACAGATGTTGGCAATTTGATCTCTGGTTCCTCTGCCTTTTCTAAATCCAGCTTGAACATCTGGAATTTCATGTACTGTTGAAGCCTGGCTTGGAGAATTTTTGAGCATTACTTTGCTAGAGTGTGAGATGAGTGCAATTGCAGGATAGTTGGAGCATTCTTCAGCATTTCCTTTCTTTGGGATTGGAATGAAAACTGACCTTTTCCAGTCCTGTGACCACTGCTGAGTTTTCCAAATTTGCTGACTAATGTTAGCAAATCAGTAAAGGAAATCAGTCCTGAATATTCATTGGAAGGACTGATGCTGAAGTTGAAGTTCTAATACTTTGTCCACCTGATGCAAAGAACTGACTCATTTGAAAAGACCCTGATGCTGGGAAAGATTGAAGGCAGGAGGAGAAGGGGACAACAGAGGATCAGATGGTTGGATGGCATACTGACTCAAAGGACATGAGTTTGAGCAGGCTCCAGGAGTTAGTGATAGACAGAGAAGCCTGGAGTGCTACAGTACATGAGGTCGCAAAGAGTCAGACATGACTGAACAACTGAACTAAACTAAGTCAGCAACTAAACTAAACTCAGCTAAACTCAACTAAACCAAGTCAGCAACTAAGCAGTGATAGAAATGCCTACTCCCTATTTCACTTATTTTCCAAAGAGACTGTTTGGAAATTAGAAAAACAAAGTTAGGTAATCAGGGTCTATGGTCTATTTTTAGTTTCCTTTAAATTTCATCCATTTTAAATCCAAGCAACTACTAACCTATGCCAACAAATGAATGTGGAGTGGGAAAAAAACGATTATCTCACTAGCTGAACTACAACAGAACTATGATTTAACACAACCCTTTTCTCAAAATTAATCCCATACACATACACAAACAACACACATATATAATCTCAAAATTAATCCCATTTAAAATGCATTTCTCCTTGACAAAAGTGATGGGAAAATTGACAGAGCTTGCATTGACAAGTTCTGTCAAGTCCCACTAATAGACCATGAAACTTGGACTCTCTGAAAGATTATAATCTAGGTCTCTTTTAACTATGTTGACTGTTTTTTTCCTTTCATCGTTAACTTCACACTTTCTTTCAATAAGATCTTTAAAATAAATATATTTTTAAATTATAATATTCATGTTTGACCATTTGTAAAAATTGCCTAATATCCCATTAATATAAACTTCTTTTGAAATAATAAAATAGACTGATCAATGCTACTATTTACTAGAACAATGACAAAGAGACTGGAAGGGGGGAAAGACTAGCACACTGCATTCTCATTTTACCAATAAAATCAACGTTTACCAGAAACATCATATATTTGATAATTCAGATCTTCTGGCCCCAAAATCATTCCATCAGTTGATTCTTCAATGCCTGTAATATTTCTTGTGGTTTCACAAGATGAATACATTACTTCATATTCCTTACACATATCATCTGCAAGTTCTCTATTACCTGTATTAAAAAAAACATACTGAAAGTAAATAGTAATTCTTTAAAATCCTATCTTTAGGTACTCCTGGCACTTGTCTTCTATAACAAGATTTCAAAGAATTCTATCAAATGGGAAAACGTCCATATGGCTTTAAGTAAGAACTGTCTTCGACAGGACATAAGCTTGACCATTACAAATAAGCTAAAATGATTAACAACTGGGGCTTCCCTGGTGGTCCAGTGGTTAATACTCTGTACTCCCAATGCAGGGGGCCCAGGTTCAATCCCTGGTCAGTGAACTAAATCCCACATGCTGAAACTAAAGATCCCATATGTGGCAACTAAGACCCAGTGCAGCCAAATAAAGTTTAAAAAAAAAAAAAAAGGGATTAAAAATATCGTAAGGACTTCCCTGGTGGTCCAGTGGTTAAGAACCTGCCTGCCAATGCAGGGGACATGGGTTCGATCCCTGGTCCAAAAAGATCCCACACGGGATCCCACATCCCACTTGCCTTAACTACTGAAACCTGCACACTCTAGAGCCCACATACGGCCAAATAAATAAATAAATTTTAAAAAACAGCCCAAACTTACACAGTACTATCTATGTATATGACAGCTTCACATACATTTTTTACTTAATTCTCAGAAAATCCAATGCCAAACTATTATTGCCAATGTTTTACAGATGAAGGCAACAGGCATGGAAAGGTTAAATCATCTGCCCAAGATCAGATAGTGAGTAAACAGCCCTGTCAATGATGGTAGATCAAAACTAATTTAAAAATACGATATTATACATGGGTTAAAAACTGAACCCAAAGATACAGCTGCTCTCTGAAATTAGTGACAATCTATTCATACTGGATATAAATGAGAATGGTATACAAACTACATGTTAAACATTTATAAATATATCTTATTAAATAATCAAAGGAGGTACCCCGAAGTTCTATAAACTGGTTGGTCAAATGTTTAGCCAAACTGTGATGCATTCTGATGAAATATTTAGGACTTACCCTCAGGAAGAGATCCTGATGTAGCTGCTGTTTCATGCCAAGAGCTTTCAGTTCCATGAGCTACTGGCGTAGCATCAGTATTTCCCGGAGGTATTTCTTGCCATACTTTGGCATTAGGATTTAAACCAGTTCCTTTAGATGTCACCTGCTAAATAATCATAGGATTCATTTGTAAATTTTAAAAGTTAGTGCATTAAAATTACAAATTTAGATTAAATAAACAATATTTTAAAGTTTTTGGCTCAACTTGAACTATAAACCTTTTAAGGAGATGAACTTGAAATGTTTATATATAAAATTTAGCTACCTGTACAATAAAAACATCTCCATAAAATACTATTAATACAGATATACTGCTTTACCCCAACCTACTTGTAAATATTATAGTTAAAACTATGCACATTATCTTGGCCATTTGCGTTACCAAGAGCAATTTTTCAGAGTAAATTTTTATTGCCATCTAACTTGTGACAGAGACCTTCAAGTGTGAATGATTCTATAAGTGGAAACTTTTTTCCAAGTCACACTATTCCATCTGTCCCTTAAGTATATTCTTAATGTCTAAAACAATTATTTAACATGTTACCATCTAAAGTGATCATTTGCATACATCACCTAATCTCTCTCTCTCACACACACACACACAAAGCAGAAATGGATCATGGAGCGAGGGGTGAGAGAGAAGAGTATTCAAGAGGTGGAAGGAGAGGAAGCAGGATGCACAAATACATTTCTCTCATCGCATTCAACCAAACAACAGGGCTGATCCTTCCCAAGTACACTAATGATCCTCCATAGAATTCACTCCTTTTCCAGAAAGTTACTTTTGTCTTCTCAACTGTAGGCCCCTCTCCTGGATGGCAAGTACCAGAAGGTACAGCAAGGAAGCTTTATGACCTGCAGATACTGGGGATTTGATTTTCACAAAAAAATAATTGGCACACACTGAGCCATTTACAGGACACTGTCATAAACTCTGTCTACTTAGAGTTCTTACAACTGACCTTGACTCATGTGGTTTAGGTAGAGGTGTGAAAACAGCCTTTAAGTATTACCAACACCAAAATATAACCAACCAAAGCAGAACTCTGGATAGAAGAATTGAAGAGCCTCAGAGAGGTTGCTGAGAAGACTCAGCTTCTGACAGGCCTAACTATACTTCCTGTAATTATGTTCCATGAAATTCCCCCGTACCCTTGAATCTAATAAACCGATTTTTCACTTTGAGTGAGTTTCCATACTTTGCAACTAACATGGCTAACATAACTTGAATGTATGAACCAATGAAACATGGTTTAATTATACTCCACAGCTTGCATGTATTTTTGGATTCCTTTCACATATCAACTGAAATTCAATCTGGAAAAAAGGAGAATGCCCAGACACAATGCCTTTTTCCATGTCAAGGTTCATTTGTATCTTGGGAACACGGCTGGGCCTTGAAACGTTGGTGTTAGTGGACATTATTTTACCACTGACACTGTTTAGAACTGTAGATAAACATCTGGCTTTTAGTCAATTTTATTATTGTTTTAAAATTCTCTACAGACAATACACCCCCTTTCTGCATTCACCAGGGCAGTAGCCTCTCACCACTTAGCCTTTGGAGCAGAAGGGATTGAATGTGATTTGGGCATTTTAAGTATAGCTTAATTTCTGACTGATGGCAGAAAAGAACCATGAAGAGTTTGTGACAGCCTAGCCTTCCTGCCATGGGAACATTTAATTTCGTGTTAAGCATTCTGACAGAAGAAAATTTACTTATTAATACATACTTACCCTCCCCTCCTTTCACTCAATTCTGAAAATACCAATTATGTCCCTACCCTCCAAAATGGCAAATAATAAAGACTATGGTTCTCAGAAAAATAAAACTCTTAAGTCTTGATAAATACAATAAAAAAGTTAAAAATTCATTTCATGAATAAAACCTGTACATGAAAAATATACAGTAGAGAAGCCATGTATCCACTAGAAATACCCTTAACTAATAGAACGGCTGCAGCTTTAGTAAAGCAAAATAGGTAACAACTACAGATGACTACATGCAAGAGTTGAGGCTCTAGAATCACATATTCAAAACCCAGCACTAACATTAACGACTGTGTGATTGTAGGGAAAGTTCCTAACTCAATTTTCTCAACCATACATTGAGGTAAGAATTCCTTAGAGACTTCCTTGGTGGTCCAATGGTTAAGAATCCACCATGCAATGTAGGGAACAGGGGTTCGATCCCTGATGGGGGAACTGGGATCCCACATGCCATGGGGCAACTAAGCCTCGGGCCACAACCTGAGAGCCCACAAGCCGCAGCTAGAGTGTGAGCGCTGCCGTGGAAGACCTCGCGTGGCGCAGCTGAGACCCAATGCAGCCGAACAAAGAGGGCTGCCTAAAGACAAAGAAGAGTTCCTTAAGAGCTGAATATTAACAATGAAAAGCAACTGATATGTATAAATACTCCATATTCTTTTTTACGAAGCATGTTGATTTTGAATAAAAGTAATTTGGCTGAATACTTCGCAAACACTAATGCATTAATCAAAATAACTGTGAGGTATGTTCAAAGTTAACTATTTACATAAATGTAAATTACTATGTCATAGAAAATTAGCTTTAAAGAAGCAAATACAAATCACAAGGAGAATGGTTGACTACAGAATAATACAAAACTGCAACAACAACAACAAAATGAAAATAAAGACTAGGAAAATAAAATTCTAAAAAAACCTCAAAAATGCACACAAAGAGGAAAATAAAGGACCATTTTATGCTTATTAGATTAGCAAAGCACTTAAAAATAATTCCTACCTTGGCATAAAATTTCCAAACTCATTATTTTACTGAAGACTATAAAATGGTGCAACTTAGCTTCCCACATCCTATTATTATTTATAAGAGCCAAAAAATGCAAATAACTCAAAGTCAAACAAAGGAGCAAAACAGGAAATTAAAACACACTCACTAGATAAAGTGAGTTACACAACCACTCAAAGTTATAAAGAGGGAATCCCCTGGCAGTCTAGTGGTTAGAACTTGGCACATTTCGTTCAGTGCCAGGGCCGAGGTTCAATCCCTGGTCAGGGAACTAACATCCCCCAAGCCATGTGGTGAAGTCAAAAAAAAACCCCACAGAGCTTCCCTGGTGGTTCAGTGGTAAAGAATCTGCCTGCCAAGGCAGGAGACACAGGTTTGACTCCTGATCTGGGAAGATCCCATGCTGAGGAGCAACTAAGCCCAAGGGCCACGACTACTGAGCCTGTGCTCTCGAGCACGGGAGCTGCAACTACTGAGCCCACAAGCCCTGAAGCCAGTGCTCTGCAACAAGACAAGCACTGCAATGCAAAGCCAGGGCACTGCAGCTAAAGACTAGCTCCCTCTTACACAACTAAAGTCTGCGCAGCAATGAAAACTCAAGAACAGTCAAAAATAAATAAAACAAACAAACAATAAATAAAAAAGAAACACCTCAACAAAGCTGTAAAGATACACTATCACATTTATTAAATCTAAAGGGGGGTATTAATACATCACAAAAACTTGCTATCTATTAAACCATGACACATCAAATATTGTATTGATAAACTGTGAAAAATATCAAAATGGAAAGTGATTTCACACAATGGCATAGAAAAAACATCTCCACCACAGTAACAAAAGCAAACATGTTAAGCAATTCTCTGGGCCAGGTGCTATACTGAACACATCTATGAACTCACTGATTTAAGACAATCTGTAAGTACTGATATTTCCCTCTTACATGTTATCCTATTATATGAGAAATAATATATCCAACTAAAGATACACAGAGATTAAGTATGGAGTCTCTATTAACCTACAATGATTACAAGTCACAGATTATTACAGTTGTAAAAAATCACATAAACATGTGGACATGGACTAGGAGAAAACACGCTCTGCTACAAAACCTAGATCAGGGGTATTTTTCCTCCATAAAGCATTTCATTAATAAATCATTCATGGGACTTCTCTGGTGGTTAAGGCTCTGTGCTCCTAGTGCAGGGGCCTGAGTTCAATCCCTGGCTGGGGAGCTAGACTCTACATGCCACAACTAAAGACCCCACATGCTGCAATGAGGATCGAAGATCCCAAGTGCCTCAACTAAGACCTGGAGCAAATAAAAAATTAAAATTTTTTAAAAAAAATCAAAGCATTCACTAAAATGTTGCCTTGTTGATATCTGACAGCAAACAACAAAATTCTGTAAAGGAATTATTCTTCAATTAAAAAATAATTTTAAAAAAAATGCTGCCTTAAGTCTAAGTCATAAAAATATGAAACTGAAAAAGATTTATTACATCCATTAAGGATTTTTCAAATCAGAGCATAAATGTCAATGGGGAATCCTCTGCTAGTACATTATCATCAAAGATAATTTTGTGCCCTTTGTGCCTGCATATATGAAACATATACTCAATGTTTATTTAAATTTCTATAAATTTTGACCAATTATCTTTGACCATTATTCTTTTTTTGCATTTCAGACGTTTCTTCTGGATCATTTTCCTTCTTCCCCAAGAACATCATTCAGAACTTTTTTTTTTTAGTAAATTCTCCAGTTGTGGTTTCTCAAAAAATACCTTTATTTCTATGTTCTACTTTTGCTGTATACAGAAATCTCTCTAGGCACATAATTCCTCTTCAGCACATTAAAGACTAGGGATCGAACCCAGGGCCCCTGTATTGGGAGCATGGAGTCTCAGCCACTGGCCCATTGCCTTCTATGTGGACTAGTGACAGAATTCAGTCACTAGTCTAGCTGTCATTCCTAACCTCTCTTTCAACTCTGGTGCTTAACCCTTGTCAATGGTGTTTTGCAATCATAAGCCTAAGTGTGTAATTCTTTATTATTCTACTTGGAGTTCACTGAACTCTCTGAAATCTGATGCATCTTTCATCAATTCTGTAAAATGTTCAGTCATTTACCTCTTCAAATTTGCTCTCCACCAACTTCTCTATTACTTCCCTGGAATGCCAAGAAAATATTCTATACCTTCTGACCCTGTATCCCACCTCTCTTTGTATCAATTTTTCTTTCTTAGTTTCCACATCTTTGTCTTCCTGAGAGATTATATTCTGAGCAATTTGAGACCTTGCTTCCAGTTCATCAATTCTCTCTTCAGTCGTTTCTAAGATGCATCCAACTTGTACAGTCAGTCTCTAAGTTCTTTCTACATTTTCATTTCGGAAGTTCCTTTTGGTTCTTTCCTCAAATCTATCCGATCAATGTTTTGTTTTTTGATCATCCTTTCAGTGTGTGTGTGCACTCAGTTGTTCAGCTGTGTCCAATTCTTTGCAATCCCATGGACTGTAGCTATCTCCTGTGTCCATGGAATCTTCCGAACAAGAATGATGGAGTGGGTGGCCATCTTCTCCTCCAATCCTTTCAGTACCTTCCTTCTTCTTCTGGCCATCCCACCACAACCAGATTGAACCGGGCCTGCTGCAGTGAAAGCTCAGAGTCCTAATCACTGGACCACCAGGGAATTTCCAGTAGCTTCCTTCTTTTAAACATTCTAATTATATAGCCTGTATCTGATAATTCCAGTATGTGTAATATCCAAAATCAAAGGGTTTGAGTTTCTGCTGAGATCTGTATTTTTTAATGCTAAACCATGTTCATTAAGATTTATGTGTTTTATGATTTTGTTCCACACACTCGTTTTCCTTGAAACTTTATTTGTGGGAATTTTAAAGGTTGTTTAAAATGTGCTCTTCAGGAGAGGATTTGCTTTCTTTCTGTTGGATGACTACACAGTAAGACTATCAATCTGGTATCTCTTAAATTTTTCTTTAAAATCTATCTATCTGGCTGTGCTGGGTCTTAGTTGTGCCAAGTGGAAGCTAGTCATCTGACCAGGGATCAAACCCAAGGCCCCTGTATTGGGATCATGGAGTCTTAGCCACTGGACCACAGGGGGAGTTCCCATGACTTAAAGTTTTCAATATGGGTTTTTAGAGAACAACAAGTAGTGGGAATTTCAGTCCCACCTTGCATCAAGGAGAATTTGTGGTTAATATAAGACCCCTCTTTCCACCAACCCAGAGCCAAGACTAAAGCTGACCAGTTTTCTTTTTCTCTGATAAAGCTTGTTTTTTTCCCTTAGTGTGCTATGTGCTTCAGTGAAAGATCCTGTGTGGCACAGGTAAGACCCAATACAGCCAAACAAACTGGAAATAGCAATGCACACCAGTATTCTTGCCCAGAGAAGTCCATAGACGAGCCTGGTGGGCTACAGTCCATGGGATTGCAGAGTCAGACACAACTAAGCATGCACGTCAGCATAACACAACCATGCCTGCAGGCTTGGGGTAGACAGGGTCAGATATAATTAAGTTTGAAGTTTCAGGGCTTCCCAGGTGGCGCTAGAGGTAAAGAATCCATTTGCCAATGCAAGAGACTTGAGTTCATTCCCTAGTCCAGGAAGGTCCCACAAGCCAAGGGGCAACTAAACCCATGCCCCACAACTACTGAGCCCATGCTCTAGAGCCTGCAGGCCCCAACTGCCAAAGCCACTGCGATGAGAAGCCCTCGCACCACAGCAAATAACAGGCCCCACTCACCGCAACTAGAAAAAGCCTGTGTACAGCAACCAAGTCTCAGAACAGCCAAAAATAAATCTAAAAAAAAAAAAAAAACCAGAGAGAAGAAGAAAGTACTAATATTGGTACTTTACAGCTAAACTGAAGAGAAATTCCAACAATTAAAAGTCAACTATGGTATAACAGACAAAAATTAACTTTACTCTGCCACCTAGTAATTATGCAGTTACTGATCTCAACTTCTTTGTTTTAAAAAATGTACCAAAACTCCTTACAGTTTTTACAAACCTTGGACACCTAACTTTGTCTTGGTCACTACTTCTCTTTCCCTCATTATTTGTACATACTTCTAATTTGTTACCACTGTAATAGTTTATTGTTTTTTACGGCAAGGCAGTGGACTCAATCAAAAAAGGTAGAAGCTGGGTCACCCTCTACTATTTCAGCTATCAAAATAAACCAGGCTGAGAGTAGACCTGCAACTGTCTATCTGAAGGGAACAGTAGAGACACAGGTGCAAAAAAAGAAATTAATGTTTAGACACTGTATTTACCCTTCTGATGTGATAGGAAATCAGAGTTGATACAATCTTCCTTTTTCTCATATGCCTGTTTAAAACAGAATTGGAGTGCTTCTTGGCTTATGATTTCAGGGCTGACAAAGGCTTTCACAACAAACATCAACACCAATAACAAAATGTCAAACCTAGCAAGGAAGCAAAAGGATCTTTGAAGCAGCACCAAAGATAAATAACCAAAGCAACATCTTGGCTTAGAGATGTTAATTGACAACTGTTTCATATCATAATTAGCTCAGGGAAAAGAACAATCAATTTCCTTACAGTACCACCAGCTAGCCCCAACAGGCCAGGTACACAGATAATTTTTAAAAACCTCTATGGAGGGCTTCCCTTGTGGCTCAGTGGTAAAGAATCCACCTACCAACGCAGGAGACACTGGTTCGATCCCTGATCTGGGAAGATCCCACGTGTCACAGAGCAACTAAGCCTATGTGCCACAACTACTGAGCCTGTGCTCTAGATTTCGAGAGGCACAACGACCGAGCCCATGTGCCGCAGCTCCTGAGGTCTGAGCGCCCTAGTCTGTGCTCTGCAACAAGAGGAGCACCGCAAGGAGAATAAGTGCCCCGCAGCTAGAGAAAAGCCCGCGCAGCAACAAAGGTCCAGCACAGCCATAAACAGATGAGCAAACGAGTAAACAAAAACTATATTCAAAACAATTCCATGAAACCTTCCTGACAGTTAAGGCTGAACACTTCTTCCACGGCAGGCAGTATAGGTTCAATCTCTGGCTCGGGAACTAAGATCCCACATGCCTTGTAGCAGGGCCAAAACAAAGAAACAAGGTCTCTAATTCCCTGGCAGCCCAGTAGCTGGAACTCTGTGCTTCCCCTGCAAGGAGCACAGGTTCAACGCCTAGTCTCACCAGTTGAATGGTGTGGCAAAAAACAAACAAACAAACAAACAACAAAATACACCTCTAGGTAGGAATTTTATTTTTATTTTTCTTTAGGTAGCAATTTTAGAAAGCAAGTCATCTTTACATTTGCCGCTATGCAGAATCCGAACAGTGCATGCTTATTAGTATTCAGAATCCACCCTGGATAAATTAGACAGCAAAGTAAATAAAAGGTAGTGTCCCTGTCACTGGAAAGGCTGAAAAATTAGATGCAAAGGTAATCTCACTCAAAATAATGTTGCTGAAGTGGCTTGATAAGGAAATCACTATCCATGCCACCATCAAGTGGTAAATGCCAAAAGTCAAATCCATTACAACTTTTATTATTACCAATATCAATGTTACTTCTCCACCAGAAACTCAACCTTGCAACTATTAACTCTACTTAAAGCTGACCACCTCTACTGCCACTCCTGACTACAAAATGGAAGTTAAGAATAGAAACCTCATTTCCCTACACTATATATATTTTCAAGTAGAAGACACCTGTAGGTGTGGTGTAACTAGCAGCTCTTAGTAACATGCCTGCATCCATCTAGGTATAAGGGAATCCTGGAATTTGAGTTTTGACTAGTACGTTCACTGGAGAGGCCTAACTCATTATGTAGGCATTTCTGCAAGTATAGAAAGCTATTCAAGAACTGGGAGGCCCCAAATATGACAGAGAGATTAAGACTAATATTTAACATACAAGATATTAATATATTGTCCCATATATACTTATTTATAAATAAACACACAATATTGGAGAACTATGATTTTAAAAACTTACCTTCTACTTACTGATGAGATGTACTAGTTCATTAAGCATTTAATAATCACTCAAAATAATTAACTAGATGCCTTTCAGCAATATACTACCCATAAATCTGATGTCTCCCTTGCTAATGGTGCCAAGAATAACCAAAGTATGAGGCCTATGGCATATAGACAGCAGTACACCTGGGCATATGTATATTTTTCACCAGCCTAGTTTAACAGTACACTCGAAAAGCCATTAATGTATACAAGAAGACATATACAAGAATGTATATTGCAACACTGATCCCATTAGTGAAAGAATGAAAACCACCTAAATGTCCATCTCTAGACAAACGGTTAAATAAAACGCAATATATTTCATAACACAGAATACTATAAGAAAAAAAAAAAAGGCAAGTCTACATACACCAATGTGAAAAGTGCTTCAAGGCATATTATTCCATGAAAAAATTCAACTTGCAAAACAATAAGCATTTTTAAATTTATATTAACAAACACATAAAATCATTGTACAGATAAGCATATTAGTATGTAAAAACAGAAAAGGTCTGGAAGGTTACTATTAACTGAAAACTAGTAAAAGATCTGCCAAACACAGAAGATGTACTAAAACAAGTGGGAATAATCAATCACAATATGTGAATTTTAGGGAATTCCCTGGTGGTCCACTGGTTAGGCCTGTGTGCTTCCACTGCAGGGGCGCAGGTTTGATCCCTGGTTGGGGATCCTGCATGCCACGCAGCACATTAAAAAAAAAAAAATCCGCAACACCTATGTAAAGCAATCTGTCAATACTGATGTCAAAAACTTTTAAAACATATGAGCTACCACAGTAAATGTTAGTCTAAGAGCTTCACACACAAGAATGTTCTTTATAGAATTACTCAACATAAAGAAAACTTGGAAACTGACAATGTCCATCAAAAGAACAAGTTGATGTGCCTTTCTATAACAAATAATCTTTAAAATGACACAATAATGAATCTGACAAGTCCATTTAACAAGAACAAAGACTTACTTTTCCATTTAAATTCTAGATAACCACCTTTGACTCATCTTTTGACTAAGGTTTAACAAAGAACTCCATAAAAATCCTTATCTCTCCCACAGAACTAGAAATAAGCCCATGAGGCTACATGGTTATATAAAACATCTATTAAAGGAGGTAAATTATCTAAGTGCATGCTGAAACTATCTGCCAACATACACATATGTAGCACATAAGCACACACATACTCACAAACCACCACAAAAATATTCAAATTGTCAGTTTGTAAAACTAACAGATCAACACCTCTATTTCTAAGCAATACATGTCATTACTGAATAAGCCAAAAGCAGTCTTCATCACTGACCTATTTTATGCTAGTTCCTATCTAGGGAAAGATACAAATGAAAGGAAAAAGGGAAACATCAATTTCTTGGCAAAACGATACCCTCCGGTCAGAAGAGAGCAGTTTTAAGGTAGGAGAACCAAGAGTTAGGAAAAAATCACCATAAATATGGCAAAACCATCTCTGTGGTCATACACAGATTTGACCACATATGTTTGGTCAAAACATAGATTTGTTTTACTTACCTATTTACTATCAGAAACAGAAATCCCATGCCACTTAACCCTACAAATGCTGAAAAACAGAAATAAAGTAAATAGAATGATTAAACTTATTTGCCTCATGGCAGATCAATCACCTAGGTTTAATTTTTACATCTCCAGTATTAAGAGGACCACAAAACTACAACTACATTTAAAAAAAGAGAGAGAATTCCAGCAGTTTCAAGTCTGTGCTTCCACAGCTAGGTGGATGGGTTCAATCGCTAATCGGGGAACTAAGATCCTACAAGCTGCACAGGTGACCAAAAAAAAAAAAAAAACACACACAAAACAAACACCTGTCATTTCATCCAGCATGAAACTTCAAAGTCCTATTAGAATAAGTTTAGGGCATTTTATAAAAAATAAAAATGAAAACTGGGAAATTTTCACCCATCTCACAAGGAAGGATAGTTACCATTTATGAGACACTGAATTCATCTTCATAACAACTACATTAAATTTTCTCATCTACATTTTTCAGATACAGAAAAACTTTACCTAACTGTAATATACCCAGCGTTATATAGCTAATAAAGACAGAGCCAGAATTTGAACCTAGGCTGTCAGGAGAGTGCCACTACACTGCAGCGGCTCTTAGCCACTATACTATAGTGCCTCAGAGAAAACTTTAAGACAAACAGTTACACTATTTAAGGAATATTGCACATCTCCTTACCAAGCCAAACAGACCCTGGCCCAAAGGCAAGTTAAGAGTGGGTAACAACACAGAAGAAATGGATACAGAAAAAGAACTACCAGATAAGAACTAGAGTACTCAGGGCAGAAGTCAATTGAGCTCTGCAGTGATTTCTATCTTAGGGCCACGGTGCAACTAACTTCCAGCTAGAAAAAAAAGAAAAATGGTAGTCTGTGCAATAAAATTTACCCCTTATAACAAAGCACTTATCCTAACTTGAGTTATTTCATCTGCAAGCTCCACAATGGCAGTGACCTCACCTACGGTTTACTCTTCTCTAGCATCCTGAACAGGAGATCAACAATAAACTTTATATGCTATATGCGAGTTTCTTAAACTGTAGTGCTCATATAAGAATCATCTAGGGATCTTGAGAAAAAGGAAGATTCTAATTCAGCAGTTCAGAGATAGGGCAGAGAGTTTGTATTCTAACAAGTCCTGGGTAAAGAAGTTTGCTGAGGCTCACACACTTTCCAGCAAGGGAACTGGACCACCCTAAGTCATATGTCAAGTTGTCAAAAATCAGGATTCACTTATTCCACACCCAGAAAAAAACCTTAAGTTTATTCATCAATAAAGCGATAACTGCTGGTCCTCCACTATCAGAGGAAAAGGTAAGTTCCCTAAATTCTCACTACTTCAGTCAGATGACAGATGATGATTGCTTAAAAAAAAAAAAATGAGGCTGTCATAGATTACCAGCTTAATTTTTGGAGTTATGGATTGCTCTAATATATAATCAAACAGACTACTTACAGAAAGTTCTACTGAGATTAATGTACCACTTTATTGTTATAGATTAGGAACCCAATTGATAAGTATTTAGCATTTAAATAGTCATCAAAATAAAGAAGGCAATGCCAAAGAATGTTCAAACTACCACACAATTGCACTCATCTCACATGCTAGCAAAGTAATGCTCAAAATTCTCCAAGCAAGGCTTCAACAGTATGTAAACCAAAAACTTCCAGATGTTCAAGCTGGATTTATGAAAGGCAGAGAAACCAAAGATCAAATTGCCAACATCCTCTGGTTCATAGAAAAAGCAAGAGAATTCCAGAAAAACATCTACTTCTGCTTCGATGATTATACTAAAGCCTTTGATTGTGTGGATCACATAAACTGTGGAAAATTCTTCAAGAGATGGGAATACTAGACCACCTGACCTGCCTCCTGAGAAATCTGTATGCAGGTCACGAAGCAACAGTTAGACCCAGACATGGAATAATGGACTGGTTCCAAATTGGGAAAGGAGTACGTCAAGGCTGCACACCGTCACTCTGCTTATATAACTTACATGCAGAGTACATCATGAGAAATGCTGGACTGGATGAAGCACAAGCTGGAATCAAGACTGCTAGGAGAAACACCAATAACCTCAGATAGGCAGATGACACTACTCTTATGGCAGAAAGCAAAGAGGAACTAAAGAGCCTCTTGATGAAAGTGAAAGAGGAGAATGAAAAAGCTGGCTTAAAACTCAACATTCAAAAAACGAAGATCATGGCATCTGGTCCCATCACTTCATGGCAAATAGATGGGGAAACAATGGAAACAGTGACAGACTATTTTCTTGGACTCCAAAATCACTGCAGATGGTTACTGCTGCCATGAAATTAAAAGACGCTTCTTACTCCTTGGAAGAAAACCTATGACTAACCTAGACAGCATATTAAATAAAGCAGACACATTACTTTGCCAACAAAGGTCCCCCTAGTCAAAGTTATGGTTTCTCCAGTAGTCATGTATGGATGTGAGAGTTGGACTATGAAGAAGGCTGAGTGCCAAAGAACTGATGCTTTTGAACTGTGATGCTAGAGAAGACTCTTGAGAGTCCCTTGAACTGCAAGGAGATCAAACCGGTCAATCCTAAAGGAAATCAGTCCTGAATATTCATTGGAAGGACTGATGCTGAAGCTGAAACTCCAATACTTTGGCTACCTGATGTGAACAGCTAACTCACTAGAAAAGACCCTGATGCTGGGAAAGATCGAAGGCAGGAGAAGGGAGAGATGACAGAAGACGAGATGATTGGATGGCATCACCGACTCAATGGACATGAGTTTGAGCAAGCTCCAGGAGATGGCGAAGGACAGGGAAGCCTGGCATGCTGCAGTCCATGGGTTTGCAAAGAGTCAGACATAACTGAGCAACTGAACCACAACAAAATACCAAGTCATTTTACTTCAAATTGGTCATCTTAAAAAGCCAACAGCTAATTATACAAACGAGCTCAAAAAACCCTCAAAACTCAAATATCAAAATAATCCTTTATGAAAAAGGATAACTTTTAATTTCTAGTGTGTACAATCAAGTCAGTAAACCATTTGTTATGGAAACTGAAATGAGACTTATCTTTCATAAGTAATGTGAAAGAAAACTCACATATATTTATTGTGTACCAGACACTAAGTGCTTTACATTGACTGTCAATCCTCTTAACAACTCTTTGAGATAGATAAGAAGTACAATATTATCTCATACTTGAACATTATCCTGAATTTACAGATAAGAAAACTGAGAAACATGTGTTAAACAGCCTGAACAAGGTCCACTAGAAAGGTGTCTAACCTGAGCAGGCAGCCTGGCCCCAGAGTCCATGTTCTTAACCATTCTTTCATGCAATCTTTCATATAACTGTATCTTATCATTATTACTCAGCCACTGCCCTCCTATTTTTTTCCTTCCTCCAACTCAAAAAAATAGAATAACCCTATTTCCCTTAGCTAGCTCAACTGTAATTCTCAATGCCTTCAACAACAAATACTTTGATATCAACTTAGTACACTATCTTGCCTTTTTAATGATATGGGGAAAAAACTTGCCAACAAGCACACAGTGAGCCTCTAATCTCTTCTGAAAAAAATTATCATACAAACCAGGACATTTTTGAGAATAAAATGGGACAGCTGTTCCAGAAAACAGGTGTACACAATGACTGGTCAGGTCAAAACGGGAGGTATGGCCAATTTTACTTCTTTTGTAGTTTGTTTATCCAGTGGTATGAAAATACTGCCCAACTCTACACTATATAAACCCTGGATTACTTCTGACTTTTCCATCCTGACACAGAAAATACTCTTCTCTTTCCTCAATAATATATAAACCAAACAAAACTTAATTCCACATCCTTGGCTCTCTGCCTATGCTCATACCATATTCCTAGTAATATTCATCTAAAGTATTCCTCTGTCTTTAATTTAGAGCCAGTCATCAATATATAGAGAGAGGTTTTCTAAACTAAAAATTGGTTCAAATGTTTTGACAAGGCAATAGACAAGACAGGAAGCATGAGTATGTGATATTCAAATTTCCTTTCCTTACATTTACTTACACTTACACATTAGAAGGGTTTCCCTGGTGGCTCAGATAGTAAATAATCTGCCTGCAGTGCAGACCTGAGTTCAATCCCTGGGTCAGGAAGATCCCCTGGAGAAGGGAATGGCAACCCATTCCAGTATTCTTGCCTGGAGAATTCCATGGACAGAGGAGCCTGGTGGGCTGCAGTCCACGGGGTCACAGAGAGTTGGACGCGACTGAGAGACTAACACACTATACACTGGAAAAAAAAATTATTTTTCCAAAAGAGCAAATATAAAGTGTCTATGTGCACTTTATCAATTGTATTTCTTTAAATATTGCACATAAATAAGTCTGTATTTTAGCAGACTGCAGTCTTCATCCTCATTTTTAAAGTTTTCTTTGCCCAATTAATAGTATAACCAAAGTATAAAAACTTTAAGGTAATTAACTGCTTTGCCTTACCAAGAATCAGAGCAAATTAATAACAAGCCTAGGATTAGGTAGAACTCAAAGATATATGTCTCTCTCTTTTTTTTTTAATATAAAAACATTTATTTTAATTGGAGGCTAATTACTTTACAATATTGTAGTGGTCTTGCCATACACTGACATGAATCCGCCACAGATGTACATGTGTTCCCCATCCTGAACCCCCCTCCCACCTCCCTCCCCATCCCATCCCTCTGGGTCATCCCAGTGCACCAGCCTCGAGCACCCTGTATCATGCATCAAACCTGGACTGGTGATACGTTTCATATATGATAATATACATGTTTCAATGCCATTCTCCCAAACCATCCCTCCCTCGCCCTCTCCCAGAGTCCAAAAGACTGTTCTTTACATCTGTGTCTCTTTTGCTGTCTCGCATACAGGGTTATCATTACCATCTTTCTAAATTCCATGTATATGTGTTAGTATACTGTATTGGTGCTTTTCTTTCTGGCTTACATCACTCTGTATAATAGGCTCCAGTTTCATCCACTTCATTAGAACTGATTCAAATGTATTCTTTTCAATGGCTGAGTAATACTCCATTAAATCAGTGCTATCACACAGCAGTTTTTGCAATAAACAGTGCTACTACTATCATGCAGTTTTAATAAATTTCCCAGAAATATCAAATATATGAAAGTAAAAATTTTAGTCATTTGGAAGGCCATATCCTGGACAATTTTACATAATGACACACTTGCTGTGATGAGCAAATAATAATGTCTGTCAAGACTTTAGCTAGACTGTATTGCAAACAAGGTTTACTGTATCACATAAACACCACTAACACAACCTAAATAGCAGAAGAATCACTCTCAAACTACAGATAGGAAGCTGCTCAAAAAAAGTCACTTGCCTCAGGTCATAGCTAACATTTGATCCCAGGATTCCAAACCAAAACCCTTGCAAAAAATCATAGTGCAAAAGTTTACAACAGAAACTGGAAACCTCCCTCAAGAATGAACTTTAAAGAAAACACAACTTGAGCAAAACGCAGAATATAGGAATGATAAATTAAAATGCTATAAGCACTATCAGAGCTAGAGTCATTTTTCATTTCACTTAAGAATACTCGAAGCGGAAATTAAAAAATCTTTCTTAAGACTTCCCAATGACAGCTCCACTAGATTCTCCTTTCCTCTACTTTCTGCTCCTCTGCAATACAGTCGCAGACCCCATCTCTAACCACAGGGTCAAAATCTTTTTTTTTTTAAGCTCCTAGGTATGATGCAGTGATAAAGAATCTGCCTGTCAACGCAGGAGACACAGGTTTGATCCTTGGGTCAGAATGATCCTCTGGAGGAGGAAATGGCAACCCACCCCAGTATTCCTGCCTGAAGAATTCCATGGACAAGAGGAAACTAGCGGGCTACAGTCCACGGGGTCGCAAAGAATCAGACACAACTGTGCAATTGAGCACATGCGCACACATGCAAAGACCAAAATTATAGATTTGAAACATTCATGTCTAGTACTTAGGATCATTTCCATCAGCTGGAAAGTAATATGGAGCAGGGAGACAGCCTGAACAAATCCAACCGGATAGAAAACAGTTGAATACCAATACTTCTCATTTCTAGTTTTTCACATGTAATTTGAAGCACCTCGAGGCACTTCTACATCTTTATATTCACTTCTGAGCATGTTATTCCACTTCTCACACTATGAAAATAGAAAATAATTTCTACTTCATTTTCAATCCATTACATCTGAAAGTATTTCTTTGAAAATATCTATCCATTTAAAAATTCTGCATCCAGAATTTTCCAATAAATATTCCAAAATCAAACTGTTCAAAAACTTCTCAGCCATTTACTTATTACTTCCTGGCAATCAGTTCACAATTTGTGTAGACATTTTCTTTTTTTCAGTCATTTTTGAAAAAGCATTTTCAGTCGGTTATATCTAATAACTTTTTATAAATACAAACCTATTTAAGCTATTGGGGAAAAACTGAATACTGCACTGAGGGTAAAAGACACAAAACTATTCATAATTACTGCAATACAAAATTAACAGCAATTTTTACTATTAAGGCAAATATGTCACTTATTTCACATTCTAAGGCTAATCTAAAACTTAAAATGTTATCACCTAAAAAAGCAGAAAAATTTACAAGTCAGATAAGTTATTTTTAAAAATGTGAAAGGGACATCCCCTGGTGGTCCAGTGGTTAAGAATCTGCCTGCCAATATAGGGGACACAGGCTCAATCCCTGGTGCAGAAGATTCCACGTGCTGCGGAGCAACTAAGCTAGTGTGCCACAACTACTGCGCCTGTGAGTGCTACAGCCCATGCTCAACAGGAGAAAACACCGCAATGCAAGTCCATGCACCGCGACTAGAGAGTAGCCCCCACTCATCACAACTACAGAAAGCCTGCACAGCAATGAAGACGCAGAAATAAATAAAATACTTTTAAAAATTGTGTAAGATCTGGGGGAAGGGAGAACAAGGATTTACTGCTTAATGTGTACAGAGTTTCAGTCTTGCAAGATGTAGCTTCTGGATAGGGATGGTGGTAGTGGTTGCACAACAATGTAAACACTTGTAAGTACTTAATACTACTGAACTGTATATTAAAAATGGTGAAGATGATACATTTTATGTGTACTTTCCATAATTAAAATTATTTTTTTAAAAATTATGTGAGAGTATTAAACATCTTTGAGTATTCATTTTTCGGGAAAAACTCAGAGACAGAAATCCAATTAAAACATTGCCAAACAACTAGAGCAGACATAATTGGCTGGAAATATCGGAGGGGGGAAATGATCTGAAAAGTGAATAAAACATTAGCAAACCATAAAAATATGAAAATAACTGCAAACTGTCTCCTCAGTGCTCAAAAATTAAATAACTCAATAATCACCAGAAGAACACTGCACATTGCTGTTTCAAACTCTCGGAATTTTTGTAACCAAGTATGTTGGAGCACCGGAGAAGGCAATGGCACCCCATTCCAGTACTCTTGCCTGGAAAATCCCATGGACAGAGGAGCCTGGTGGGCTACAGTCCATGGGGTCGCTAAGAGTGGGACACAACTGAGAGGCTTCACTTTCACTTTTCACTTTCATGCACTGGAGAAGGAAATAGCAACCCACCCTAGTGTTCTTGCCTGGAGAATCCCAGGGACAGGGGAGTCTGATGGGCTGCCATCTATGGGGTCGCGCAGTGTCGGACACGACTGAAGCGACTTAGCAGCAGCAGCATGTTGGAGCACGTTTGACAATTTGGTATATTATCCAAAAAGTTTTTACCTCTACCCAAAGACAGACGCTGTATGTGTCTACCTCAGAACAGAGGTGAGATAAAAACAATAAATTACTCAAGTCTGTATAGCCCTTTGTCTACAAGATCAAGTTTTTAAAAAGTTACATCTTAAGTATTATTTAAAATAGGATTCCTTGTCTGCCTATAGATTTCTACTGCAGTAAAGTGCAATTTGAAGAGGCCACGGCAACCCACTCCAGTATTCTTGCTTGGAGAATCCCTATGGACAGAGGAGCCTGTCAGGCTACAGTTCATAGCATCGCAAAGAGTTGGACACGACTGAGCAACTAAGCACAGCACAGCACATACTCCAATTCAGAGTTCTAACTCCAGCTTCAATAAAACTCACTAGCTGCATGATCTTGGGCAAGTTTCTTTAATTTTCCGTGACTTAGTTTATCTCCAAAAGGGAGAAAATAATGCTACCTACCTCACAGGTAGTTTTGAGTTGATGTATATGAATGTATACATGCAGCAAGACTTAAGAGGCCTAACACACAGTAAGCACAATTTATGTGTACACCACTATTATTATAGTATTATCATTAATATCCTGTATCCCACTGATTCCAGTTATAAAATAATTAAGCTGGGGTCTCTCCAGAAAAATGCATGCAAATAAAAGATTTTGAACACAATTGCAGAGGACTCATCGATCCTGTATTAGAGAACTCCTATTCAAAGCAACTTAGTTTGTAGTCAAGTGGTTATTAATCTCCTTGGACCTTTTCAGTAGTCCAATTAACCTATTAATCTCTTCTCAGAATATTTTTAAGTGTATGAAATATGCAGAACCACAAAATAAATTATAGTTAGCAAAATATTTTAAAATGTCTACTTTAGTAATAAATGTGCTTCTTCACTAATAAATTAAACAAGACTTCCTCACATTTAACAAGGAGCAATACACGTAAATATTTCATATCTGCAAAAATTGTAATATGAAATGAAAACATTTCTCAGTGCATCCATTTGAAATGTCAATAATTTTTAATTCTTTTCAATCCTAGATTTCAATTAGTAGCTAGTGAAAATAAATAGGTAATTATTTTTTTCCCCTCAACCCAAGTTCTGTGTTTAGGGACCCAGATTAGCAACCCTCCGGTCACTGGAAAGTAAGCGTAAAAATAAGTTTTGGAATCAGTGACTTGTGTTCTAGAAGTCAGACTTCAGACTTTAGCCCTCACATTATTTACACCTGAATGACCTTGGACATCAAACTTCGGTGCTTTAGTTCCCTCATTTAGAATAATTCCTAAATCATGAGGTTACAGGGACTGAATATTAGTTAACAAAATGCCAAAAGGCCAGTGTGTTATATTTTACTGATTTTAATACCATGTAATTAGACCCAAATATTTAGTGCCATTGTTAATTTTCAGGAAAACTCATCTGTAAAAACAAAAAAAAAAAGAAACAACAACAAAAAACTAAAAGCCAAATACTGATTCACAAAGAAAATGATTAAAGAAATATGAGTTATACGTAACATTGAGAGTCATGATCTGGCATCAGAATGACCTGTATCTAAATCCCAGCTCTACTATTTTAGGTTTACTAAGTTATTTAACCTCTCACCTCAGTTTTCTCATCTGTAGAACACTGCAATGTTGTTTTAGAAATAAGAGAGGTTCAGCTTAAGCTGTCAATAAATGGAGCTATTATTAAGGTTCACGTTTTAACAAAGCCAAAGCCATCAATTTTGAACTCAAAAGTTTGTTTTGGAATTCATCTTGATATAACTGAAACTTCACAGTCTTTTGCCGGGTAAAACACATACAACTTAAAACCCGCAGCATTTGTTTGGCGTAACATTCCTAATACAAACTGGCGCTGTTTAAAATCGTATCTGATTTCTTATTCTGCCCAAGGAAATCAGTGAGGATTAGAAAAACAAAACAGATTCAATAACTTAAAATCTCTTCATGATGTACTTGGAATGTTCCAGTGAATGTTTATTATCAATGTTGAAATATTCTAAAAGGTAGCTGCCTCTTTAAAATCCAATTATCAGCTACACAGTCGATTTAAAAAAAAAAAAAAAACCGTAGAAGCACGTATTTATGTCGGAATATTATGGACTAAGATTCCTCCCTTCGTCTGAAAGAAACCCGCCGTAGACTGGCCCTAGATCCCGACCCATTATACAACCTGTAAATTCCTTCTCTCATTGAAAAGATTCTTTTTATGGGCATAGTTAACAAGTGCCAAGTTGCGAAGTTGCAGCTTTGCTGGTTTGACGTTTTCACAATGCAAGAACAATACGATCTGGAATCTACTCAAACCATTAGCCAGGCAGTCAGCTGATGCTCACTGCACACAAGAGAAAGAAATAAGAGAAATCGAACCTTGTATTTATGTAAAACAGGTATCCACTACCTTTAAAACTAAAACAGGCCAACAACAGATGTTCCGGTTAAAGTAATAAAAGTGCTGTAGTCCATAGGGTCGCAAAAAGTCGGACACGACTTTGCGACTGAACAACAAATTGTTAAATAACAATACCAAAAAAAAAAAAAAAAAAAGCTTTGCCCGAACTAGGTTTCGCTCGTTCTTGGAATTTTTCCTGTAAAAGGCTCTTATCCGTTCATAAAACCGGTCCCTCATCACGGAGTCGCTGCCTGAGTTAACTTTTACAAAAGGTCAAAGCGGTGCCTTTCAAGGCTTCCAAATCCTACAGGCTTTCTCCTCCGTTCACAGTAACTCGCTTTCCACCCACAGAACGTTCCAGAGACGAGGGAGGGGAACAAACAAAATTTGGTGGGGGCTGCTAGAAACAGGCTTTCAACTTTCTTTTCCAAACACTTAGACGGAATTTCACCTTCCTCCCTCGGCGGCCCCACATGTTGCTCGCCTGCTCCCAGAGGGCCGCGCGAGGCCTCACTTCACCCGGAACGCGCCCACCTGATTACCCTTCTCTCCCCAGACTCCGCCCTCAGCCCCCCCACCCCCAGCTCGCCTCCTTTAGGAGGTCCATATGGGACGCTTTCCCCTTCCTCCGATCCTCACGCCGCACCAGACAAGCCTCGATTCTCCACCTCCGGTTCTCCCCACCCAAGGCACTCGCCCCCCTCACAGCCTCTTGAAGTGCGGCGAGCGCGCAGCGCGGAGCCGCGGGCCTGCACGGCCCAGGTGCTGTGTCAGCCTGTCTGCCGGCTCCGCGCCGTGTACGGCCTGGAAAGTCACATGGCGCTGGGACCGGCCGGCGCCTCCACACTCCAGCTCTCCTCAGAGCACGATGAGGTTCCCAAGTCCACTCACCTCCACGAAGAGCAACATGTCTTCCTCCGCTCGGCCCAATCGTCCTCGCCGACGCGACTCCAACTGGCTTACAGGCCCGAGCCCCAATCGCTAGGATAAGGACACTCGCCTGGCCCCTCCACCCGGCAGCGGACCCGGCTCCTCCCCCGCCGTCAGCCGCTGCGCCCTGACCCGCCCTGTCCCACCTCCCTTGAAACAGCAACTGTTTCCGGCTCTAGAGAACAATTGCTTCCGGGAGAAGAGAAAATCCTCGGCGCGCTCAACTTTTGCACTACCTTTTCCAGCCGCGGTTTGGACTGTACTATCATCTGACATGGGGGTAGGGGGGATGGAATCTATCAGAGGAAGGCACCATTCTGTGCCACGGGGGTGTGGAAAAATTTTACGGGCGCATTTTATCCCTGGCCCATTGCAGAGTTACCGTAATAATTCCGCAGTTTCTCATAACCCAGGACCTAGATCTGATAAAAAGCCGAGACTGTGCAAAGTGTTCTGAAAAACGCCCGGCCCTACTGAAAAGGCGATGACTCGCAGAAAAAAAAGCAGCAGTAATGGTAAACATATTAACAGCAACCCGTTCACATTAAAGGCCTGGCACTATTCTAACTATTATATGTGAATTAATCTAAACAATTCAACGCAGTAATACTGTTATCCCCATTTTACTGTTGAAGGAGCCCTCTAGGGCTTCCCTTGTAGCACAGTTGGTAAAGAATCTGCCTGCAGTGCAGGAGACCAGGGTTCAATCCCTGGGTTGGGAAGATCCCCTGGAGAAGGAAATAGCAACCCACTCCAATATCCTTGCCTGGAAAATCTCATGGGCAGAGGAGCCTGGTGGGCTATAGTCCATGGGGTCGCAAAGAGTCGGGCACGACTGAGCGGCTAACACTTACTTACTGGGAGAGCGGGTTTCCCTAAGACACACATTCAAAGAACTTTGCCCCACGTTCTCTTGAATCAGGTACCCACATCTTTGCTTAGTATGTTATTTGATAATATTAATACTTAGTCTGGATAGCCTCTTCATTGATGTCCTGCCATCAATTCAAATGAAATACAATAAAAACATTTTTAAAATTTATCTTTATAATTATGTTAGGTGATCCAAATTCTTTATCGTCTTTAGCCACACTTACTACGATTTATCCCTCCCTTAACAGTCCCACCTCTATATCTTAACTCAGACATTGTCGTTTGAAATAATCATGTCTTGATTTTCAATAAATTTTTTCTATTACATTATTTCAAAAAAATCTTCCTAAATTGAAGGTTTCATTTTCACCAAACTGCTATTATATCCCATGTAATCTCCCTTGTGTGTGTGCGTGCTAAGTCGCTTCAGTTGTGTTGGCCTCTGTGTGACCCTATGGACCGCATCCCACCAGGTTCCTCGGTCCATTGGATTTCCCTGGGCAAGAATATTGGAGTTGGTTGCCATTTCTTCCTCCAGGGGATCTTCCCAACACAAGGACTGAATCCTGGTCTCCTGCATTGCAGGCAGATTCTTTACAGTTTGAGCCACCAGGGAAGTCTAAATTCAAAATTACTTCACTTCAATTAAACCAGTTACTTTCCCCCTGAAGTACAAACTCAGCACTCACCTCCAAAGCCATGGCTCAAGGTGTCTTCCCTGTCTGGAATGCCTTCATTTGTCAATCAACCTTCTCTCTCCATAAGGTTTTCCCAAAGACTCCGTTCCTCACAGATCTCTTCATGTCCCTTGTTTAGCACTTGAATATTATATTCTAACTTAAATTCTTTTTGCTTTTTTTGTTGTTTTTCAGTTTCTTCACAGGTACCCTAGCATATATTCTTCACAGTCTAGGATATTGGTAGCCACATAGTAGTATCTCAACAAATGCTCGTCAAATTGAAGAGATTTTTTTAAAATTTGTTTTAAAAAGCCTTCATTGCCAGTTGCTGATGAATTCCATGCTGCATAAAAAATATGAGGGAGAGAGAAAGCACAATAATACTAAATTAGTTTAGTTGACCAGCATGTAGGCTGCTTTGTGAATGCCTACTAGGGTAAGCAATGTAAAGGAATCAAGAGGAATTAAGTTATTCAAGGACCTCATAATTTAATAATATTATCAACAAAGTAATTTAATAGATTAATTGATAATGTCAAGGAATATTGGGTAATGATGGATATTTTAATGAAACCTCACATTTCTAAAAACAAATAATTCTCCTTAATTGTGACCCTTTCAGAAAACATTATGAACTCCTTTCAATAAATAGACTAAATTGTGATTTATAGAAAAGGAGGGAGTGATATTTTATGGGGAGGGGGAGGAGGGTATAATCTTAACAATAAAAGAAAGTGTTCCGGACTTAGAGAAGTTTCCACAAGGAAAGGAGTTTTAATATTTATTTATCTTCTTACTTACTTACTCATTTGGTTGCACTTGGTCTTAGTGGAGGCATGTGAACTCTTAGTAGCAGCATGTGGGATCTAGTTCCCTGACCAGGGATCTAACCCGAGCCCCCTGCATTGGGAGCACGGAGTCTCAGCCACTGAACTACCAGGGAAGGAGTTTTAAACTATAATGAATGTCCAAATATTTTAGACAGTTTCCATGGAGGTACTGAAAAAGAGTGCCAAACGTAGGATAAACCTAAATTGCAGGGACTTCCCTGGTGGTCCAGTGGTTAGGAATCCACCGTCCAATGCAGGCGACACAGGTTCCATCCCTGATTGGAAATAGGATCCCACATGGCACAGGGCAACTAAGCCTGTAGGCTGCAACTATTGAAGCCCGTGTGCCCTAGAGCCAGTGCTCTGCAGCAAGAGGAGTCTGCATGCTGCACAGAAGAGCTGGCACAGCCAAGAAAGGAGAAAAAGAAACCTAAGGTACAGCATCTGGTTGTGAGAAGTTCAACAACTAGTGGATAGAAACAAATAACAAAGAGTTGCACTTCAATAAGTACTATCATATAAAGTTTACAAGATGATTTGGGACCACAGGAGAGGGATAACTTAGACAACAGGGTCTTAAAGAGAAGGGAAAATATTAATATATTGCTTGATACTTTTAAAAGACAATTACATTATGATCCCCTGTATTCCTTTCTCCAAGGACTGAAACAAATTGTTTAAATTTATAAGTTTTTCAACAAGCACTCATAAAGTGCTCATAGTCTCATAGAGTAATTGGTATACATCTACAATTTGTATAAAATCTAAAACCTACAAAATGATATTACATAGTTTAGGAACACACCTGCAGTAAAACTATATAAACATAGACTAGACATAAATACATCAGATTTATGCTTGTTATGGCCCTCTGAAAATGGGCAAAGGGGAAGGAAGGAATCTAGAGAGAATAACAAACTTTATCTCTAATGCTTTATTTAAAAAATATCTGAAGCAAATATGACAAAATGTTAATATCTGTTCATTCTAGGTGATAGGCGCATAGCTATTTTCTATTTACTTTCTGTACTTTTTTGTATTTTTTTAAATTAAAAAATAATCTACACAGCCAACAAAACCATCTGTCCTTTAATTGCTCTGGTGTCCAAAATATTTTCACCTCCTCTACAAAGGAGCTGCCCAAAGTGAATTTTTCAGTTAGAAAGCAGCCTCTAAGCATACCCTTCAATTTCTCAGCCAACTATGAAACTTCAAAGCCTTCTTCAGTCAGGCTCCTTGAATAAATGAGCCACTAGGCAGTGCAAAGACTGTAATCTTCATCCAAATACTATCATCCAAGTTACTACAAGTCTAGGAAAAGTTGAGGGGCAGCTGAGGAAGTTGAAATGCGATTATTCCATTACAAGCTTAAACATTCTTAAGCAAAACCTCAGGAAGAGAGAAGAACCAGGAGTTAAAATTGATATACTGGATCTTGAATTCTAACACCTAGATTTTAAGCTCATTTAAGCAAGGCTATATCGTCTATTTCTTTTATAGTTCCTGTTGTCTATTCTTTCCTACCCACCCTCCCCCCTTCACCCACTACCATCACAGCATATAGAATGCCTAATTCTCTGCATACAGTAAGCACTCTTTAAGTATTTGAGTCAATGATAATGTCACAATGGATCTAATATGACATCACCAGAACCAGAACACCATGGGGAAGATCAGGGTACTCCACAATTTCTGGGAGCAAGAAAAGCCTCTTCTAGCTTCCTTGTGGATGGCTTAGAAGCATTTGCCTATATTTTGTAAAAAACGAAGAAATAAAAGAAAATCACTCAACTTTCCAAAACATTTATCAAAATGTCAACTGAGAACAACGATGAACATGAAGCAGGAAAAGAAACTTTCGATTTCACCAAAATGTACAAAACTGTCCTAGAAAAATCAGAGGTTCCTAATATTGAGATTCCATTTGCAGTTCAGGATGTCATCGGTAAGATTGAGCAAGCACAGCTCCAGCGAGCCAGAGAGGTAGGTAGTAAATGAAAAGTTTTGGATTGCAACTTTCTTTTTAACCTTTCCATGAGCAGCTACTTTATTTTTTTTTTTTCAAAGACTCACTTTGTTTTCATAATATTTGACTTAGGCAACTTTGATTCCAAGTGACAATTTCCTCTGACTAGATCAGTCAGTACAGTTCAGTTGCTCAGTTGTGTCCAACTCTGCGTCCGCATTGCAGCATGCCAGGCCTACCTGTGCATCACCAATTCCCAGAGTTTACCCAAACTCATGTCCATTGAGTTGGTGATGCCATCCAACCATCTCATCCTCTGTCATCCCCTTCTCCTCCTGCCTTCAATCTTTCCCAACATCAGGGTCTTTTCAAATGAGTCAGTTCTTCGAATCAGGTGGCTAAAGTATTGGAGTTTCAGCTTCAGCATTAGTCCTTCCAATGAACACCCAGGATTGATTTCCTTTAGGATGGATTAGTTGGATCTCCTTGCAGGCCAAGGGACTCTCAACAGACTTCCCAACACGATAGTTCAAAAGCATCAATTCTTTAGCGCTCAGCTTTGTTTATAGTCCAACTCTCACATCTATACATAACTACTGGAAAAACCATAGCCTTACCTGGACAGACCTTTGTTGACAAAGTAATGTCTCTGCTTTTTAATATGCTGTCTAGGTTGGTTATAACTTTTCTTTCCAAGGAGTAAGCGTCTTTTAATTTAATGGCTGCAATCATCATCTACAGTGATTTTGGAGCCCCAAAAAATAAAGTCTGACACTGTTTCCACTGTTTCCCGATGTAATTGCTATGAAGTGATGGGACCAGATGCCATGATCTTTGTTTCCTAAATGTTGAGCTTTAAGCCAACTTTTTCACTCTCCTCTTTCACTTTCATCAAGAGGCTCTTTAGTTCTTCACTTTCTTCCATAAGAATGGTGTCATCTGCATATCTGAAGTTATTGATATTTGCCTGGCAATCTTGATTCCAGCTTGTGCTTCTTCCAGCCCAGCATTTCTAATGATGAACTCTGCATAGAAGTTAAATAAGCAGGGTGACAACATATAGCCTTGACGTACTCCTTTTCCTATTTGGAACCAGTCTGTTGTTCCATGTCCAGTTCTAACTGTTGCTTCCTGACCTGCATACAGGTTTCTCAGGAGGCAGGTCAGGTGTTCTGGTATTCCCATCTCTTTCAGAATTTCCAACAGTTTATTGTGATCCACAAGGTCAAAGGCTTTGGCATAGTCAGTAAATCAGAAATAGATGTTTTTTCTGGAATTCTCTTGCTTTTTTGATGGTCCAGCAGATGTTGGCAATTTGATCTCTGGTTCCTCTGCCTTTTCTAAAACCAGCTTGAACATCTGGAAGTTCACGTATTGCTGAAGCCTGGCTTGGAGAATTTGGAGCATTACTTTACTAGCACGTGAGATGAGTGCAATTGTGTGGTAGTTTGAGCATTCTTTGGCATTGCCTTTCTTTAGGATTGGAACGAAAACTGACTTTTTCCAGTCCTATGGCCACTGCTGAGTTTTCCAAATTTGCTGACATATTGAGTGCAATACTTTCACAGCATCATCTTTTAGGATTTGAAATAGCTCATCTGGAATTCTATCACATCCACTAGCTTTACTCATAGTGATACTGCCTAAGGCCCACTTGACTTCACATTGTCTGGCTCTAGGTGAGTGATCACATCATTGTGATTATCTGGGTCGTGAAGATCTGACAGAATGTGGTCCACTGGAGAAGGGAATGGCAAACCACTTCAGTATTCTTGCCTTGAGAACCCCATGAACAGTATGAAAAGGCAAAATGAGGACACTGAAAGATGAACTACCCAGGTCAGTAGGTGCCCAATGTGCTATTGGAGATCAGTGGAGAAATAACTCCAGAAAGAATGAAGGGATGGAGCCAAAGCAAAAACAACACTCAGTTATGGATGGGACTGGTGATAGAAGCAAGGTCCGATGCTGTAAAGAGCAATATTGCATAGGAACCTGAGAATGTTAGGTCCATGAATCAAGGCAAATTGGAAATGGTCAAACAAGAGATAGCAAGAGTGAACGTCAACATTCTAGGAATCAGCGAACTAAAATGGACTGGAATGGGTGAATTTAACTCAGATACCCATTATATCTACTACTATGGCAGGAATCCCTTAGAAGAAATGGAGTAGCCATCATAGTCAACATAAGAGTCTGAAATGCAGTACTTGGATGCAATCTCAAAAACGACAGAATGATCTCTGTTCGTTTCCAAGGCAAACCATTCAATATCACGGTAATCCAAGACTATACCCCGACCAGTAACGCTGAAGAAGCTGAAGTTGAACAGTTCTATGAAGACCTACAGGACCTTCTAGAACTAACCTCCAAAAAAGATGTCCTTTTCATTATAGCGGACTGGAATGCAAAAGGAGGAAGTCAAGAAACACCTGGAGTAACAGGCAAATTTGGCCTTGGAGTACAGAATGAAGCAGGGCAAAGGCTAGTAGAGTTTTGCCAAGAAAACATACTGGTCATAGCAAACACCCTCTTCCAACAACACAAGAGAAGACTCTACACATGGACCTCACCAGATGGTCAACACCAAAATCAGATTGATTATATTCTTTGCAGCCAAAGATGGAGAAGCTCTATACAGTCAGCAAAAATAAGACCGGGAGCTGACTGTGGCTCGTATCATGAACTCCTTATTGAAGAAAGTGGAGAAAACCACTAGACCATTCAGGTATGACCCAAATCAAATCCCTTTGAGAAATAGATTTAAGGGACTAGATCTGATAGACAGAGTGCCTGATGAACTATGGACGCAGATTCTTGACATTGTACAGGAGACAGGAAGCAAGACCATCTCCAAGAAAAAGAAATGCAAAAAAGCAAAATGGCCCTCAGAGGAGGCCTTACAAATAGTTGTGAAAAGAAAAGAAGCAAAAAGCAAAGGAGAAAAGGAAAGATATACCCATTTGAATGCAGAGTTCCAAAGAATTGCAAGGAGAGATAAGAAAGCCTTCCTCAGCGATCAGTGTAAAGAAATAGAGGAAAACAATAGATTCGGAAAGACTAGAGATCTCTTCAAGAAAATTAGAGATACCAAGGGAACATTTCATGCAAAGATAGGCTCAATAAAAGACAGAAATGGTATGGACCTAACAGAAGCAGAAGATATTAAGAGGTGGCAAGAATACACAGAAAAAAAACGAAGTCACTCAGTTGTGTCTGACTCTTTGTGACCCCATGGACCGTAGCCTACCAGGCTCCTCCATCCATGGGATTCTCCAGGCAAGAATACTGGAGTGGGTTGCCATTTCCTTCTCCAGGGATTGAACCCAGGTCTCCCGCATCGCAGGCAGACGCTTTAACCTCTCAGCCACCAGGGAAGCCCCCTGTACAAAAAAGATCTTCACAACCCAGATAATCACGATGGTGTGATCACTCACCTAGAGCCAGACTCTGGATAACAGGCTCCAATTCTTTTTTTTTTTTAAAAAAACGATTTATTTATTCATTATTTTTGGCTGTGCTAGGTCTTCATTTCTGCTTGCAGGCTCTCTCTAGTTGCAGCGAGAGGGGGCTACTCTTCATTTCAGTGCACAGGCTTCTCACTGTGGTGGCCTATCTTGTTGCAGGCCACAGGCTTTAAGTGCAGGGGCTTCAGTGTTTGCAGCACAGATGTTCAGCAACTATAACTCAAGGGCACATTAGTTGCAGCTCACAGGCTCTAGAACTCGGGCTCAGTAATTGTGGCACATGGGCTTAGTTGCTTTGCAGCAAGTGGAATCTCCCAGACCAGAGATCAAACCCATGTCCCTTGCATTGGCAAGTGGATTCTTGTCCACTGTATCACCAGGGAAGTCCCCACAAGCTCCAATTCTATATTAATCGCTTTCAATTTCATATCAGAGTTAATCAAGCTTTTTAAGAAATGAATCACATGTGTTATCGGGTGATTGTGATTAAAAAAATCATTCTATAGCTAATATTGATATCTAATTTTAGTCAATAGCTTTCATTTGTTGTCCACTGAGCTTTTATCAAATAGTTATTTACAAGAAGAAATGTGATTGCCTTCTAGCTCCTTTTCTTTCCCCTGAACACTTCATAGAAGAGGGGTTTATTGGCCAAGAGAAATACAAAGACAGTACATTTTTTCTTACATGTTTTTCTAGGAGTTTTATACTGTTAGATTTTATATTTAGGTCTATGATCCATTTTGTTTTAATCTTTGTATATCATATCAGATATGGATCAAAGTTCTTTTTTAAAAACAGTTATTCTAGCTTTGTTGAAAAGACTACTCTTTCTCCATTAAATTGCATTTGCACCTTTATTAAAAGTCAGTTGAACATATATGTGTGAGTTAACAGAGTCTCCAGTCTGTTCTCTTGACTATTTAACTATCTTTATGCCACTACCACAGTGTCTTGATTACTGAAGTTTCACAATTCTTGAAATCATATAGTTTTAGTTCCTCAACTTTGTAGTTTTTTAGTTGTGCCCAACTTCTCTGACATCTGCCTTTTAACTCTTTATCCTCTTCTTGGGCATTTCTCTCAATACTTAAACATTTGTAACCTAAAAATTGTCTTTGTTCAAACTACTTTCTCCCTTGCTTTTCCATAGGAAATTTAGAATCAATCTGTCAAATTCTATTGGGGGAAAAATGCCTACTGGTATTTTGATTGGGAATGTATTGAATTTGTATATCAATTTAGGGAGAATTGAAATCTTGACAATATTGACTCTTCTGACCCCTGAGCACAGCATCTCTCTCCACTTATTTAGGTCTAATTTTCCTCAGTAGTGAATGTTAAGCCAACCTTACGCTTTTGGAATAAACTATTTGCTTTGCGTATAACTTGCTCTTCTTTTCTTCCTAGTTTCTTTAAGGACAAGCTGAGGTCACTGATTTGATAACATTTTTTTTTATTTTGTTTTGTTTTTAACTGTGCTGAGTCTTTGTTGCTGTGCCAGGGCTTTCTCTACTTGCAGTAAGCAGGAGATACTCTTCATTGCGGTTCATGGGCTTCTCATTGCAGTGGTGTCTCTAATTGTGGAGCACAGGTTCTAGTTGCTTTGGCTTGTTAACATTTTTGTTTTGCTAACGTTTTGTTCCATATATTTCCCCCTCTGCAAATGAAAATGCTGTGTTTTCATTTTCATTCAGTTTTATACATGTTATAATTTCATTTTTAGTTTTTTCTTTGACCCATGTGTTATTTAGAAGAGTGTTATTTATTTAGTTTCCAAATATTTGGAGACTTCTTGCTCTTATTTATTTCAAATTCAATTTCACTGGGGTCAGAGACCTTATTTCATATGATCTGACACCTAGTGAATTTCGTGAAATTGGTTTTATGGCTCAGAATATGGTCTATATTAGTAAATGTTATGTATGCCATTGAATATAATTTTCATCCTGTTATTGAATATAAATAACAATTACCTCAAATCAGTTGATAGTATTGTTCAAGTCTTCTTGAAGACTTGTTTGTTGTTTTTTCCTCAACTTTATCACTTATTGAAAGAGGGATATAGAAATGTTTGACTATAACTGTGCAATTTTCTATTTCTTCTGATAGTCTATCAAATTTCCCCCATGTACTTTAAATCTTTATTATTAGGTGACTAAACATTTAGAATTGTTATGTTTTCTCAGTGAATTGGCTACCTTACTATTATGGAATGATCCTATTTATCTCTAGTAGTATACTTTTCAGGCTTCCCTTGTAGCTCAGTTGGTAAAGAATCTGCCTGCAGGAGACCCAGATTCAATTCCTGGGTTGGGAAGATCCTCTGGAGAAGGAAATGGTAACCCACTCCAGGATTCTTGCCTGGGAAATCCCATGGATGGAGGAGCTTGGCAGGCTACGGTCCTTGGGGGTCTCAAGTGTCAGACATGACTCAGCGACTAAACCACAATATACTTTTCTCTGTAACTTAAAACAAACTTTGTTTGTAACTTAACAAACAAACTTTGTTATATCCACTGTAGCTTTCCTTTGATGAGTATTACCATCCTTTTCCTTTTTCCTTTCTTTCTTTTGGTCACACTGTGAGCATGTTGAATCTTATTTCCCTAACCAGGAATCGAACTCATGTCCCCCTGCAGTAGACGCATGGAGTCTTCTACCTGAACCTCCAAGAAGTCCTCCTTTCCCTTCTTTTATTCTTTTACTTTAAATATATTTGGCTTACTATATTTAAAATAGATTTCTTACATAGACTTTCATGGTGATACAGGTATAGGAATAGGAACAGTATACCTATACCTCATGGTATAGGAATCCACCTGCCAACACAGGGGACATGGATTCAGTCTGTGTCCCAGTAGATGCAATGTGCCTCAAAGCAACTAAGCCCATGAGCCACAACTACTGAAGCCTGTGCGCCCAGAGCCTGTGTGCCCAGAGCCTGTGCTCTGCAACAAGAGAAGCCACTGCAATGAAAAGCCCCTGTATCATAACTAGAGAGAAGCCCCCACTTGCCACAACTAGAGAAAGCCTGAGAGCAATGAAGACCCAGCATAACCATAAATAAATAAATAAATAATTTTAAAAATGGGTTTCTTACAAGAAGCATATAACTGAGTTTCTTTTTTATCCAGCCTGACAATTTCTGCCTTTTAATTGGATGTTTAGACCATTTATATTTAATACAATTATCAATATGGTTAAGTTTAAATTTACCATCTTGCTATTTGTTTTGTTTGTCCCATGTTTTTTGTTTGTTTCCTTTTATTATTTCTGACTTCTTTTAGAGTGAATATATTTTATGATTCCACTTGATTTCCGTTTTTTTTTCCTTTATTGGTTTACTAGCTATACTTTTACTTTTCATTGGTTGCTTTGGGGTTCATAGGGTATGTATTTAGGTTATCACCATTTACCTTAAAGTGTATTACACCAATTTTGAGCAGTGTATAAACTTTGCAGCAGTATTCTCCTTTTTCCCTCTCCTGGCCTATGTGATATTTATATCATACTTCTACATGTATTATAAACTTAATGTCTATTACTTTCCAATTATTTTTGTTTGAAACAAGCAGTTAACCTATTTTTAAATTTTTATCCTGATAAAATATACATAACAAAATTTGTGATTTTATCTATTTTTAATTGTACAATTCATTGGCATTAAATACATTTATAGTGTTATGTAACCATAAAATGAACCCTGAATATTCATTGGAAGGACTGATGCTGAAGCTGAAGCACCAATACTCTAGCCACCTGATGTGAAGAGCCAACTTATTGGAAAAGACCCTGATGCAAGAGGAGAAAGGGGCGACAGAGGATGAGATGGTTGGGTGGCATCATTAGCTCAATGGACGTGAGTTTGAGCAAATTCCAGGAGATAGTGAAGGACAAGAAAGCCTGGCGTGATGTTTCATCACCCCAAACAGAAACTCTGACCCATTAAACAATAACTACCCATTCTCCTTTTCCCCTAAACCCTAGCAAAAACCATTTTTCTTTCTGTCTCTATGAATTTGCCTACTCTAGACACCTTATGTAAGTGAAATGGTAAAGTATTTGTCCTTTTGTGCCTGATTTATTTCGTTTAGTGTGTCTTCAGAGTTCATCTCTGTTGTAGCACTTGTTAGAATTTTTTCTTTTTAAAGCTAAATAATATTCCATTGTATGTATATATCATATTTTAGGCACATGAGTTGCTTCCCCCTCCCTGCCATTGTGAATAACGTTGCTATGAACAAAGAAGTGCAAATATCTGTTTAAGTGTCTGCTGTCAATTCTTTGTATACTCAGGAGTAGAACTGCTGCATCGTATGGTAATTTTATTTTCCATTTATTGAGGAACTGTAGCACCAGCTAACTGATGAAAATTAAACCAAGAAACTCATTCTCTGACTTGCTGAACTGCAGCACAAGCTTAGCTCCCAGTGTCACTGGGTGGCTGATGTTACAGTGAGAACATTGAAAAGGACTGGGATCCTGAAAACTGGAATGGGGATGTATGCAAAGACTTTGTTACAGCTTAGAATATTGAAAGCTCCAAGTAATGATGAGTTTCCTTTGCCAGAGAAGCTGCCTCTTTACCCAACACCAATGAGAATGGCTGCTCCATACCTGTCTCAGAGGATTAACCCTGTATTGCCTGAGGAAACTACAATGACCTTTCCTGAGGCAGTTGTACCAAGCAAGATGATGCTGCTCCCTCAGAAACCGCTCCCACAACATCTCTTTGTTTCTAGACCTGTGAAGTGAAAGTGAAGTACTCAGTCGTGTCCGACTCTTTGCGACCCCATGGGCTGCAGCCTACCAGGCTTCTCCATCCATGGGATTCTCCAGGCAAGAGTACTGGAGTGGGTTACCATTTCCTTCTCCAGGGGATCTTCCCGACCCAGGGATCGAACCCGGGTCTCCCACATTGGAGGCAGACACTTTAACCTCTGAGCCACCAGGGAACTAGATTAAAATCCAGTAAGCCGCTGAAGACAAGGTATAAAGTGTGACCCATGAGGAAGTGCACTACATTCCAAAAGACCTACTTGAATTTTCTAATTTTTACAGATGGAAGTCCAGGGAATATGCATGGGAATGGATGTTGAAGGTGTGGGTGTGGGATAGTGACAGAAGAAACATAAAGTTGGAGCTTCCCTGGTGGTTTTGGAGAAGGAAATGGCAACCCACTCCAGCATTCTTGCCTGGAGAATCCCATGGAAAAAGGAGCCTGGCAGGCCATGGTCCATGGGGCCTCAGAGAGGTGGACACGACTGAGTGACTAAGCATGCACACTCACACACTGGTAGTTTAGTGATAAAGAATACGCCTGCCGATGTAGGAGACACCAGTTCGATCCCTGGACCGAGAAGATCCCACATACTGCAAGTGACTAAGCCTGAGAGCCACAATTATTGAGCCTGTGCTCTAGAGCTGGGGAACTGCAACTACTGAGCCCTCAGCCACAACTACTGAAGCCTGAGTACCCTAGAGCCTGTCTCAGCAACAAGAGAAGAGAAGCCTGAACAATGCAACTAGAGAGTAGCCCCCTCTTGCCACAACTAGAGAGAAGTCCTTACAGCAACGAAGACGCAGCACAGTCAATAAATAAATTTTTAAAAATTGTATTAAAAAACATAAAGTTGGATCAGGCTAACTGATGTAGACTCACTAAAGCAAGATTTAGTATTTAACATTGCAGCTTGGTGAGTTAGAAAAGGCTCTAACAGTTTGTTTGGTTGGTTCGCTGAAACATGGACCAAAAAGTTACTCACACACAGTGAATAAGTTAGACATGCCAGATTTGTCTTGGTTTAATGTAGGGAATAATTAGAAGGATTAGCGAGACTGGAATGTTAAGGTGGATTTAAGATCTATTCATCCACCCTGGGAGAATCCAGAAGACACATCTTTCATCATAACTGTGAGAAATAACTTTATAAGAGGAGCCTTGGCATCCTTGGAGAACTCTGTGATCACTCTTTTCTGTAGGCCGGACCTTATAGTGGAATTGGAAAATCTAAAAACATTGGGAGTAATTGGATCCTGAGGTAGCAAGGGCCAAGTGGGGGCATGCAACCACCAAAGGCCGAGTGGGCATGGTTACATAATGCACAGCAGAGTCCAGTCAGACACCAGTCAGAATAGTATGACGTATGAAGAGCTATGGCATTGGCTAGTTGATTGTAGTATTTCTACCAAAAGTAAAGTTGGGCTTCCCTGGTGACTCAGCTGGTAAAGAATCTACCTGCAATTTGAGAGACCTGGGCTGGATCCCTGGGCTGGGAAGATCCCCTGAAGAAGGGAACGGTTACCCACTCCAATATTCTGGCCTGGAGAATTCCATGGACTGTATGGTTGTAAAGAGTTGGATACAACCCAGTGACTTTCACTTACTAAACTCTTACTTGATCTGCATAAGTGGAAAATTTCTAGGTCAAGTGAACCAAAATCTAATCTGAATCATAACAACAGAGTCATGGCTCCTCAATCAATTCTCAGACTTAAGGCAGTTTACAGACCCAGAACCCCCTGAATGAAGGAGCAGATGGGTTCCTTTGAGGAAGGACACAGTCAGAAATTCATGCTATTAATTCTTCTCCAAGTCTTCTTCAAAGAGACCTGGCCTTTTACTAGGATGACTGTGTATTGGAGAATAGGAAATAATGAAACCTTCTGGACTCGTGGATACTGGCTCTGAACTGATGCTAATTCGAGGAGATCAAGAATATCATTGTGATCTACCAGTCAGAGTGCAGGCACTTACGGAAGTCATGTGATCAGTAGAGTTTTAGTTCAGGTCTATGTCACAGTGGGCTCAATGCGTCCCTGAAGCCATCCTGTGGCTATTTTTGCCAGTTCTAGAATACATAAAAGGAAAAGACATACTCAGCAACTGGCAGAATCCCCACATTGGTTCTCTGACTGTGGAGTGAGGGTTATCACAGTGGGAAAGGCCAGGTGGACGTCATTAGAACTGCCTTTACCTAGGAAGGTAGCAAACTGAAACTGCATTTCTAGAGGAATGGCAGAAATAAATGCCATCATCAGGGAAAGATGCAGGAGTGGTGATTCCCACATCTTCATTCAACTTGCCCATCTGGCCTGTGCAGAAGACAGACGGACCTTCGAGAATGACAGTGGATCACTGTAAAATTAACCAGGTGGTGACCTCAACTGAACATCTGGAAGTTCACAGTTCACGTATTGCTGAAGCCTGGCTTGAAGAATTTTGAGCATTACTTTACCAGCGTGTGAGATGAGTGCAATTGTGCAGTAGTTTGAGCATTCTTTAGCATTGTCTTTCTTTGGGATTGGAATGAAAACTCACCTTTTCCAGTCCTGTGGCCACTGCTGAGTTTTCCAAATTTGCTGACATATTGAGTGCAGCACTTTCACAGCATCATCTTTCAGGATTTGAAATAGCTCAAATGGAATTCCGTCACCTTCACTAGCTTTGTTCGTAGTGATGCTTCCTAAGGCCCACTGTTCAAGCTGGTTTTAGAAAAGGCAGAGATCAAATTGCCAACATTCGCTGGATCATTAAAAACCAAGGGAGTTCCAGAAAAACATCTATTTCTGCTTTATTGACTATGCCAAAGCCTTTGGCTGTGTGGATCACCGTAAACTGTAGAAAATTCTGAAAGAGATAGAAATACCAGACCACCTGACCTGCCTCTCGAGAAACCTGTATGCAGGTCAAGAAGCAACAGTTAGAACTGAACATGGAACAACAGACTGGTTCCAAATAGGAAAAGGACTAATTCAAGGCTGTATATTGTCACCCTGCTTATTTAACTTCTATGCAGAGTACATCATGAGAAACGCTGGGCTGGGAGAAGCACAAGCTGGAATCAAGATTGCTGGGAGAAATATCAATAACCTCAGATATACAGGTGACACCACCCTTATGGCAGAATGTGAAGAAGAACTAAAGAGCCTCTTAACAAAAGTGAAAAAGGAGAGTGAAAAAGTTATCTTAAAGCTCAACATTAAGAAAACTAAGATCATGGCATCTGGTCCCATCACGTCATGGCAAATAGATGGGGAAACAGTGGAATCAGTGGCTGACTTTATTTGTGGGGGCTCCAAAATCACTCCAGATGGTGATTGCAGCCATGACATTAAAAGACGCTTACTTCTTGGAAGGAAAGTTATGACCAACATAGACAGCATATTAAAAAGCAGAGACATTACTTTGCCAACAAAGTTCCATCTAGTCAAGGCTATGGTTTTTCCAGTGGTCATGTATGGATGTGAGAGTTGGACTATAAAGAAAGCTGAGCACCAAAGAATTGATGTGTTTGAACTGTGGTGTTGGAGAAGACTCTTGAGAGTCCCTTGAACTGCAAGGAGATCCAACCAGTCCATCCTAAAGGAAATCAGTCTTGGGTGTTCACTGGAAGAACTGATGTTGAAGCTGAAACTCCAATACTTTGGCCACCTGATTCAAAGAGCTGACTCATTTGAAAAGACCCTGATGCTGGGAAAGATTGAGAGCAGGAGGAGAAGGGGATGACAGAGGATGAGATGGTTGGATGATATCACCAAATCAATGGACATGGGCTTGGGTGGACTCCAGGAGTTGGTGATGGACAAGGAGGCCTGGCATGCTGTGGTTCATGAGGTCGCAAAGAGTCAGACACGACTGAGTGACTGAACTGAACTGACCTCAATTGCAGCTGATGTACCAGATGTGGTTTCATTGCTTAAGCAAATTATCATACCTTCTGGTAGCTGGTATGCATCTACTGATTCGGCATGTGGCTTTTCGCCATACCTATCAATATGAACCACCAGAATCAGTTTTCTTTCAGTTGGCAAGTTGAGCAAGACACTTTTACTGGTCTGCCTCAGGGACATATCAATTCTTCACGCTTAGTTGCTCAGTCATGTCCAACTCTTTGTGACCCTTTGGAACACAGCCCTCCAGGCTCCTCTGTCCGTGGGATTTTTCAGGCAAGATTACTGGAGTGGGTTGTTTCCTTCTCCATCAACTCTCCAATTTGGTAGAATTCGCCAGTGAAGCCATCTGGTCTATGGCTTTTCTTTATTCTGAGGTTTTTTATTACTGTTTTGTTCTCTATCCTAATTATGGATCTATTCAGATTTTATATTTTTTTGTTATTCAGTTTTCATATGTTTTGTGTTTTCAGGAATTTTTCTATTTCATCTAAGTTACCAATTTGGTGGTATATGGTTGTTTACTTTTTTTAGAAAAAAATTTTACTTGAAGTATAGTTGATGTATAATATTTTATAAGTTATAGGTGTACAATATAGTGATTCACAGTTATTTTTCACCAACCCACCCATCACCCATTCACTCATCCATCCATCTACCCACCCACCAATTCATTCATCCACCCACCTATCCACCCAGCTATTCTGTGATTCACAATTTTTAAAGGGACTCCATTTATCGTTATTATAAAATATTGACTATATTCCCTATGTTACACAATATATCCTTGTAACTTATTTCATACCTAATAGTTTGTACCTTTTAATCCCCTACTCCTATATTGCCCCATGGCCATTTCCCTCTCCCCACAGGTAACCACTACTTTGTTCTTTATATCTGGGAATCTGCTTCTATTTTGTTATATTCACTAGTTTGTTGCATTTTTTAGATTCCACATTTAAGTAATATCATACAGTATTTGTCTTTCTCTGTCTGACTTATTTCACTTTGAAAAGATCCAAGTCCATTCATGTCCCTGCACGTGGCAAGTTTTCATTCCTTTTTATGACTAAGTAGTATTCCGTGGTTTATGTGTGTGTACTTCTTCATTTTTTAAATTAATTGTTTACTTTTGGCAGTGCTGGGCCTTTGCTGATGTGCATGGCTTTCTCTAGTTGTAATAAGCATGGGCGGACTACTCTTCCTTGCAGTGTACAGGCTTCTCATTGCGGTGGCTTCTCTTGCGGAGCAGAGGCTCTAGGTGCACAGGCTTCAGTAGTGGTAGCCGTGCTGGCTTAAGTTGCCTGGGGCACGTGAAGTCTTCTCAGACCAGGGATAGAACCCTTGTCCTCTGCACTGGCAGGTGGATTCTTATCAACTGTACCACCAGGGAAGTCCTGTACATCTTCTTTATCCATTCATCTGTGGTGGACCCTAAGACTGTATCAATATCTTGGCTCTTGTCAATAATGCTGCTATGAACCTTGGGGTGCAGATATCTTTTCAAATTTGTGTTTTTGTTAATCCTGTTTATTTCTATAGAATCAACAGTAAAGTTCCCACATTGATTTCTGAATTAGTAATTTGAGTAATCTCTTTTTTCTTTGTCAATCTAATTAAAAGTTTGTCAATTATGTTGATTTGGGCAGAAGAGTCAACTGTTTGTTTCATTGATTTTCCATACTCTTTATTTATGTCTGCTCTAATTTTTCTGATCTCTCCTTCTGCTAACTGGGTTTAATTTTTCTTTCTCTAGTTCCTTCAAGGCATAAAGTTAGGTGGTTGACTTGAGACCTTCCTTTTTTCATGTTTGTCCCTATAAATTTCCCTCTTAGCGCTGCTTTTGTTACATCCCATAAGTTTTTGTATGTTGTGATTTCATTTTCCTCTCCAAGTATTTTATAATTTCCTTTGTAATTCTTCTTTGACTCCCTTGTTGTTTAAGAAAATGTTTCCACATATTTGTGAATTTTCTAGTTTTCCTTCTGTAGTTGATTTATAACAATCTCATTGTGGTTGGAAAAGATACTTTGTGTAATATATACTTAAATATATTGAGTACTTCCCTGGTGGCACAGCAGATAAGAATCCACCTGCCAATACAGGGAACATGGTTTCAATCTCTGGTCCAGGAAGATTCCACATGGTGTGGAGGAACTAAGCCAGTGTGCCACAACTATTTAGGCTGTGTGCCACAACTGCTGAAGCCCGCACGCCCTAGAGCCTAACCGCCCTGGCTCTCCACAACCAGAGAAAGCCTGTGCAAAGCAATGAAGACCCAGCAGAGCCAAACACAAGTAATAAATATATTGAGCTTTTGTTGCTTAGCCTGGCAATTGTCTATCCTGGAGAAGGTACCACCTGCTATTGAGAAAATCATATATTGTTATTTTTCTTTTTTTTTAATACTCTTGTTTGATGAAGTATTCTATATACATCTAGATGATTTATTGGTTGTTCAAGTCCTCTATTTCCTAACTTATTTTCTACCTAGTTGTTCTATCCATTGCCAAAGTGAAATCTTGCCTTATTTTTGTAGAACTATCTGTTTCTCCCTTCAAATCTGTTAATTTTTGCTTCTTATATTTTGAGGATCTGTTATTAGGTGCATACATGTTTATAATTGTTATAGCTTCTTGCTCTATTGAAACTTTCATTATAGCCTCTTGTAATTTTTTTTTAACTTTTTTACTTTGTATTGGGGTATAACCAGTTAAAAATGTTGTGATAGTTTCAGCTAAACACCAAAGGGACTCAGCCATAAATATGCACGTATCCATTCTCCCCCATCTTGTCATCTTTTTTTAAAATTTAAAGTCTATTTTGTCTGATATTAATACAACTACCCACCTTTTGGTTATTCAATTCAGTTGCTCAGTCATGTCCGACTCTTTGCAACCCCATGAACTGCAGCACACCAGGCCTCCCTGTCCATCACCAACTCCTGGAGTCCACCCAAACCCATGTCCATTGTGTCAGTGATGCCATCCAACCATCTCATCCTCTGTTGTCCCCTTCTCCTCCTGCCTTCAGTCTTTCCTAGCATCAGCTATCTTTTTCTATCCTTTCATGTTCAATCTCTTTGGGTCTTTATATCTATAGTGAGTCTCTTATAGAAGGCATGGATCATTGGCTTTTTAAAATTTATTCTGTCAATCCCTAACTTTTGATAAGATGGTTTAATCCACTTACATTTAAAGTAATTACTGATAAGGAGGACTTAGCTTTGGCTGTTTGTTTTCTATTTGTATTAAAACTTTTCCCCCTTCATTCCTTTCATTGTTGTCATCTTTTATTTTATTAATTTTTTTTAGTGAAATGCTTTAATTCCCTTCTCATTTCCTTTTGAGTATATCCTATACTTATTTTCTTTGTGTTTATCTTGGGAATTGCACATAGCATTATAAAGTTATCACTCTTAAATTGAATTTATACCAGTCAAACTTTAATAGCATACGACTCTGCCCCTCTAACTTCCCTGGTGGCTCAGACAGTAAAGCATCTGCCTACAATGTGGGAGGCCTGGGTTTGATCCCTGGGTTGGGAAGATCCCCTGGAGAAAGAAATGGCAGCCCACTCCAGTACCCTTGCCTGGAAAATCTCATGGACAGAGGAGCCTGGTAGGCTACAGTCAATGGGGTCACAAAGAGTTGGACATGACTAAGCAACTTTCATTTTATTTCACTTCATTTCAGATAATAATAAATAATAAACCAAAATTACATCAATACTAGCTTTTATAATTTCCCATGTATTTGCTTATATCAAAGATTTTTCTTTCTTCATGCAGTTTTGATTACTTTGGTTTCAACCTGAAGCACTCCGTTTAGCATACCTCATAAAACAGTTCTACTGGTAATGTACTTCCTCAGCTTTTATCCGATAATGTCTTAATTTCTTCCCCATGGTTTCTGTAATTTTTTTCCTTTCGACTGGGACATGCTTTCCTATTTGTTTATATGCTTTATGATATTTTTTATTGAAAACTGGACGTCTGAATCTTATACTGTGATCAGTCTAGAAATAAATTCTCTTTCTCTCCTAGGGTTGTTGCTTGTTTTTAGAGTTATATGGTATTTACTATGTGCCAGGGATCAGCCTGCGGTATAATTTTTAGGTCCTTTCAGGTCTTTTCTGAACCTGCATCTTTTTATGGGCATGCTTGGTGACTTGCTGCTGAAGCTGAAACTCCAATACTTTGGCCACCTGATGCGAAGAACTGACTCATTGGAAAAGACCCTGATGCTGGGAAAGATTGAAGGCAAGAGGGGAAGGGGACAACAGAAGATAAGATGGTTAGATGCCATAATCAACTCAATGGACATATCAGGGAAGCCTGACATGCTTCAGTCCATGGGATCGCAAAGAGTCAGACACGAATGAGTGACTGAACTGAACCTGGCGACCTTCTAAGTTCCCTTGAAAATAAAATTGAATTCAATTTCCTAATCTTTAAATGTCTGGCTTCCAAAAGGAGAAAAAGGAAAAGTGAGGGAAAAAACCTGAAATTGCCTCTAAATCCCCCGAAAGCTGCTTCCACTCAGTGGAGGTTACAACAATCGTAGCTGGCCTTTGTGTCTACACCTCTGTGATTTGAAATAGCAATTCACAATCATAACAGATCTCTCATATTTGGAGGATAAGGTTCTTATTGCCCTCTCTGGCTCTTCTAAGCTGCTCTAGGAACACTTCTGTCACAGATGTGGAGGGTAAAAAATGAGTAGTTGCTATCATGTCTTACAAATACCTGAGAAAAGAAAAGAAGCTAAGCAAGGAGAAAAGGAAAGATATATCCATTTGAATGCAGACTTACAAAGAATACCAAGGAGAGATAAGAAAGCCTTCCTCAGTGATCAATGCAAAGAAATAGAGGAAAACAATAGAATAGGAAAGACTAGAGATCTCATCAAGAAAATTAGACATACCATGGGAACATTTCATGCAAAGATAGGTTCAATAAAGGACAGAAATGGTATGGACCTGACAGAAGCAGAAGATATTAAGAAGAGATGGCAAGAATACACAGAAGAACTATACAAAAAAGATTTTCATGACCCAGATAACCACAATGGTATGATCACCCACCTAGAGCCAGACACCCTGGAATATGAAGTCAAGTGGGCCTTAGGAAGCATCACTATGAACAAAGCTAATGGAGGTGAGGGAATTCCATTTGAGCTATTTTAAATCCTAAAAGATGATGCTGTGAAAGTGCTGCACTCAATACACCAGCAAATTTGGAAAACTCAGCAGTGGCCACAGGACTGGAAAAGGTCTGTCTTCATTCCAATCCCAAAGAAAGGAAATGCCAAAGAATGTTCAAACTACCACACAATTGCACTCATCTCACATGTTAGCAAGGTAATGCTCAAAATTCTGCAAGCCAGGCTTTAACAGTACATGAACCGTGAACTTCCAGACGTTCAAGCTGGTTTTAGAAAAGGCAGAGGAACCAGAGATCAAATTGCCAACATCTGCTGGATCATTGAAAAAGCAAGAGAGTTCCAGAAAAACATCTATTTCTGCTTTATTGACTATGCCAAAGCCTTTGACTGTGTGGATCACAATAAACTGGAAAAATCTGAAAGAGATGGAAATGCTAGACCACCTTACCTGCCTCTTGAGAAACCTAATGCAGGTCAGGAAGCAACAGTTAGAACTGGGCATGGAACAACAGACTGGTTCCAAATTGAGAAAGGAGTACATCAAGGCTGAATAGTGTCACCCTGCTTATTAAACTTATATGCAGAGTATATCATGCGAAATGCCAGGCTGGATGAAGCACAAGCTGGAATCAAGACTGCTGGGAGAAATATTAATAACCTCATATATGCAGATGACACCAACCCTTATGGCAGAAAATGAAGAGGAACTAAAGAGCCACTTGATGAAAGTGAAAGAGGAGAGTGAAAAAGTTAGCTTAAAACTCAGCATTCAGAAAACTAAGATCATGGCATTCAGTCCCATCACTTCATGGCAAATATCCAAACAGTGGAAACAGTGATAGACTTTATTTTTGGAGGCTCCAAAATCACTGCAGATGGTGATTGCAGCCATGAAATTAAAAGACGCTTGCTCCTTGGAAGAAAAGTTATGACCAACCTAGACAGCATATTAAAAAGCAGAGACATTACTTTGCCAACAAAGGTCCCTCTAGTCAAAGCTATGATTTCTCCAGTAGTCATGTATGGATGTGAGAGTTGCACTATAAAGAAAGCTGAGTGCAGATGAATTGATGCTTTTGAACTGTGGTGTTGGAGAAGACTCTTGAGAGTCCCTTGGACTGCAAGGAGATCCAACCAGTCCATTCTAAAGGAAATTAGTCCTGAATATTCACTGGAAGGACTGACTGATGCTGAAACTGAAACTCCAATACTTTGGTAACCTGATACAAAGAACTGACTCATTGGAAAAGACTGGGAAAGGTTGAAGGCAGGAGGAGAAGGGGACGACAGACAATGAGATGGAAGGGTGGCATCACTGACTTGGTGGACATGAGTTTGAGCAAACTCTTGGAGTTGGTGAAGGACAAGGAAGACTGGAGTGCTGCAGGCCTTGGAGTCGCAAAGAGCCTGCCATGACGGAGTGACTGAACTATTATGCTGCTGCTGCTGCTGCATCGCTTCAGTCGTGTCCGACTCTGTGTGACGCCATAGACGGCAGCCCACCAGGCTCCCCCGTCCCTGGGATTCTCCAGGCAAGAACACTGGAGTGGGTTGCCATTTCCTTCTCCAAAGCATGAAAGTGAAAAGTGAAATTGAAGTCGCTTAGTGTATCCGACTCTTAGCGATCCCATGGACTGCAGCCTACCCGGTTCCTCCATCCATGGGATTTTCCAAGCAAGAGTACTGGAGTGGGGTGCCATTGCCTTCTCCAGAACTATTATGCTAAAAGCTTCAGTTGAATGAAATTGGTAGCACTAGTGGTAAAGAACCTGCCTGCCAATGCAGGTAGATGTAAGAGATGTGGGTTTGATCCCTGGGTTGGGAAAATCCCCTGAAGGAGGGCATGGCAACCCACTCTAGTATTCTTGCCTAGAGAATCCCATGGACAGAGGAGCCTGGTGGGCTACAGTCCATAGGGTCACAAAGAGTCGGACACTAGTGAAGCAACTTAGTACACACTCACCAAGAATTTCCTGGTCAAGATTTCCTTTGAAATATGGAAGCCATTGAATAGATGCCAGAATTTCAAGACAGTTAAATCAGATAGATTCTGCCAAAACAGCTTTGTCTGGTTGGACCAATCGATTCCTCATGCTTTCTGCTCAGCCATTTCCCCGGTATCACCCCTCCTGCCTGAATGTTTTTTTGAACTTTTTTTAAAGACCAGTGCTGGGTCTCGCTGCACACAGGCTTTGTCAAGTTGCTGCCAGCAGGGTCTGGTCTTTGTGACATGTGGGCTTCTCATTGCAATGGCTTTTCTTGTTGCAGAGCACAGGCTGTAGGTGCACGGCCTGCAGTTGCTGCAGCACGTGGGCCCAGTATTTGCTTTGTGCAGGCTCTAGGGGGAAGACTCAGTAGTTGTAGAGCAGGGGCTTAGTTGCTCTGCAACGTGTGAAGTCTTCCCAGGCCAGGGATTGAACCTGTGTTCCCTGTATTGACAGGCAGAATCTTACCCACTGTACCACCAGAGAAGTCCCTTGTCTGATATTTTTCAATCAGTTATCAGATATTATAAATTTTATCTTGTTAAGTGTTGGGTATTTTTTTTCTAATCCTATAAATATTCTGAACTTTGAGACCTTAGTTAAGTTATGCAGAAGTATTAATAGTTTGAGCTTTTTTAATCTTCCTTTTGTGCATTCTTATGGGAGAAAAAGAAAGAGCAGCATTTTGTTGTTGTCTGTCACTCAGTCCTGTCTGACTCTTTGGAAACCCACGGACTGCAGCATGCCAGGCTTCCCTGTCCTTCACTATCTCCCAGAGCTTGCTCAAACTTATGTCCGGCGGGTTGATGATGCCATCCAACCATCTCATCCTCTGTCACCCCCTTCTCCTCCTGCCTTCAATCTTTCCCAGCATCAGGGTCTTTTCCAATCAGTTGGCTCTTCGCTTCAAGTGACCAAAGTATTGGAGCTTCAGCTTTTGCATCAGTCTTTCCAATGAATATTCAGAGTTGATTACCTTTAGGACTGACTGGTTTGATCTTGCTGTCCAAGATCCTCAAGAGTCTTTTCCACACATGCCTCTGACCATTCCTCGGGTTTCTTTCCTTCAGCCTCCACATTACATTCCAGCACCTCTGGAGCTCTGTGTTTCTCAGGCAAGAATACTGTAGTGGGTTGTCATTTCCTTCTCCAGGGGATCTTCCCAACCCAGGGATGGAACCTGCCTCTCTTTCATTGGCAGACAGATTCTTAACTACTGAGCCATCTGGGAAGCCTGCAACAACATTTACTTTCTCACAATTTAAAGGTCAGAAATTCTAGAGGTCTGAAATCTGCAAATCACTGGACTGGTTGTCAGCAGGGCTACACTTCTTCTAGACTCTGTCTGAGAATCCATGCCTTGTGTCTTGCAGTTTCTTTTAGCTGCTGGCATTCCTTGGCTGTGGCCACAACACTCCAATCTCCAGCTTTAAATCTCTTTCTGCTCCATCCTCACATTGAACCTTCTCCTAGGTGTCTAAATATTGCCCCTTCTGCCTCCATTTTATAAGGACACATGCGATTGCAATAGGGTTCTCCTAGATAATCAAGGATAATCCCTCCACTCCAAGATCATAAATTTAATCACACCTGCAAGACCCTTTTTCCATATAAAGTAACATTTACACATTCCAGAAAGGGAGTAAGACACTGTAGGGCCCTCCCTGGTACAAATCCTTTCCATGTCCCCAGTTTCTTGTTTATAGGAAAAAAGGCTTCAGCCTCCTTGATCTTCCCTGTGTTCCAAAGGGCAGATTCAAATAGTTGCTAATCAGAGAAGGGAGGGAATTTAGAAACAAAGGGGGAGCAGTCTAGGCACAACAGTGTGGCCTGGGGGCAGGTCAGGTTCCTCCTCAAGAAATATTCATAACAATCCTTCTGCAGGTAGTGAGGCCTCTGTCCAGATGGAGGGTGGTAACTTAAGGCTGAGCACAAGATTCCTAGAGTACTGCCCTGTTACCACACCACCAAACAATCAGAAGAAAGTCATACACACTGCAGCCCTCACCCCCAATTTTGCCTATAAAAACTTTTTCCCCAAACCATTGGAGAGTTACGGGTTTCTGAGCAGGAGCCACCCTTTCTCCCTGCTTGACTCTACAGTAAACCCTTTTCTGTTCCAACATTTCCATTTGTTTGGCCTCACTGTGTGTTGGGCAGGTGAACTTGTGTTTGGTTACAATATTTTTGCAGGAGGGACATCATTCAGTTTACTACTGTGTTAAAAGTACAGAGACTAAAATTCAGAATAGTATTTATCTTTGGACATTGGGAAAGCAATGCAGTTGATATTGGGAACACAGGAACCTTTAAGGATTTTCTGCTTCTTCAGCTGAAGAATAGGTGCATGCATGCATGCTAAGTTGCTTCAGTTGTGTACAACTCTTTGCGACCCTTGGGACTGTAGCCTATCAGGCTCCTCTATCCATGCGATTCTCCAGGCAAGAGTATTGGAGTGGGTTGCCATATGCTCATTTTGTTGTTATAGGCCCTTCCAGGGCCCTGAGAGTGGCTCTTATCTAACACTCAGAAAAAGAACTGTTTGAGGAGATGCATGTGCTGACAAAGCAAGTGACTTTATTGGAAAAGGCACCCCAGCGGAGAGCACCAGGGTAAGGGAACCCAGGGGACCTGCTCTGGCTTGTGGCTGACAGTCTTGCGTTTTATGGTGATGGCATTATTTTCTGGGTTGTCTTTGGCCACTCATTCTGACTCAGGGTCCTTCTTGGTTGTTCACAAATTGCTCAGCCAAGATGGATGCCAGCGAGAAGGATTCTGGGAGGTAGCAGTACAGGTGGTGTCTCCTTTTGACCTTTCCTGAGCTTTTCCGGTTGGTGGTGGCTTGTTAGTTCCATGTTCTTTACCAAGATCTGCTGTCCTAAAATAATTCACGCTAACGGTGCTTGGCCAGGGTGGGCAGTTTCAGTCAGTGTGCTTTCCCTAGCACTGCTATTGTTACTATCTGCCTTTCAGATTCTATCCTGCTCCAGGTTATGGTGCTTTCTCTACCCATCTTCTTACTTTGACCCTTTCACCCCTGTGGCACATGTTTCTAACATGTCTGTCTGGTGACAGATGCCAGGCTCCTCTGTCCTCCACCATCTCCTGGAGTGTGCTTAAATTCATGTCCCTTGAGTTGGTGATGCTGTCTAACCATCTCATCCTCTGCCGCTCCCTTCTCCTTTTGCCTTCAATATTTCCCAGCATCAGGGTCTTTTTCTCTTCACATTAGGTGGACAAAGTATTGGAGTATCAGCTTCAGCTTCAGCATCAGTTCTTTCAATGAATATTCAGGGTGTGGCACATAGCAAGCCCTTAATAACCTGGTAGCACTTAAAGTGTTTACCATGTTATGTATGGTATAAGTTTATCTATAGATTATCTCTTTTAATCCCCAGAATAATTCAACAGGGATAGGTATTACTATTAATCTTATTTCCCGGATGAGGAGACTGACAATATGTGAGGGTGGCCTAAAGGTCATGGTTGTTATACATAGTGGGTCCTGGAATCAAATCCAAGTATTCTGTGATTCTACTGCCTTTTAAAAAAAAATAAGGTAAAATTCACCCTTTTTGGTGTACTGTTCAAGAATTCTGACAAAGACATATAGATGTGTACTCACCACCAAAATTCAGATTTAAAACAGTTCTAACTCCTTGAAAAATCCCCTTACACCCTTCCATGGCCACCCTTTTCCTGGCTGATAGCCTCCTGAAGCCGTTACTTTTCTGTGCTTACAGTTTTCCTTTCCTGAATGCCATACAAATGGAATCATACCTTATGTCACATGAATCTATCACTAGCTGAAAGATACTTGAGTTGTTTCTAGTTTGGAGCAATTATGAATAAAGTCACTATAAACATTCCATATATGAATTCTTTTATAAACATAAGTTTTCATCTCTTGGCTAAATACCTGGAAATGGTATTGCTAGGTCCTGTGGTAGCATACCTTTATAGGAAATTGTCAAACTGTTATCTTAAATGGCTTTACTATTTTGCATTCCCATCAGAAAACTGTAAGAGTTCCAGTTGCTCTTCATCTTTGTCTGTGCTTAGTATTGTCACCATTTATTTAGTTCTTCTTGATTTCTTTCATCAATGGTTTTGTAATTTTCAATGTACAGTTTTCTTGTTAGATTTGTAAATATTTCATGTTTTTAGTGTAATTGCAGATGATAGTTTTATTAAATTTCAAATTCTAATTGTTTATTGCTAGTGTATAGAGGTATGATTTTGATTTTTATATACTGGCAGCTTTTAAAAGATATATTCCTTTGGGAATTTTTATACAGTTTTTTGTTTGTTTAATTTTTGGTTTGTTTTTGGTTTTATTTGATGTGTGAATGGAAACCTTTTTATTTCTCCTGTTTCAGTTAATATTCTTTTATTTCCTCTTTTTACCTTATTGCATTGGGTAGGACCTTGATAAAAGATTGAATAAAAAGGAATCCTCAGAGCAATTTAGGCTTTCACCATTAAGTATAATGTTAGCTGTAAATTTTTTGTAAATGTTCATCAGTTTGGGGAAGCTATCCTTATTACTAATTTGTTATAGAATTTAAAAAAAATCATGAATGGATGTTGAATTTTGTCAACTGCTTTTTCTGCATCTATTGAGATGATCATATGCTTCTTCTTAGTCTGTTGATATGGTTATTTACACTTATTAGTTTTCCAGTTTTGAAATAGCCTTATGTTCTAATAATAAACCCCACTTGTTCATACTGTTGTATTTTTAGTACATTGTTTGATCTAATTTCTAATATTTTGTTAAGGATTTTTGTGACTGTGTTCATAAAGAATATTGATATAGTTTATTTTCTTATGTCTTTATCTGGTGCTGGCATCAGGATAATACTGGCCTCAAAGAATAGGTTGTAAAATGTTTTTCCCACCTCAGATTTCTGGAAGAATTTATGAGCAACTGCTTAGCTTGTAGTGTATTCTTCATCACTTGACCCAGCAAACTCTGTCTCAGTTCTCCTATTATATCTGACACATTATTTGTGGCAACTAGATCTTCTGTTTCTTATTGCAATATTTCCAGCACCTAACATCTGATTACTCCTTTTATATATTAAAACATTTTTATCTAATTTTAATTGTGGTAGAATACACAGAATATAAATTTTACCATCCTAATCATTTTTAAGTATACAGTTCAGTACTGCTAAGTATAATCACATTGTCATGCAATCAACATCCAGAACTTCTTCACTGTTTTTTTGGCAGAGCTGCGCAGCCCTTGCAGTGAGAGAGTGGAGCCCTAACCACTGGACACTGGGGAATTTCCTCAGAACTTTTTCACCTTCCAATACCCTATTTCCTTCTTCCCTCTCACCGTGGGAAACCACCATTTCACTTATTTCTGTAAATTCAACTAATCTAGATACCTCATATTAGTGAAATCATACGGTATTTTTTTAAAAGGTGGACCATTTTTAAAGTCTTTATTGAATTTGTTACAATATTTCTTCTGTTTTTTTATGTTTTGGTTTTTCGGCTGAGAGGCATGTGGGATCTTAGCTCCCCAATCAGGGATGGAACCCATACCCTCTGCATTGGAAGGAGAAATCATAACCACTGGACCACCTAGAGAGTCCCCAATATTTGTTCTTTATGACTGACTTGTTTCACTTAGCTTAATGTCTTTTTGGGGGGAAGAGTTGCTGTGCTGGGCTTCACTTTGATGACCACACTTCTCTAGTTGTGGTACACAGGCTTAATCGCCCCAACACATGTTCAGTCTTAGTTCCTTGAACAGGGATCGAACCAACTTTACCTGCATTTGAAGGCAGATTTTTTTTTTAACTTTTATTTGCATTCATTTTTTGCAGCATTTATTCCTGGGCCATAAGTTTTTGTTTCTTCAGTTTTGAAGGCAGATTCTTAACCACTGGACTACCAGGGAAGTCCCAGCTTAGCTTAACGTCTTATGGTTTAACCACACGTGTGCTCAGATGCTCAGTCATGTCTGACTCTGCGACCATACGGACTGTAGCTTGCCAGTCTCCTCTGCCCGTGGGATTTACTGTTTCAGAATGTCCTTCCTTTTTAAGGCTGAATAATGTTTCATTGTAAATATAGTCTACATTTTGTTATCCATTCAGCTGTCAATGCACACCTGGGTTGCTTCTATCTCTTGGCTATTATGTATAATACTATTATGAACACAGGTGTATGACTATCTGATAGGGTTCCTGTTTTCAGTTATTTTGGGTGTATACTCAGAGGTAGAATTGCTAGATCGTATGATAATTTTATTTTTAATATTTTGGGGAACTGCATATACAGTTTGCATTGTGGCTGCACCATTTTAGATTCCCACAAATAGTGCACAGGAGTTCCAAATTTTCACATCCTTACCAATATTTGTTCAGTTCACTTGAGTTCAGTTCAGTCACTCAGTCGTGTCCAACTCTTTGTGACCCCATGAATCACAGCACACCAGGCCTTCCTGTCCATCACCAACTCCTGGAGTTCACTCAAATTCACATCCATTGAGTCGGTGATGCCATCCAGCCATCTCATCCTCTGTCGTCCCCTTCTCCTCCTGCCCCTAATTCTTCCCAGCATCAGAGTCTTTTCCAATGAGTCAGCTCTTCGCATGAGGTGGCCAAAGTACTGGAGTTTCAGCTTTAGCATCATTCCTTCCAAAGAACATCCAGGACCTATCTCGTTTAGAATGGACTGGTTGGATCTCCTTGCAGTTCAAGGGACTCTCAAGAGTCTTCTCCAACACCACAGTTCAAAAGCATCAGTTCTTCAGCACTCAGCTTTCTTCACAGTCCAACTCTCACCTCCATACGTGACTACTGGAAAAACCACAGCCTTGACTAGACGGACCTTTGTTGGCAAAGTAATGTCTCTGCTTTTGAATGTGCTATCCAGGTTGGTCATAACTTTCCTTCCAAGGAGTAAGCGTCTTTTAATTTCATGGCTGCAATCACCATCTGCAGTGATTTGGGAGCCTAAAAACATAAAGTCTGACACTGTTTCCACTTTTTCCCCATCTATCTGCCATGAAGTGATGGGACCAGATGCCATGATCTTCGTTTTCTGAATGTTGAGCTTTAAGTCAACTCTTTCGCTCTCCTCTTTCACTTTCATCAAGGGGCTTTTTAGTTCCTCTTCACTTTCTGCCATAAGGGTGGTGTCATCTGCATATCTGAGGTTATTGATATTTATCCTGGCAATCTTAATTCTAGCTTGTGCTTCTTCCAGCCCAGCGTTTCTCATGATGTGCTCTGCATATAAGCTAAATAAGCAGGGTGACAATATACAGCCTTGACGTACTCCTTTTCCTATTTGGAACCAGTCTGTTCCATGTCCAGTTCTAACTGTTGCTTCCTGACCTGCATATAGGTTTCACAAGAGGCAGGTCAGGTGGTCTGGTATTCCCATCTCTTTCAGAATTTTGCAGTTTATTGTGATCCACACAGTCAAAGGCTTTGGCATAGTCAATCAAGCAGAAATAGATGTTTTTCTGGAACTCTTTCTTTTCAATGATCCAGCGGATGTTGGCAATTTGATCTCTGGTTCCTCTGCCTTTTCTAAAACCAGCTTGAACATCTGGAAGTTCATGGTTCACGTATTGCTGAAGCCTGGTTTTGAGAATTTTGAGCATTACTTTACTAGCATTTGTTTTTCATAGTAGCCACCTAAGTGGATATGAAGTGATATCTCACTGTGATTTTGATTTGCATTTACCTAATGGATGTGAGTAAAGTAATGCTTTATGCTAGTAGACCTGTAGAAAATTCTTCAAGAGATGGGAATACCAGACCACCTGACCTGCCTCTTGAGAAACCTATATGCAGGTCAGGAAGCAACAGTTAGAGCTGGACATGGAACAACAGACTGGTTCCAAATAGAAAAAGGAGTACATCAAGGCTGTATATTGTCACCCTGCTTATTTAGCTTATATGCAGAGCACATCATGAGAAACGCTGGGCTGGAAGAAGCACAAGCCTGAATCAAGATTGCCGGGAGAAATATCAATAACTTCAGATCACACCACCGTTATGGCAGAAAGCGAAGAGGAACCAAAAAGCCTCTTGATGAAGGTGAAAGAGGAGAATGAAAAAGTTGGCTTAAAGCTCAACATTCAGAAAACGAAGATCATGGCATCTGGTCCCATCACTTCATGGCAGATAGATGGGGAAACAGTGGAAACCATGTCAGACTTTATTTTGGGGGCCTCCTAAATCACTGCAGATGGTGATTGCAGCCATGAAATTAAAAGACGCTTACTCCTTGGAAGGAAAGTTATGACCAACCTGGATAGCACATTCAAAAGCAGAGACATTACTTTGCCAACAAAGGTCTGCCTAGTCAAGGCTGTGGTTTTTCCAGTAGTCATGTATGGATGTGAGAGTTGGACCGTGAAGAAAGCTAAGTGCTGAAGAACTGATGCTTTTGAACTGTGGTGTTGGAGAAGACTCTTGAGAGTCCCTTGGACTGCAAGGAGATCCAACCAGTCAATTCTAAAGGAGATCAGTCCTGGGTGTTCTTTGGAAGGAATGATGCTGAAGCTGAAACTCCAGTACTTTGGCCACCTCATGCAAAGAGTTGACTCATTGGAAAAGACTGATGCTGGGAGGGATTGGGGGCAGGTGGAAAAGGGGACAGCAGAGGATGAGATGCCTGGATGGCATCACCGACTCAATGGATGTGAGTTTGAGTGAACTCCGGGAGATGGTGATGGACAGGGAGGCCTGGTGTGCTGCAATTCATGGGGTCTCAAAGAGTCGGACATGACTGAGCAACGGAACTGAACTGAATGGATGTGAGAGTTGGACTGTGAAGAAAGCTGAGCATCAAAGAATTGATGCTTTTGAACTGCGGTGTTGGAGAAGACTCTTGAGAGTCCCTTGGACTGCAAGGAGATCCAACCAGTCCATCCTAAAAAAGACCAGTCCTGGGTGTTCATTGGAAGGGCTGATGCTGAGGCTGAAACTCCAGCACTTTGGCCACCTCATGCGAAGAGTTGACTCATTGGAAAAGACTCTGATGCTGGGAGGGATTGGAGGCAGGAGGAAAAGGGGACAACAGAGGATGAGATGGCTGGATGGCATCACCGACTGAATGGACGTGAGTTTGAGTGAACTCCGGGAGATGGTGATGGACAGGGAGGCCTGGCGTGCTGCGATTCATGAGGTCGCAAAGAGTCAGACACAACTGAGCAACTGAACTGAACTGAACTGAACTGAATGATTAGTGATGTTGAGCTTTTATTCATATGTTTGTTGGCCATTGATGCTGTTGTTGTTGTTCAGTTGCCAAGTTTTGTCCAGCTCTTTGCAACCCCATGGACTACAGCATGTCAGCCTTCCCTGTCCTTCATTATCTCCTGGAGTTTACTCCAACTCATGTCCTTTAAGTTGGTGATGCCATCCAACCATCTCATCCTCTCTTGCCCCTTCTCTTCCTGCCCTCAATCTTTCCCAACACCAGGGTCTTTTCTAATTAGTCGGCTCTTCCCAACAGCTGGCCAAAGTATTGGAGCTTCAGCTTCAGCATCAGAACTTTCAATGAATATTCAGGGATAATTTCCTTTAGGATTGACTGGTTTGATCTCTTTGCTCTCCAAGGGACCCTCAAGAGTCTTCTCCAGCACCACAGTTCAAAAACATCAATTCTTCAGCACTCAGCCTTCTTTACGGTTCAACTCTCACATCCAAACATGACTACTGAAGAAATCATAGCTTTACCTATAAGGCCCTTTGTCAGCAAAGTAATGTCTCTGCTTATTAATACACTGTCTAGGTTTGTCATAGCTTTTCTTCCAAGGACCAAGGGTCTTAATTTCGTGGACATTTATACGTCTTTTGAATGTCTATTCAAGTCCTTTTCCCATTTATCAGTTGGGTTATTTATTTATTTGATGTGAGTTGTAAGAATTCTTTATATATTGTAGTATTAACCCTTCATTAGATATATGATTTGCAAATTCTTTTTTCCCCACTCCATAGGTTGCCTTTTTACTCTGTGAATTGTGTTCCTTGATGCAGAAAAGTTTTACATTTTGATTTGTTGGCTCAGTGGTGAAGCATCTGCCTGCAACATTCTCTGGGTTGGGAAGATCCCTTGGAGAAGAAAATGGCAACCCATTCCAATATTCTTTCCTGGAAAATTCCATGGACAGGTTCCTGGCGGGCTATAGTCCATGGGGTGGCAAAAGAGTCGGACACGACTTAGCGACTAAACAATCTATTTTTACTTTTGTTGCCTGTACTTTTGGTACCAAATCCAATGTCATGAAGCTTTTCTCTCTATGTTTTCTATGTTTTATAGTTTTAGGTCTTATGCTTAGGTTTTTTAATTCATTTTGAGTTAATATTTGTATATAAGAGTCCTAGTTCATTCTTGCGTGGGTGTATCCAGTTTTCCCAACATCATTTGTTGACAGATTGGCCTCTCCCATTAAAAAGCCTTGACACTCTTGTCAAAAATTATTTGACCAGGGACTTCCCTAGTGGCCCAATGGCTAAGACTCCACACTCCCAATACAGGGGATTGGGGTTCAATCCCTGGTCAGGGAACTAGATCCCACATCCCCCAACTGAAAGTATGAGTTCCGTGACTATAGATTGTGCATGGTGCAGAGGATCCAAGATTCCGAGTGCCACAACGAAGACCCAGCACAGCCAAATAAACTTTTTTTAAGTTAAAAAAATTTATTTAACTATATGTGTGAAAGTTTGTTTCTGGGCTTTGTATTCTATATGTCTCTTATAATTAAAATGTGCCAGTTAACTACTGTAAATTTATAATAATAATTGAAAATGAGACATATGAGATCTCCAACTTCATTCTTCAAGACTGTTTTGGGTATTTGGGGTTCTTTGAGATTCCACATGAATCCTAAAGATGTACTTCTTTTTCTGCAAAATCATTGAGGTTTTGCTAAGGAGTGCATTAGCTGTAGATTCGTTCAGTAGCATTGTTTTAACATTGTCTTTTGCCTTCTGGTTGTTTATTATAAATAATTTTATTCTTTTGATGCTACTGTAAGTAGAATTGTTCTCTTAATTTCCTTTTCAGATTTAAAAAAGTTTTTTATTTAAACATTTTTTATTTTAAAAAAATTATTTATTTATTTGTTTTTGGCTGTGCTGAGTCTTCACTGCTGCATGTGGACTTTCTCTAGCTGCGATGCACAGGCTTCTCGTTGCAGTGGCTTCTCTTGTTTAGAGCACAGACTCTAGGGTGCATGGTCTCAAGTAACTGGGATGCTAGGGCTTAGTTGCCCTGCAGCATGTGGAATCGTCCCCAAGCCAGGGATCAAACCTGTGTCCCCTGCATTGGCAGGCAAATTCTTAACCACTGAACCACCAGGGAAGTCCACAATTGATTTTTTAAATTCAATTTATTTCAACTAAACTAAAAAAAAAAAAAAAAAGTTCACCCACTTTTCATACCATCCCTACCGCCACCTCTGGCAACAATCAAATTCTTCTCTGTAGCTATGAACTTAGTTTTATTTTAGATTTCACATGTAAAAAAGATCATATGGTATTTCTCTTCCTCTGACTTATTTCAAACTTCCTCTGACTTATTTCTCTTAATGTAATGCCCTCAAAGTCCATCCATGTTGTTGCAAATGGAAAACCTTTATCTTTTTCTACAGATGAATACTATTTCATTGTATATTTGTGTAGGTGTATATAATACACATATACTTATCTGTTCATTATTGATGGGTGCTTGGATCCTTTCCATATTTTGGCTATTGTAAATAATGCTACAGTGAACGTGGGAATACATATTTGTTTTCTAATTACTATTTTTGTTTTTTATAGCTAAATACCCCAAAGCGGAATTCCTGGATCATTATTGTAGTTCTATTTTTAATTTTTTGAGGAACCTCCATTTTGTTTTCCATAGTTATTGTTACTCAGTCACTAAGTCATGTTTGACTCTGCGACCCCATGGACTGCAGCACACCAGGCTCCTCTGTCCTCCACTATCTCCCAGAGTTTTCTCAAATTCATTTCCATTGTGTTGATGACGTTATCTAGCCATCTCACCTCCTGCTGCCCCCTTCTTTTGCCTTCCGTCTTTCCCAGCACCAGGGTCTCCAGTGAATCAGCTCTTAGCATCATGTGGCCAAAGTATTGGAGCTTCAGCTTTTTTTTTCCATAGTGGCTGCACCAATTTACCCCACTAACAATGCATGAGGATTTCCTTTTCTTCACATCCTTGCCAATACTAACAAGTGTTATTATTTTCAATCTTTTTGATAATAGTCATTCTAACAGGTGTGTGGTACATTTCATTGTGATTTTGATTTGCATTTTCCTGATGATTAATGACAGTAATTATCTTCTTATGTACCCATTGAACATCTATATGTCTTTGTTGGAAAAATGTCTATGTAGATCTTCTGTCCATATTTTAATCAGATTGTTTGGGTTTTTGCTATTGAGTTGTATGAGTTCTTTATATATTTTGAATATTACCCCCTTGTCAGACATATGATTTCCAAATATTTTCCCCCACTCAGTAGATTGCTTTTTCATTTTGTTGATGGTTTCCTTTGCTGTGAAGAAGCTTTTTAGTTTGATGCAGTCCTACTTGCTTATTTTTGCTTTTGTTACCTTTGCTATTTGTGTGAAATCCAAAAAATTATCACCAAGAACAATGTCAAGGAGATTACTGCCTATGTGTTTTCTTCTGGAATTTTTATAGTTTGAGGTCTTACATTCAAGTTTTTCATCCATTTTGGGTTAATTTTTATGCACGGTATAAGATAGCAATCCCCAGTTTCTTTCTTCTGTATGTGCTGCCCAGTTTTTCCAGCACCATGTATTGAAAAGACTGTCGTTTCCCCAGTGTATATTCTTGGCTGCTTTGTTGTAAATTTACCGTATGTGTGTATGGGTTTATTTCTGGACTTTCCTTTCTATTCCATTGATCTGTGGGTCCATTTTTATGCCAATATCATTTGTTTTAATTTCTATAACTTTGTACTATTGTTTGAAATCAGGGAGCTCCAGCTTTGTTCTTCTTTCTCAGTATTGCTTTAGCTATTTAGAGTCTCTTATGATTCCATACAAATTTTAGGGCTTTTTGTTCTATTTCTATAAAAAATGTTATTAGAATTTTGAAAATGATTGCTTTCTATGTGTAGACTGCTTTGGGTGGTATGAATATTTTAATTCTTAGGAGAATTAACAATATTAATTTCTTCATTTCTTTCATTTATGTCTTTCATTTCCAATATATAGGTCTTTCACCTCAGTTAAATTTATTGCCAGGTATTTTATTTTTTTTATGCCATTGTAAATGGGATTGTTTTCTTAATTTCTCTTTCTGATAGTTCATTACTAGCATACAGAAAATTAAACATATCTATTCATTTATTAGGCTGGGTCAAGTCTTAGCTTTGCAGGATCTTTGTTGTGCCATGTGGAATCTTTTGTTGTAGTGCGTGGACTTTCTAGTTGTGGCATGTGGGCTGTAGAGTGCGCAGGCTCAGTAATTGTGGGGCATGGGCTAGGTTGCTCTGTGTCATGTGGAAGATTAGCTCCCCGATCAGGAATCAAATGCATGTCCTTGCATTACAAGGAGGGTAACTACTGTACCACCAGGGAAGTCCCAGAAAATTAAACATGTTTTGTGTGTGTGTGTGATTTTGTATCCTGCAACTTTGCTGAATTCATTTATTTCTCCTAACAGGTTTGGGGGTGTGTGTGTGTGTGTAAGCTTTAGAGTTTTCAACATATAAGATCATATCATCTGCAAACATTTTTTTTTCTTTTCCAATTTTGATTTTTTAAAATTTATTTTTCTCCTGAATTACTCTGGCTAGGACTTCCAGTAATATGTTGACTAGAACTGATGAGAGTTGGAATCCTTTACTTGTTCCTAATCTTAGAGGAATAACTTTCAGATTTTCACCTTTCAGTATGATGTTAGCTGTGGGCTTGTCATATATGACATTTATTATACTGAAGTATTTTCCCTTTACACCTACTTTAGTGAGAGCTTTCGTCATGAAAGGGTGTTGAATTTTGTTGCATGCTTTTCCTGTATCAGTTGAGATGATCATATGATTTTTTTCCTTCATTTTGTTAATTTGGTGTATTTCATTCATTGATTTTCACATGTTGAACCATTTTTGTATTCCTGGAATAAATCCCACGTGTTTGCGGTATCTAATTCTATTAATAAGGTGCTAATCCTATTTAGTATTTTGTTGAGGATTTTTGCAACAAAATTTATAGAGATGTTGATCTGTAGTGTGTTTTTTTTTTTTTTTGCAATATCTTTATCCATCTTGGTATGAGGGTAATTCTGGCCACAAAGAATGAATTGAGAAGAGTTCTTTTCCATTCTGTGGGAGAATATATGAGAAGTTGGTAATACTTTTTCCTTAATCACCATGTTATGTGTTAGTTTGTAATGTTATTCTTCATCACTTGTCTTTATCAAACTTTGTCTCTGTTCTGCATTTCTGACTTAATTTACTGCAACTGCATTACCTATTTCTGACTGCAGTAATTCTAGCACCTAACATTTGATTACTCTTTTGGCATGGCGATTTGGCTTGCAAAATCCCAATCTCACTGCTATTGTAAGGAGTGTAGAAGAAGTTAGGTTTATCTAAAGCCAAATTGAGAAAGTAATCGATAAAGTTGGAAAGATGGAGCAGTGGTTCGACATCTATCAGATTTATTATGCCTTTTAAAAATATTTTTAACTTCCCTTTTGTTCCTCTGAAGTGAACTTCATAGATAAAATATCTATACTCATACTTCAAGAAATTATTATATGAAGGTAAATAAAAGTGCTAAATTTAATAACATGCATTTCAATGTGTAAATTCTAAGTCAAACTTCAATAGAAGACATTACAAAGAGGTAGCAGAGGCTTGCATCTTTATGCAGAATTAAAATAAATATGAAAGCTATGAATATAGGCTGAAACAAATGCAGGTTTATTGCAGTGACACTACATACTATTATCAATGGTGCATTGCTGGTTGGTACTATGGTGAACATTTTATTGGTGAATGGTGAAATTTTATTGGCAAAATCCTAAAGAACATTTTCCTTTGATTCGCATAATATTTGCATTCCTGGAAATTTCAGTAAGCAATTAAACTTGGTAGGAACTCACTTTCCATTTATACTTTAAAAAGAATAAGTTTCTAGGCTCAGGTAATTATAAACAGATTTTATGTAACCTATGTGAATATCCCATTGGACAGTGAAAATTTACGCAGGATGAGCCAATTCTTAAATATGTATACTGTCCATTGCACATAGGGTGGGCTGGCACAACTTAGCATCCTTTACTAAGTACAATGTCTTCCCTTCCATTCCTTGTTACAACCAAAAGTGCTTCTTTTCTTTGGCAGACATTGTGACTCTTTTTTTTTAAATCTTATATATTTATCTTCATTTTTTGGCTATGGTGGGTCTTCATTGCTGTGCATGGGCTTTCTCTAGTTGTGGTGGTGGGGTGGGGGTTCTACTCTCTGTTGCAATGTGTGCGCTTCTAATTGCAGTGGCTTCTCTTCTTGTGGGACATGGGCTCCAGGCATACAGGCTTCAGTAGGTGCAGCACATAGGTTCTATAATTGCAACTCGCGGGCTCTAAAGCACTGGCTCAGTAGAAGGCTTGAGGGCTTAGTTGCTCTGCAGCATGTGTGATTTTTCTGGGACCAGGGATTGCACTGGTGTCCCTTGCCTTGCAATGCAGATTCTTAACCACTGAACCACCAGGGTAGTCCACCTCTCTCTCTCTTTTTTTTTTTGGCTGAGCTGGGTCTCTTTTGCTTTACGTGGGCTTTCTCCAGTTGTGTGAGCGGGGTCTACTCTTTGTTGCAGTGCTCAGGCTTCTCTTGCAGCCGAGCACAGGCTCTAGGAGCACGGGCTTCAGTAATTGTAGAACCTGGGCTCAGCAGTTGCAGTTCCAGGGCTCTGGAGTAGGGGTTCAGTAGCTGTGGTGCATGAGCTTAGTTGATCTGCTGCATGTGGACTATTCCTGGACCCAACATCGAACCCATGTCCCCTGCATAAGCAGGCAGATTCCTATCCACTGTACCACCAGGAAGTCCCATACATTTCTAAATGCCAGATATGAGGCAGTAATTACCCCCACCGAGAACTACTAGGATAAAGTGATGAACAGAAGAAATTTACTGATAGATTCTTGAGGAGGGGAAATAATGAAATAAAAATCATGTTGTGGAATATTCCAATAGCTGCTTTCCAGGTGTAAGGGTTAATTTTTTTTTAAGTAATTTCCTTTAATTAGTTTGTTTACAGCAGCCATAGTCTATAAGGCATTTCACACATGTTACATGTCTCAGATCAACTGTGAACTTAGCATCTCCATTATTTTACAGATGAGTCATGATTGTAGAAAATGATTTTTAAAAGAGTTATCTTTTTAAAAACAATTTTTATTTATTTTTCAGCTGTGCTGGGTCTTCGTTGCTGTGAGGGCTTTCTCTAATTGCAGCAAGAGGAGGGCTATTCTCTAGTTTCAGGCTTCTCATTGAGGTGGCTTCTCTTGTGGAACATGGGCTCTACAGAGAGGGGACTTCAGTAGTTGTAGTACACAGGCTTACTGCCCTATGGTATGTGGAATATTCCCAGACCAGGGATCGAACCCATGTCCCCTACATTGGCCGGCAGATTCTTAACCACTGGATCACCAGGGAAGTCCACTAAAAGTCATTTTAAGGAGGGAGCTAGAGTTAGAATCCAGATATAATTTCAAACCAAATATTCTGTTCATTATATCATAGAAATTCTAGGATGAAGGCAGAGAAAAAAAAATTAAGAGGAAAATCTTAGACTTACAGAAAGATTAGAATTAAAAAGCTTTTGATTAGAGAGCTTTATAGTGACTACCACTGACATTCTGAGAAGAAAGGTGATCAAATCTTATTGTCAAACAGGATTTATTACTATAATCCCCCTTTTTATTCTTATAGTATCTTAATATGCAGCTGACAGACATAATGCAAAATGTGAAGCGTATAATAAATCGCTATACTATGAATGAGAATATGCATGCTGGAAGGAAAATGTCCCTTATAGAACATAAGAAACGGAGAGGAAGCTTGCTGGAGAAAATAGTTGCTTGTGCTAAGACTGCTGAAATTAAAGACAAGACTCTTGCCTACATTCTGGCCTGGTTGGAAGAATGGAGTAAGTTTCCAGAAGTGATTTAAAGTTAATGAAAAACCTACAGAACAGAATTATAAGTAAATTTTGAAGGATTAGAAGACTAAAGAAGGAAAAGCTAAGATGGTTAAACAGTTGCTGTCTGTTTCAGGAAGAATAAAATAAGGAAAACAAATTTGCTCACTTAGCATGCTCCTGCCCAGTGTCTTAATGCTTCCTAGTTCCTTGCCTGAAACATTTTCTACCAGGTAGCCACATGGTTTATTCTCTGCTTATACCTCACTTTATTTATTTATTTATTTATTTATTTATTTTTATACACCTCACTTTAAAATGAGGTGTTCTCTGACCATCCCCATTCTCTACACCCTGGCACTGGCTGTTATTCTTTACAATTTTTTATGTATAGCTTTCCTTACCATCTGGCACAGTTTATAATTAACAATTAATACTTTAAAAAAATTTTTGTTTGTTTCCTTTCACTAGAATATAAATAGTAATAAAATCAGGGAATTTGTTTTATTCAATGCTGTGTCTTCAGCATCTAGAACAGTATATGACAGAGGAGACTCTAGTTGAATGAAAGAATGAATAAGCTAAGAATACAAAAAAGAGAAATTTCATTTAGTTACAAGAAATCTTATATAACAAGGGTTATGAAATACTAGAAAACTTACCAAGGGAGTTAATTGGGGTTTTAATCCCCAGTATTAAAGCATATAATCACATTTTAGATCTTTATCCTTGATATCAGATAATTAAACCAATTAGACACCTTGGCATCCCACTCCAGTACTCTTGCCTGGAAAATCCCATGGACAGAGGAGCCTGGTGCGCTGCAGTCCATGAGGTCGCTAAGTGTCAGACACGACTGAGTGACTTCACTTTCACTTTTCACTTTCATGCAATGGAGAAGGAAATGGCAACCCACTCCAGTGTTCTTGCCTGGAGAATCCCAGGGACAGAGGAGCCTGGTGGGGAGGCCGTCTATGAGGTTGCACAGAATCAGATACGACTGAAGCGACTTAGCAGCAGCAGCAGCTATATTTTAAGCATATTTTCATGCCCAAGATTTACTGTTCAGTCTTCTATTCCAAGTCTTTTCTTTTTTCATTTCTTCACAGAGAAAAGCCTCAGAATAGAAATAGGTATAAGCTATCTGTATTTCCCAATACTATAATATTGACTAGGTAGCCAATATTGTAAGCCTATATGGTTGTAATTATTTTTCTGCACAAAAGTAATTTTTTTTACTCTCTTCAAGATGTCACTTTGTCTGAGATCACTGCAATTGATATTGAAGAACACCATCACTGTTTAGCACAAATGGAGATGTTACCAGAAACATTCAAAGCTATTGAGAGCAATGTCAAGATACTAAGCAGAATTACTGCATATTTGCTTGAAGAAAAGAAGAAACAAAAGAAAAAAACAGGTAAGAGTGCTCTAAGACATTGGATATAGATTTTACTTTTTCTAAAAAACAGCTTTATTGAGGTATAAGTTACATACCATAAAGTTTACCCACAATAGTTGTATAATTCAATGGCTTTTAATACATTTAGACTTGTGCAACTATCACCACAGTCTAACTTTAGAACATTTTATGATCCACAAAAGATCCCTCAGGCCCATTTGCAGTCAATCTTCATTCCCACCTTCAGCCCCAGACAATCAATAATCTATTCTCTATCTCAATAGATTTGCCTTTCTTGGATATTTCATAAAATGGAATCATATTTTCATATAGTCCTTTATGTCTGGTTTCTTTCATTTAGCATAATGTTTCGACATTCAGCCGTGTTACAGAATGTAACACGTAGTTTTAGTTTGTAGTTTGTAGTTTCTTCCTTTCTAGTGCCAATCGTACACCACTGTTTGCATATACCAAACTTTATTTATCCATTTACCAGTTTATTTGCATTGCTCCCACTTTTTCATTTTTTTGAATAATGCCACTATGAACACACATGTATGTTTTTGTATGAACGTAAATTTTCATTTCTTTTTGGAAATACCTAGGAGCAGAATTTCTATGTCATTTATTTATCTATTGCTGGTAAACATATATTTAACTTTTTAAGAAATTATTAGCTGATTTCCCAAGTGATAGCACCATTTAAATTTTCACCAGCAATGTATTAGGGTTCCACTTACTTCACATTTTCAACTACACTTGTTATTGGCTTTTTTGTTTTAGTATAATTGCTTTACAATGTTGTGTTAGTTTCTACTGTCTTTTTTTATTATAGCTTTCCTAATAGGTGTGAAGTGGTTTCTCATTGTGGCTTTAATTTGCATTTCCCTGACTAATGATACTGAGCACTTTTTCATGTGCTTATTGGACATTCCTATATTTCCTTTGATGAAACATCTAATCAAATACTTAATCATTTTCATTATTGAGTTTTAAGAGCTTCTTAGATATTCTGGATACAAGTCCTTTTTCAGAAAAGTAATTTGCAAATGTTTTCTCCCAGTCTGTAGCTTGTCTTTTCATTTTCTTAATGGAGCCTTGAAGCCCAAGAGTGTTTAATTCTGATGAAGTTCCATCAGTTTATCTTTCTTTTTTTCTTATATGGATCATGGTTTTAGTGTTGCATTAAGAACTTGTATCAGTCAGGGTTCAACTCTGAAAACAGAACCAAAAGGAGATTATATTTTATCTATCCATCTATCTAGCACACTGCAATTTGGAACATATTTTGTATTATTTTAATCCTTTTAAATGTACTGGGGGGGTGCGGTGGTGGATGAATAGGACGGGGACACCACTTTCTCCCCCACAAATTCATAAAAAGAACATTTAAACGCAGAGTAAATTCCACAAAACAACTTCTGAATGCTGGCAGAGGACATCAGGCACCCAGAAAAGCAGCCCATTGTCTTCAAAAGAAGGTAGGAAAAAATATAAAAGACAAAAAAAGAGACAAAAGAGGTAGGGACAGAGCTCTGTCCTGGGAAGGGAGTCTTAAAAAGAGAGAAGTTTCCAAACACCAGGAAACACTCTCACTGCCGAGTCTGTGGCGAGCCTTGGAAGCACAGAGGGCAACATAACAGGGAGGAAAAATAAATAAATAATTAAAACCCACAGATTACAAGCCCAATGGTAACTCCCCCAGTGGAGAAGCAGCGCTGACGCCTGCACCCACCACTAGCAAGCAGGGGCTGGGCAGGGAGGTGCAGGCTGCATTGCTCAGAGTAAGGATCTGGCCTGAATGCCCCAAGGGCAATCTGAGCAAACTAACTTGGGCTAGCAAACCAGACTGTGGGATAGCTACCATGGGAAAAGCCCTAAGACACTGCCAGGCCCACGCACAGAACAAGGAGTGAACAGAACTAGCCAGCTGCAGACCATCCCCCTCTGGTGACAGGCAGCCAGAGCTGGAAGGGGGCAATCACAGCCCCAGAGAGACATTATCTACCAAACTGCAAGCAGGCTTCTTTGCTAACTAAGACTTCTTGGGGTTCTGGACAGTCAACATCTGCCTGAGAAGGTGCATGGGTTGTACACCCAGAAAACCGAGCGACAGGGACTGGGGAGGCGATAAGTCGCAGCGACTGCACACGCCAAACACCTCATCACCTGGGAAGGGCACAAAACGCAGGCCCAACCGAGTCTGCACCTCTGAGGACTACCCGAGTGCCTGAACCTGAGTGGCTTAGACCTGGGAGGTGCATGCAGCCCAGGGCCGGCCTCAGACGGTTCCCGTTGGAGCATGCTAAAGAAGGCAATGGCACCCCGCTCCAGTACTCTTGCCTGCAAAATCCCATGGGCGGAGGAGCTTGGTCGGCTGCAGTCCATGGGGTCACAAAGAGTCGGACACGACTGAGCGACTTCACTTTCACTTTTCACTTTCATGCATTGGAGAAGGAAGTGGCAACCCACTCCAGTGTTCTTGCCTGGAGAATCCCAGGGATGGGGGAGCCTGGTGGGCTGCCATCTATGAGGTCGCGCAGAGTAGGACAGGACTGAAGCGACTTAGCAGCAGCAGAGCCTGAGCAGTGTGGGCAGGGAGGGCGCATGAGCTGTGAGCGGGGACAGGCCCAGTGTGGCTGAGGCACTGCCAGCACACGCCAGTGTTATTTGTTTGCAGCGTCCCTCCCTCCCCATAGCCCGACTGAACAAGTGAGCCTAAAAAAGGTGTTCACCACTGCCCCCTTTGTGTCAGGGTGGAAATCAGACACTGAAGAGACCAGCAAACAGAAGAAGCTAAAACAGAGGGAACCGCCTTGGAAGTGACAGGTGCAATAGATTAAAACCCTGTCGTTAGTACCAACTACATGGGAAGGGGCCTATAGATGTTGAGAAATATAAGCCAGACCAAGGAAATATCCAAAAATGAACTGACCCTGCAATACCCTACAACAACACCAGAGAAAGCCCTAGATATATTTTTTTATTATTTTTATGATCATTCTTTTTTTTTTAATTTTTAAGTCCTCTATTACTCCTTTAATTTTCACTTTTATAACCTACTATTACTTTGCAAACAAAAGATACCACTTTTTAAAAGCAAACTTCATATATATATTTTATAATTTTTGTGACCTTTTTTTCTCTTTTTTCTTCTTTTCTTCAATATTATATTTTTGAAATTCCAAACTCTAGTCTAGATTTTTAATCTTTGCTTTTTGATATTTGTTATCAATTTTGTACCTTTAAGAACCCAATCTTCAGTACCCATTTTTACTTGGGAGCAAGATTACTGGCTTGACTGCTCTCTCCCACTTTGGACTCCAGGTCGCCTCTGTCTCCTTCCTACCCTCTTTCTTCTCTACCCAACTCTGTGAATCTCTGTGTGTTCCAGACGGTCAAGAACACTTAGGGAACTGATTACTGGCTGGATCTGTCTCTCTCCTTTTGATTCCCCCCTTTTATCCTCCAGGCCACCTCTGTCTCCTTCCTCCCTCTTCTCTTCTCTGTATTACTCTGTGAACATCTCTGAGCGGTCCACTTGTGGAGTGCACATAAGGAAGTGATTACTGGCTAGCTTTCTCTCTCCTCTATTGATTCCACCTCATCTCATTTGGGTCACCTCTAACTCCTCCCTCTTCTCTTCTCCATGTAACTCTGTGAACCTCTCTGGATGTCCCTCACTGTGGAGAAACTTTTCATCTTTAACCTAGATGTTTTATCAATGGTGCTATACAGAAGAAGTCTTGAGACTACTGTAAAAATAAGACTGAAAACCAGAAGCAAGAGGCTTAAGTCCAAATCCTGAGAACACCAGAGAACTCCTGACTCCAGGGAACATTAATTGACAGGAGCTCATCAAACGCCTCCATACCTACACTGAAACCAAGCACCACCTAAAGACCAACAAGTTCCAGAGCAAGACATACCATGCAAATTCTTCAGCAATACAGGAACATAGCCCTTAGCTCCAATATACAAGCTTCCCAAAGTTACTCCAAAACCATTGACATCTCGTAACTCATTACTGGACACTTCATTGCACTCCAGAGAGAAGAAATCCAGCTCTACCCACCAGAACACTGACACAAGGTTCCCTAACCAAGAAACCTTGACAAGTCACCTGTACAACCCCACCCACAGCAAGGAAACTCCACAATAAAGAGAACTCCACAAACTGCCAGAATACAGAAAGGCCACCCCAAACTCAGCAATATAAACGAGATGAAGAGACAGTGGAATACCCAGCAGGTAAAGGAACAGGGTAAATGCCCACCAAACCAAACAAAAGAGGAAGAGATAAGGAATCTACCTGATAAAGAATTCCAAATAATGATAGTGAAAATGATCCAAAATCTTGAAATAAAAATGGAATCACAGATAAATAGCCTGGAGACAAGGATTGAGAAGATGCAAGAAAGGTTTAACAAGGACCTAGAAGAAATAAAAAAGAATTAATATATAATGAATAATGCAAAAAATGAGATAAAAAACACTCTGGAGGCAAAAAATAGTAGAATAACAGAGGCAGAAGATAGGATTAGTGAATTAGAAGATAGAATGGTAGAAATAAATGAATCAGAGAGGAAAAAAGAAAAATGAATTAAAAGAAATGAGGACAATCTCAGAGACCTCCAGGACAGTGTTAAATACCCCAACATTTGAATCATAGGAGTCCCAGAAGAAGAAGACAAAAAGAAAGACCATGAGAAAATACTTGAGGAGATAATAGTTGAAAACTTCCCTAAAATGGGGAAGGAAATAATCACCCAAGTCCAAGAAACCCAGAGAGTCCCAAACAGGATAAACCCAAGGCGAAACACCCCAAGACACATATTAATCAAAGTAACAAAGATCAAACACAAAGAACAAATATTAAAAGCAGCAAGGGAAAAACAACAAATAACACACAAGGGGATTCCCATAAGGATAACAGCTGATCTTTCAATAGAAACTCTTCAGGCCAGGAGGGAATGGCGAGACATACTTAAAGTGATGAAAGAAAATAACCTACAACCCAGATTACTGTACCCAGCAAGGATCTCATTCAAATATGAAGGAGAAATCAAAAGCTTTACAGACAAGCAAAAGCTGAGATAATTCAGCACCACCAAACCAGCTCTCCAACAAATGCTAAAGGATCTTCTCTAGACAGGAAACACAGAAAGGGTGCATAAACTTGAACCCAAAACAATAAAGTAAATGTCAATAGGATCATACATATCAATAATTACCTTAAATGTAAATGGGTTGAATGCCCCAACCAAAAGACAAAGACTGGCTGAATGGATACAAAAACAAGACCCCTATATATGTTGTCTACAAGAGACCCACCTCAAAACAGGGGACACATGTAGACTGAAAGTGAAGGGCTGGAAAAAGATATTCCATGCAGATAGAGACCAAAAGAAAGCAGGAGTAGCAATACTCATATCAGATAAAATAGACTTTAAAACAAAAGCGTGGAAAGAGACAAAGAAGGACACTACATAATGATCAAAGGATCAATCCAAAAGAAGATATAACAATTATAAATATATATGCACCCAACATAGGAGCACCACAATATGTAAGACAAATGCTAACAAGTATGAAAGGGGAAATTAACAATAACACAATAATAGTGGGAGACTTTAATACCCCACTCACACCTATGGATAGATCAACTAAACAGAAAATTAACAAGGAAACACAAACTTTAAATGATACAATAGACCAGTGAGACCTAATTGATATCTATAGGACATTTCACCCCAAAACAATGAATTTCACCTTTTTCTCAAGTGAACACAGAACCTTCTCCAGGATAGATCACATCCTGGGCCATAAATCTAGCCTTGGTAAATTCAAAAAAGCTGAAATTATTCCAAGCATCTTTTCTGACTACAATGCAGTAAGGTTAGATCTCAATTACAGGAGAAAAACTATTAAAAATTCCAACATATGGAGGCTGAACAACACGCTGCTGAATAACCAACAAATCACAGAAGAAATCAAAATATGCATAGAAATGAATGAAAATGAAAACACAACAACCCAAAATCTGTGGGACACTGTAAAAGCAGTGCTAAGGGGAAAGTTCATAGTAATACAGGCATACCTCAAGAAACAAGAAAAAAGTCAAATAAATAGCCTAACTCTACACCTAAAGCAACTAGAAAAGGAAGAAATGAAGAACCCCAGGGTTAGTAGAAGGAAAGAAATCTTAAAAATTAGGGCAGAAATAAATGCAAAAGAAACAAAAGAGACCATAGCAAAAATCAACAAAGCCAAAAGCTGGTTCTTTGAAAGGATAAATAAAATTGACAAACCATTAGCCAGACTCATCAGGAAACAAAGGGAGAAAAATCGAATCAATAAAATTAGAAATGAAAATGAAGAGATTACAACAGACAACACAGAAATACACAGGATCATAAGAGACTAATATCAGCAATTATATGACAATAAAATGGACAACGTGGAAGGAATGGACAAATTCTTGGAAAAGTACAACTTTCTAAAACTGAACCAGGAAAAAAATAGAAAATCTTAACAGACCCAAGCACGGGAATTGAAACTGTAATCAGAAATCTTCCAGCAAACAAAAGCCCAGGTCCGATGGCTTCACAGCTGAATTCTACCAAAAATTTAGAGAAGAGCTAACACCTATCCTCCTCAAACTCTTCCAGAAAATTGCAGAGGAAGGTCAACTTCCAAAATCATTCTAGGAGGCCACCATCACCCTAATACCAAAACCTGAAAAAGATGCCACAAAAAAAGAAAACTACAGGCCAATATCACTGATGAACATAGATGTAAAAATCCTTCACAAAATTCTAGCAATCAGAATCCAACAACACATTAAAAAGATCATACACCATGACCAAGTGGGCTTTATCCCAGGGATGCAAGGATTTTTCAATATCTGCAAATTAATGTAATGCACCACATTAACAAATTGAAAAACAAAAGCCATATGATTATCTCAATAGATGCAGAGAAAGCCTTTGACAAAATTCAACATCCATTTATGATTAAAAAAAAAAAACCTCTCCAGAAAGTAGGAATAGAAGGAACATACCTCAACATAATAAAAGCTATATATGACAAACCCACAGCAAACATTATCCTCAATGGTGAAAAATTGAAAGCATTTCCCCTAAAGTCAGGAACAAGACAAGGGTGCCCACTTTCACCACTACTATTCAACCTAGTTTTGGAAGTTTGGGCCACAGCAATCAGAGCAGAAAAAGAAATAAAAGGAATCCAAACTGGAAAAGAAGTAAAACTCTCACTGTTTGCAGATGACATGAGCCTCTGCATAGAAAACCCTAAAGAATCCGCCAGAAAATTACTAGAGCTAATCAATGAATATAGTAAAGTTGCAGGATATAAAATCAACACACAGAAATCCCTTGCATTCCTATACACTAATAATGAGAAAGTAGAAAAAGAAATTAAGGAAACAATTCCATTCACCATTGTGACAAAAAGAATAAAATACTTAGGAATTTATCTACCTAAAGAAACTAAAGACCTATATATAGAAAACTATAAAACACTGGTGAAAGAAATCAAAGAGGACACTAATGGATGGAGAAATATACCTTGTTCATGGATTGGAAGAATCAATATAGTGAAAATGAGTATACTACCCAAAGCAATCTATAGATTCAATGCAATCCCTATCAAGCTACCAGCGGTATTTTTCACAGAGCTAGAACAAATAATTTCACAATTTGTATGGAAATACAAAAAACCTCAAATAGCCAAAGCAATCTTGAGAAAGAAGAATGGAACTGGAGGAATCAACCTGCCTGACTTCAAGCTCTACTACAAAGCCACAGTCATCAAGACAGTATGGTACTGGCACAAAGACAGAAATATAGATCAATGGAACAAAATAGAAAGCCCAGAGATAAATCCACACACCTATGGACACCTTATCTTCGACAAAGGAGGCAAGAATATACAATGGAGTAAAGACAATCTCTTTAACAAGTGGTGCTGGGAAAACTGGTCAACCACTTGTAAAAGAATGAAAGTAGAACACTTTCTAACACCATATACAAAAATAAACTCAAATGGATTAAAGGTCTAAACATAAGACCAGAAACTATAAAACTCCTAGAGGAGAACACAGACAAAACACTCTCCGACATAAATCACAGCAGGATCCTCTATGACCCACCTCCCAGAATATTGGAAATAAAAGCGAAAATAAACAAATGGGGCCTAATTAAACTTAAAACTTCTGCACAACAAAGGAAACTATAAGGAAGGTGAAAAGACAGCCTTCTGAATGGGAGAAAATAGTAGCAAATGAAGCAACTGACAAAAATATACAAGCAACACCTGCAGCTCAATTCCAGAAAAATAAATGACCCAATCAAAAAATGGATCAAAGAACTAAATTGACATTTCTCCAGAGAAGACATACAGATGGCTAACAAACACATGAAAAGATGCTCAACATCACTCATTATCAGAGAAATGCAAATCAAGACCACAATGAGGTACCATTTCACGCCAGTCAGAATGGCTGTGATCCAAAAGTCTACAAGCAATAAATGCTGGAGAGGGTGTGGAGAAAAGGGAACCTTCTTACACTGTTGGTGGGAATGCAAACTAGTACAGCCACTATGGAGAACAGTGTGGAGATTCCTTAAAAAACTGGAACTAGAACTGCCTTATGACCCAGCAATCCCACTGCTGGGCATACATACCGAGGAAACCAGAATTGAAAGAGACACGTGTACCCCAATGTTCATTGCAGCACTGTTTATAATAGCCAGGACATGGAAGCAACCTAGATGTCCATCAGCAGATGAATGGATAAGAAAGCAGTGGTACATATACACAATGGAGTATTACTCAGCCATTAAAAAGAATACATTTGAATCAGTTCTAATGAGGTGGATGAAACTGGAGCCTACTATACAGAGTGAAGTAAGCCAGAAAGAAAAACACCAATACAGTATGCTGCTGCTGCTGCTAAGTCACTTCATTCGTGTCCGACCCTGTGCGACCCAATAGATGGCAGCCCACCAGGCTCCCCCATCTCTGGGATTCTTCAGGCAAGAATACTGGAGTGGGTTGCCACTTCCTTCTCCAATGCATGAAAGTGAAAAGTGAAAGTGAAGTTGCTCAGTCATGCCCGACTTCGCGACCCCACGGACTGCAGCCTACCAGGCTCCTCCATCCATGGGATTTTCCAGGCAAGAGTACTGGAATGGGTTGCCAATACAGTATACTAATGCATATATATGGAATTCAGAAAGATGGTAACAATAACCCTGTATGCGAGACAGCAAAAGAGACCCAGATGTATAGAACAGTCTTTTGGACTCTGTGGAAGAGGGAGAGGGTGGGATGATTTGGGAGAATGGCATTGAAACATGAATAATATCATATATGAAATGAATCACCAGTCCAGGTTCGATGCATGATACTGGATGCTTGGGGCTGGTGCACTGAGACAACCCAGAGGGATTGTACAGGGAGGGAGGAAGGAGGGGGGTTCACATGTATACCTGTGGTTGATTTATGTTGATGTATGGCAAAACCAATACAATATTGTAAAGTAATTAATCTCCAATTAAAATAAATGTATATTAAAAAATAAATGTACTGGGACTTGTTTTATAGCCTAGCATATAATCTATTCTGTAAAGCATTCCATGTGCTATTGAAAAGAATATACACTACACTGTTGTCAGATAGAGTGCTTTACAGTTTGTTTATATTGTTCTACATATATATACATACATATATATATTCACTGATTTTCTATCTAGTTCTATCCATTATTGAGAGTGGGATATTGAATTTTCCAATTATTGTTGTTATTTCTCTTTAATTCTGTCAGTTTTCTGCTTCCTGTATTTTAAGACTCAGTTGTTAGGTACACATATGATTACAACTGTTGAGCTTCCTGATGAACAGACGCTTTTATTTTTATAAAATGTCCTTTGTTGTCACTAGATCTATTTCTTTTTCTTTGCCTTAAAATCTATTTGTTTGATATATTTGTATAGTCTCTCCAGCTCCCCTGTGGTTATTGTTCAGTTCAGATATTTAGTCATGTCTGACTCTTTGAAACCCCATGGACTACAGCACGGCAGGCTTCCCTGTCCAACACCAACTCTTGGAGCTTCCTCAGACTCATGTCCTTTGAGTCAGTGATGCCATCCAACCATCTCATCTTCTGTTGTCACCCCTTCTCCTCCTGTCTTCAATGTTTCCCAGCATCAGGGTCTTTTCTAGTGAGTCAGTTCTTTGCATCAGGTGGCCAAAGTATTGGAGCTTCAACTCCAGCATCAGTCCTCCCAATGAATATTCAAGACTGATTTCCTTTAGGATAGACTGGTTTGGTCTCCTTGCAATCCAAGGAACTCTCAGGAGTCTTCTCCAACACCACAGTTCAAAAGCATCAGTTCTTCGGTGTTCAAGTTTCTTTTGGTTCAACTCTCACATCCATACATGACTACTGGAAAAACCATAGCGTTGACTAGAAGGACCTTTGTCAGCAAAGTAAGGTCTCTGCTTTTTAAAATGCTGTCTAGGTTTGCCATAGCTTTCATCCAAGGAGCAAGCATCTTTTAATTTCATAGCTGCAGTCACCATCTGCAGTGATTTTGGAACCTGAGAAAATAAAATCTGTCACTGTTAAAATTGTTTCCCAGTCTATTTGCCATGAAGTGATAGGACCAGATGCCATGACCTTCATTTTTGAAGGCTGAGTTTTCAGCCAGCTTTTTCACTCTCCTCTTTCATTTTCATCAAGAGGCTCTTTAGTTCCTCTTAGCTTTCTGCCATAAGGGTGGTGTCACCTGCATATCTGAGGTTATTGATATTTCTCCCAGCGATCTTGATTCCAGCTTGTGCTTCATCCAGCCCAGGATTTCATATGATGTACTCTGCATATGACAGAATGATCTCTGTTTGTTTCCAAGGCAAACTATTCAATATCACATTAATCCAAGTTTATGCCCCAACCAGTAATGCTGAAGAAGCTGAAATTGAACAGTTCTATGAAGACCTACAAGACCTTCTAGAACTAACACCCCCAAAAGATGTCATTTTCATTATAGGAGACTGAAATACAAAAGTAGGGAGTCCAGAAATACCTCTAGTAACAGGCAAATTTGGCGTTGGAGTACAAAATGAAGCAGGGCAAAGGCTAACAGAGTTCTGTCAAAAGAACACACTGGTCATAGCAAATAACTTCTTACAACAACACAAGAGAAGACTCTACACATGGACATCACCAGATGGTCAATACCAAAATCAGATTGATTATATTCTCTGCAGCCGAAGATGCAGAATTTCTATACAACCAGCAAAAACAAGACCAGGAGCTGACTGTGGCACAGACCATGAACTCAGAGACAAATTCAGAGTTAAACTGAAGAAAGTAGGGAAAACCACTAGACGGTTCAGGTATTACCTAAATCAAATCTCTTATACAGTAGAAGTGACAAATAGATTCAAGGGATTAGATCTGCTGGACAGGGTGCCTGAAGAACTATGAACGGAGGTTTGTGACATTGTACAGGAGGCAGGGATCAAGACCATCCCCAAGGGAAAGAAAAGAAATGCAAAAAGGCAAAATGGTTGTCTGAGGAGTCCTTACAAATAGCTGTGAAAAGCAAGAGAAGGGAAAGGGAAAGGAGAAAAGGAAAGATATCCCCATTTGAAAGCAGAGTTCCAAAGAACAGCAAGGAGAGGTAAGAAAGCCTTCCTCAGTGATCAGTGTAAAGAAATAGAGGAAAACAATAGAATGGGAAAGACTAGAGATCTCTTCAAGAAAATTAGAGGTACCAAGGGAACATTTCATGCAAAGATGGCCGCAATAAAGGACAGAAATGGTATGGACCTAACAAAAGCAGAAGAGGTGGCAAGAATACACAAAACAACTATACAAAAAAGATCTTCATGACCCAGATAATTACCATGGTGTGATCACCCACCTAGAGCCAGACATCCTGGAATGCAAAATCAAGTGGGTCTTAGGAAGCATCACTACGAACAAAGCTAGTGGAGGTGATGGAATTCCAGTTGAGCTATTTCAAATCCTGAAAGACAATGCCGTTAAAGTGCTGCACTGAATATGCCAGCAAATTTGGAAAACTCAGCTGTGGCCACAGGACTGGAAGAGGTCAGTTTTCACTCCAATCCCAAAGAATGCTCAAACTACTGCACAATTGCACTCATCTCACACACTAGTAAAATAATCCTCAAAATTCTCCAAGACAGGCTTCAACAGTATGTGAACCATGAACTTCCAGGTGTTCAAGCTGGATTTAGAAAAGGCAGAGGAACCAGAGATCAAATTGCCAACATCCGTTGGATCATTTAAAAAGCCAGAGAGTTCCAGAAAAATATTTACTTCTGCTTTATTGACTATCCTAATGCCTTTGACTGTGTGGACCACAGCAAACTCTGGAAAATTCTCAAAGTGATGGGATTACCAGACCACCTGGCCTGCCTCTTGAGAAATCTGTATGCAGGTCAAGAAGCAACAGTTAGAACTGGACATGGAACAACAGACTGGTTCCAAATCAGGAAAGGAGTACGTCAAGGCTGTATATTGTCACCCTGCTTATCTAACTTCTATGAGGAGGACATCATGAGAAATGCTGGGCTGGAAGAAGCACAAGCTGGAATCAAGATTGCCAGGAGAAATATCAATAACTTCAGATATGCAGATGACACCACCCTTATGGCAGAAAGTGAAGGGAACTAAAGAGTCTCTTGGTAAAAGTGAAAGAAGACAGTGAAAAAGTTAGCTTAAAGCTCAACATTCAGAAAATGAAGATCATGGCATCTGGTCCCATCACTTCATGGCAAATAGATGGGGAAATAGTGGAAACAGTGGCTGATTTTATTTTGGGGGACTCTAAAATCACTGCAGATGGTGATTGCAGCCATGAAATTAAAAGACGCTTACTTCTTGGAAGGAAAGTTATGACCAACCTAGACAGCATATTAAAAAGCAGAGACATTACTTTGCCAACAAAGGTCCGTCTAGTCAAAGCTATGATTTTTCCAGTAGTCATGTATGGATGTGAGAGTTTGACTATAAAGAAAGCTAAGAACTGAAGTATATTGATGCTTTTGAACTGTGGTGTTGGAGAAGACTCTTGAGAGTCCCTTGGACTGCAAGGAGAACAATCCAGTCTATCCTAAAGGAAATCAATCTTGAATATTCATTGGAAGGACTTATGCTGAAGCTGAAACTCTAATACTTTGGCCACCTGATGCAAAGAACTGACTCATTTGTAAAGACCCTGATGCTAGAGGCATCTCCTGAAGGCAGGAGAAGAAGGGGATGACAGAGGATGAGATGGTTGGATGGCATTACTCTAATACTTTGGCCACTTGATGCAAAGAACTTACTTATTTGTAAAGACCCTGATGCTGGAGGCATCTCCTGAAGGCAGGAGGAGAAGGGGATGACAGAAAATGAGGTGGTTGGATGGCATTACCGACTCAATAGACATGAGTTTGAGTAAACTCCAGGAGTTGGTGATAGACAGGGAGGCCTTGCATGCTGCAGTCCATGGGGTCACAAAGAGTCAGACACAACTGAGCGACTGAACTGAACTCTGTATATAAGTTAAATAAACAGGGTACAGTATACAGTCTTGCCATATTCCTTTCTCAATTTGGAACCAGTCCATTGTTCCATATCTGTTTCTAACTGTTAACTTCTTGACCTTCATACAGATTTCTCAAGAGCCAGTTAAGGTTGTCTGGAATTCCCAACTCTTGAAGAATTTTCCAGAGTTTGCTGTGGTCCACACATTCAAAGGGTTTGGAAGTCAATGAAGCAGAAGTAGATGTTTTCCTGGAATTCTCTTGCTTTTTCAATGATCCAACGGATGTTGGCAATTTGATCTTTGGTCCCTTCACCTTTTCAAAATCCAGCTTGAACATCTAGAAGTTCTCAGTGCACGTACTCTTGAAGCCTAGCTTGGAGAATTTGAGCATTTCTTGCTAGCATGTAAGATGACTGCAACTGTGCAGTAGTTTGAGCATTTTTTTGGCATTGCCTTTCTTTGAGATTGGAGTGAAAACTGACCTTTTCCAGTCCTGTGGCCACTGCTGAGTTTTCCAAATTTGCTGGTATACTGAGTGCAGCACTTTCACAGCATTATCTTTAGGATCTGAAATAGCTCAGCTGGAATTCCATCACCTCTGATAACTTTGTTCATAGTGATGCTTCCTAAGGCCCACTTGACTTAGCACTCCAAGATGTATGGCTCTAGGTGGAAGATCACACCATCTTGGTTATCTGGGTCATTAAGATCTTTTTTTGTATAGTTCTTCTGTGTATTCTTGCCACTTCTTCTTAATATCTTCTGCTTCTGTTAGTTCCATACCATCTGTCCTTTATTGAGCCCATCTTTGCATGAAATGTTCCCTTGGTATCTCTAATTTTCTTGAAGAGATCTCTAGTCTTTCCCTTTCATTGTTTTCTTGTGTTTCTTTGCACTGATCACTTAGGAAAACTTTCTTATCTCTCCTATTCTTTGGAACTCTGCGTTCAGATAGATATAGCTTTCCTTTTCTCCTTTACCTTTCATTCTCTTCTTTTCTTAGCTATTTGTAAGTTCTCCTCAGGCAACTATTTTGCCTTCTTACATTTCTTTTTCTTGGGGATGGTTTTGATCACCACCTCCCATACAATATTATGAACCTCTGTCCATAGTTCTTCAGGCACTCTGTTTATTGGATCTAATCCCTTAAATCTATTTGTCACTTCCACTATATATAATCATAAGTGATTTCATACAGTTTTCATACAGTTTCATACAACACCTGAATTTTCTAGTGGTGTTTTTTCTACTTTCTTCAATTTAAGCCTGAATTTTGCAATAAGGAGTTCATGATCTGAGCCATAGTCAGATCTCAGTCTTGTTTTTGCTGACTGTATAGAGTTTCTCCATCTTTGGCTGCAAAGAATATAATCAATCTGATTTCTCTATTGACCATCTGGTGATGTCCATGTGTAGAGTTGTCTCTTTTGTTGTTGGAAGAGGGTGTTTGCTGTGACCAGTGTGCTCTCTTGGCAAAACTCTGTTAGCCTTTGCCCTGTTTCATTTTGTACTCCAAGGCCAAACTTTCCTGTTACTCCAGGTATCTCTTAACTTCCTACTTTTGCATTCCAGTCCCCTATAATAGAAAAGACATCTTTCTTGGTGTTAGTTCTAGAAGGTCTGGTAGGTCTTCATAGAACCGTTCAACTTCAGCTTCTTCAGCATTAGTGGTTGGTGCATAGACTTGGATTACTGTGATACTGAATGGTTTGCTTTGGAAACAAACAGAGATCATTCTGTCATTTTTGAGACTGCACCCGAGTACTGTGGTTATTGTTAGTATAATTGAATCTAAGATGTGTTGCTTATATTTGGATGTTTTGGGTTTTTTAAAAAAATACAATCTGACAATCTCTGACTTTTAGCTCAGTTCAGTTCAGTCACTCAGTCACGCCCAACTCTGCAAACCCATGGACTGCAGTACGACAGGGTTCTCTGTCTATCACCAACTCCCAGAGTTTACTCAAACTCATGTCTATTGAGTTGGTGATGCCACCAAGTATCTCATCCTCTGTCGTCCCCTTCCACCGCTGCCCCCCCAACCCTCAATCTTTCCCAGCATCAGGGTCTTTTCAAATGAGTCAGTTCTTCACATCAGGTGGCCAAAGTATTGGAGTTTCAGCTTCAGCATCTGTCCTTCCAATGAATATTCAGGACTGATTTCCTTTGGGATGGACAGGTTGGATTGCCTTGCAGTCCAAGAGACTCTCAAGAGTCTTCTTCAGCACTACAGTTCAAAAGCATAAATTCTTTGGCATTCAGCTTTCTTTATAGTCCAACTCTAGACTTTTAGCTGGTGAGTTTAATTAATTCACATTTAATGTAATTATTGATATGGTTGGATATATATCTGCTATTTTGCTCATGTATCTTTTTTTCCTTCTATTCTTTTCTTGCCTCTGTGTTAAATAGGTATTTTCTAGTGTACCTTTTAATTCCACTTTTTCTTACATTTTCTTAGTGGTAGTTATAGGAACTACAGTATATATCTTAAATTACCACAATCTTTTCCAGATTGGTACTAACTTAATTCCAGCGAAATATAGAATCTTTGCTCCAATAGTTCCACCCTCTTCCTCTCCTTTGTGCTTTGCCATGTACACTACATATTTAAGCCCAACAATATAGCTTTATAATTACTGTTTTATATGCTTGTCTTTTAATTAACTATGAGACGAAAAAGAAAAAAAATATTTTCCTGTATTTTTATTTACCTACATATACTAGTGCTCTTTATTTCTTTGTGTGAAATGCAAAATGTCAAAATGAAAAAAAAAGTGACAGATTTTATTTTCTTGGGCTCCAAAATCACAGCAATGGTGACTGCACACCATGAAATTAAAAGATGTTTTCTCATTTGAAGCAAAGCTATGACAAACCTAGACAGCATATTAAAAAGCAGAGACATCACTTTGCTGACAAAGGTCTGCCTAGTCAAAGCTATGGTATTTTTCAGTAGTCATGTACAGATGTGAGAGCTGGACCATAAAGAAGGCTGAGTGCCGAAGAATTAGATGCTTTCAAATTATGGTGCTGGAAAAGACTGTTGAGAGTCCCTTGGACTACAAGATCAAACCAGTAAATCCTAAAGGAAATAAGTCCTGAATATTCGTTGGAAGTTCTGATTTTGAAGCTGAAGCCCCAGTACTTTGGCCACCTGATACAAAGACCTGACTCCCTGGAAAAGACCCTGATGCTGGGAAAGATTGAGGGCAGGTGGAGAAGGGGGTGACAGAGGATGAGATGGTTGGTGGCATCATTGGCCCTATGAACATGGGTCTGAACAAATTTCAGGAGATAGTGAAGGACAGGGAAGCCTGGTGTGCTGTGGTTCATGGGATGGCAAAGAGTCGGACAGACTTAGCAACTGAACAACAACATGAGAGTTGTACATGCGTGTGCTTTGGGAAGAGTGTTATTCCAGGGAATGATGTATTACCTTCTAGTAATATAGCATCAAGTTTGGTAGCTATTTTTGAAGAAGAATTTTGCTGGATATGGAATTCTAGGAAAGAAATGGCAATCCACTCCAGTAATCTTGCCTGGAGAATTCTGTAGACAGAAGAGCTTGGGCTACAGTCCAAGGGGTCGCAAAGAGTCAGACACTACTGAGTGACTAACACACACACACACACACACATTATTCTTTCAGCACGTTGAATATATCATTCCCCGACTTCTGCTTCCATTGTTTCCAGTAAGAAGTAACCCATTAAATTTCCTGTGGTTCCTAGGTTCTAACTGAGTCTCCTTTGATTGTTTAGTCATTTTCTCTTTTTGCTTTAAAGATTCTTATTTTGTCTGGCTTTCAACAGTTGACTATGATGTTCCATGTATGGCTCTTTCTGTGTTTATCCCACTTAGAATTTGCTGAGCTTCTTGAATGTGTAGATTAATGTTTTCCCACAAATTTGGGATCATTTGTCCATTATTTCTTCAAATATATTTTTAAAGTATTTTTATTTATATATTTTTAAAATTTGATTGTGATGGGTCTTAGTTAGCACATGGGGTCTTCAGTCTTCACTGGGGCATGGGGTATCTTTAGTTGCAGCATACAAACTCTTAGTTGCAGAATGTAGGATCTTGTCCCCTGACAAGGGATCAAACCCCGGTCCCTTGCATTGGGAGAATGGAGTCTTAGCCACTGGCCCACAGAGAAGTCCTCTCTTCAGATATTTTAAATGCCCCTCTCTCTTCTTCTGGGACCTCTATTGCTTGTATGCTGGTATGCCTGATGGTCTCCCACAAATCTTTGAGCCTTTGCATTTTTCTTTATTGTTTTTCCCTCCCTGTTCTTCAGATTAGACAGTCTCTAGTAATCTAGCATTATGTTTGCTGGTTATTTTCTTCTGTCAGCTCACATACACTGTTGAGCCACTTTGGTGAATTTTTCATTTCCGTTATTGTACTATTCAACTCCAATTTTTCCACTTGGTTTGCTTTTAAGGTTTTTTTTAATTTAATTTAATTTTTAATTTTTTTTAATTTTTTAAAAATATAAATTGATTTATTTTAATTGGAGGCTAATTACTTTACAATATTGTATTGGTTTTGCCATATATCAACATGAATCTGCCACAGGTGTACACAGTGGTTGTTTTTTTTTAATGTGGACAATTTTTAAAGTCTTTATTGAATCTGATGTCTGAGTCTTTATTGCTTCTATTGTTTTACATTCTAGTTTTTTGACCTTAAGGCTTGTGGGATCTTAGTTCCCTGATCAGGGATCAAACCCACCAGAGGAGTCTTACCCACTGGACTGCCAGGGAAACCCCTGTTTTTATTTTTAAGCCTGAATTTTAGGGGTTTTTTTTTTTTTGGTTCAGCATAGCTTAGTGGTCAGTCAATGATCAGTCAATCATCAATTAATCCAGATTATCTAGTAAGGCTTATACTCTTTGCTAATGAATCTGTTTATGGGTTAAAGTAGTATTGTTATAATATTGCATTGCTTCAGATCAAATCAACCCCCTCAGGCAGCAGAGCTGTCAGTCTTCACAGCCTGTTTTACTCTGGTAGAACTACCAGGCCAGAGGGCTAGGGAGTGGGAGATAGAAGCAGCTACAAGCTAAAACATCACAGCAAATTTTTCTTGAACTAATTCTTCTCAATTTGTTGTATGCTTCTAGTCAGTTTCCAAAGTCCTAAAATGGTTGTTTTTGGCAATTTTGCTCAGCTTTTTTCTTGTACTTTTGGGAAAAATTTGCTGAGTTTCTCATTCAGCCATTTTGAAAATCCCTTCAAATGTTTGCCTTCAATTTTTAGTGATCCTTCTGAAACAACTAAGGTTAGCTTTGACTCAGAAAAGAGAAAAAAGAAAGATAAGAACCCATTAAAGAAAATGGAAAGCACCAAGCGTAAAACCAAAGGAAAATTTTGGTATTCATCCTAGCTAATCTCAAAATTGTAACCTAAAGTAAGTTGAGGTCACAGCCGAGTTCTCCTAAACTCTGGAAGAAGAACGTCTAGATAATTGTGGGGAAAGAGTCATTCTTCTGAAAATAATGTCATTTATTTTGGGGCCAAACTTCCCTAATGAAACTTCATCCTATATCTATCTGTTAATTTAGGCTAAATTCCTTAGTCTTAAACTTAGAGCACAGCACAAAAGGAGAAATGCAATCTCATTTATGTTTTATGCTTTTTTTTCTTCTAGCATCTAGAAGTTCTCTATGGAAATCATGGAAAGAAAGAGTTATAAAGCGACCTGCAACAGCTCATGCTTTAAGACCAGATCAGATGATTAGTGATCAATTTGCCACAAAAACAAAGGTGTCAGAAATCCAAGATATGCTTCAGGAACTCATAGGTACTTCACTGTTCAATAAACTGGAAAACAATGCTATTAAATATATATCATCAACAACAGTAAACCTTTCTAAAGCTTTGAGTACACTAAATGATGAAGTGAAAGCTATTAACCTCCATACTTCTGATACATATGCAAATGAGACAGTTGAAAGAGAACAAGAGATTTCCCTGAAGATAATAGAAGATCTCAGTAAAAGAAATGAAATGCTTCAGCAAAAACTTCAAGAAGCAGAAGAAAAATATGAACACCTTATTCGATCCAAAGTTGTAGAGCACCAAGCATTGCCCACATCAACACAGAAAATGTTACCTGAGCCTTCTCCACAATCAACCATTAGCCAAGCTGACACAGAAAACAGTTTAGACAGTATTTTGACCAAAGAATTTGAAAACATGGTAAATGAGGCCCCTCAAAAAGAGACCAAAGCCTTGGGAATCAAGTCGGACTCATCGCAATTATATGCCGCCCAAGGTGAAACAACTCCAGATTTAACTGACCAGCAGAAAAAGTCTTCTGGAGAGATCACTGAAGATAAGATATCAGTGAAGAAAGGTGGTGCCTTTCAGAAAGATGGGGCTGATGAGTTCCAGTCACAGAAAAAAAAGCGTACAAAAGGCCTGTCTGTGCAGGAGACCTCTGAATCAAATGTGAATGATGATAAAGGTAAACAGAAAGTCACAGGGACCAAACTTGATCACCACTTAGAATTACAAACACTGGATAAGAAGAGAAACGAAACAAAATCCTTTCCTGAAGCCAAATCAAAGTCACTCACTGAATCAAAAAGTCAACATTTTCCTTCTGATTTCCCTTCTGACAAGAGTCAAGGTGGTAGAAGTGGAACAAGTGGTAAAGTGGAACAAGTGAGGGAGGCTAAATCGGAACATTTACAGAGTAAAAGTCAAATGTCTTCAGAGAATGAAGAGGAGCTCACCACTGAGCCAACAGACAAAGATGGCAGAAAGGAGACGAGTAGCGCACCAGAGCCATCCAGGTGGAGCAAACTTGATCTTTCCTCTGAGAAAATAAAAGGAAAGAAACACCGTATCTCTCCAGGAAGCACTACAAGAAAAGAAGAAAAATCTGAAGAGAAAGATATGTCAGTCTTCACGAAGAAATTCAAGTCTCTTGAACTTGCTAAATCAGGTGTTCCAGATGACAAAAGTGAACAGAGTAACCTAGAAGAATTTCAGAAAGCCATAGAGTCATTCCTTAAAGAGAAAATTGATAACATAGGAAAGCCCTGGGATAAAAAGACTGTGTCAAAAGAAGAGTTATTATCAAAAAGATCAGAAGTTGAGAAATTAGGAACCATAAAGACAAAAATGGAGGAATATTTCCAAAAAGTGGCTGAAACTGTGACAAAAATCTTAAGAACATACAAAGATATAAAAAATGAAGGACAAATTGGAGAGAAACCTTTGAAACTAAGAAAGGCAGTCTCATTTATGCCAGAACGGCATTCTCAGGAACCAACTAGTGCACAGTCAGAAATTAGCACCTTAATTTCACAGGAGAGGCTTGACCCACTAACTGACAATTTTATAAGAATGATCTTGACTGAAATAGAAAGTGAAAGGAATGTTCCAGAAGCCTCTACAGTAGGGACAGACTATAAAGAGAAGGAAAAACAAGAGCTAGAAGAAAGGAGGTTTGAGATGATAAAGAAGAATTTGGAGAAGGAAGAGGCATGGCTCCCAGTGAAGGAGGGAAAGCAAAGGCAACAGAAAGAGAAACAGTGGCAGGAAGAAGAGGTGTGGAAGGGACAGCAAAAACTCAAGATACAAAAGCAGATCGAGTCAGATGAGAAGCAAAAGCAAAGAGAAGAAGAGAGAGAAGGGTATCAGAAGTCAAAGCAGCAGCAGTTGGAGGCATGGAAACAAACAACAAAACAACAAGGTGTGCCTTTGGAGAAGGAGAAAGGACAGCAGATGATGCAGGTTCAGAAGGAAGTGAGACTTCTGGAGCAAGAAAGCAGTTTGGAGAGAGAGGAGAAGCAGAAGGCAAGGAGAAATGTAGGGGACTATGAAAGTCAGAAGCAAAATACTGCAAAGGAGATGAAGACATATGAACAACTAGAAGGGGTGCTCAGTCAGACTTCAATCACATTGTCTCACAGGTGGGAGAGCACACAGAAAGACATACCGCAGACACACCAAAGAACAGATTTCACTGGGAACCTTAAGAAATTAGGGGATCTGGCTGAAGGAAAGCATCGCATTCCAATCACTACTCCCATCTCCACACAATCCTCCTCACGTGGACCCTCTCCTCTTTCTGGAGTGTCTCTTGCAAAGTCCATCACTCTTACCTCTAGGCTTGCCCAAGCAAAGGAAATTGACTTCACTTCTGAAAAGGCTGAGGCACTGAAAATCATGGACACCTTTAATCAGGTTCAGGCGTTGGGGAAAACTACTACTCCTAAGATGCCTCGGGGTTTGGGAGTGGCTCTCAGTGCAGAGCAGGCCCAGGCTCTGGGGATTCCTGTTACTCCTCAGCAAGCTCAAGCTCAGGGCATCATGCTCACCCATCAGCAGGTCAAGGCCTTGGGAGTCACTCTCACCCATGAACAAGCTCAGGCACCAGGGATTACTCTCACCCCTCAACAGGCCCAAGCACTGGGGATTCTTGTCACCCCTCAGCAAGCTCAAGCTCAGGGCATCACGCTCACCCCTCAGCAGGCCAAGGCACTGGGGGTCACACTTCCCCCTGAACAAGCTCAAGCAACAGGGTTCACCCTCACCCCTCAGCAGGCCCAAGCACTGGGGATCATTTTTACCCCTGAACAGGCTCAGACACCAGGGATCACTCTGACCCCTCAGCAGGTCCTGGCACTGGGGATTCCTGTCACCCCTCAGCAAATCCAGGAAGTAAGGGTTTCTCTCACCCCTCAGCAGGCCCAGGCACTTGGGATTGCTCTCACCCCTGAACAAGCTCAGGCACCAAGGATCACTCTGACCCCTCAGCAAGCCCAGGCACTGGGGATACCTGTCACCCTTCAGCAAATTCAAGAAGTAGATGCTTCTCTCACCCCTCAGCAGGCCCAGGCACTGGGGATTCCTGTCCCCTCTCAGCAGATACAGGAAGTGGGAGTTTCTCTCACCCCTCAGCAAGCCCAGGCACTGGGAACCATTCTCACCCCTGAACAAGCTCAGGCACCAGGGATCACTCTCACCCCTCAGCAGGTCCAGGCACTGGGGGTTCCTGTCACCCCTCAGCAAGTTCAAGCTCAGGGCATCAGTCTTACCCCTCAGCAGGCCCAGGCACTGGGAACCATTCTCACCCCTGAACAAGCTCAGGCACCAGATATCACTCTTACCCCACAACAGGCCCAGGCACTGGGGATTTCAGTCACCCCACAGCATATCCCGGATGTGGGGGCTTCTCTCACTCCTCAACAGGCTCAGGCTTTGGGGATTCCTATCACTCAGTGGGCTGAAGCTCAGGGCATCACTCTCACCCCTCAGCAAGCCCAGGCACTTGGGATCACTCTCACCCCTGAACAAGCTCAGGCATCAGGGATCACTCTCACCCCTCAGCAGGCCCAGGCACCGGGGATCACTCTCACCCCTGAACAAGCTCAGGCACCAGGGATCACTCTCACCCCTCAGCAGGCCCAGGCACCGGGGATCACTCTCACCCCTGAACAAGCTCAGGCACCAGGGATCACTCTCACCCCTCAGCAGGCCCAGGCACCGGGGATCACTCTCACCCCTGAACAAGCTCAGGCACCAGGGATCACTCTCACCCCTCAGCAGGCCCAGGCACTGGGGATCACTCTCACCCCTGAACAAGCTCAGGCACCAGGGATCACTCTCACCCCTCAGCAGGCCCAGGCACCGGGGATCACTCTCACCCCTGAACAAGCTCAGGCACCAGGGATCACTCTCACCCCTCAGCAGGCCCAGGCACTGGGGATCACTCTCACCCCTGAACAAGCTCAGGCACCAGGGATAACTCTCACCCCTCAGCAGGCCCAGGCACTGGGGATCACTCTCACCCCTGAACAAGCTCAGGCATCAGGGATCACTCTCACCCCTCAGCAGGCCCAGGCACTTGGGATCACTCTCACCCCTGAACAAGCTCAGGCACCAGGGATCACTCTCACCCCTCAGCAGGCCCAGGCACTGGGGATTTCAGTCACCCTGCAGCATATCCAGGAAGTGGGGATTTCTCTCACCCCTCAACAGGCTCAGGCACTAGGGATTCCTATCACCCCTCAGCAGGGTGAAGCTCACAGTCTGACTCTCACCCCTCAGCAGTTTCAGGATTTGGGGATCCCTGCCACCCCTCAGGGCATCATCTTTACCCCTCAGCAGGCCCAGGCATTGGGGATCCATGTGACCCCTGAACACGCCCGTGCCCTGGGGATGCATGTCACCTCTGAGCAGGCCCATGCACTAGGGATCACTCTCACTCCTGATCAGGCCCAGGCACCTTGGGTGTCTCTCACTTCTCAACAGGTCCAGGCACTGAGGAGCCACATCACCCCTGAGCAGGCACAGGCTCAGGGCATCACTCTTACCCCTCAGCAGTCTCAGGCACTGAGAATCCCTGTCATCATTCCACAGCCTCAGGATTTGGGGGCCCCATTCACTTTGGGACAGGCTCAAGCATTGGGGATTTCTCTCTCTCATGAACAGTTTGCAAAATTAGGGGTTCCTCTCACCTCAGATAAAGTGTATGCCTTAGAATATCCCCACATCCCAGAACAAATCCAACCTTTGGAAGCTCCTTTCACCCCAGGGGAGGCCTGGTCCATGGGTATTACTGTTAGGTCTGTGCAGGACCTAACATCAAGAACTCCTCTTTTTAAGGAGCACCCCTTACCACCCTGGGCTAGTCCTCCTTCAGGACATACACTGAAAACTGGGATCTCTTCCATTACTGATAAATCTGTCACAAAACATGCTCCTCACACTCCTAACGAGTCCCCAGTATCATCTGCTGCTATTGCTGAGGAGTCCCCTGTATTTGAGGTGCCTTCTACTCCTTTCCGTATGTCAAGGTTTCCTCTTCAACAAGCCCCCTCTGAGAAATTCTTGGGAATGAGGATTCCTTCAGACCCTGGGAAGCCCCTGGCACCACAGACTTCTCCTTCCTCCAGACAGACCCTAATGTCTAAGGATCTATCAACCTCTGTTCCATTCCCAGCACCAGTTCCCAGTCCAATATCTGGGCTCTCTCCCACTCCACAGCAGCCCTTTGAATCAGAGGCCCTCCTTAGTTCCAGGCAATTCTTCATATCTAGGGACTCTATGACACCCCAGCCACCTCTGATATTGAAGCCCTTTCTTGACCTCAGACAGCCCCTTATATCTGGAGTCCCAGTCACCTCTGTGCAGATTCCCCAAATCTGGGCTCCTCTCTCTCCTAGGAAGCACTTGGTTTCTGGGACTACTTCCATCCCTCAGGAGCTCTTGAAATCTGGACCCTTAACACTCTCTGAGCAGTTTCAGGCATCCCAGACCTTTGCCACTCATAAGCAATCTCCTGGGTTACAAGCCCCTTCTACCCTTGGGCAGCATCTGCCACCAAGGACCCTTCCTGGGCAAGCTTCCCCTCTATGGGTCTCTCCCACCCCTGGGCGTCCCCTAACACCATTGACTCCCTCAACCCCTGAAAAGCCACAGAAAGATTTGTCCTCTGCTGTCTCTGAGAAAAGGAAGGAAAGATTGTCAATTATTTCTTCTCTGAAATTGAAATCAGTATCAGTCCATCCCAGTGCTCCAAGTTTCAAGGTAATTCAAGCCCCTTTCACCACTAAGAAGTTCCAAACAGCAGAGGTCTCTGACACTTCTGAAGAAATCCAGATACCTGAAGATCATTTTGCCGTGGAACGATTTAGAATGTTTAAGTCCCATCTCACCGATTACAAGACACCAGTATCTCAAGCCCCTTATGCTGATGAGGGGACCCTTCCTACTACTCTCATTAAGCCTGTAACTCCACTACCTTCTCTTATTACTACTCAACTACTCAAAACACGGCAGAGCTCACCTTCTGAATGGGACCAAAAATCCCAACTTCCCCCTATCAATAAGCCCTGGGTACTGACTTCAGTTTCAGATACCAGGCAACCCAAGATGATGGTGCCCACTTCCTATCCCCAAGAGCTCAAAGAACAGAACTATTTTGTTGATGTGGAGGCTCAGCGGAAGAACCTGATACTCTTAAATCAGGCCACAAAAGCTTCTATACTCCCTTCACAGCTACACACAGAAGCTAGGAATCTCATAATTGAGACACTTCGTACAGACAAAGTTCGGCTGGGATACCTATTCCGCAAGTACAATGCCTATAGACTGATCCAGCGTGCAAGGTAGATGTAAATATTATGTGTCTAGTTGTCTGATTTAGTCCTGATTTCAAATATCCTCCCTCATTACGCTATCAGTATATATTATTTGTCAGGTTAGGTGTTCTAAAAGATTCTCTTATAGAAGGTTTGTAAGATGGAAGCATATTTAAGATATCAAAAGGAGGTATATTTTTTAGAAATAAGAAATGTCATATAATACCCATTTCACTCATATATATCTCTAGCAGAGATTCTAAAATATATTTTGAGGCTCATGGTTGATCTCCAAAATATCAACTTCAAAAGTTTAGAAATGCTTGCAGTTATTCTGAATTACTTTAATCTTGCATTCACCAGAAGACCTATGATTCTTTTTTTTTTAATTTACTTTTTATTGCAGTGAAGTTGGACAGAAGATCTATTAAAGTGGGAGATTTCAGGCAGGTTTATGTACTTCATGTTGCCATAGCAGCTTTGATGCTAGAATGACCTACAGGAAACATGTTCTAGTCTTGATTTTTTAAATTGAAATTAACCTGCCAATTCTTGGCCTTTGTGTTTGAGGTTGTCAACTTATTATTTTGGGGATTTTAAAAACATTTTTTTTATTGTAGAAATTCTTTCCCCTTTTTAAAATAGTTAATTTATAATACTGTGTTATCTTATTTGGAGAATTTTTCTAACCTAAAATTATAATATGTCAAACTAAGATCAACGATAGAAAAAGCTATCATTAATTATAGAAACAATCTATGTCATTTATTCAACAAATACTTATTGAATACGTACTATTTGGCAAGCACTGTTCTAGATGCTATGGATATAGCAGTGAATAAAACAAAGTACCCTGGTCTCATGATATTTACATTTCTGAGAACTGAATTCATTTGAAAACTAAGCACTGGAATAACAAGGTGTAAAAGAAAGACATTCAGTGTATAGACAGAAATTTTCATTTCAAAATTGGTTACCTTAGAATTGTTGAAATATTTTCTACTCTATAGTGTGTTTTTCTCTTCCCAGAATGAATGTTCCTAGTCTTGTTGTTGTTGTTGTTCCTAGTCTTTTAAATCTGTTTTTACACATAAGCACTTTCATCCACTTAAGAATCTGAAATAACATGTTTCTGGTCATTCTCCAGTTCCCTCATGTCTTGTTTTCTTTGTTATATTAAATTAAAATAAATAATTGCATTCACCTGGTGCAGTATTTTAAAAAATACAAATGGCGTGAAAAGCCTCCTTAGTATTCTTATTCTTGGCCATTAGGCCCCTCCTTCAGGGCTACCCAGGTATTCCACCCAGAGATACTTTCTACATATGTAGCAAAGAACATAGGTTCTTTTATCCCACTCTTTAGACATTTAAAATTACAATGTTTGATTTTTTCATAACAAGCTAGAATTTAGATATTAATATATAAAGAGTCTACTCATTCATTTTACAGTTTTATAGTTCTCCAAAGTCTAGATTTACCAGAATTTACTTAACTTTTGATGAGGTTAACATAACATTTATGCTGTTTTCAATATTTTGCATTATAAAAATATACTTCAATGAACAATCTTGTATATACATATGTATACATGTATGTATGTTCCTAAAAGTAGAACTTCTAAATCAAGGGTAAGCATTTTGTAATTGTGATAAATTTTTTGTCAAATTGTTCTCCAAAGAGGTTGGAACAATTTATATATCGGTCAGCATTATAAAAGAGTATTTCCCCACAAATACTATCAACATTTTTGTTCATTGTCAATGTAATGAATGAAATATGGCACTTCCATGCTTTCACTTGCATTACTTTTATTATAGATTGAAGTTAAGCATCTTTTCACAGAGTTAAGAACCATCTGTATTTTATTTTCTGTGACGATGCTATTCAAATGCTTTGCCCATTTTTCAACTGGGTTATCAAGTTGTTTTTAAAATAATTAATTAATTAATTTTAATTGGAGGCTAATTACTTTACAATATTAAGGTGGTTTTTGCCATGTAGCGACATGAATCAGCCATGGGTGCACATGTGTCCCCCCATCCTGAAGCCCCTTCCCACCTCCCTCCCCACTCCTTCCCTGGGTTGTTTCAGAACACCAGCTTTGGGCATCCTGCTTCATGCATTGAACTTGCACTGGTCATCTGTTTTACACAGGGCAACAGACATGTTTCAGTGTTATGCTTTCAAATCATCCCACCCTTGCCTTCTTCCATACAGTCCAAAAGTCTGTTCTTTACATCTGTGCCTTTTTCGTGTCTTACATATAGGGTGGTTGTTACCGTCTTTCTAAATTCCCTATATACGTGTTAATATTCTGTATTGGTGTTTCTCTTTCTGACTTACTTCACTCTGTATAATAGACTCCAGTTTTATCCACCTCATTAGAACAGACTCAGATGTGTTCTTTTTTTCTTTTTATAGCTGAGTAATATTCCATTGTGTATATGTACCACTGCTTTCTTATCCATTCGTCTGCCAATAGATCTCTAGGTTGCTTCCATGTCCTGGCTATTGTAAACAGTGCTGTAATAAACATTGGGGTACATGTGTCTCTTTCAATTCTGGTTTCCTCAGTGTGTATACCCAGAAGTGGGATTGCTGGGTGATATGGCAGTTCTATTTCCAGTTTTTAAAGAAATCTCCGCACTGTTCTCCATAGTGACTGTACTAGTTTGCATTCCCAACAGTGTAAGAGGGTTCCCTTTCTCCACACCCTCTCCAGCATTTATTGTTTGTAGACTTTTTGATAGCTGCCATTCTGACTGGCATGAGATGGTACCTCATTGTGATTTGCATTTCTCTGATAATGAGTGATGTTGAGCATCTTTTCATGTGTTTATTAGCCATTTGTCTTCTTTGGAAAGATGTCTGTTTAGTTTTTGGCCCAATTTTTGATTGGGTCATTCATTTTTCTGGTATTGAGCTGCATATGCTGCTTTAATATTTTGGAGATTAATTGTCAGTTGCTTCATTTGCTGCTATTTTCTCCCATTCTGAAAGCTGTCTTTTCACCTTGCTTACAGTTTCCTTTGTTGTGCAAAAGCTTTTAAGTTTAATTAGGTCCCAATTGTTTATTTTTGTTTTTATTTTTGTTGCTTTCTTAATTGATTTCTGGGACCTGTTCAAATATTGAGAAAATTAGCCCCTTGTCTGTGAAATAAACTACAAAACTTTCCCCACTTGTGTTTAGACTCTCCTTTTGGTGGGTTTTGCTTTCTAAATAATTTATATTTTTATATGTTTATATTCAGTTCAGTTCAGTTCAGTCACTCAGTAGTGCCCGGCTCTTTGTGACTCCATGAACTACAGCACACCAGGCCTCCCTGTCCATCACCAACTCCTGGAGTTTACTCAAACTCTTGTTCATTGAGTTGGTGATGCCATCCAACCATCTCATCCTCTGTCATCCCCTTCTCCTCCTGCCCTCAATCTTTCCCAGCATCAGGGTCTTTTCAAATGAGTCGGTTCTTCGTATCAGGTGGCCAAAGTATTGGAGTTTCAGCTTCAGTATCAGTCCTTCTAAAGAATATTCAGGAGTGATTTCCTTTAGGATGGACTGGTTGGATCTCCTTGCTGTCCAAGGGACTCTCAAGAGTCTTTTCCAATGCCACAGTTCAAAAGCATCAATTCTTCAGCACTCAGCTTTGTTTATAGTCCAACTCTCACATCCATACTGTAAAAACCATAGCCTTGACTAGACGGACTTTTGTTGGCAAAGTAATGTCTCTGCTTTTGAATATGCTATCTAGGTTGGTCATGACTTTCCTTCCAAGGACTAAGTGTCTTTTAAGTTCATGGCTGCAATCACCATCTGCAGTGATTTTGGAGCCACTGATTCCATTGTTTCCCCATCTATTTGCCATGAAGTGATGGGACCAGATGCCATGATCTTAGTTTTCTTAATGTTGAGCTTTAAGGCAACTTTTCACTCTCCTCTTTCGCTTTCATTAAGAGGCTCTTTAGTTCTTCTTCACTTTCTGCCATAAGGGTGGTATCATCTGCATATCTGAGGTTATTGATATTTATCCTGGCAATCTCGATTCCAGCTTGTGCTTCTTCCAGCCCAGCGTTTCTCATGATGTACTCTGCATATAAGTTACATAAGCAGGGTGACAATATGCAGCCTTGACGTACTCCTTTTCCTATTTGGAACCAGTCTGTGTTCCACGTCCCATTCTAACTGTTGCCTCCTGACCTGCATACAGATTTCTCAGGAGGCAGGTCAGGTGGTCTGGTATTCCCATCTCTTTCAGAATTTTCCAGTTTATTGTGATCCACAAGGTCAAAGGCTTTGGCATAGTCAATAAAGCAGAAATAGATGTTTTTCTGGAACTCTCTTGCTTTTTCAATGATCCAGCAGATGTTGGCAATTTGATCTCTGGTTCCTCTGCCTTTTCTAAAACCAGCTTGAACATCTGGAAGTTCATGGTTCATGTATTGGTAAAGCCTGGCTTGCAGAATTTTGAGCATTATTTTACTACCGTGTGAGATGAGTGCAATTGTGCCGTAGTTTGAACATTCTTTGGCATTTCCTTTCTTTCGGATTGGAATGAAAACTCACCTTTTCCAGTCTTGTGGCCACTGCTGAGTTTTCCAAACTTGCTGGCATATTGAGTGCAACACTTTCACGGCATCATTGTTCAGGATTTGAAACAGCTCAACTGGAATTCCATCACCTCCTCTAGCTTTGTTCACAGTGATACTGCCTAAGGCCCACTTGACTTCACATTCCAGGATGTCTGGCTCTAGGTGAGTGATCACACCATCGTGATTATCTGGGTCGTGAAGATCGTTTTTGTACAGTTCTTCTGTGTATTCTTGCTACCTCTTCTTAATATCTTCTGCTTCTGTCAGGTCCATACCATTTCTGTCCTTTATTGAGCCTATCTTTGCATGAAATGTTCCCTTGGTATCTCTAATTTTCTTGAAGAGATCTCTAGTCTTTCCCATTCTATTGTTTTCCTCTATTTCTTTGCATTGCTTGCTGAGGAAGGCTTTCTTATCTCTCCTTGCAATTCTTTGAAACTCTGCATTTAAATGAGTGTATCTTTCCTTTCCTTCTTTTCTTTTCACTTCTCTTCTTTTCACAGCTATTTGTAAGGCCTCCTCAGACAGCCATTTTGCTTTTTTTCATTTTTTTTCCTTGGGGATGGTCTTTCTCCCTGTCTCCTGTACAATGTCACGAACCTTTGTCCATAGTTCATCAGGCACTCTGTCTATCAAATCCAGTCCCTTAAATCTATTTCTCAGTTCCACTGTATAATCATAAGGGATTTGATTTGGGTCATACCTGAATGGTCTAGTGGTTTTCCCCACTTTCTTCAATATAAGTCTGAATTTGACAATAAGAAGTTCATGTTTATATTAATATTTTCAATAATGCTTTGTGCCTTATTTTAAAAAGCCCTTTCCACTCTGAGAAATATATTTTTTTAAAATTATTTTGAGATTTCTTATAGTACTTGAATAGTTGATTATTAGTATTTTGGGGCTTCCCAGGTAGTGCGAGTACTTTCTTCAACTTACATCTAAATTTTGCAATAAAGAGTTCATGATCTGAGCCACAGTCAGCTCCCGATCTTGTTTTTGCTGACTATATAGAGCTTCTCCATCTTTGGCTGCAAAGAATATAATCAATCTGATTTCAGTATTGACCATCTGGTGATGTCCACGTATAGAGTCTTCTCTGTGTTGTTGCAAGAGGGTCTTTGCTCTGACCAGTGCATTCTCTTGGCAAAACTGTTAGCCTTTGCCTTGCTTCATTTTGTAATCCAAGGCCAAATTTTCAGGTTACTCCAGGTATCCCTTGACTTCCTACTTTTGCATTCCGGTCCCCTCTGTTGAAAAGAACATTTTTTGGGGGAGGTGTTAGTTCTAGAAGGTCTTGTAGGTCTTCATAGAACCTTTCAACTTCAGCTTTTTCAGCATAACTGGTTGGGGCATAGACTTGGATTACTGTTATTTGTTGTAGTTTTATTTTTATGATGCTGAGTCTTTGTGATAGTTATTACTACTGTTTCCTAGTATTTGTCCATGAGATGTGACCAGAATTGTGTGTCTTTTCCGTGCTGAGCTTGCCATTGTCAGTTTGAGACCTTCTAGAGTCTCCTTTTCCATTGGCATGATAAGCTATAGTGTTCAAGGTGATGGCTGTTCTGTTACCCTGTGTTCCTGAGAGTATAAAATGAAGTTCTTTTCTGCAAAGCTATGATGGATTTGTACTATGAGCAACAGATAAACTTTTGTTGTTGTTAGTCATTGAGATTTGGGGATTATTTGTTAAAACAGCAAAACCTAGCTTATCTTTACTAACATAGTCTTCCTATTCAAGAAAATGATATACATTTTTTTCTGTTCAGGTGTGTGTGTATGTGTGTGTGTATGTGTTCTGTTGGAGTTATTAAAGTTTTCGTCAAGCTCTTGAATATTCTTCCATAAGTGTATATTTTGGTAGTTTTTATTTTTGATGTTATAAATGGACTCTCTCCTTCTATGACACCTTCTAACTGGTTGTTATTGGTATAAAGAAAGGCTAGATCTCTCTATATCAATTTCATATGCATATTTATATGCATATCATTTCATATGCAATTTCAATGGCATATTCATCTTACTGTATTCAAAAGCATGTAATAGTTTTTCAGTTGATATTCTTGAGTTTTCCAATTACATAATCATATCCCTTGTAAATAATAATGTTTTTACATCTAGATTTTTCCAATTTTTAAATATCTCATTTCTGTCTCTTGACTGCCTGAATTGATTAAGACCTTAAAAACTGTATTAAAAAATATTGGTGATGTGGCCACCAGCACCAGGTCACCTTTGTTCATTTGACTTACCCAGAGTAACAGCTAGTAGTGCCTTTCCATGGCCTCATGTTATTTTTTTCTAGGAAAAATTCACCTTCAAGAATGTTTAAAAGGATTGTTTATATTTATATTTTCCTTTCTAAAAAAGCTGCAACACATCTTTAACCTTAATCAATTTCATTTTGAGGGGAGTTATTTTATCCATTCCTTTGTAACTCAGAATGCCAAAATTTAAGTCATTCTTTCACTGCGAATTACTAAAATGTAAATATGAATTGGGAGAAAGCAATGGCACCCCACTGCAGTACTCTTGCCTGGAAAATCCCATGGACGGGAGAGCCTGGTGGGCTGCCATCTATGGGGTCGCACAGAGTTGGACACGACTGAGCACCTTCACTTTCACTTTTCACTTTCATGCATTGGAGAAGGAAACGGCAACCCACTCCAGTGTTCTTGCCTGGAGAATCCCAGGGACAGGGGAGCCTAGTGGGCTGCCGTCTATGGGGTCGCACAGGGTCAGACACGACTAAAGCGACTTAGCAGCAGCAAATATGAATTGATTAAAAATACAATGATGATAGAGGACATCATTCTAGTATCTGTCACTAAAAAATGCTGGCTTTTGGGTTGAAATACATTTTGTCATATTAAAGAAGTATCCTTCAGCCTGTTTCATTATTTCTTTAAAATCAAGCGTGGATATTTAATTTTGTTAAGTTTATTAAATTACATTTTGTTAAATATGATTTCAGCACTTCATTATCATGGTTATCAGAGAAAATATTTTCTCCTAATATTTATTAATATGACTAATGTTTTAAACTATCATTGCATCCTTGGAATAAATCCTATTTGTATTGGGTTGGCAAAAAATTTGATTGGGTTTTTCTGCAGCATCTTATAGAAAAACCTGAATGAACATTTTGGCCAACCCAGTATCCTTCTTTGAGGGTGTTACATTTGCTAATATTTTATTTAGGATTTTATTTTTTACTGATATCCATTCATAAGTTTGACTGGTGGTTTATTTATTTATTTTGGTGCTTTCTTTGTCAAATTTTGGTATAATTTTAAGTTTTGGTATAATTTTAAGTTTGGCATCATTTTAAAAATGTGAAAACTTTCTTTTCTATGCTGTAGAACAATTTAATGATAAAATTAGCTGTTGTTTTTAAATTTGACAGATTTTACCTGTGATACTATATGAACTTGGTGCTTTTGTGGGAAGTCCTTTGACAATTTAATTTTTATATGGCAATTAAGTTTGTTTATAATTATTGAAGATTTTGAAGACCTAAGTGACATGATGTGACCTGCTTTGGTAAAATCATTTAAAAACTGAAATAGATAGATCAACATTTCACAATATTTAATTTATACACATAACTTTAATCCCATCAAGGATCAATTCATTCATTTTTCAGTAAGCTCTTCTTTAATATTTAATATTATAATGATCAAATCACCAACAATGTCTAACAAGGAATTACATACAGACAGATGAACAATTCCATAATAAAAATGCCTGAGTCAAGAAGACTGTAACATTGTATTGGAAAGAAAATGTAAACTATAATAATATAAATTATTTTTATAATAATATAAATTATTTCTTTATTATTATAAAGAAATTTTTGTAGAGCCTCTGTAAGTAAATATTTCATATTTAAATATGAAAATACTGTTTTAGAGTTATATTACCATATGATCAGTATTAATATACCTGAGAAGAATGATGGAGAGGATATAAAATTATACCATGTGCTGATAATGAAACATTTCATTTCCATATGTATTGAAGAAAGTTCTTAAAGATACTAAATGTGGTAGTGATAGATAGATAGGATTTAACTTATCATTTAGTTCATCATCAACATTTAAATAATATGACAGGGACTGAGTTAGGCCCAGGGGGTGGAGGGTGGAAGGATACAAAAATGGATAAACCATATCCCTGCCTTGAGGGCACTCAAAGTCTCCTCAGAAACAATCACACAAACAGATGACTATATTGAATGAGGTGGAAAGAACAATGATGGTATATCACCAACTCTATACAGAAGACTGACCAGACACAAGAGTTAGGTGAAGCTTCTAGGCCTTCACACTTTTGAATTATGTCTCAAAGAACTATTAAGATGATTTTGAGAGAATGGCATTGAAACCTATGTATACTATCATGTAAGAATCGAATCGCCAGTCTATGTCCGATGCAGGATACAGCATGCTTGGGGCTGGTGCACGGGGATGACCCAGAGAGATGTTATGGGGAGGGAGGTGGGAGGGGGGTTCATGTTTGGGAACGCATGTACACCCGTGGTGGATTCATGTCAATGTATGGCAAAACCAATACAGTATTGTAAAGTAAAATAAAGTGAAAAAAAAAAAAAAAGAGTCATTAAGGCAGCAAAGGCAGAGAGTCTAGCAGAACAAAGAAAGGAAGCAAGAAGCACAGTGTGTATATGTGTGTGTGTGAAAAGAGTAATTGTTTCAAGGAATGATGCATTATATCCACATAAGATGGCAGCAAATTTAAATAATAAATCTTTTGTGTGTTCTGATTGCTTCACCAACTGGCCATTCCTCCACCTCTCTCCCTCTCCTTGGGCCTCTCTATCCCCTGAGACACACAATAATAATGAAGTTAGGCCAATTAATAACCCTACAAAGGCCTCTAAGTGTTAAAGTGGAAGGACGAGTCTCAAGTCTCTCACTTTAAGTCAAAAGCTAGATTATGAATGAACTTAGCAAGTAAGGCAAGTTGAAAGCCAAGAAAGGCTGAAAGCTAGGCCTTTTGCACCAATTAGCTAAGTTGTGAATGCAAAGGAAAGTTCATGAAGGAAATCAACAGTGCTGCTCTAGTGAATCTTACAAATGATAAGAAAGATAGTCTTATTGCAGATGTGAAGAAAATTTTAGTAGTATGGATAGAAGATCAAACCAGCCACAACATTCCCTTAGTGGAAAGCCTAATCTAGACGAAGGCCCTAATTCTCTTCAATTCTGTGAAGGCTGAAAGAGGTTGAGGAAGCTGCAGAAGAACATTTAAATCTAAAAGAGGTTGATTTATGATGTTTAAGGAAAGAAGCCTCTTCATTACATCAAATGCAAGGTGAAGCAGCAAGTGCTGATAAAGAAGCTGCAGCAAGTTATCCAGATAGCTAAAATAATGAAGGTGGCTACATTTAAAAAAAGCAAGAGTTAGAACTGGACATGGAACAACAGACTGGTTCCAAATAGGAAAAGGACTACGTCAAGGCTGTATATTGTCACCCTGCTTATTTAACTTCTATGCAGAGTACATCATGAGAAACACTATGCTGGAAGAAGCACAAGCTGGAATCAAGGTTGTGGGAGAAATATCAATAACCTGAGATATGCACATGACACCACCCTTAGGGCAGAAAGTGAAGAGGAATTAAAAAGCCTCTTGATGAAAGTGAAAGAGGAGAGTGAAAAAGTTGGCTTAAAGCTCAACATTCAGAAAACGAAGATCATGGCATCTGGTCCCATCACTTCATGGGAAATAGATGGGGAAACAGTGGAAACAGTGTCAGACTTTATTTTGGGGGGCTCCAAAATCACTGCAGATGGTGACTGCAGCCATGAAATTAAAAGACGCTTACTCCTTGGAAGGAAAGTTATGACCAACCTAGATAGCATATTGAAAAGCAGAAATATTACTTTGCCAACAAAGGTCTGTCTAGTCAGTCAGTTCAGTTCAGTTCAGTTCAGTTCAGTCGCTCAGTCATGTCCGACTCTTTGCGACCCCATGAATCGCAGCACGCCAGGCCTCCCTGTCCATCACCAACTCCTTGTGTTCGCTCAAACTCATGTCCATCAAGTCGGTGATGCCATCCAGCCATCTCATCCTCTGTCGTCCCCTTCTCCTCCTGCCCCCAAACCCTCCCAGCATCAGAGTCTTTTCCAATGAGTCAACTCTTCGCATGAGGTGGCCAAAGTACTGGCGTTTCAGCTTTAGCATCATTCCTTCCAAAGAACACCCAGGACTGATCTCCTTTAGAATGGACTGGTTGGATCTCCTTGCAGTCCATGGGACTCTCAAGAGACTTTTCCAACACCACAGATCAAAAGCATCAATTCTTCAGTGCTCAGCCTTCTTCAAGGCTATGGTTTTTCCAGTGGTCATGTATGGATGTGAGAGTTGGACTGTGAAGAAAGCTGATTAAAATATTACTGCTCATTGACAATGCACCTGGTCACCCAAGAGCTCTAATGAAGATGCAGAATGATTTTATGATGTTTTCATGCCTGCCAACACAGTATTCATTCTGCAGCCCACGGATCAAGGATTAGTTCTGCCTTTCAAGACATTTAAGTCTTATTATACATTTAATAAGGTTATACAGTAGCTGCCATAGATAATGATTTCTTTGATGGATCTGGGCAAAGTCAGTTGAAAACCTTCTGGAAAGCATTCACCTTTCTAGATGCCATTAAGGTCACTCTAGAATTTGCCTGGCAGTCCAGTGGTTAAGAATCCACCTTGCAATGCAGGGGATGCAGCTTTGATCCCTGGTCAGGGAACTAAGATCCCACTGCAGAGCAACTGAGCCTGCATATCACCACTATTGAGCCCACGTGTTGCAACTAGAGAGTCCATACACTGCAACAAAGATCCTGCCTGCTGCAACTAAGATTCGATGCAGCCAGAATAAATAAATATTTTGTTTAAAAGACCATTAATGATTCATAGAAAGAAGGCAAAATATCAACATGAACAGGAGTTGAGAAGATGATTCCAGCCTTCATGGATGACTTTGAGGTGTTTAAGACTTCAGAGGAAGAAGTAACTGCAGATGTGGAAATAGCAAGAGAACTAGAATTAAAAGTGGAGCCTAATGATGTGACTGGATTGCTGCAATCTCATGATGAAACTTGAACAGATGAGGAGCTGCATTATGGATGAGCAAAGAAAGTGGTTTCCTGAGATGGAATCTATTTCTGATGAAGATGCTGATAAGATTGCTGAAATAACAACAAAGGATGTAGAATATTACAGAAACTTCATTGATAAAGTAGTAGCAGGGTTTGAGAGGACTGACTCCAATTTTAAAAAGTTCTAGTGTGGGTAAAATGCTATCAAATAGCATTGCACACTACAGAGAAATCATCCATAAAAGGACAAGTCAATGATATGGCAAACTTCATTGCTGTCTTATGTTAAGAAATCACCAGGGCTTCCCTGATAGTTCAGTGGTAAAGAATCTACCTGCCAATGCAAGAAACATGGGTTTGATCCTTGATCCAGTAAGTCCCACATTCCTCGCAGCAACTAAGCCCATGCACCACAGCTATTGAGCCTGTGCTCGAGAGTCTGGGAGCCGCAACTACTGAGCACACATGCTGCAGCTACTGAAGGCAGAAAGCTCTAGAGCCCACGCTGAGGAACAAGAGAAGCCACTGCAGTGAGAAACCCACGCACTCCAGCTAGAGAGTAGCCCCCTGCTGCTGCAACTAGAGAAAAGCCCACGCAGCAACGGAGACTCAACACACCATAAATAAATAAAATTATTAAAAAAAAAAAAGAAATCACCAAAGCCACCCAAAACTTCAGCAGCTACTGCTTAATCAGTCAGCAATCATCAGCTCTGAGGCAAAACTCTACCAGCTCAGATGGCGGTTAGCACTCTTTAGCAATAAACTATTTATTAAAAACTGAAATATAGTTAATTCAAAATGTTGTGTTAATTGTAAGGTGATTCAGTTATACATATATATATGTATGTGTATATATATATATATATATATTCTTTTTCAGATTCTTTTCCATTATAGGTTATTACAAGAAACTGAGTATAGTTTCTTGTGCTGTACAGGTCCTTGTTGTTTACCTGTTTCATAAATGTGTGTAGTGCAGTTCAGTCACTCAGTCATGTCCGACTCTTTGTGACCCCATGGACTGCAGCACTCCAGGCCTCCCTGTCCATCACCAACTCCCAGAGCTTACTCAAACTCATGTCTATTGAGTTGGTGATGCCATCCAACCATCTCATTCTCTGTCATCTCCTTCTCCTCCTGCCTTCAATCTTTCCCAGCATCAGGGTCTTTTCAAATAAGTCAGTTCTTCGCATCAGGTGGCCAAAGTATTGGAGTTTCAGCTTCAGCATCAGTCCTTCCAATGAATATTCAGGACTGATTTCCTTTAGGATGGACTGGTTGGATCTCCTTGCTGTCCAAGGGACTCTCAAGAGTCTTCCCCAACACCACAGTTCAAAAGCATCAATTCTTCTGTGCTCAGCTTTCTTTTTAGTCCAACTCTCACATTTATACATGACTACTGGAAAAACCATAGCTTTGACTAGATGGACCTTTGTTGGCAAATGTGTATATGTTAATGATGTATATATGTGTAAATGTGTATATGTATGTTAATCCCAAACTACTAATTTATCTCCCCCACCCCCTGGTTAACCTTTTAGTAGCCGTAAGTTTATTTTCTATGTCTGTAAGTCTATTTCTGCTTTGTAAATAAGTTTATTTGTATCTGTTTTCTTTTTTTGGCCTTCTCTGACTAGGAGTCAATTCCATGCCCTTTGTAGTAGAAGCACAGAATCCTAATCACTGGACTACCAGGAAATTCCCTGTATTATTTTTTTAGATTCCAAATATAAATGATATCATATGATATTTATCTCTCTCTGTCTGACTTAGTTCACTTAATATGATCATCTCTAGGTCCATCCAAATGCTGCAAATGGCATTTCATTTATATATATATATATATATGTATGTATGTATACCACATCTTTATCCATTCATCTGTTAAAGAACATTTAGGTTGCTTCCAAGTCTTAGTTACTGCAAACAGTGCTGCTATAAACAATGGGTGCATGTATCTTTTCAAATTAGAGTTTTCTCTGCATATATGCCCAGGAGTGGGATTGTAGGATCATGTGGTAACTCTTTCTAGACTTTTAAGAAAACTCCATATTGTTCTCCATAGTGCCTATAACACCTATACCAATTTACATTCCCATTGACAGTGTAGGAGGGTAGTAATAGTTTTATATCCAAATCTTAGTCATATTCTCTCTTTCATGTCAGGAAGAGTTTGGTTCAAATTTCTAGTTCTAAACATCTCTAAGATTTTAATGTGCTGACTCAAATTTGTAAAACTGATAATGTAATTATATATACTTCAAAGAATGATTGTGATGATTAAATGAAATATTTTAAACTATTAAAATGTTTTATTTAACATAAAATTTAAAATAGAAACAACATCTCCAGCACAATGATTGATGCATAGTAGATGCTCAGTAAATGTTAAAGCACCTTCCTTTGAATCATAATTCTATATCAAATACTATAAAATATTTATTAGAATGAGGGCAGATTTTATCAATATAAGTACAATTTGCTAAAAGAGTGGGAACAAGCGGTAGGAAGAAATGAACAAAAATGTTTCTAGATAGAAAATTTTAAATAATGAGATACCTCAGTGGTTGCTATTAGACTGGGTAATTAGATATTGAATTATATTTTAAAACACATAAACAATAAAATCTCTGAGTTTGAAATGAAACTGCAAACTTTTCCAAATAAGGACATATAATTTCAATAAGGAAAAACTACAGGAAAAATCTAAAAGACTGTGTGAACAGAGAGAAAAACGGCAGGAAAGATTTGATGTGGAAAATAAGACTTATTGGGAAGATCTAATACATAGCATAGTGATCATAGTCAACAACACTGTATTTATAGGGACTTCCTGGTGGTCCAGTGTTTAAGAATCCACCTTCCAATGCAGGGAACACAGGTTCAATACCTGGTCCAGGAACTAAGATTCCACTTGCAGAGGGGAAACTAACCCGGTGCTCCGCAACTAGAGAATCTCAGGCACTGCAACAAAGAGCCCATGCACTGCAATGAAGACCCAGTGCAGCAAACAAAACAAAACAAAACTATGTTTGTAAACTTCAAAGTTGCTAAGAGACCAGATCTTAATTTTTCTCATCACAGGAAAGAAATGATAATTATATGACATGATAGAGGGGTTAACTAACACTACAGTGGTAATCATATTGCAGTATATAAATGTATCATCAAATCAACACATTATACACCTTAAACTTAGTTTAAATTTATATCTCAATTTTATATAAATATCAGTCAGTTCAGTTCAGTTCAGTCGCTCAGTTGTGTCCGACTCTTTACGACCCCATGAATCGCAGCACGCCAGGCCTCCCTGTCCATCACCAACTCCTGGAGTTCACTCAGACACGTCCATCTAGTTGGTGATGCCATCCAGCCATCTCATCCTCTGTCATCCCCTTTTCCTTCTGCCCCCAATCCCTCCCAGCATCAGAGTCTTTTCCAATGAGTCCACTCTTCGCATGAGGTGGCCAAAATACTAGAGTTTCAGCTTTGGCATCATTCCTTCCAAAGAACACCTAGGGCTGATCTCCTTTAGAATGGACTGGTTGGATCTCCTTGCAGTCCAAGGGACTCTCAAGAGTCTTCTCCAACACCACACTTCAAAAGCATCAATACTTCGGCGCTCAGCTTTTTTCACAGTCCAACTCTCGCATCCATACATGACCACTGGAAAAACCATAGCCTTGACTAGATGGACCTTTGTTGGCAAAGTAATGTCTCTGCTTTTCAATATGCTATCTAGGTTGGTCATAACTTTTCTTCCAAGGAGTAAGCGGTTTTTAATTTCATGGCTGCAGTCACCATCTGCAGTGAATACCTCAGTTATAAATATACACAGTCGCTTATATCTCAAATCCATATGAAATATGGTCATTAGAATGCTACCCAATTGCTTAATTGAGAACACCTTTATTTATAGGAATGGATGTGATAGGAATTTGGTAACACATGGAGAAATGATGCAGGAGATGCCTGTGTATGACATGTGATTAAAAATACATGTAATCACAGGGAACTATGCTTAATATCTTGCAATAACCTATAATGGAAAATAATCTGAAAGAGACTATGTAAATACATTTATAATATTTATACACATGTATATATACAAATAACTGAATCACTTTGCTGTGACACAACATTGTAGATCAACTATACTTTTCAATAAAAAAACTGGGAAAAAACACATGTAATAAATATGATCATAGAAGTAGAAAAATAAAAATCACCTATGGGATGTGAGGGCTTCCCTGATGGCTCATAGGTTAAAGTGTCTGCCTGGAGGCTATTGGAAAATTAATTTAAAATGAAATAATTTAGAAAGCTAATATATTTAAGTATTAAATGATCCATATATACAGTACATTCTATGCTATTAATTACAACCTGTAAAGGAGACCTAAAAGTTATTCCCTTCCCCCCACAACCTCTCTCTATATATGTATGGCATGTGTGGCAGTAAGTCGCTTCAGTCATTTCTGGCCTGACTCTTCGCGACCCGCCAGGCTCCTCCGTCCATGGGATTCTCTAGGCAAGAATACTGGAGTGGGTTGCCACGCCCTCCTCCAGAGGCTCTTCCCCACCCGGGGACTGAGCGTGCGTCTCCTGCAGCGCCTGCTTGCAAGCAGATTCTTTACCACCGAACCACTGGGGAAGCCCCTCTCTATATGAAAAGCACATTCATTCAGAAAAACATCTTCAGTGTGTTCCCATGGCCCACCTCCCCCTAGATCCAAACACCACAACACACCTTTTTCTAAGGCCTTTCATAATCCAGCTGTTTCAGTCTTATCCTCCAATATGTATCCTTTCACATATCTGCGGTCTAAAAAGTTCCATACTAGTCACCACTCCCAAAATAGAACTTTCATTGTCTTGCCTGTATTTATAGTATTCCCTCAATCTGGAATTCTTCATCCCCCTTTTCTCAGACTTTAGTGGCTGTAAGGTTTACCTGAGATTTTGTTTAAAATACAGATCCTGAAGCCTACCACCAAGCTTTTTTATTCAAAAGGTCTGGGGAGGTACCCCATATTCAACAAGTACCACCCTCCCTCCTCCCCACAAGATGAATCAGTCCAGGTGATTAGGGTCCACACTTTGAGAAATATTGGTATTGTGGAAAGAAAGATCTGGGTTTGCTTCCTAAATCTGTCATTAATTAATTATGTGACTTTTGAAAATTTGTTCAGATTCCTTTTTCTCTCCTGTAGAATGGGGATGGAAAAAAACTATCTAGGCCCAAATGTTGTGGCACAAAAAACAGAGAGTACTACATCCTCCAGATCATATTCAAATTTTCCTATGGAGCCTTCTTTATTCCTCTTGTTAGAATTAATTATGTTTTCCTGTTAGCTCAAACAGATCAACTGCTATTTAGCATTTATTTCATTATCTGACATAGTTAATTTTTATGAGTCTTCTAACCTGGCTTGTAAGTGCTTTGAAGGCAAGGACAGTCTTTTTCAAGGTATTAAATACCTTCTATATGTCTTATATATATCACTACTAAAATATTACTGTATTTTAAGAGAAGGCAATGGCAGCCCACTCCAGTACTCTTGCCTGGAAAATCCCATGGACAAATTTTCCATCCTGGGAGGCTATAGTCCATGGGGTCACAAACGGTTGGACACAACTGTGTGACTTCACTTTCTTTAAAAAATAATAAGCAATACTACTGTAACACTAAAAACTCTGTGCGGAGTTAAGTAAATATTTGACAGTCATATAGAGTTTTGAAAGTTTAGTCACATAGGGAACTAGATGATGGTCACATTAAGCAAGCCTGCCACCCCTCTACCATCTCTACTTACCAAGGATGAGATGAGAATGGGAAGTAACTGAGGCCAGGTTAGCTGAGTTAGCATCAGAAATTTTATCAACCTAATTCTTGTTAATTTTTCCAAGGAACAACATAATTAAACGATTACTAGCCATCCAGGATACTGGAAGAAGTTATGAGACCCAGAACCTCTACATAATGCTGAAGAGGATTGATGATTATCAAAAAAAGGTGATGCAGATCTGGACAGAGAAGCAGAATTCTCTAGAGCAGAAACGGATTCAGTGCCTAAGGAAAATGATGTACTTTTTCAGCCAGGTAATCTGTTTTCTACTCCCTCTCCCCAGTCTGTTGTAAGAAAAGTGAAAGGGGCAGGTTTCGAAACTATTAATAACAGTTCCCTAGAGATACCATGTATATTAGTGCCCTGTGCTGCTGTTAACATATTACAAATTTCATGGCTTAAAAACAACAGAAATGTATTCTCTTACGGTTTGGTTCCTTCCAGACGCTCTGAGGGAGAAATTTTTTCCAAGCTTCTCTTCTAGACTCTGGTGGCTATAGACAATCCTTGGCTTGTCGTTGCGTAACTCCAGTCTCTGCCTCTGTCTTCTCCGTGGCCTTCTGCCCAGTGGGTTTTTTTGTTCTTTCCTATTATAAAGCCAATGTATCATTGAATTTAGGACCCATCTGATTAAACCAGGATGATCTCATCTTGAGATCCTTAACTTAATTATATCTATTGATGGTGGTGTTTAGTTGCTCAGTTGTGTCAACCCTTTTGCAACCCTATGGACTTTTGCAACCCAGAAGAGCTTGCCAGGCTCCTCTGTCCATGGGATTTCCCAGGCAAGCATACTGGAGTGGGTTGCCATTTCCTACTCCAGGGGATCTACCCAACCCAGGGATTGAACTCACGTGTCTTGCATCTCCTGCACTGGCAGGCAGATTCTTTACCACTGCGCCACCTGGAAGCCTGTAAGAATGGGAGAGACTTCCAGAAATGCTCAACTCCTTCCTAGTCAACCCACATTTACCAGCCTCTAGGTATGAAACCTCTTGAAGTCATCGCTCTCCAACTGATTCTTGGTGTTTACTTCTTTCCTCAAAACTATCAGAAAGCAAGTTTTAATATCAAGCATTTACAAAAAAGGAGATAAGAGTTAATTAACTTGCTTGCGTAGTACCAGGCACAGAAGATTCTGTTAAACTCTGACATTCACCCAGTGTGAATGGGTGAATTCACTCTGATAACCAGCAATATTGCTTTTGGAAGTGATAGTGACCTTCCAAAAGTTACAGAGCTGAGATAAGAGTTCTTTGCTCTGGAATTACACGCTGCCCTTACTTTCTCCAGCATGCAGCTCTGGAAAGTTTTTGGAGTTCTAGGAATATTTTCTATTTGTACATCATTCTGTTTCACTAAAGTAATTAATTAATAAGATTAGCTTACTTGCTACTCTAGAAGGTACAGAGAAACTTCTCATTATAGACATGATGTGAAGTTTTTAGAAGTTACTTTTTTTTGGTTGTGCCACACAGCCATGTTTCCCAACCAGGGACTGAACCCAGGCCTGGAATGAAGGCCGAGAATTCTAACCACTAGGCCATCAGGGAACTGTCCAGAAATTACATTATAAGTTACAATATATAAATATTAAAACTCTCGCACCTTAAAAATGGATATTCTTGATAGTTCTGGGTTTGGAAAATATGACCAAGGTAGATGGAGTAAAGCACGATGAATTGGCAATGTCATGGGCTGTCTAACAGGAATGACAATGTCTAGGGCATTTCAAAAGATGAATAAAGGTCTGGGGTCAGGAGAGCTAGAATCTAGATAATGAAGTAGGTATGAGGCTATTAAGAAAGGAGAGGGAAAAACAAAAGGAATAAAAGGGTAGAAATGCATGAATACCTTACACGGATGCAGAATTGTGGTCAAGAAGTTGGTTCTGCTACCAGACTGGCTTTACTACATACTAGCTAAGAGACTTTGGGCAAGCCACTTAAATTTTCTGAGCTTCATATCCCCGTATGTAAGACAAGGATAATAAGAGCACCTATCTTGTAAGACTGTAAATATTAAATGAAAGTGAAAGTGAAGTTGCTCAGTCGTGTCCGACTCTTTGCAACCTTTTGGACTGTAGCCCCACAGGCTCCTCCATCCATGGGATTTTCCAGTCAAGAATACTGGAGTGGGTTGCCACTTCTTTCTCCAGGGGATCTTCCTGACCCAGGAATCGAACTCGGGTCTCCCACACTGCAGGCAAGTTAACGCATCTGACAGTCAATGTTAGCTATCATTACATTTGCACAGTGCTTCTTCACAATTTGTGAAGTTTTCCAAACATATTATGCAACTCTCACAACAACCTTGTATTATTATTCTTGTTTTAGAAATGAGAAGAAAGAGGTGCCAATGAAATTGGCAACTAACCCAAAGTCACAAAGCTAGGAAATGAGAGAACTAAACTAGAACTTAAAGCAGGACCATGGTCTTTATATATTAGTGGCTGCCAACTCTGAAACTGTGTGTTGGAGGTGGGTACTGATTGAAGAGTGCTCAGAGGAAGGGAGAAAAGGCATGGAGAAAGAGAATTTGGAAGAGGAAACTAGGGCCAGCTCAGAAGATCATCCTAAAGACTTTGGCCATTTCTTTTCATGATTTCCTCTTTCTGATCTATTTACTTTTAGCTTCAAGAGATATATAAACTGAATCTCGATCAACCTATCCCTTTGGTCGTTGAAAAAAAGCAAATACCTGCCTCTACCAAATCTGTTCAACAGCCATGTTCAAAGCTACTGAAAGAAGAGAACAGGAAGTATAACATTCTCAATAAATTTAGGTGTGTGGTAGGAAAGACTGACATTAAACTTTCTTTGGATAATAAATGGAACCTAATACTTTTTTTTTTTCTGCCCAAGAGATTCCCCTTCTCCACAGTTATGATATGGTGCAGTGGATATTGGTGGTGCAAGTATTAATCTTCTTAGCTAGTCTGCAAAAGGCTTATTTCTACTTAAAACTTTAACATCTAGTTTTGAGTTCCTTTAAAAAACGAAGTTGATTCTTCCTTAGTAAGAAACAAATTATTTCAATATACACAATGAAGAAACTTAGAAACATTTTCTTAAAAAAAAAAAAAGGTAGAAACTTTGGGAAAGAAAGGGAAAAGATTGTTGTGGAGGTAGGGCAATAGCCTGAATATGGAATGTATACTCCATGAAGCTTGGAAAGTTGTTTAAAATGTATTAGTAGATAAAGTCATGGAAAGGCAACTTTCAGGGAAAAAAAAAGCTATTTCTGCAAATTCTGCTTTTTTAATCCATCTCTCAGTTGAAGTGATCATAACTAAAGTTCCTCAGTGCTAGTGGGAGCTCTATAGGACAGGTGGAAAGGGAAGGACAGGGAAGCTCTCTAGGTGGTGGTGAAGAAAAGGAAGGATGATAGGAATTATATCTTGAATGGCTTTGGAGCTCAGGAGAGTCTGGCGCTTAAGGAGTGCTCTCTGATTCTCTAGAAAAGACAACCAACTGCAAGCCATCTGGAATGCAGATCTATCCACTTCGAGTTACCCAATAACAGAGAAGACATCAATGCATTCACTCTGGGCGCAGCTGGGTGGGTACCCAGATATTCCTATGCTGCTTCAGTTAGATGTTCAGTCAGCCTTCATAAGATCTCTTACATGTATTCAATCAAGGTAAGTTAAGGACTGGGTGAACTCTGATAACTGGGCCTTTGGTCATGTACATTTTGTTTCCTTAACTTGACTTACAGCACGAGGAAGTTACCAAAAGTAGGTTCTTGATGTGACATCAAACTCACACCAGTTATAAAAAAGTACCCATAAATTCAGCATTAGTCTTTTAGTGGCTCTTTTCATGGGCCTATTGGAATAATATAAACAAACAAACAGGCAAAAAAACAGTTATAATATGGCAAAACTTAATCTAACACTAGAAAGGTCCACTTTTGAATTCCACTTAGGGATTTATTGTTGAAAATACCAGAAAGACCGTTGTAAAATGCTTTTGCTCACTTCATGCTTCAGCAACATGACCTTAAATTCAATTGTCATATCTAGGCCCAATCTGAAGGAAATTCAGGGCTTATATCCCAGGATACACTAAAGACACTTGGAAACAATAAGTAAGGTGGTAGTCATGTGGTTCCACGTTTCCAAATTCTGTTAAACCAGATTTTAAAATATCATTGGAAATCATTCCAGTGGAACTAAAGAGTTTTAGAGTCTGCATTACCTCTTTCAGGAAAGGGAATTATTTAATGTTCTAAATCAACAATTTAGAAGACTGAACTTTGTAGCCTGAAAGAATCTGTGGTAGCAGTCTCATTTATTCTGGTGAAATCCAAGTCCTGGGGTAAGAAGAAACAGCATCAACTCATAAATTTGTTTAGGTGGCAGATACCATGAAATAAGACACTGAAAATTTTACTATAATAAAGTAAAATAATAGCAAAAACATTACGTAATCTTGTTGCTGCTGTTCAGTCACTAAGTTGTGTCTGACTCTTTGCAGTCTCACAGACTGTAGCACCCCAGTCTCCTCTGTCCTTCTATCTCCTGGAGTTTGCTCAAACTCATGTCCATTGAGTTGGTGATGCTCTCTAACCTTCTCATCCTCCGCTGCCTCCTCTACCTTTTGCCTTCAATCTTTCCCAGAATCAGGGTCTTTTCCAATGAGTTGGCTCTTTGCATCAGGTAGTCAAAGTATTGGAGCTTCAACTTCAGCATCAGTCCTTCCAATGAATATTCAGGGTTGATCTCCTTTAAGATTGACTAGTTTGATTTCCTTGAAGTCTGAGGGACCCTCAAGAGTCTTCTCCAGCACTACAATTTGCAAGCATCAGTTCTCTGGTGCTCAGCCTTCTTTATGGTCCAACTCTCACATCTATATATGATTACTGGAAAAATAATAGCTTTGACTATACTCATCTTTGTTGTCAGTGATGTGTCTGCTTTTTTAATACACTGCACCTAGATTTGTCATAGTTTTCCTTCCAAAGAGCAAGTGTCTTTCAACTTCATGTCTGCAGTCACCATCCACAGTGATTTTTGGGCCCAAGTAAATAAAATCTGTCACTGTTTCCACTTTTTCTCCATTTACCATGAAGGGATGGAAAAAGATGCCATGATCTTAGTTTTTAGAATGTTGAATATCAAATCATCTTTTTCACTCTCCTCTTTCACCCACATCAAGAAGCTGTTTAGTTTTTCTTCACTCTCTGCCAGTAGAGGTATCATCTATGTATCTGAGGTTGTTGATACTTCTCCTGGCAATCTTGATTCCAGTCTGTGGGTCATCCATCCCAGCATTTCACATGATTTACTCTGCATAATTCTGCATGTAAGTTAAATAAGCAAGGTGACAATATACAGCTTTGTCATATACTCTTTTCCCAATTTTGAACCAGCCCATTGCTCCATGTCTGGTTCTGTTATTTCTTGACCCACATACAGGTTTCTCAGAAGACAAGTACGGTGGTCTGTTATTCCCATCTCTTTGGAAATTTTCCAGTTTGTTGTGATCCACACAGTCAAAGACGTTCATGGAGACAATGAAGCAGAAGCAGATGTTTTTCTGGAATTCTTTTGCTTTCTCTATGATCCAACAAATGTTAGTAATTTGATCTCTGGTTCCTCTGCTTTTTCTAATCTCAGCTTGTACATCTGGAAGTCCTGGGTTCATGTCCTGCTGAAGCCTACCTAGCTTGAAGTATTTTGAGCATAATCTTACTAGTATCTTGTAATTAACACTATCCTTGCACCTACCATGTATTGTAATTACCTTATTACTTTGATTTTAGACAATATATTTTAGGGAGATTAGCTGCTTATTGTGTTCAGCTGCTTCTGTTTTTGCTCTGCCTTTTGCTTTACTTTCAAAAATATTTACTACTTACTATGTGCCAGGTACTATAAATGAGGCACTGAGATACAATATGTGAGAAAGTTTCAAGAGACCATGGATGCCAGGCAGAAGGAACAATATGTGAAAAAATTCGGGACCAATAACATATTGCTTCTTTTACTTTATCTGATAAATTTTTAAAATTAAAAATATATACAAACAGAAACCTCCCTATCCCCCCAGTACCCTTTCTTCCTGTTTCCCACAGGGGTGACTGGGATTAAAATTTCTCTTCCTGCCTTGATGTGTTATGTGATGCTTAGAGCTAGTGTCATCTTTGGCAACCCTGAGGTGATAACCACGGGACCAAAAAGACAATACACCAAGAATTATAGAGGAGGAAGATAAGTAAAACCCCGTCTTTGATGACATTAAGTTACTAGAGCAACCCTGAGTACACTTGCCCCTGGCCTTTTTGTTAGACAAGCAATGAAAAACTTCTTAGCTTCAACCATCCTTAGTCAGGGATTCTGTTACAGCTCAAAAACATTACTGACTTAATTAGTTTATATTTTATCCCCCTGAGGAAAGCTTTTCCTAATCTTCCATATTGCCATCAGGTGCCATTTCCCCAAATTCCATAATATCTTAAGCTTATTACTCTATCATTGTATTTACCACATGTATTATAATGATCTGTTTATGCATCTGTCTCTTTGTATCCCAAGAGGTCTGACATTTTGACCCATTAGAAATATTCAAAAAAGTTCAATGTTGAATGAATGAATACATATATGTTTCTGTCTCCAAAGAGGCAACAATCAAAGTAGGGGATGATAAGATACTGATGAATTACAAAAGATAACAACTATCAAAAGAACAATTTTTTTTTTAATTTTAAGAAGTTTTCATTTATTTATTTACTGGCCATGCTGCATGGCTTGTGGGATCTCAGTTCCCCCACCAGGAACTGAACCCAGGCCCCTGGCAGTGAAAGTGCCGAGGCCTAACCACTGGACCTCCAGGGAATTCCCAAAGGAACAGTTTTCAACAATATATAATTTGAAATATTTTCATTAAAAATTTCAAAAATATATAAAGCATAAGAAAGTATAACAAAGAAGATAAATTACTTTCGACCTCTGCCATTCAGGGATAATACTGCTGCTAACATTTTGCTATATAAACTTCTATTTGAAAAGCAAAGTTGTATTATTCTATTAAGGTATAATTTTTTTTTTTAACAAATGAGGTTAGGAGCTGTTCAAAAATCACAATCTTTAGTTAGCAGCACACAGACTCTAGGGAAAATGAAGCAAAAGAGTAAGCTAAGAAGAAAACATAAGTATCAATGGCATTTTTATTTGATTCATTTAAATGCAAGTGGTATCAGTACATATTTACCATATATTAGAGTAATACCTATTATAGTCCAAAATTTGAATTTATAAAAACAAAATGCAACTTTAAGAATTTTATCACATTTGCCTAAGAATGGTTTATACAATCTGATGAACACTTACTATGAGCTAATCCTAAAAACAACAGCAAGACCTAGTTTAACCCAAACTTTGTTATATGAATGACTGAAGAGAATTTTATTCCAGGTAATGATTTCTGTTTTGGGTTTCCTTATTTATTTGTTTCCAGGAAATAATTTCTAACCACACTATGGGATGGTAATATTTTATGATTCCAACTAAATACTGATTAGAAAACTGGGTTCACATTAAAAATAAAATTATAGCTTGCCTCAAGAATGTTAAATAAGCCAGACTATCATTAATTAACTAAATAATTTCTATAAAAATATTTATTGAGGGCCTATTATTGCTAAGTACTAAGCAGAGGCCAGGGATGTTAGAAAAAGTGAGACATAAGTTTCTGTACTTTTGGGGTTTATATTCTAATGGGAGCTATAGAGAAGTAAATCAACAGTTCCAATACCATATGATTAAGTGGTAAGTGATGGGGAAAGTGCTAAATGTTTTGGAAGGACAAAGAAGTATTCAACCCAGACAAAGATTAAGTGCCAGAGACGTTTTCCTAAAGATATGGACAATTAAGCAAAGATTTAATATCAAGAGAAAGATGGGTGATAAAGGAGAAGGAATGGCTGTGCTGGAGAGAAGGAATGAGGTCTTTTGAGGAAAATTGGTCAGCCTGGTGAGACTGTTATGTATAAACTCGAAGTGCTAAGATTAGAGAGGTTAAGTAGGGTCAGAGAAACCACAAAGGTGTTTGTAATCCATATTAGGTTCCCCAGACTTTATCTAGAGGGCTATTAAAGTTGTTTCAGTATTTATTATCGATATTTCAGATTGCAAGAAACATACTAATGTTAAAAATCTGCATATGCAGAAATAAAATATGCTCTTTACAAAAGAAAAGAAAAACCCAAAAAGCAAAACTTAAAAATATATAGTACAAACACACATAAAAGTGAATTTCTCCATTGTACCCCCAACCAATGACCTTTTTTTCCTTCATATGCCAGAGAAACCATGATCCTGAATATGGTGTTAATATTTCTACACATTTGGCTTTGTACTTAAAAACATAAACACATAATTGACCAAGGTGCCCAGTTAAATCTGCTGTTTTTCTCTACTAATTTCTGCTCTAATTTTATTATTTCTTTTCTTCTGATTATTTTGGATTTTGTTTGCTCCTCATTTTTCAGTTTCCAAAGGTGGAAGCTTCTTTCCTAACATGTGCACTCAATGCTATAAATTCCCCTCTAAGCACACTGTTTTGCTGCAGCTCGAAATATTTGATAAGTTTCTATTTTCATTTTAATTTAGTTCAAAATATTTTAAGATTTCTCTTGAAAAATCTTCTTTAAAGAAAATTCACATTGTACAGTATTCCTGTGTGCTATCTACTTTTTCATCAACATCCTTAGCATATTAATCATAGTTAATTATGATTGTAATTATCTTAATTACAATATCACTACTGTACCTTACTCTGGTTCTGATGCTTGTTCAGCCTCTTCAAACTGTGCTTTTCTTCTAGTGTGCTTTGTAAGTTTTAAATTAAAATCCAGACATGATATATTAGGTAAAAGGAACTCTGGCAAATAGGCCCCTAGTGGTATGGTAGTGAAGTATGGGAGAAGGGGAAACATTTTACAGCTCTGTGATTAGGTCTCATCTTTTGGAGAACCTGTACCTCTGGACTGTGAACTTTACCAATGCTTGCCAGTACCCCTGACCCTTACCTCACCTTAGATGGGACAGGATGGCTAGAGCTGACTGGAGTTGGGTATTTCCTTCAAGCAGGTTAGGTCCTGATAAAACTCCAGCATGTTCGACTTTGGTAAATAGTTTCTCTTGAGGGTAGATTTGTTAAGAAGAACAGAAGGCTCTGCTCTACTTCAGAATGGTTACCTTCCCCAGTCCTCTGGGGTAAACAGGGGACTTTTCTCCAATCTCCACTATCAGGACTTAGTAGAGTTTCTGGAGGTCCCTTTGACTAGGTCCTCTGGATTTTTTAACTCTCAGACTTGTTTATACTGAGCCTCTAACCATTCATCAGTTACAGTTTTAGGTTTTCTACCAGGCACTGGTTCCTGCAGAAGCTTCTGCTCATGAGCTTCTGATTTAGCTAAGCTGAAATTCTCTATCATCTGTCTCTCCAATTTGGGGGCAGTGGTTTGCCCTGTGACCTCACTTCTCTGAAGAATCAAAGAAGAGTTGCTGATTTTTAACTTTGTTCAACTTATTTGTTAAGACCGAAAGGTAACTTCTTGCATATATTTTTCAAAAAATTTCTATGCACTTACTTTTGGTTGCAAAAATGGACTCATGTCAGACACATCTTTTAACCCACTTTGTGTTTCACTTAACAGTAAATCTTTGAAATTTTTCTACATTAATATAGACTTACAGCATCACTTTTATTGTTTATATGATATTTATTATGTAGGTCTATCATAATTTATTGAACAGTTCTTCCACTGATAGAAATTTGGATCTTTTTCAACATTGCAAACAATGCTGCAGCAAATATCCTGGTAGAGGTTTGTATATTTATATGAAGATTTCCCTACGAAAATTCTATAAAATCATTTCTTCCAATTACAAAGGTAATAAATATTCATCATAAAAAATCTGGAAAATACAGACAAGTCCATGCCTAGAAATAACAACCGTTGTCAATATTCAGGCCATGTTCTAACTTTAGGTATAAGAATACTGTCTAATAAATATAAACTACTGTCAAGTCCTGCTGTTCCTGATTTTATCCTGGGAGACATTCTGCCTTGTTAAGGTGACTTATATATATATGGCTTACATATTAATTTTTCTAGTTTAACTTTGATTTCTGGAGGCACTCAATTTCCCTATGAATCATCTGTATTCCCACAAATGTGTTCAAAAGCAACTTGTAATAAGATTTTCTTGTCTTGTTTCCAGGTTTAAGAAGATTCCCAGGTGACTGTAAAATTAGATACAAGTATGTTGAAAGTAAATTTCAACATTTCAGTAAAATGCCTATTTTGCTCTTTCATGTGTATACATTGCTTTGCCTATCCTATGCTTTTATTTCTGCCTATAGTTCTTCAGGCTAAACACCTTCATTTCCAGACTTCTACCACTCAAGAAAGAATATCTTCTTCTCTAAATTGCTGGAAACAAAAAGCTTAAAGGTAGGCTTCAAGCTTTAAGGTAGGCTGTCACAAAATGATCCCTGATGTAATGACAAAGTGGCACAGTATACCTCCCATGCCAACCTAAGCCTAAATATACTCAGAAACAAGAAATGAATGGGTGAAAAAAAAAATGAAAATGAAACCAACAGAAATCCCTGGAGGGTCAGGAGATACTTACGATTTGATAAAGAAGGGAGATAGAAGCCCTGGACAGAGGAGGGCCAGGCTTCCAACATGGAGAGTAGATCTGGGGAGAAATCTCGAGTTGGACTCTTTTCTATCCACCACTGCCCAGAGTAGATCACTACCTTTCCCATCAGTTCTCCTACAATACCAGAAAGGAGGTTCACAGGGGAACACTACTGGAAAGTTGGATTGAAAAAAACCCAGTAACTTCTGGTTCAAGAAACAAGCATCAAAGGGTTTCCTCCTACCTTTCCTCCTAGGCCTTCTCTTTACCCAGAGGGCTAGACAAATACATCTTTAGAAAAGAACAAAGCCTTGGATATAGAGAAGTTCGCCAAGGGGCAAAGCCCTCTGATGAGAGCAATACACATAAGGATATTCAAAGTTGGACTGTCTCACTCATCAGGAGTGGTATACAAGCTAAAGCCTAGGTTTTGACACTTCCCACCTCATTCTCCTTCCATTACCCACTGAGATAATGGATACTCATGAAAGAAAATGACCTCACAGGGAAAAGTACCTAGACAGTTGGGAAGAAAATAAATTAAAACCTACTCTAGATGAAAGAATTACTAGAATACAAGTCAAATAAAGACCATGAAGGTTGAGTTCTGAAGAATTGATGCTTTCGAACTGTGGTGCTGGAGAAGACTCTTGAGAGTCCCTTGGACAGCAAGATCAAACCAGTTAACCCTAAAGGAAGTTAACCCTGAATATTCACTGGAAGTTCTGATGCTGAAGCTGAAGCTCCAATACTTTGGCCACCTGATATGATGAGCCGACTCATTGGAAAAGACCCTGATGCTGGGAAATATTGAGAGCAAGAGGAGAAGCGGGCGACAGAGGCTGAGATGGTTGGATGCCATCACTGACTCAATGGACATGAGTTTGAGCAAACTCAGGGAGACAGTGAAGGACAGGGAAGCCTGGCATGCTGCAGGTCATGGGGTCGCAAAGAGTCAGACACAACTTAGCAACTGAACAACAACAATAAGCCAAATAAATGTTCCCAAGAGGATATTGATAATGAAGCAGAAACAAACATTTATGAAGAACCAAGTAGGATTACTGACTATTCAATGCATAATTGAAATAAACTCACTAGATGATATAAACAGCAAAATGGACATAACCTAAGATCAGTCAAGAAACTTTTCTAGAAGATATTGAGAAGGAATAAGAGATGAAAAAATACAAAAATTAGTAAATATGAGGCTAGAGAAACTTCCCTGGTGGTCCAGTGGTTAAGACTCTCCTTCCAATGTGGGGAACGAGGGTTCAATCCCTGGTCAGGGAACTAAGATCCCACATGCTATGCTGCAGCTAAGCCTGCGTGCTGCAACTAAGATCCTATGCAGACAAATAAATAAACATGGATAAATTGAAAAAAAAAAAAAAGAATTTAGACATAGAAAAGACAGCATTTATATAATAGGAGACTTCCCTGGTGGTTCAGACGGTAAAGAGTCTGTCTACAATGCGGGAGACCCGGGTTCGATCCCTGGGTCGGGAAGATCCCCTGGAGAAGGAAATGGCAATCCACTCCAGTATTATTACCTGCAAAATCCCATGGACACAGGAGCTTGGTAGGTTATAGTCCATGGGGTCGCAAAGAGTTGGACACAACTGAGTGACTTCACTAACAGGAGAGAAAAAAGTTATTGTAGGGAAGATGATATATATTTTTTTTAAAGTGAGAACCTTCAAAGAAAGATTGATATTGGAAGGGTATATAGGGAGTATAAATTAGGCTGATATGGGAAAATTGAATACTTATTGATATTTTAATGAAATTTAGGAACTCCAAAGCAAAGAGAAAATTCTAAGCAAAGCAGCTTACCCACAAAGAAAATGAATCAGAATGATGTCAGACTTCTTAGGAGCGACAGTAAGGACAGGAAAATAATAAATATTTTTAAAATATTAAAAACAGAAACTTTGAAGCTAAGTTATATTTAACTAAGCTATCGCTTAAACATGAGGGTATAACGAATATATTCTCAGACCTTCAAGGTCTCATCAGATTGTCATTAAGACCCCTTTTAAAAGTATTCTTGAAGGAAGTAATCTATTGAATGAAAATTTTAGGAAATGCTATAAAATATAAGATAGTAAAAATGAGAAAATAATTTTGTAAAGCTTGTTGGTGTCTAAGAAACATTGTATATACATATATACATAAGCATTATACATACCCACACACACCAGATATAACAAAGTAGGGGGAGAGTGCAATATCCAGAGGTAGGTAAGAGTGTATATTAAGGGATTTGTCCTAGGACTTCCCTGGTGATCCAGTGGCTAAGATTCTGTGCTCCCAATGCAGGGGACCAGGGTTTGATCCCTGGTCGGGGAACTAGATCCCACATGCCACAACTAAGAATCATGCGTGCCACAACTAAAAACTAGCACAGCCAAATAAAAAAATAAATATTTTTTTAAAGTATCTGTACCATTAAGGGCGAAGGCACAGATAGGTGTTGATAAGTTTAGTAACTTGGAAAAGATAAATACAAGTAAGAATCTTAACAAGTTAAAGATAACCAATGGAAGAACAAATATAAAGTGTGTACTTTTCAAACCCATAGAAAAAACTGATTAATATAAGGAAATAAGCAAGAAAAAATGAAAGAAAATTTAAACTAGGATGAAATAAAATATTCAACATAAAAAATAATTTATTAATTTACCAAGAAAAGATAAAATTTTCAGATTTAATTTAAAAATAAGATCTAGCAATATAATGTCTACAAGAGACACACTTAAAAGAAGGACAGGACAAAAGGAATCGAAAAAAGAGCAGATATATGTGTAACTGACTCACTTTGCTATGCAGCAAAAAGCAGCACAACACTGTAGATCAACTAAATGCCATTAAAATTTTTAAAAAGGAGGACAGGACAAAGTTAAGACAAAGAGATCGAAAAAGACAAATATGTACACCCCACCCAACACCTGCCAAGGCAAAGCAGACATGTAATAACAGGTAAAAATAAAATTCAAGGCAAGAAGCATCATCGGGGCAAAGGGAGATAGTAGATAAAGAATATAGAGATAATATCATGCACCTAAATTGTTAATAAAGATGATTATAACACTATAACCTCAAAATATGCAAAGCAATAACTGACCCCTTGCTCTTCCCTGATAATACTGATAATACTTCCTCACTTGCCACCCACTCAAATGATGTCTATTTTATTTATTTACTTAAATTAATTAATTATTTTATATTTTTGGCTGCACTTGGTCTTCGTTGTTGCCCAGGCTCTCTCTAGTTTGGTGAGCAGCGGCTACTCTAGCTGTAGTGTTCCAGCTTCTCCTTGAGGTGGCTTTTCTTGTTGTGGAGCACAGGCTTTAGGCGCTCTGGCTTCAGTAACTGTGGCCCGGGGGGCTCAGTAATTGTGGCGCATGAGCTCAGTTGACCCACAGCATGCGGAATCTTCCCAGACCAGGGATTGAACCCATGTCCCATGCACCAGCAGGCGGATTCTTAACTGGACCACCAGGGAAGTCCGTCAAATGTTGTCTCTTTTAACTCTCATCCCCCTTATTCACTTGGCCTGGAAATGAGGTGGGGATCTTCCTCGCTCCTCAATGCTACTTCCAGATCATTCTCTCCTAGTTTCTAATAAGAGTCAACTTTAAATCTCCTGTCATTAGACTGAATACCGTCCACGCTCTCTCTCTTGAAATCTTTTACCTCTTCCTGACTCACGGCAACTTTATCCAATACTTCTGTCGTGTGTGTGTGTGTGTGTGTGTGTGTGTGTGTGTGTGTGTGTGTGTTGCCCAATCATGTCTGACCCTTTGCAACCCCATGGACTGTAGCCCATCACGTTCCTCTGTCCATGGAAATGTCCAGGCAAGAATACTGAAGTGGGTTACCATTCTGTTCTCCAGGGGATCTTCCGAACTCGGGTCTCCTGCATTGCAGGCAGACTCTTTACCGAATGAGCCAGCAGTCATCACTGGCAATTTCAATGTTCATATAGCTCTTTCCAACACCTGGCCTCACAATTCTTTGATCTATTCTTCTTCAGAGATATAACCCTTGATCCATTAATCATAACCTTGACTTTGTCATCACAAAAAAGTGGGGGTGGGGGTGGGGGAGGAAAACTGCAATCCTTCCATACATAGTCTCAGTTTCAAATAATTCATTCTCCAAACATCATCTCTTTCCAGCTTGCTCCTTCTAGTACCCCAACTCCAACAATCCTTTTGAATTCCACAGGGCCCTTTCCTTTATTGATTTAACTACCTGCTTACTGTCTCTCATCCCTTCATGTCCTCACTCCCTTTGTAACCCAGCTAGAATTCCATAGTTGATAATTATAACCAGTTTCTGATATACGCTCTAAACTTGAACTCACTTGTTTCTTTCTTGCTCTGAAATACTCCCTGGCTGATCACAGCTCAGCTTAAGTTCAGTTTTCTCTGTCTATCTCATAACTGCACTCCGGAAGCTGAATGTGGCTTCAGGAAAACATTCAAACTTGCTGACTGATCTTACTTCAAACAATCAGTAACCTCAAGTGGCCCATAATACTGCCTGGCAAATATACTCTACTTCTCTAATCCATTACTCTCACTGTCCTGGAAAAAATTCTGTATTTTCTCCTGTCCCTTCAGATCTCTGAGGCCTTCTCTTCCATCTTCCTTCTTTTCTAGTCATGTAGCTCCCTACTGAACTGAGAAAATGGAAGCAATCATGATTAACTCAGATTATTAGCCACCTGTATGTACTTGCTTGGAGAAGGCAATGGCAACCCACTCCAGTACTCTTGCCTGGAAAATCCCATGGATGGAGGAGCCTGCAGTGCACGGGGTCAGAAGAATCGGACACGACTGAGTGACTTCAGTTTCACTTTTCACTTTCATGCATTGGAGAAGGAAATGGCAACCCACTCCAGTGTTCTTGCCTGGAGAATCCCAGGGACGGGGGAGCCTGCTGGGCTGCCGTCTATGGGGTTGCACAGAGTCGGACACGACTGAAGCGACGTAGCAGCAGCAGCTCCTGCCTCTCCTGCCTTTGCAGGCCGATTCTCTACCACTGAGTTACCTGGGAAGCCCCGTTATTAGCCACCATATGTCTCTAATTATCTAAGTTTGTACTTCTATAGTCTTCTTTCTCTCTTGTTATCTGTGGATGAACTTAACTGCACGCTGCCTATTTACTGCCAGCTTCTCTACTTGCACACTAGACCTCTTCTATTCAAGGACATCAGTTCAGTAATTCTCCCATTTCTCTCAGTACCACTGACTTTTTCCTCTCTAACATGATGTTAATTTTCTTAACATTTAACTTAAAAACAAACAACTCTCTTAGATCCACCTCCTCTGCCAGTTATTGCCCCATTTCTCTCACCCTTTTCACAGAAAAATTCCGTTTAAATACTGTGTAAACTCACTGTCTCAAATTTCTTTCCTCTCTCAAACCCACTCTAATCAGGTCTTTGCCCCAGTTCCATCTTCCAGCTCACTCCTAGCAAGGTTGCCAACAACCTCCAGATTGTTAAGTTTAAAGGTCATTTTACTTGGCCTTACTCTTAATTGGCCTGTCAGCTACATTTGAAAGTGCCAATCACCCTTTTTCTTTGTAATCTTCTTTTCCACATGGCTCCAGGACATCATGCTTTCCTGGTTTGCCTCCTATCTTTCTGGCTGCTTCTACATCATTTTGCTGGTTCCTCTTCATCTCTCTGATGGCAAAATGTTGGGATAGTTCAAAGTTTACTCTTTGGACCTCTTTTCCTGCATACACTTCCTTGATAGCTTCAGTCTTATGGCTTTAAATACCATGTATATGCTGATGACTCCAAACTTGTGTCTCAGCTTTTATTTTGCTTCTGAACTTTGCCCCTGCCTTCTAGTCCTGTATATCCAGCTATCAACTTGATATTTTCACGTGGTTGAGCTCCTGATAGTCTGCCTACTCCTTAGACTTCGTCCCTGATACTTTTCACCTTGAATTTCTACCTTGAATATATCTGTTTTGTTTCTGCATTTATTTGTTTGATGTTTCTGTTCATATTAGCCTGAAACATCTACTTATATCTCCACTTTCAATTTGTCCATATTTTTTTAAAGTGTATTTTATAAATAATATATTGCTAATTTATGTCCAGTCTAAGCTCCAATCTGAGTTTTTGTCTTATTTAACTGGTTAACATTTACTGTAACTTCAGTTATATTAGAACTTATTTTTGCTGTTTTATTTACAAAAATGAGTAAGATGGACAAATCCCTAATGAGTTAATCAGCAAAAAATATGTGAATATTCAAATCACATAACAAAATCAAGGGAACCAGCTACAAATACAGCAGAGATTGAAAAGAGTATTATGGTTAATTATAACTAATACACTAAAAAACTTACCTGCAGTATATGATTTTGTAACATTATAAAATGCCAAATTGGCAAAAGAAATTAAAATATAAACAAACCAAATACCATAAATAAATTGAAAAGTAAGTAAGACCTTACTCCCTAGAAAAGAGCCTTAGGCTTACATGGTTTTAGAGTGAGTTTCTAAGACTTCAAGGAACCACTAATCCTTTTGTCAATTAAATTGCTCCAGAAAATAGAAAAAGAGGGAAAAAATTTATTCCAAAATCAGACATACGGTACAAGAAAAGAGAATCATAATTTACATCACTAATGAAAATAGATTTTAAAAAATAGATACAAATAAATATTATACAACTGAATTCAACAGTCAAGATGTTCTTCCAGGAAGGTAGCAGGTTAGTGGAACCAACTCAGGTATATTAACCAGGGGAACAGGTACATAAAATAGGGTGGATGGAGATGAGAAGAAATGTATCAGCAAAAGCAACAACCTACTGTACATATAGTGCACAGACAGATTTTAAACCATGAGAAGTGAAAAAAATGGAAGGATATTTAAAGTACAATATTATTTATGCACATTATTAATAAAAACAAATACACATTCTGGCATTCTATGACTCTTCCCATGTGCTGTGCTGTGCTTAGCAGCTCAGTCATGTCTGACCAGCTCTTTTTGGACTGTAGCCTGCCAGTCTCCTCTGTCCACGGGGATTCTCCAGGCAAAAATACTGGAGTGGGTTGCCATGCCCTCATCCAGGGGATCTTCCTAACCCAGGGATTGAACCCAGGGCTCTCTCATTGCAGGTGGATTCTTTACCATCTGAGTGACCAGGGAAACCCAAGAATACTGGGGGTGGGGTGGGGTTAGCCTATCCCTTCTCCAGGGGGATCTTCCTGACCCAGGAATCGAACCGTGGTCTCTTGCATTGCAGGTGGGTTCTTTACCAGCTGAGCTACCAGGGAAACCCACAACTCTTCCCATACCTCTTCCAAAAAACTGTAGGGAACAAAAAGAAAAACAAATAAAAATTCCTACTGGGGCTTCCCTGGTGGCTCAGTAGTAAAGTATCCGCCTGCCAATGCAAGAGACATAGGTTCAACCCCAGATCTGGGAAGATCCCACATGCCTCAGAGCAACTAAGCCTGTGTGCCACAACTATTAAGTCTGTGCTCTAGAGCCCAGGAACCGCAACTACCGAGCCCACGTGCTGCAACCACTGAAGCCCATGCGCCCTACAGTCCATGCTCCTCAATAAGAGAAACCACTGCAATGAGAAGCCCATGCACCACAACTAGAGATTATCCCTCACTCTCCATAACTGGAGAAAACCCCAAAGAGAAATGAAGACCCATCACAGCCAAAAATAGATGAAATAAAACTTCCTACAACTGATACTAAATACAGGGGGAAAAAAATCCTACAATCTCTAATTTATATGCAGGTTGAGGAAGATACAGAAGAGACCATCTGGAACCCCTACAAGTTTATCTGTGGTCACAGAATCTGTTTGAAAGAGTAAGGGAATATGGAGGGTCTTGGTGATGGTAGAACCCAGCAACATCAACAAGGATTCATGTCCAAGGAGGAAATAACCCAAACTTTATCGGGAACAGCTGAGATCTGGTCTGAAAAATGGGAGATCATCACTGGCAAGAGAAGTCAAAACATAGGAATCAGCTCCCATGCCACAACTAAAGATCCTGCACTTCACAGCAAAGATCAAAGATCCCACATCGGGCAACTAAGACCCAAAGCAGTCAAATAAATAAATACAAATAAATGTTGAAATATATATGGCTCAGAAAATTCACAGGAACAAAGACAGTAGTCTTGAGAAGGGCCCTTGGAAGAGGCACTTTGGAACGCGCCCTTTGGAAGAGAAGTGCCCTTTGGAGAAGGCACTTCGGAAAGTAGTCATTGTTCCTTGGAGACAGTAGCCAATAGTAATTGGAAGAAAGAAAAATAGTTACTGTAATAAGTAAAGTACTGAAAAAAAGAACAAGAGAATCAGAAGTCTGACTACAAAAAACAAACAAAACACCACCACCACATACACATTACAATTAAGAAAGCTGCTCTTCACTATAGCAACAGAAGAGGGAGTGGTTGAGCTGAAAAACCAGAAAAGGCCCACAAAAGCCTCTCCATTCTCTCCAAAAGTGAGAGCTGACCCAGAAAAATCCAACATATTTGAACATGAATGAAAATAACCAAAAAATCAATATCTATACAAAATTACTATAAGGAAAAAAAAAAAAAACAGAAACAAGAGTCACAAGTTTTGACAAATTAAAGTATACCAGATACCAGAAAAAAATGCTGTCCCAAAGCAGAATTAAGACTAAACTACAAGATACTTAATTGTAATGGATCCTGTGATATACTCCCCAGACACTCCCTTTGGGACTGAAACCCTCATACCCCAAGTTGCTGGAATGTTGGAGGATGAGTCCTCTATTTCCTTTAGCCAAAGAAAACTCCCTCATCCAAGGCCTAACCCTCTCCCCAGGGTCTACCTGCATTCGGGGGACAAGGCCCTTGCTTCAAGGAGGAGAGGTGCTGAAGGGCCATTGCAACTTCAGAACTCTTCATGGTATGAGCTGAAATCTTTATTGTGACTGGTCATGGTCAGTAATGCACTGGAGCCAATTAACATTTTTAGGAATTTTGCAAACAGGTTGTTAGCCATAACCCATTACTAAAATTTAGATTATATAAAAGTTAAAACTAAATAAATTATATTCAAAACCAAGGTAATAAATACCCAATATTCATTACTTCCTAATCATTTTATTACATTTACTATTATCTATGCTCTTGAGGTTATATCTATTGCATCTGTATGGGTATTACTATGCGGATCCATGCTCAGTGACATCATGTTTGTAGCTTAGAATTTGCCAAGATGGAAGTATTTACATTCTGGAAAGGGCTTCCTCAGTGGCTCAGCATAGAGAATCGGCCTACAATGCAGGAGCTGCAGGAGACGTGAGTTTGATCCCTGGGTTGGGAAGATCCCCTGGAGGAACTCCAGTCTTTTTGGCTGGAGAATCCCTTGGACAGAGGAGCCTGGTGCCCTACAGTCCATGAAGTCGCAGGGTTGGACACAACTGAAGTGACTTAGTACACACACACACACACATGCTGGAAAATGCAACAGATCAGGGCTCCCCCTGCTCCAGAGAACTGGTTGTTAAACATTCATCAGCATACCACTAATTACAGCTCAGCTCCTCCTTCTGTCCAATTCTCCTTCCTTAACAGCAACACAAATATTGATCCCAAAAGTACTCTCCAGTATACTTCATGCATTCAAATCTCTGTCTCAGAGTCTATGTCCCAGGGAATGCAACCTAAAACAACAGAAAAGAGTAACTAGGACCAAATATAACATTTAGGATACAGAGGATGGAAATAAGGATGATAAAGCAAAGAGATTGAAAGGATCAAAGAGAAACTGATCTAGAAATCAGATGAACAACACCCAACACATATTTCTGAATGTCTTGATGAAGAAAATAAAAATAATGTAACAGAACTATAATTCAATACACTTTTTTTGGGGGGGGGTAGAGTGTGTAGGGGAAGAAGATCCAAATCCACGCATTAAAAGGGCATACCATATTCCAAGTTAAATAGACCCAAAATCAACTCTTAGATTTAGCATAGAAAATTATTACATTTTAATACAAAGGGAAAAAAAAAAAAAAACTTCCTGTGCTTCCTGGCAGGAAAACCAAGTCACTTTCTAAGGACAGAAAACCAGTTAGTCATCAGAGTTCTCAGCAACATTCAAAGCCAGAAAATAGTAAAGCAACATCTACAATATAATCAAGGGGAAAAAATGTGCACCATGGATTTTAAATGCAGACAAACTGTCTCATAAATAGCAAGGCTTTAGGGAGAAAAAAATTTCAGCATGCTAAACCTCGGGAATATTATACTTAGGAGTCCTTCCAGAGGACAAAGTGCTCCCAACTAAGAGAGGACTGAGAAAACTTCAGCAAAGGGATTGGTAGTGTTCAGTGGATATATTTGGCTATATATCTAAGGCTAAAACAAAGGTGAGAATAAGAATAGTAAATAAACGTTACATGCTCTGACAATATAGTCAGAACTGAAAAAAATGAGAGATGGGGGAATGAGGAAAAAGTAGAATAACCTCACTGATTGTCTAAAAGGTTAAAAGTGGGAATTAAAGAATGTCATTTAGGGGCTTCCCTTGTGGCTCAGTGGTAAAGAATCTGCCTGCCAATGCGGGAGACACAGGTTGGATCCCTGGTCCGAGAAGATCCCACATGCCTTGGAGCTACTAAGCTCATGTGCCACGGCTATTGAACCTATGCTTTAGAACCTGGGAGCTGCAACTACTGAAGCCTGTGCGCCCTGCAGCCTGTGCTCTGCAACAAGAGAAGCCGCTGCGATTAGAAGCTCATGCATCGCAACTAGGGAGTAGCCCTGCTCACTGCAACTAGAGAAAAATGTGCGGCAGTGAGGACCCAGCACAGCCAAAAATCGATAAACAAATAAAAGTTCTGTTTTAAAAAAGGAATGTCATTTAAGGCCAAAACTGAATCATATGAACCAAAACATATTTAGGAACACAAGAATAAACATTAAGAAAAATAACGCGAACAACTAAAATTGGATGGTGGAGAGCGCAGAGGAAAGAGAAGGTGCTTTCAAGTTCTTTCATTAGTGCTCCAAGCTGGAAACGAATAGGCAATGTATAAAGGAAAAAGTACCAAGGTATAATGTGAATACTGGTATGAAAGGGAATCATTAAAACAAAAAATAAATATCAAGAGAAAAACAAACAGCAAAGAAAATTGAACACAGTTTTTTGGAAGACCATGGACTTTTCGTATTTATAAAGATGACATAACTGAGATCAAACACAGCAGTTGTGTGTGTGTGTGTGTGTGTGTGTGTGTGTGTGTAGGGTTAATGCACTTAGGAGAAAAAGATTTTCAGACTGACTCACAAAATAGAACCTAATTCTTGGCTTTATATAAGTTAGCCTAAAAGAATGAACAAAGAGGTACTGGGTGAATGCAAATTTTAAAATCAATAGTTATAATATCAGACAAGGTAATATTCAAGCAAAAAAAAGAGCATTAAATAACACTTCATAGTGCTAAAAGCTATAATTCACTATGAAGATATAATAGTCATGAATATCTATGCAACAGATAATACAGCAACAACTTTTATAAAGTAGCAACTACAGGAGAAGTTTGGAGAAATAGAAAAATGCTAGTGATGCTATTATAATAATGACTTTAATGAATATCTCTCAGTCCAAGATAGTCCAAAGAAATAATGACAAAATTAAGATTTTAGGAGAACTAAAAACAATGTTGGTTGGCTTATCTATAAGACATAAAATGTTTATCAAAACTTTTGCTACAAAATATTACATGATGGTATGTCAGTGTAACAAATTACCTCCAAAATTTAGTGGCTTAAAACAACACACACATATTACCTCATAATTTCTGTGGGTCAGGAATTCACTAGCGTCTAGCTAGCTGGTCCTGGCTCAAGGTCTCTCAGGAGGTTGTGGTCAAGATGTTGCCTGAGGATCTGCTTTCATATTAGCTCACTCACATGATTGCTGGCTGAAGTCATGTAGATCTCTCCATAGTGCCTCTTGAGTATCGTTATGACATGGTATCTGGCTTCTCCCAGAACCAGTGATTCAAGAGAGATAAAAAGGATGAAGCCACAAGGCCATTTTATGACCTAGTCTCAAAAATGCCACACTGTCATTTCTGCCACATTTTATTCATTAGAAGCAAGCCCCTCAGTACTATCCATGTTCAAGGGGAGGGGCCCTACCTTCTGCAGGAAGGAATATCAAAGAATTTGTGAATGTTTTTAAACTGCCACAGACAGTGCACCAAAAGTAAAAATTTGGATTGTTTATCTACTAAAATAAAAAACTGTTCTTTGACCATATAATCTGCTGTCAATGCCTAGATCATAGAAATGTCTTAAATCATGAAAGTACTCTATAAAAAAGCTTGTTAACTTTGAGTTTTGCATTCACAGTAGTCATTCAATAGGAAAGAAAGAGATTAAAAGTTTATGGCAAGAAAAACACAGAAACTATGTTTGGTCAGCATGACTCACTAATGGAAAGCTCCAACATTATCTGACTTGTTTAGAAGACAAAAGACCTTTTAAGGATAGTGTAATTTAAGATTTTGGACTTGGTCCTGCTTGAGTTTAAAGGGCTTTGCCTTGATGAAGAGCCTCAAGCAAAGGACAAAATGAGAGGATAAGTATCAAGCCTTTCTTGTAAGTAAGTGGTGATTATCTCCCCCTAGAATAAAAACTACTTATGAAGGACTATATCTTTTCTTCCTTTCTTTTCTATCTAGTTTATCTATTCATCAAATGAACAACTTAATAGAAATCAAGATAAGAAATATGGTCAGTCTTCATTTCAAGTACTAATTTTTAATTATAAGAGTGCTGAAACTAAAGCACTGTCTTCCAGTTCTCTTAGGTAAATGAACTAATTGGAGTTCATAGCTCTCATTCATCTTCTATTTGAAAACTCTGGTTTACCAAAGATCCTGGCATTGCCTAACACTTAAAAGACAAAATCAATCAAGCAACCCTAAAACACAATTCTATACTTCTCTAATAAATCTGATAAAGAATCAGCATGCAATGTGGGAGACCAGGGTTTGATCCCTGGGTTGGGAAGATCCCCTGGAGAAGGTTATGGCTAACCGCTCCAGTATTCTGGCCTGGAGAATTCCATGGACTATACAGCCCATGGGATTGCAAAGAGTTGGACACAATGGAGTGACTTTCACTTTGCTAATAAAATCTATTGAAAAAAACATCTCCTAGTGAAAGGAAGATCTGGGACTTCTTTTAGGGTAAAGATTCTGTAGATAACTATTTAGAACCAACTGCCAGAATTCAATTATCACAAACTTCCATCGCTTCTAAATGATTGGAATAAATAGTTTGCTTTCTAGATGAGGTCAGTTTGCATAAGGCTATGGCCTGGATGACACTGCTGACCTTTTCTCACTCCTTGGGAAGGCATCATGACATATTTATTGCAACATGCTTTCAGTTCAGTTCAGTTGCACACTCGTGTCTGACTCTTTGTGACCCCACGGACTGCAGCACACTAGGCTTCCCTGTCCATCACCAACTCCTGGAGCTTGCTCAAACTCCTGTCCATTGAGTGGGTGATGTCATGCAACCATTTCATCCTCTGTCGTCCCCTTCTCTTCCCACCTTCAATCTTTCCCAGCATCAGGGTCTTTTTCAATGAGTCAGTTCTTCGCATCAGGTGGCCAAAGCATTGGCGCTTCAGCTTCAGCTTCATCATCAGTCCTTCTATTAATGCAACGTGCTTTAATCATACATATTGACACAATCTTCTTATCCAATGGACCTAGTTCTGGGGTGTTCCTTCCGTGTTAGGATCTAAAAAATGTTAATAATGTTTCTGACCATTAGAATAACTGAAACTCTTAGTTCTTTTATTCCACTTCTACCAGTTTATTTACAAAGGTAGAATATTTTAGGACTGACTTAAGACACAAATGATGCATGAGAACATGTCTGAGCTCTACTACACAGAAAGTATGATCTGAGGTAAGTCATCTAATCTTTCTCTGCTTCAGTTTTCAGTTTCTGAAGTGGAAATAGTAATATTCAATCTAAATCATCAAGTTACAAAAGCAATGAATGACTTAATTGGCTGAGTTAATTTTAACAAAATCTATAGCACTCAAATTGTGTTTTAGTGCAGAGATTGGCAACCTATAACATGTGAACCAAATCTGACCCATGACCTATTTTGTATAGTAAATAGTTTTTACATATTTAAAGAATTTTAACAGCAAAAGAAGAAGAGAAAGGAGAAGTAGAAACAGCAGCAATGGATGCTGTGGTCCACAGAGTCTAACCTATTTACTAACTGATTCTTTATAGAAATAGTTTGCTGACCCATGTGCTAGTGGATTTAGCTATCATGAAAACATTACTAGAAGTAAAAAAAAAAAAAAAATTTTTTTTGGCTGCCCTGCATGCAGCATGTAGGATATTAATTCCCCAACCAGGGATGGAATCTGTATCCCCTTCAGTGGAAGCCTGGAGTCCTAACCAGTGGACTTCTAGGGAATTCCCTAGAAACATTTTTTTTAGGAATAAAATAATAAAAATGTATACACTTCAAAGTCATATTATGGATAGGTAGGCAGGAAAGAAAAAGAATAAGGAAATTATATTTGAGATAATTTAGTAAGTATTTGAATGCCTATACAACAATGTGCTAAGCCTTTGTGATGTAATAGTGGTCAATTAGATAAACAACCCCTGCTTTCATGAACTGGAAGAAATCAGTAAGGAACAAACAAGCATTTATCATACGATTTGATAGATGTGATAATAATAGGTAAACTTAGAGGTTAATATTGGAGATTTTAGAAAGGATGCTTAATCTAGTTTAGAGTGTCAGAGGAAGTTTACCAGAGAAATGACCCCTAGGATGGGACTAAATGAGGAAGATTTAATCAAGTGAAACACGGTAAGAAAAAGTATTCCAATTCAAGAGCCTGTCATGAGAAGATCCAGAGGACAGACAGTATTGTACTTCAAGATCTAAAGTTCAAAAGAGCTGGAATCTACCCTGCAGGGAAGGGAGAGTGAGGGTAGTGAAGTAAGAGATGAGGCTAGAGACGTAAGCATGCAGCAGGCCACAGTGAGGGTTTTAAATTTTATACTGAGGATAATGAGAAGCCATGAATGGATTTTAAACTGGGGAGTAACAATAAAATTTTCATTTTAGAGCATATATTCTACTGGTATAGAGAATGGACTGGGGAAGACAAGATGAAAGATAAGATATAGTGAAACTGGCTGGTTCAGACAGTAAAGAATCTGCCTGCAATGCAGGAGACCTGGGTTTGGAATCTGCCTGCAATTCAGGAGACCTGGGTTTGATCCCTGGATTAGGAAGATCCCCTGGAGGAGGGCATGGAAACCCACTCCAGTATTCTTGCCTGGAGAATCCCCATGGACAGAGGAGTCCATGGGGTTGCAAAGAGTTGGACACGACTGAGTGACTAACCACACACGTACATGACCTAGAAGAAAGATAGAATGTACTGGTACCAGTTGGTACCAGGTGGAATGTACTGCCCCAGTTATTGAATTATTGTCTCTTAGCTCCAAATCCTCCTATTCTCTGCTTTGTAGAGATGTTTATTTTAGGGCTTTACGGAACCTGAAATTTATTTTGATGTGAAAAGGATACTATTTCTTATCTTTCCATATGAATAGCTAATTATCCCAACACTTTTTACTGACTACCTCATCAGCCAGTGACCTGAAATGCAATGTTTAATCATATATCAAATTAATCCTTTTAGGGAGGAATCTATTATTAAGCCCTATATTCTATTTCATTGATTTACCAATACTAGTACCAACAATACCATATTATATATTAATTATTATAACTTTTAGAATCAACTTGTCAAGTTTCTAGAAAAATACTGTTGGGATTTTTATTAGACTACATTGAATTTATAGATACATTTGGAATAATTAGTGTCTTTTTGACACTGAGTCCTCCTATATGTAAACATGGTATATTCTTCTATTCATTTATAGCTTCTTTAATGTTTTCAATAAATTTTAAAATTACTCCTTGTATCTACCACATATTTTGTTAGATTTATTCCTATCTCTTATTTCTTTTTCTTGACTTACTTCCCTGTCTAAGACTTTTATCTATAAAATACTGCTTCAGTTCAGTTCAGTTCAGTTCAGTCACTCAGTCCTGTCTGACTCTTTGCAACCCCATGGACTGCAGCACACCAGGCCTCCCTGTTCATCACCAACTCCTGGAGCTTGCTCAAACTCATGTCCATCGAATCAGTGATACCATCCAACCATCTCATCCTCTGTCATCCCCTTCTCCTCCTGCCTTCAATCTTTCCCAGCATCAGGATTTTTTGCAATGAGTCAGTTCTTTGTATCTGGTGTCCGAAGTAGTGGAGCTTTAGCTTCAGTTCTTCCAATATTCATCCTGATTTCCTTTAGGACTGATTTCCTTTAGGATTGACTGCTTTGATCTCCTTGCTGTCCGAGGGACTCTCAAGAGTCTCTCCACCACCATAGTTCAAAAGGATCAATTCTGTTTAGAAGTGGCAAAATGGTAGATAGACTTCCCTTGTTCCTGGTTTTAGAGAGAATTCTTATAACGTTTTAATGTTGAAAATGATTTTCACTTTACGTTTTTTGTAGATTTAACATATTAGGAAAGTTTTCTTTTTAGTTTGCTAAGAGCTTAAATTGAAGAAAGTAGGGGAAACCACTAGGCCATTAAGGTATGACCTAAATCAAATCCCTTATGATTTTACAGTGGAAGTACAAATAGATTCAAAGGATTAGATCTGATAGAGTGCCTGAAGAACTATGGCTAAAGGTTCATAACACTGTACAGGAGGCGGTGATCAAAACCATACCCAAGAAAAAGAAATGCAAAAGGGCAAAATGGTTGTCTGAGGAGGCCTTACAAATAGCTGAGAAAAGAGAAGGTAAAGGCAAAGGAGAAAAGGAAAGATATACCCATCGGAATGCAGAGTTCCAAAGAATACCAAGGAGAGATAAGAAAGCCTTCCTCAGTGAACAATGCAAAGAAATAGAGGAAAACAATAGAACAGGAAAGACTAGAGATCACTTCAAGAAAATTAGGGATGCCAAGGGAATAATTCATGCAAAAATGGGCACAATAAACAGAAACAGTATGGACATAACAGATGCAGAAGATAGTAAGAATAGGTTGCAAGAATACACAAAAGAACTATACAGAAATGATCTTTATGACCCAGATAACCATGAGGGTGTGACCACTCACCTAGAGCCATACATCTTGGAGTGCAAAGTCAAGTGGGCCTTAGGAAGTATCACTGCGAACAAAGCTAGCAGAGGTGATGGAATTTCAGGTGCACTATTTCAAATCCTAAAACATGATGCTGTGAAAGTGCTGCACTCAATATGTCACAGGAAGCGGGAGGCCCCCCTTCTGGGCCCCAAGAGCGGGCTCTTGTCTAACACTTGGAAATGAATTGTCTGAGGAGACACATGTGCTGACAAAGCAATAGATTTTATGGGGAAAGGGCACCTGGGTGGAGAGCAGTAGAGTAAGGGAACCCAGGAGAACAGCTCTGCCACGTGGCTCACAGTCTCGGGTTTTATGGCGCAGGCATCGTTCAGCCAAGATGGATGCTAGTGAGAGGGATTCTGGGAAGTGGACGGACACGCGATGCCTCCTTTAGACCTTTCCCAAACTCTTCCGGTTGGTGGTGGCTTATTAGTTCTGTATTCCTTACCAGGATCTCCTGTCATAAAACAACTCATGAGAATGGTTACTAAAGGGCCTGGCCAGGGTGGGCGGTTTCAGTCAGTGTGCTTCCCTTAACAAATATGAAAAACTCAGCAGTGGCCACAGGGCTGGAAAAGGTCAGTTTTCATTCCAATCCCAAAGAAATGCCAAAGAATGCTCAAACTACCACACAATTGCACTCATCTCACATGCTAGTAAAGTAATGCTCAAAATTCTCCAAGCCAGGCTTCAACAGTATGTGAACTGAGAACTCCCAGATGTTCAAACTGGATTTAGAAAAGGCAGAGGAACCAGAGATCAAATTGCCAACATCCATCGGATCATTGAAATAGCCGGAGAGTTTCAGAAAAACATCTACTCCTGCTTCATTGACTACATTAAAGCCTTTGACTGTGTGGACCACAACAAACTGTGGAAAATTCTTAAAGAGATGAGAATACCAGACCACCTTACCTGCCTCCTGTGAAACCTGTATGCAAGTCAGGAAGCAACAGTTAGAACTGGGCATGCAACAATTGACTGGTTCCAAATTGGGAAAGGAGTACATCAAGGTTGTATACTGTCACCCTGCTTATTTAACTTATATGCAGAGTACATTATATGAAATCTTAGGCTGGACGACTCACAAGCTGGAATCAAGATTGCCAAGAGAAATATCAATAACCTAGATATGCAGATGCCACCACCCTTATGGAAAAAAGTGAAGAGGAACTAAAAAGCCTCTCGATGAAGGTGAAAGAGGAGAGTGAAAAAGCTGTCTTAAAACTCAACATTCAAATAACTAAGATCATGGCATCTGGTCCCATCACTTCATGGCAAATAGATCGGGAAACAATGGAAACAGTGACAGACTTTATTTTCTTGGACTCCAAATTCTGCAGATGGTGACTGCAGCCATGAAATTAAAAGACTTGCTCCTTGGAAGAAAAGCTATGACAAACCTAGATGGCATATCAAAAAGCAAAAACATTACTTTGACAACAAAGGTCTGTATAGTGTATGGTTTTTCCAGTAGTCGTACGGATGGATACTAGAGTTGGACCATAAAGTAGGCTGAATGCCAAAGAACTGATGCTTTTGAACTGTGGTGTTGGAGAAGACTCTAGAGAGACTCCTTGGACTGCAAGAAGATCAAATTATTCAATCCTAAAGGAAATCAATCCTGAATATTCATTAGGACTGATGGTGAAGTTGAAGCTTCAATACTTTGGTCACCTGATGCAAAGAGCCGATTCACTGCAAAAGACCCTGATGCTGGGAAAGATTGAAGGCAGGAGGAGAAGGGGAAGACAGAAGATGAGATGGTTTGATGGCATCACTGACTCAATGGATATGAGTTTGAGCAGGCTCCGGGAAATGGCGAAGGATAGGGAAGCCTGGTGTGCTGCAGTCCATGGGGTCACAAAGAGTCTGAGCAACTGAACAACAATAAAGAGCTTTTATCATGAAAGGGTACTGAATTCAAATACTTGTTCTTCCTCTTCCCAGATGACCACAGTTTTTCCTCCTCTGATCTGTTAATATGGTAATTTACAGTGACAGTGTGTTTTGTCTTGAATATTAAACCTCCTTGCATTCCTGGAATAAACCCAATTAGACCTATCATATTCTCTTTTCAATCCACTGCTAGGTTCAGTTTACTAATAATTCATTTAGAATTTTTATGAGATTGGCCTTTTTCTTTCTCTCCCTGTCTGGTTTTAGTATCACGGCTATCACAGTCTTATGGAAAGAGCTGGAGAATATTTCCACTTTTTCTGTTTTTTTGAACTGTTTACATAAGATGTAAATAATTTAGTCTTTGAAAATCTGTAAGAATACTTAAATAAAGCCATCTAGGTCAGAAGCTTTAACTATAGACTGAATTTCTTTATTTGTGCTTTGAGTAGCATGAACCAGAATATCCATGTAGCAATGGCTTAAACATTAAGACTCTTAATTATTTCTTCTAACTAGAACTCTACAGAAAAGAGTGTTAATGGCAGTGTTTTTCTTACTATTGATGGTGCTACATCTGAGTGATACTGTAACAAAGTGAAAAAAAAGTTGGTATATATATCTGCTGCTAAGTTGCTTCAGTTGTGTCTGACTCTGTGCGACCCCATAGACGGCAGCCCACCAGGCTCCCCCGTCCCTGGGATTCTCCAGGCAAGAACACTGGAGTGGGTTGCCATTTCCTTCTCCAATGTACGGAAATGAAAAGTGAAAGTGAAGTCGCTCAGTCGTGTCCGACTTGTAGCGACCCCATGAATTGCAGCACGCCAGGCCTCCCTGTCCATCACCATCTCCCGGAGTTCACTCAGACTCATGTCCATCGAGTCTGTGATGCCATCCAGCCATATCATCCTCGGTCGTCCCCTTCTCCTCCTGCCCCCAAACCCTCCCAGCATCAGAGTCTTTTCCAATGAGTCAACTCTTTGCATGAAGTGGCCAAAGTACTAGGAGCAGATAAAAAAGACACGTGTACCCCAATGTTCATCACAGCACTGTTTATAATAGCTAGGACACGGAAGCAACCTAGATGTCCATCAGCAGATGAATGGATAAGAAAGCTGTGGTACATATACACAATGGAGTATTACTCAGCCATTAAAAAGAATACATTTGAATCAGTTCTAATGAGGTGGATGAAACTGGAGCCTATTATACAGAGTGAAGTAAACCAGAAAGAAAAACACCAATACAGTATACTAACGCATATATACGGAATTTAGAAAGATGGTAACAATAACCCTGTATGCGAGACAGCAAAAGAGACACAGATGTATAGAACAGTCTTTTGGACTCTGTGGGAGAGGGCGAGGGTGGGATGATTTGGGAGAATGGCATTGAAACATGTATAATATCATATAAGAAACGAATCGCCAGTCTAGGTTCGATGCAGGATACAGGATGCTTGGGGCTGGTGCACTGGGATGACCCAGAGGGATGGTATGGGGAGGGAGGTGGGAAGGGGGTTCAGGATTGGGAACATGTGTACACCCGTGGCGGATTCTAGTTGATGTATGGCAAAACCAATACAATACTGTAAAGTAAAAAATAATAATAATAATTAAATAATAATAATTTTTAAAAATGTAAGCCACAGATAATTACAAAGGGAAAAAGAAGAGAATGAGCTTGGACTTCCCTGGTGGTCCAGCGGTTAAAAATCTGTCTGCCAATGCCGGGAACATGGGTTTGATCTTTGGTCCAGGAAGACTCCACATGCTACAGGGAAACTAAGCCCATGTGCCACAACTACTGAAGGTCATGTGCTCTAGAACTGCATCCGCAACAAGAGAAGCCACCTCAGTGAGATGACCATGCACTGCAACTAGAGAAAGCCTGCACATAGCCACAGACCCAGCACAGTCAAAATAAATATTTTAAAAATCTATAAAAAATAATGAACTTTTGGGAAGTCAATCAATGAAATATAACTTGATAGGTGTTATAGTCTAAGTTAAATATATGTATATATATGAATATATTTTATATACAGAATAAGAGAAGTCTGTGCATTTTTATGCTTGAGATAGATCCAACGTGTTATACAACAGAATTTTTGTACATGCCAGAAAAACAGAATTAGGAACTTTGAAATCTAATCTTAAATGCCTTCCTTGTCACTTAAGTATGAGGTATAAATCTTGTACTATTTATATTCACAAGGTCTAATACAGTGTGTAAACAATATAGAAAGTCTAGTCTTCATTTTGTTCTTCATTAGAATTGGAATAGTGATACAGACATCATAGAATTGGAGTAGTCAGTCAGTCAGTTCAGTCGCTCAGTCGTGTCTGACTCTTTGCAACCCCATGAACCACAGCACGCCAGGCCTCCTTGTCTATCACCAACTCCTGGAGTCCACCCAAACCCAAGTTCATTGAGTCGGTGATGCCATCCAACCATCTCATCCTCTGTTGTCCCCTTCTCCTCCTGCCCTCCATCTTTCCTAGCATCAGGGTCTTTTCCAATGAGTCAGCTCTTCGCATCATTTGGCCAAAGTATTAGAGTTTCAGCTTTAGCATCAGTCCGTCCAATGAACACCCAGGACTGATCTCCTTTAGGATGGACTGGTTGGGTCTCCTTGCAGTCCAAGGGACTCTCAAGAGACTTCTCCAACACCACAGTTCAAAAGCATCAATTCTTCTGCACTCAGCTTTCTTTACAGTCCAACTCTCACGTCCATACATGACCACTGGAAAAACCATACCCTTGACTAGACGAACCTTTGTTGGCAAAGTAATGTCTCTGCTTTTTAATAAGCTGTCTAGGTTGGTCATAAACTTCCTTCCAAGGAGTGAGCATCTTTTAATTTCATGGCTGCAATCACCATCTGTAGTGATTTTGGAGCTCAGAAAAATAAAGTCAGCCACTGTTTCCACTGTTTCCCCATCTATTTCCCATGAAGTGATGGGACCAGATGCCATGATCATAGTTTTCTGAATATTGAGCTTTAAGCCAACTTTTTCACTCGCCTCTTTCACTTTCATCAAGAGGCTCTTAAGTTCTTCTTCATTTTCTGCCATAACGGTGGTGTCATCTGCATATCTGAAGTTATGATATTTCTCCCAGCAATCTTGATTTCAGCTTGTGCTTCCTCCAGCCCAGCATTTCTCATGATGTACTCTGCAGATAAGTTGAATAAGCAGGGTGACAATATACAGCCTTGACGTACTCCTATCCCAATTTGGAACCAGTCTGTTGTTCCATGTCCAGTTCCAATGGTTGCTTCCTGACGTGCATACAGATTTCTCAGGAGGCAGGTCAAGTGGTCTGGTATTCCCATCTCTTTCAGAATTTTCCACAGTTTGTTGTGATCCACACGGTCAAAGGCTTTGACATAGTCAACAGAGCAGAAATAGATGTTTTTTCTGGAACTCTCTTGCTTTGAGAACCCCATGAACAGTATGAAAAGGCAACAAGATAAGACACTGAAAGATGAGCTCTCCAGGTCAGTAGGTGCCCAATATGCTACTGGAGATCAGTGGAGAAATAACTCCAGAAAGAATGAAGGGATGGAGCCAAAGCAAAAACAACACCCAGTTGTGGATGGGACTGGTGATAGAAGCAAGGTTCGATGCTGTAAAGAGCAATATTGCATAGGAACCTGGAATGTTAGGTCCATGAATCAAGGCAACTTGGAAGTGGTCAAAGAGATGATAAGAGTGAACATCGACGTTCTAGGAATCAGCGAACTAAGATGGACTGGAATGGGTGAATTTAACTCAGATGCCCATTATACCTACTACTGTGGGCAGGAATCCCTTAGAAGAAATGGAGTAGCCATCATAGTCAACAAAAGAGTCCGAAATGCAGTACTTGGATGCAATCTCAAAAACGACAGAATGATCTCTGTTCGTTTCCAAGACAAACCATTCAATATCACGATAATCCAAGTCTATGCCCCGACCAGTAATGCTGAAGAAGCTGAAGTTGAACATTTCTATAAAGACCTACAAGACCTTCTAGAACTAACACCCCCAAAAGATGTCCTTTTCATTATAGGGGACTGGAATGCAAAAGGAGGAAGTCAAGAAACACCTGGAGTAATGGGCAAATTTGGCTTTGGAGTACAGAATGAAGCAGGGCAAAGGCTAATAGCGCTCTGCCAAGAGGACGCCCTGGTCATAGCAAAAACCCTCTTCCAACAACACAAGAAAAGACTCTACACATGGACATCACCAGATGGTCAACACCAAAATCAGATTGATTGTATTCTTTGCAGCCAAAAATGGAGAAGCTGTATACAGAGTCAGCAAAAACAAGACCAGGTGCTGACTGCGGCTCAGATCATGAACTCCTTATTGCAAAACTGAGATTGAAATTGAAGAAAGTTGAGAAAACCACTAGACCATTCAGTATGATCTGAATCAAATCCCTTTTGATTATACAGTGGAAGTGAGAAATAGATTTAAGGGACTGGATCTGATAGACAAGAGTGCCTGATGAACTATGGACTGAGGTTCGTGACATGGTACAGGAGACAGGAATCAAGACCATCTTCAAGAAAAAGAAATGCAAAAAAGCAAAATGGCTGTCTGAGGAGGCCTTATAAATACTGTGAAAAGAAGGGAAGCAAAAAGCAAAAGGGAAAAAGAAAGATATACCCATTTGAATGCAGAGTTCCAAAGAATAGCAAGGATAGATAAGAAAACCTTCCTCAGTGATCAGTGCAAAGAAATAGAGGAAAACAATAGAATGGGAAAGACTAGAGATCTCTTCAACAATGTTAGAGATACCAAGGGAACATTTTATGCAAAAATGGGCTCAATAAAGGACAAAAATGGTAGGGACCTGACAGAAGCAGAAGATATTAAGAATTGGTGGCAAGAATACACAGAAGAACTGTACAAATAAAGATCTTCATGACCCAGATAATCACGATGGTGTGATCACTCATCTAAAGCCAGACATCCTGGAACGTGAAGTCAAGTAGGCCTTGCTGCTGCTGCTGCTGCTAAGTCACTTCAGTCATGTCTGACTCTGTGCAATCCCATAGACAGCAGCCCACCAGGCTCCCCCATTCCTGGGATTCTCCAGGCAAGAACAATAGAGTGGGTCGCCATTTCCTTCTTCAATGCATGAAAGTGAAAAGTGAAAGTGAAGTCGCTCAGTCGTGTCCAACTCTTAGTGATCCCATGGACTGCAGCCTACCAGGCTCCTCCATCCATGGGATTTTCCAGGCAAGAGTACTGGAGCGTGTTGCCATTGCCTTCTCCGAAGCATCAATACAAACAAAGCTAGTGGAGGTGATGGAATTCCAGTTGAGCTATTTCAAATCCTGAAAGATGATGCTGTGAAAGTGCTGCACTCAATATGCCAGCAAATTTGGAAAACTCAGCAGTGGCCACAGGACTGGAAAAGGGCAGTTTTCATTCCAGTCCCAAAGAAAGGCAATGCCAAAACTACTGCACAACTGCACTCATCTCACACGCTAGTAAAGTAAGCTTAAAATTCTCCAAGCCAGGCTTCAGCAATATGTGAACCATGAACTTCCAGATGTTCAAGCTGGTTTTAGAAACGTCAGAGGAACCAGGGATCAATCTGCCAACATCCACCGAATCATCAAAAAAGCAAAATTGGAGTAGTGGTACAGACACAACAGTCAGTTTAGTCTAATCAGACTAATTAATTGGGAGTGTTTTCAGTTTTGGCCTATGTTCTCAAAATAAAAATTGAGAATTTTTATGTAATATTCCCAATGTACATTAAGATATTTGCACACATAACTGAGGATGTGTTGTTTGCTAACAGCTGGGGCATTTTGAAAAGATTTTTCCTGCTTTAGCAATGAAATTAAATGAAAGGGCAAGTGTGTGGGGAAGCAGGGAGGAAGAATCAGAAACAGCTTAAAATAGGTAGTGTCACTATCTCTTTCATAGGCTAAAGGTGGGAGGCAATGAAGAGAGCCAGAATCTGGTAATTTAAGGTGACAAACACTAATAACAAGTGTCTTTGAATTTAAAAGTTGAAGCAAGAGAGGACACAACTAAATTACACGAGGACAAAGAGGGATAGAAAAAGTCTAAAAGGTGCTCTCAGGTCAGCCTTCCACTACAGCTGGGTACTGTTCTCACAGAATTCCCTAGAGAGCCTCTACCATCAAGTGACATTTGAGGTATTAAACATGTGAGATGGGATTGGACACCTTGAGCATATGATCCTTAAGGGGCTGACAGCACACACTTCCTGCTGAACTAGTTTCTTATCCTAGAGTCTGATCCCTAAGCTCATCTGTTCTCCTGTTCCCCAGTATTTTTCAAACTTTTATCCATCTTTTACCTCCCCCAAAATGAAGAAGAACCAACAAATTAGCTTCCGCTGTGAGGTATGCAATTGACTTTCAGAAAACTTCTCAGTCTAAATGTAGAAGAACTGAGAGAAAGGGGAAAGGGATATGATATTTACTGAATATAAAGCATGTGTTAAGCAAAATACTAGGTCATTTAATTTCATCCTCATGGCAACACTGTCAGCCAAGTATTATTACTGCCAAAGAAGAAGCTGAGACTTAAAGAAGTTAAGAAACATGAGCAAACCACTCCCTACCCCACACCATGTTAAGATGTAAAAGAGATGAAATTCAAATGTATTCTGATTCCAAATCCTATGCTTATTTCACCAGAGCAAGGGATCCCTCAAAGTCAATTGTTAATGTTTGGGCATTCTATTCCCTTTTGGTAATGCATCATCTCCCTCACTCTGGCACATTTCCACAACAGAGTGACTTTTTACTGAAACACTCTGCAAACTGGGAATCTGACAAAAATCCCAAAGGTTTATGAAGTTCAGTAACATTAGTGTATATGTATTTTAAATCCTAAAAGAGTGCAAGTACGCTAATCCTGCCAACAATAAGTTTTTTAAAAAGGAAAATAACTTCCTCCTTCATTTATTGAAATTGCTCGGAAGCAGAAGTCAGGAAATCCCCTTCCTTGATTTGTAGTATTTTACTGGACATGGAGAAACAGACTGATTCCAAATCAGGAAAGGAGTACGTCAAGGCTGTATATTGTCACCCTGCTTATATAACTTATATACAGAGTACATCGTGTGAAATGCTGGGTTGGATGAAGCACAGGCTGGAATCAACATTGCCGGGAGAAATATCAATAACCTCAGGTACAAAGATGACACCACCATTTGGCAGAAAGAGAAGAACTAAAGAGCTTCTTGATGAAAGTTAAAGAGGAGAGTGAAAAATTTGGCTTAAAACTCAACATTCAGAAAACTAAGATCGCGGCATCTGGTCCCATCACTTCATGACAAATAGATGGGGAGCGATGGAAACAGTGACAGACTTTATTTTTATGGGCTCCAAAATCACTGCAGATGGTGGCTGCAGCCATGAAATTAAAAGATGCTTGCTCCTTGGAAGAAAATCTGTGACCAACCTAGACAGCATATTAAAAAGCAGAGAGATTACTTTGCCAACAAAGGTCCGTCTAGTCAGAGCTATGGTTTTTCCAGTAGTCATGTATGGATGTAAGAGTTGGACTATACAGAAAGCTGAATGTTGAAGAATTGATGGTTTTGAACTGTGGTGTTGGAGAAGATCTTGAGAATACCTTAGACTACAAGGAGATCCAACCAGTCAATCCTAAAGGAAATCAGTCCTGAATATTCATTGGAAAGACTGATGCTGAAGCTGAAACTCCAATACTTTGGCCATCTGATGACAAGAACTGACTCATTGAAAAAGACCCTAATGCTGAGAAAGACTGAAGGCGGGAGAAGGGTATGACAGAGGATGAGATGGTTGGATGGCATTACCGAGGCAACAGACATGAGTTTGAGTAGGCTCAGGGAGTTGGTGATGGACAGGGAAGCCTGACGTGCTGCAGTCCATGGGGTCGCAAAGAGTCAGACACAACTGAGCAACTGAAGTAAACTGAACTGATGCTGCTGTTATTCCCAAAGAGCAGATTTATTCTGCTTTATTCTTTCAAATTTTCTATATTTTTTCATTTTTCCTTAATAGAATATAGTTTTGGTTATTGTAAAGATTTCCACATGGCAAGAATTTATTTTACTCTCTTTTTATACTCTGGGAAAAGTAAGCTCTAAGCAAACAAAAAAATGCCTAATTACTTCTTTTGCATAAATGTATATTCGTTTATGGAAAAATATGTTAAGTATACATATACGTTTTCACTTAGAGTACTAGGTGTCTGGGAAGAATGCAAATTTTCCACAAGTATAGAATTCAACCCTGTTTCATAATATCCAAGAATAACTTCAGAATGGTTTCCACCAGCAATTATTTTCATTACTAAAAGATTATCATAGACATATAGTTAAATAGAACAGAATGTCCAAAAATAGACCAACACAAATATATTCATTTAAATTAAAAAAAAGGACCAGTGTAATTCAATGGAGGAAAGGATAACCTTTTCAACAAATGATGCTGGAATATCTAAATATCTACATGGAAAAACCTTTACCTTTACTTCACACTGTATACCAAAAAATTAACCTGAAATGAATCATAAAACAATAGGTAAGAGATGAAACTATAAAATTTCTAGAACTACAAAACATGGACAAAAATCTTTGAAACCTTGGGTTAGACAAACATTTCTTAGACAGAATTCAAAAAACCACAAAGCTGTAAAAGAAAAGAATTGATAAACTGCACTTCATCAAAACTTAAAACTTCTGCTTTCTGTAGTATAGTCTGAAGCCAGGGAATGTGATACCTCTAGCTCTGTACTTATTTGTCAAGACTGTTTTGACTATTATGAGTCTTTTTTGTCTCCAAACAAATTTTTAAATTATTTGTTCCAGTTCTGTGAAAAAAGCCACTGTAAATTGCCTTGAGTAATACGGGTATTTTAACAGTATTAATTCTTTCAATCCCTGAGCACAGTATATCTTTCCATCAGTTTGTGTCATCCTCAGTTTCTTTCATCAGCATAGCTTTATGAGTGCAGCTCTTTTACCACTTTAGGTAGGTTTATTCCTAGGTTTTTATTCCTTTTTAATGCAATTACAAATGGAATTGTTTTCTTAATTTCTCTGAGAGTTACTGTTACTGTATAAAAATGCAACAGATTTTTGTATATTAATTTTGTATTCTGCAACTTCACCATATTCATTGGTGAGCTCCAGTAATTTTTTGGTGGCATCATTAGGATTTTCTGTGTATAGTATCATGTCTTCTGCAAATAGTGACAGTTTTACTTTCTCCTTTCCAGTTTAGATTCTTTTTATTTCTTTTCCTTGTCTGAGAATATGCAATGGAGAAAAAACAGTTTCTTCAATAGGTGATGCTCAAAAAACTGGACAGCTAAATGCAAAACAATAAAATTAGAACTTTTTCTCAAATCATATACAAAAATAAACTCAAAATGAATTAAAGACCTAAATGCAAGACCAGGAATCATAAAACTCCTAGCAGAAAACATAGGCAGAACACTTTTTGGCAGAAATCACAGCAATATTTTTTTTTTTGGATCTGTGACCTAAAGCAAGCGAAACAAGAACAAAATAAATGGGAATAAATGGGAATAAATGGGACCTAATTAAACTTAAAAACTTTTGCACAGCAAAGAAAACCATCAATAAAACAATGTACTGAATGGGAGAAAATATTTGCAAATGATATGACTCATAAGGGGATAATATCCAAAATATATAAACAGCTTATACAATTCAACATCAAAAAAATAAATAAATTTTTTAAAAAGGGCAGGAGACCTGAATATACATTTTTCCAAAGAAGATATACAGATGACCAACAGTGTATGAAAAAATGCTCAGCATCACTAATCATCAGAGAAACAACAAATCAAAGCCACAATGAGATATCACCCCACACCTATCAGAAGAGGTATTATCAAAAAGATCATAAATAACAAATATTGGTGATCTGGAGAAAAATGAACACTTGAATACTGCTGGTAGGAATGTAAACTGGTACACCACTGCGGAAAACAGGATAGAAGTTCCTCAAAAAATTAGAAATAGAACTACCATATGACCCAGAAATTCCACTCCTGGGTATATATATATATATATTTTTTTTTAATTACATTCTAACATTTGTAGCAGCATTATTTACAATAACCAAGTGTCCATCAGTTTTCATTCCAATCCTAAAGAAAGGAAATGCCAAAGAATGCTCAAACTACTGCACAATTGCACTCATCTCACATGCTAGTAAAGTAATGCACAAAATTCTCCAAGCCAGGCTTCAGCAATATGTGAACTGTGAACTTCCAGATGTTCAAGCTGGTTTTAGAAAATACAGAGGAACCAGAGATCAAATTGCCAACATCTGCTGGATCATCAAAAGAGAGAGTTCCAGAAAAACATCTGTTTCTGCTTTAGACTGTGACTGTTTGGATCACAATAAACTACGGGAAATTCTGAAAGAGATGAGAATACCAGACCACCTGACCTGCCTCTTGAGAAACCTGTATGCAGGTCAGGAAGCAACCATTGGAACTGGACATGGAACAACAGACTGGTTCCAAATAGGTAAAGGAATACATCAAGGCTGTATATTGTCACCCTGCTTATTTAACTTCTATGCAGAGTACATCATGAGAAAAGCTGGGCTGGAGGAAGCACAAGCTGGAATCGAGATTGCCGGGAGAAATATCAATAACCTCAGATATGCAGATGACACCACCCTTATGGCAGAAAGTGAAGAAGAACTAAAGAGCCTCTTGATGAAAGTGAAAGAGGAGAGTGAAAAAGTTGGCTTAAAGCTCAACATTCAGAAAACGAAGATCATGGCATCTGGTCCCATCACTTCATGGCAAATAGATGGGGAAACAGTGGAAACAGTGGCTGACTTCATTTTTCTGAGCTCCAAAATCACTACAGATGGTGATTGCAGGCATGAAATTAAAAGACTCTTACTCCTTGGAAGAAAAGTTATGACCAACCTAGACAGTATATTAAAAAGCAGAGACATTACTTTGCCAACAAAGGTCCATCTAGTCAAAGCTATGGTTTTTTCCAGTAGTCATGTATGGATGTAAAAGTTGGACTATAAAGAAAGCTGAGTGATGAAGAATTGATGCTTTTGAACTGTGGTGTTGGAGAAGACTCTTGAGAGTCCCTTAGACAGCAAGGAGATCCAACCAGTCAATCCTAAAGGAAATCCGTCCTGAATATTCATTTGAAGGACTGATGCTAAAGCTGAAACTCCAATACTTTGGGCACCTGATGTGAAGAGCTGACTCATCGGAAAAGACCCTAATTCTGGGAAAGATTGAAGGCAGGAGGAGAAGGGGACAACAGAGGATGAGATGGTTGGATGGCATCACCGATGCACTAGATATGAGTTTGGGTAGGCTCCATGAGCTGGCGATGGACAGGGAACCCTGGCGAGCTCCAGCTCATGGGGTTGCAAAGAGTCAGACACGACTGAGTGACTGAACTGAACTGAACTGAACAAAGTGTAGTTGGGCTATGCTTTCTTTAAAAATGGGGAAATTTTCAAGAGAGCTTAAACCTAGAGGATAGGAGGTAGTAGTCAGCGATAAAACCAGAAAGGTAAGTAGGGGCCAGGTTTTACCAGGTATTGAAAGACATATTAAGGAATTTGAAGTCTACTGTAGAAGAAGGAAATGGCAACCCACTCCAGTGTTCTTGCCTGGAGAATGCCAGGGACAGAGGAGCCTGTTGGGCTGCTGTCTATGGGGTCGTACAGAGTCGGACACGACTGACGCGACTTAGCAGCAGCAGCAGCAGTAGGAGAACTGGGGAGCCAATAAACGTTGTGCCTTAAATCATGGATTACCTACATGAGAATCACTTAGAAATCTTACTGAAAATGCCTACTCCTATATTCTACTCCAAACCTATTGAATCAAAATTACTGGGGTAAAGACCTCAGATCTATGTTTTTTTAAACAACAATGGCAAATAATTTCTTACACATACTGAAGTTTGTACAGTATAGTGTTTGAGGCCAGGGAATGATATGATCAGGTGAATATCAGGAAAGATAACCAGTGCAACATGAAGAACAGTTTAGAAGGTGGCAAAACTGGAGGCTAGGAGACACACTAGGTGACTGTTGGACTAGTCTAGGTAAGAGAAGTTGATGACCTTAACTCGGTTAGGGCTAGAGTTTGAGAAAAGATGAATTGGAGAGCTGTGAATGTCAAATTATTTGGAAGATGAATTGTCGAGGCTTGACGATTTGCTGGAGTATGGAGATAACCTGTGAAACTGGATGAATGTCGGTGCTATTTCCTGATCTGGAGAATCCAGGAAAACTAGCAAGTCCTGATGGTGATGGTGGGAGAGTAGAAAGCAGAAACCAAGTTCAACTGTGCACATGGGGACTTAAAAGGAGAGAGATCTAGTAGGCAGCTGGAGGATAGCTCCGTAGTTGCTAAGGGAAATCTATTCATAAGATATAGCTATAGCAGAGGCAGATTTGCTGTGAAGCTGATGAAGCTAATCTTCAGGTCTCTTGCAAAGGATCCTTTCATGGCTCTGAGACAAACCCTAAGAATTCTATATTTGAAGAGCTATATCAATTTTCTTAAATTGTGTGAACTTATCTTTCTTAATTTCTTAATTTTCCAATTATGTAAAAAGCCTCAGAAAACCTTGAATTTTATTTCTGAGCTATATAGGTAAAAAATCATCAGCATACAGATGGTAACAAAGGACCCTGAAAAGGAAGAGATTACCTTAGGAGAATGTATAGAGTAAGACACCTCAGAGGTCTTAATATGTTACATGTTATTTTCCAGGAGTAACTATTATTTTAAATTAGATATAGAGAAAAATCAGGGGAAATTTTTTAATAAACAATGTAAAAAGTTTGTAGTCATATGATACACTATGATTTAATTGAAACTAAAAGCTTTGTATATTTATATTAAAATATTATTTAAATTTGCCTTTTTGGGTAGGCCCATAAGGAATCATTCTGATAACCATATATGAAAAAATTAAACTCTTGGAGTTTTTCTTTTTCTAGCTTTTAAAAGAGGGATGAAAACTTAAGAAATATTGTGGTTCTTATCTAAAAGGACTGCAGCCTACCAGGCTCCTCCGTCCATGGGATTTTCCAGGCAAGAGTACTGGAGTGGATTGCCATTGCCTTCTCTGCTAAATACTTTTAGAATCAGATAAATATTTGCTAGATAATAGATAATATATATGTCATATATAATATATAGATAAGTGTATCATTTACTCTTTGCCTTAAAAAAATCTATTCTAGTTCAATCATTGGCCTTTTCTTCTTCATTCTTAAAAATTGTCAAGGAAGGAAATCTTTAATAATGTTCCATAATCAGAAATCTCTTATGTCTAACCTAAATCTCTGATTCTTATGAAGAGGACCATTTTTTAAAAATCAGCCTTATTGAGGTTATGTTTTACATACATTAAAATTCATCAGTTTTAAGTATACATTTCAACGTGGTTTTGACAAATTTGTACAGCAGTGTAACCACCATGACCATCCAGATATTTCTATTACCCTTTGTATTCAGTCTCCCCCACAGTCTCTTACCCCTGCTCCAGGCAACCGCTGATCTGTTTTCTGTCTTTGCAATTTTTTAAAAAAATATTTATTATTTGGCTGTGCCAGGTCTTAGTTGGGACATGCAGGATCTTCATTGCAGCATGGGAACCCTTAGTTGTGGTATGTGGCATCTAGCTTCCTGACCAGGAATTGAACTCAGTCCTCCTGCATTGGGAATGTAAAGTCTTAGCCACTGGACCACCAGGAAAATGCATGTCATAGCAATTTGACTTTACTAGAATTTTATGTAAAAGTTCATAGTCTTTTAGTCTTTTGTGTCTCTGGCTTCTTTCACTTAGCATAATGCTTTTGATATTATCCATGTTCTCTCAGTAGTTCATTCCTTTTTAAAACTAAGTAGTATATTGCATTGTATGGATATATCACAGTTTATTGATTCACTAGTTATTGGATATTTGAGTTATTTCTAGTTGGGACCTATTATGAATAAAACTGCTATGAATGTTTACATATAAGTTAAACACCAGTCCATATTGACATTGGTTTTTATTTCTCTAGGGTAAATACTTAGAAGTGGGATTGCTTAGGAGTGAGTTGCATTCAGCATTGGTCCTTCCAATGAATATTCAGGACTGATTTCCTTTAGGATTGACTGGTTGGATCTCCTTGCTGTCCAAGGGACTCTCAAGAGTCTTCTCCAACATCACAGTTCAAAAGCATCAATTCTTCAGTGCTTAGCTTTCTTCATAGTCCAACTCTCACATCCACACATGACTACTGGAAAAACCATAGCTTTGACTAGACGGACCTTTGTTGGCAAAGTAATGTCTCTGCTTTTTAATATGCTGTCTAGGTTGGTCATAACTTTTCTTCCAAGGAGCTAGCATCTTTTAATTTCATGGCTGCAGTCACCATCTGCAGTGATTTTGGAACCCAAGAAAATAAAGTCTCTCACTGTTTCCCCATCTATTTGCCATGAAGTGATAGGACCAGATGCCATGATCTTAGTTTTCTGAATGTTGAGCTTTAAGCCAACTGTTTCAATCTCCTCTTTCACTTTCATCAAGAGGCTCTTTAGTTCTTCTTCACTTTCTGCCATAATGGTGGTGTCATCTGCCTATCTGAGGTTATTGATATTTCTCCCGGCAATCTTGATTCCAGCTCATACTTCTTCCAGCCCAGCGTTTCTCATGATGTACTCTGCATAGAAGTTAAATAAGCAGGGTGACAATATACAGCCTTGACGTACTCCTTTCCCAATTTGGAACCAGTCTGTTGTTCCATGTTTGGTTCTAACTGTTGCTTCTTGATCTTCATACAGATTTCTCAGGAGGCAGGTCAGGTGGTCTGGTATTCCCATCTCTTTCAGAATTTTCCACAGTTTGTTGTGATCCACACAGTCAAAGGCTTTGGCATAGTCAATAAAACATTAGATGATTTTCTGGAACTCTCTTGCTTTTTCGATGATCCAGCGGATGTTGGCAATTTGATCTCTGGTTCCTCTGCCTTTCTAAAACCAGCTTGAACATCTGGAAGTTCACGGTTCACATATTGCTGAAGCCTGGCTTGGAGAATTGTGAGCATTACTTTACCAGCGTGTGAGATGAGTGCAGTTATGTGGTAGTTTGAGCATTCTTTGGCATTACCTTTCTTTGGGACTGGAATGAAAGCTGCCCTTTTCCAGTCCTGTGGCCACTGCTGAGTTTTCCAAGTTTGCTGACATATTGAGTGCAGCACTTTTACAGCAGCATCTTTCAGGATTTGAAATAGCTCAACTGGAATTCCATCACCAACACTAGCTTTGTTCATAGTAATGCTTCCTAAGGCCCACTTGACTTTGCATTGCAGAATGTCTGGATCTAGGTTGGTGATCACACCATCATGATTATCTGGGTCGTGAAGATCATTTTTGTATAGTTCTCCTGTCTATCTGTCCTTTCAGTGAACCAACCAAACACATACCCCCTGTCTTTCTTTATATGTATATATATTTATATTTACTTGGCTGTGCAAGGTCTTAGCTGCAGCATGCAGGATTTTCCATCTTTGTTGCAACAGACAGGCTCTTTAGTTGCAACATGCAAACTCCTAGCTGGGACATGTTGGAGTCAGCTCTCTAATCAGGGATTGAACTTGGGCCCCCTGCACTGAACCACCAAGGAAGTCTCCCTCCAATCAATTTTCTTTTTAATATAATGTTGATAAATAGAATACATTTTATCCAGAGTATTTTTAAATGATTGACTTATTTTATTTCAGATACTGAATTGCAAGTGATGACAGTGCCAAAAAATGATTTCAGGAAAATTTTCTAACAAATCTGTGACTACTCAAGATTTCCTTCCCACTATTGTACAAGCACTATTAAAATAAAATGCAATTAAGTTTGTTTTGAATATTATCAAAGCTACAATCATCTAAAGTTAGGACAATAATGTATTAGAAATACACTCTGTTGTGGCTGACGTAAATTCGTTTAAAGCAACACATACTATTACCAATACAGAAATTGATTCAGCTGTGCACTGGAGATAAATCACAAGGTGTTTTCTACAAAAGTGTAGATGTCTGATCAATTATTGCACTTATTTGGCATTCCCTTCTATAATATTTTTAAGTATCTTCATATAATTTCTTTGGCAATATGGAATAAAGGATGGGCACAATGAAGGACAGAAATGGTAAAGACCTAATATAAACAGAAGAAATTAAGAAGAGGTGGCAAGAATATACAGAAGAACTATACAAAAATGGTCTTAATGATCTGGATAACCACGTCTGGTCACTCACCAGACATCCTGGAATGTGAAGTCAAGTGGGCCTTAGGAAGCATTACTACAAACAAAGCTAATGGGAGCAAATTTGGAAAACAGCAGTGGCCACAAGGCTGGAAAAGGTCAATTTTCATTCCAATCCCAAAGAAGGCAATGCCAAAGAATGTTCAAATTACCCTACAATTTTCCTCATTTCACATACTAGTAAGTAAGTATTAATTGTTTCATTGTGTCTAGCTCTTTGCAACCCCATGGACCATAGTCTGCCAGGCTCCTCTGTCCATGGGATTCTCCAGGCAAGAATACTGGCATTTCTTTCTCCAGGGGGTCTTCCCAACCCAGGGACTGAACTCTGGTCTCCTGTACTGCAGGCAGATTCTTTACCATCTGAGCCAAATAAGGCTATGCTCAAAATCCTTCAAGCTAGGCTTCAGCCGTATGTGAACCGAGAACTTCCAGATACACAAGTTGGGTTTAGGAAAGGCAGAGGAATCAGAGATCAAATTGCCAACACTGGTTGGATTATAGAAAAAGCAAAGGAATTCCAGAAAAACATCTACTTCTGCTTCATTGACTATGCGAAAGCCTTTGACTGTGTGGACCACAACAAACTGGAAAATTCTTAAGGAGATGGGAATACCAGGCTACCTTATCTGTATCCCGAGAAATCTGAACACAAGTCAAGAAGCAACAGAACCCAATATGGAACAACTGATCAGTTCAAAACTGGGAAAGAGTACTACAACAAGGCTGTATATTGTCACCCTGCTTATTTAACTTATTTTGCATATAAGTTACATTATGGGAAATGCCGGGCTGGATGAATCACAAGCTGCAATCAAGATTGCCAAAAGAAATATCAACAACCTCCAATATGCAGATGTTATCACTCTAATGGCAGAAAGTGAAGAGGAACTAAAGAGCCTCTTGATGAAAGTGAAAGAGGAGAGTGAAAAAGCTGGTTTGAAACTCAATATTCAAAAAACTAAGATCATGGCATCAGGTCCCATCACTTCATGGTAAATAGATGGGGAAAAAAATGGAAGCAGTGACAGACTTTATTTTCTTGGGCTCCAAAATCACTGAAGATGGTGACAGCAGCCACAAAATTAAAAGATGTTTGCTTCTTAGAAGGAAACGTATGACAAACCTAGACAGCATATTAAAGAGCAGAGACATCTCTTTGCTGACAAAGGTCTGTCTAGTCAAAGCTATGGTTTTTCTAGTAGTCACGTTCAGATGTGAGAGTTGGATCTTAGGAAACAGTGAACATGGAAGAATTGATGCTTTAGAACTCTGGTGTTGGGTAAGACTCTTGAATCTTCTTTGACTGCAAGGAGATCAAACCAGTCAATCCTAAAGGAATTTAACCCTGAATATTCATTGGAAGGACTGATGAAGCTGAAGCTTCAGTACTCTGGCCATCTGATGTGAAGAGCTAACTCATTGGAAAAGACGCCGATGCTGGGAAAGATTGAAGGCAAAAGAAGAAGAGGGTGGCAGAGCACCCTCTTAGTGACTGAGCAACAACTGCTATTCTTGTGTTTTCATTTTCTTTGGATAAATACCCCAAAGTGGCATTGTTGTATCATAAAGCAGTATCATTTTTAACTTTTTGAGAAATCTCTCTACTATTTTCTACAGTGGAGGCATTAACTTCAGTTCAGTTCAGTTGCTCAGTCGTGTCCAACTCTTTGTGACCCCATGGACTGCAGCACAAGGCTTCCCTGTCCATCACCAACTCCCAGAGCTTGCTCAAACTCACGTCGATCGAGTCGGTGATGCCATCCAACCATCTCATCCTCTGTCGACCCCTTCTCCTCCTGTCCTCAATCTTTCCCAGCATCAGGGTCTTTTCCAATGAGTCAGTTCTTCACATCAGGTGGCCAAAGAACTGGCCGTTCAACTTCAGCATCAGTCTTTCCAATGAATGTTCAGGACTGATCTCCTTTAGGACTGACTGGTTGGATCTCCTTGCAGTCCAAGTGACTCTCAACATTTCCGCTAACAGTTCACAAGTGTTCCCTTTTCTCCACATCTCACCAGCACTTGTTATTTCTTGTTTTTTTGATATAGACATTCTACCACATGTGAGGTGATATCTCATCATGGTTTCAATTTGGACTTCCCGGAGATTGGTCCTGGGTGTTCTTGAAAGGAATGATGCTAAAGCTGAAACTCCAGTACTTTGGCCACCTCATGCGAAGAGTTGACTCATTGGAAAAGACTCTGATGATGGGAGGGATTGGGGGCAGGAGGAGAAGGGGACGACAGAGGATGAGATGGCTGGATGGCATCACTGACTCAATGGACGTGAGTTTGAATGAACTCCGGGAGATGGTGATGGACAGGGAGGCCTGGCGTGCTGTGATTCATGGGGTCGCAAAGAGTCGGACACAACTGAGTGACTGAACTGAACTGAACTGAATGATTAATGCTGTGCATCTTTTTATGAACGTGTTTACCTTCTGTATGTCTTCTATTGAAAAGTGTGTATTCAAAGCTTCAATCTATTTTTAACTGACCTTTATTTGCTATTGAGTTGTATGAATTTTTTAAATACATTTTGGGTATTACCTCATTATTAGATATATATTATCTCCCATTCAGTAAGTTGCCTTTTCATTTTGTTGATGGTCTCCTTAGTTGTGTAGAAGCTTTTTAGTATGATGTAGTTCTATTTGTTTTTTATTTTGTGGCTTTTGCTTTTGGTGTCAGATTAAAAAAATCAACAGACCTATGTCAAGGAGCTTACTGTCTGTGTTTTTTCTTCTGGGAGTTTTACGGCTTCAGGTTTTACATTCAAGTCTTTAATGTCTTTGAATTAATTTTTGTTTACAGTGTAAGACAGTTTCCTCAACACCATTTACTAAAGAGATAATCCTTTCCCCATTACATATTACTGGTACCTTTGTCATAAGTTAATTGATCATATATGCATGGGTTTATTTCTGGGTTCTTTATTCTGTTCCATTGATCCACATGTCTATTTTTAGGCCAATGCCATATTGTTTTAATTATAAAAGATTTATAATATAAAGTCAGGGGGTGTGATGTCTCCAGCTTTGTTCTTGTTTCTCAAGATTACTTTGGCTATTCAGTTGTGGGTTTTTCTTTTGTTTGTTTGCTTGTTTTTGTTTTGGTGTGGTTCCATTCAAACTTTAGGAGTACTTCCATTCCTTTGAAAAATGTCATTGGGAATTTGATAAGGAACTAAATCTCTAGATTGCTTTGGATTGTATGGACATTTTAAGAATATTGATTCTTCCAATCCACGAGCCCAGAATATGTTTCCATTTATCTGTGTCTTCTTCCATTTCTTTCATTAATGTTTTATAGTTTTCAATATATAGGTTTTCCACCTCCTTGATTAAATTTATTCCTAAGTATTTTATTCTTTTTGACGCAGTTGTAAATGGGATTATTTTCTTCATTTCTCTTTCTGATATTCCATTGCCAGTGTACAGAACTGCAATAGACTTTGTGTGTTGATTTTGTAGCCTGTAACTTTACTGAACATATTTATTAGTTCTAGTACTTTTTTAATGGAGTCTTTGGCATGAATTTTAAACTAAAATACTGTGTCTATACTTGTAATTTCAGTGTGACTTGCTATTTCTTGACTATCTACTATCAGTTTTCATTCTTTTTCCAATATCTCACAATAATCAGACTATGAATAAATGCTTAATTACAATTTGATTCAACAAACAAGATGCTCACGTCACTGCCAAAGAAGTGTAGTTCAGACATGGATGCTGACTGACATTTTTGGTTTCAGTTCAGTTCAGTCACTCAGTCATGTCTGACTCTTTGCAACCCCATGGACTGCAGCACGCCAGGCCTCCCTGTCCATTGCCAACTCCCGGAGTTAACTCAAACTCATATCCACTGAATCGTTGATGCCATCCAACCACCTCATCCTCTGTCATCCCCTTCTCCTCCTACCTTCAATCTTTCCCAGCATCAGGGTCTTTTCAAATGAGTCAGTTTTTCACATCAGGTGGCCAAAATATTGGAGTTTCAGCTTTAGCATCAGTCTTTCCAATGAATATTCAGGACTGATTTCCTTTAGGATTGACTGGTTGGATCTCCTTGCTGTCCAAGGGACTCTCAAGAGTCTTCTCCAACATCACAGTTCAAAAGCATCAATTCTTCAGGGCTTAGCTTTCTTTAAAGTCCAACTCTCACATCCATACATGACTACTGGAAAAATCATAGCTTTGACTAGACGGACCTTTGTTGGCAAAGTAATGTCTCTGCTTTTTAATATGCTGTCTAGGTTGGTCATAACTTTTCTTCCAAGGAGCAAGCATTTTTAATTTCATGGCTGCAATCACCATCTGCAGTGATTTTGGAGCCCAAGAAAATAAAGTCTCTCACTGTTTCCCCATCTATTTGCCATGAAGTGATAGGACCAGATGCCATGATCTTAGTTTTCTGAATGTTGAGCTTTAAGCCAACTTTTTCACTCTCCTCTTTCACTTTCATCAAGAGGCTCTTTAGTACTTCTTCGTTTTCTGTCATAAGGGTGGTGTCATCTGCATATCTGAGGTTATTGATATTTCTCCCGGCAATCTTGATTCCAGCTTGTGCTTCCTCCAGCCCAGTATTTCTCATGATGTACTCTGCATAGAAGTTAAATAAGCAGGGTGACAATATACAGCCTTGATGTACTCCTTTCCCAATTTGGAACCAGTCTGTTGTTCCATGTTTGGTTCTAACTGTTGCTTCTTGACCTGCATACAGATTTCTCAGGAGGCAGGTAAGGTGGTCTGATATACCCATCTCATTAGGAATTTTCCACAGTTTATTGTGATCCACACAGTCAAGGGCTTTGGCGTAATCAATAAAGCAGAAGTAGATGTTTTTCTGAAACTCCCTGGCTTTTTCAACGATCCAGTGGATGTCGGCGATTTGATCTCCGGTTCCTATGCCTTTTCTAAAACCAGCTTGAACATCTGGAAGTTCACGGCTCTTGTACTGTTGAAGCCTGGCTTGGAGAATTTTGAGCATCACTTTGCCAGGGTGTGAGATGAGTGCAATTGTGCAGTAGTTTGAGCATTCTTTGGCATTGCCTTTCTTTGGGATTGGAATGAAAACTGACCTTTTTTGTTTTACTCAGTAGTAAGACAAAAGAAAAATAGTGAACTTCACTGTTGGGAGCTTCATTCATACATCAATGACATAAGCAACTTCTTTATGGAACTGGATAATAACTTTTGAATACTGGAAAAATACTTAAACTTTTTGTGCTACTCAAAATGTCAAGGCCACAGATTTGATACACTGTTAAGTATTAATATTTTCTCCATTAGCCTACTGTTTGTTTTTGTAAATAAAGCACTATCAGAACATAATTATGCCCACTTTTAGTGTAAAAGTTGACTAGTTGTGACAAAGATCATATGTACTGGAAGGCCTTATTTACTAATAAGCTCTTTACAGAAAAAATTGCCTACAGTTGGTCTACAAAATGAATACAACAAGAAACCAAGTCCTTGTTTGTAGTATTTGCCAATTTCCATGTGTAAATACTCTTATTGTAGCCAATTTCATGCTACAAGTGTGACAAACACACAAACATGAATAGTTGGGAAGAAACACATACAGTGCTGTATGTTTCCATCCTACAGATACAGTAGACAATGTTTAGAGTTATTAGTAAAGTGAAGTAAAGAAAAGTGACATTTTCAGCATTTATTACCTCTTAACATACTTGTTAGTTTATATAATTTGGCTTTTAATAGTGGTTATGCTTAACAACTGACTCATAAAAATCCCTCCAAATACAGAGATCAGTCTTAGGTGCTTGTCCACGGGATTATCCCAGAAAGAATACTGGAGTGGGTTGCCATTTCCTTCTCCAAGGGATCTACCCTATCCAGGGATCAAATCCACATCTCCTGCAGCTCTTGCATTGGTGGATTCTTTTAACCACTGAGCCACGTGGAATCCCCAGTAATCAGTCCTGCAAAATGGTAAAAGCCAACTGCGGTGTACAACTAGCTCTATTACCAAGAGGGTACTAAAAGAGGTGCAGAAGAACAAGTAGTAATTTGCCTAATCGGTAAGTGGCTGAGTTAAGACTGAAATCTAGGTACAAAATTCTGACCTCAGTTAGTCTTCCTAATTTCTTTAGCAGAGAATAAGGGCCTTTATTGGCTTGTTTAAAAAAAAAAAAGGGGAGACAGGGAATTTATTTAAGGAACACCACACCTAATGGGATGCATTTTCTGAAGTACCATCCTATATATTTGCTAGGACTCTTAACAAAACTGGCAGGTAGCATGGGAATATGAGTCTTGATGCTTGATATCTATCCACAGTTAGTCTAGACTTGGTATTTGAAAGAACAAAAGAAGTGACTGGTCTATAGAAACCGTCCTTAACTAGCTGCTTCGCATGCGTGGGTGCTAACTTGCTTCAGTCAGGTCGGACTCTTTGCTATCTATGGACAGTAGCCCGCCAGGCTCCTCGCCATGGGATTCTCCAGGCAAGTATACTGGAGTAGGTTGTCATTTCCTCCTCCAGGGGACCTTCCCAACTCAGGGATCGAACCGCTGTCTCTTATATCCCCTGCATTGGCAGGCGGGTTCTTTACCACTAGTGCCACCTGGGAAGCCCCTTAACTGCTTTGCTGCTGCAGCTGCTAAGTCACTTCAGTCGTGTCCGACTCTGTGCGACCGCAGAGTCGGCAGCCCACCAGGCTCCCCCGTCCCTGAGATTCTCCAGGCAAGAACACTGGAGTCGGTTGCCATTTCCTTCTCCAATGTATGAAACTGAAAAGTGAAAGTGAAGTCACTCAGTCCTGTCCGACTCTTCGAGACCCCATGGACTGCAGCATGCCAGCCTTCCCTGTCCATCACCAACTCCCGGAGTTCACTCAAACTCACATCCATCGAGTCGGTGATGCCATCCAGCTATCTCATCCTCTCTCGTCCCCTTCCCCTCCTGCCCCCAGTCCCTCCCAGAGTCTTTTCTAATGAGACAACTCTTCGCATGAAGTGGCCAAAGTACTGGAGTTTCAGCTTTAGCATCATTCCTTCCAAAGAACACCCAGGACTGATCTTCAGAATGGACTGGTTGGATCTCCTTGCAGTCCAAGGGACTCTCAAGAGTCTTCTCCAACATCACAGTTCAAAAGTATCAATTCTTCCGCGCTCAGCTTTCTTCACAGTCCAACTCTCACATCCATACTTGACTACTGGAAAAACCATAGCCTTGACTAGACAAACCTTAGTCGGCAAAGTAATGTCTCTGCTTTTGAATATGCTATCTAGGTTGCTCATAACTTTTCTTCCAAGGAGTAAGCGTCTTTTAATTTCATGGCTGCAATCACCATCTGCAGTGATTTTGGAGCCCCCCAAAATAGTCTGACACTGTTTCCAGTGTTTCCCCATCTATTTGCCATTAGAAAGTGTAAATACAGGTGTTTACTACCACGAGCCACTTCTAGTACTTATCAAGCTACTTGAATTCCGAAAACTGCAGAAAACTTGTAGTTTGAACTTGACGGCACCTGAGGTGCAAGAAAAGGAAAAGATACTCTGGAAAGGCACTCACTCAGCCCACACGTACCTGGGTCAAAATCTGGGGCCAGGAAGGCTAAGTGCTAGGCCTCCTAACGAACTCTTAACGTTTAGAGCAGAGCTCTAAATGAAGGAATAATAACGGCTAGAGCTGCAGGAGAACTTGGGAGACCTGCCTTTGTCTAACCCCTTCATTTACATGAAGAAACTGTGCTCTAGTCAGGTGAAATGATTTGGCGTTAAGCGGTTGAGCCAGGATTAATTTATAGCTTTCCACTACACCCTACGGCCTCCTTTAAAACACCCTCCCTGCACAGAACTTACCCCAAAGGCACCAAGAACCTGGTTGGTGACTGGCCTACACTTGAACCAGGACAAAACTTCTAGTCACTATTGAGTCAAAAACTGTGGTAGCTGGGAGTCAAAGGGTTAAAGCCAAAGTACAGAAGCACTGAGCTCTAGGCCGTGCAGGTGCATGCTCTCCTCAGAAAGCAGAGTTTATAAGCAGTCCCACGAAAACGCAGCCGCGCCCTTCACGGCTCCTACGCCGCGACGCGGAGCACAGCGAACAGCTTCAAGCAGCAAACACGCAACCAGCGGCGCGCACGCCCACCCCGAGGCCGCGCAGGAGGCGGGCCGACGTGCGCGCCTCCGCGGCTGTGGGCGGGGTCCGGGGCGGGGCTCTGAGCCGGACCGGGGCGGGGCCGCAGAGAGCTGTAGGTGTTGCAGCTAGGTCGCGACAGGTGCGCGAGGCAGAACGCCAGGGACCCGTGGCGGGGCTGATAGCAGCGCAGAAGACGAGACCGCTTTTAGCCAGGTAAGGGTCTTCTCTCTCCACATCCTCCGCAGCCGGAGAGTCCACGGAGACCCCGGATTCCCTCCACACCCTCTTTCTCTCGCGACTTCTTCGGGTGAGGGGAATACAAGGAGCGTGAACCCCTCCCCCTCGAGAAAGGGAGTGGAGGAACTGCTGATCCTTTGCTCCTTCCTGACTTCTGGGTACTGTGCTGGCTGCTGCTGCTGCTGCTAAGTCGCTTCAGTCGTGTCCGACTCTCTGTGACCCCATAAACTGCAGCCCACCAGGCTCCCCTGTCCCTGGGATTCTCCAGGCAAGAATGGGGTTGGGAGTAATTATGCAGAGCGGAGCCTTTGCTGACTAAGGGCGGGAACTGATCGGACCCCCTCCTCTTGCCTCAGGAACACTCCTTTCTCACTATATACGTGTGGTGGAGGAAAGCGGCAGTTCAAAATTCAAAATAGTCTCCCAGAGAAATATTCTGGTAGTCTAACTGTTGTTTTTCATTCTTCATTTTCAGCCATTCTCTTCCTCTTCGATATTTCTCCCCTTCCATTCTGCCAGCTGAACCCTTTAAGATTCTTACACATTTTTGAGACCCGTTGATACTATAGCAGGCCTATGTCACCCAGAATCGCTATCGTGTACAAGTCGCTGGCACCTGTCAATACGTGGGTGTTAATATAAGGTAATTGTACACTCCAGGCTACACCTACTAAGCCTGAAGCTGTAGGAGCTAGGAGCTAACCATCTGGCACCCTTCCTTACTGGTGCTTACAATCCTGATGAGAGATATTTGAGCTAATATTATCTTTCACTAAATTTGAGTTTTCAAAACTCTGCCTAATCCAGATGATTCTATTGACTTGACTTTTCAAGTTAGTCAAAGATAGTTAGGGAGTTATTAGCCATTAAGACAGTGACCCTTTAAAAGGAGAGAGGTTTTCTTTTGCATTGGATATTCTTTCGTTTGCTCTTGCTTTAGTTGATTAAATGGAATACTTTTCATCTGCATAATTACTATTGACAAATGATAAGTATTTTAGAAACCATGAAGTAATGCTTTGTTCTGAGGTCTGATGTAGACACAAAAGAAGATGAGCCTCAACGAGCACTTCTTAAGTTCCTGCGGAGTTATAACCTGGATGAAGGATGATCGTGTTTTAGGTCGACCTTCAAAAAAGGGAGTGTATGTGTGTATTTGTTTAGCATTGACAGAACAACACATAGCATGGTACTCAGTAATCACTTTTAGAACTTATTTTTTGGACAGAACATTTATTGAGTGCCACTTGTATCATCGATTCTGTGAATTCAAAGTTCTAAATGTTCCTATCCTAAAAGAATATAATCAAATGGGTTAGACAGGTCAGTAGATACAACTTAGAGTATCAGTGCTATACTAGAGATCAACCCAGAGTGCTGTAGGAGCACAGAACATACAGTTTTTTAAAAATCCCTCTTCTTCTTTTCCTTGAACACAAAACAGAATAAACAACAAAAACCTCTGAGCAATACTGAGTGATTCTCTTTAGTCCGTGTATTTGTATCACTCATATTGTGTTCTGTCAACATTATAGCATTTTGATAATGGAATTATGACTTTGTCATTAATTCTGTGCAGTTTGGTAGATAGCTGATGGGGCTATTTTCACGTTTCAGTATTGGGCCCGGAAGTGTTGTTATCTTGTAGTCCCTGAACTCTAGAGCAGCCTCTGGGAAGAGAACAGTGTATTGGCAACATTAGTAAAACAGTGTCATTTGTAAAAATTGGTCCATTGTGTAACTTTGTTTAACTTGGTACATTCAAATTTGTTCCAGATTCTGTTTAAAGGTGGGCCAAATTTTAATCTCATAATTCTAAGAAAAGAAAGCTTCAGAAGTGAAAACAATTCTGTTAACAGCACACCTTAATGACAGAGGATACTTTTTCTTGCCAAGGTACCCTCAAAATGTCTTTTTCTTTCTTTTTTGGGGGGAGGGGGCGGAGCAGGGGATAGGGTAGGGGAGGAAGAGGTCAGAAATGTTTGACAGTTCTTTGCAGAGTGTTAATGATCTGAAGTTTATGGTATTCTTGAGTATTCTTCATCTAGAGTAACTATATGAAGCCTTTACTCACTGCCTGCTGTGTGCCAGTGTTCTAATATTTACAGGATGAACATGCCACAGCCTCTTCTATATGTTTTTCTTTTTTAAAATAGAGATTTTGAGTTAATAATACAGGTGATGGTTGTTTCCTCTGGCGATTTGAGCCATGGTACTTGATGAACTGGCTTTCCAGGTGGTGCAGTGATAAAGAATCCATCCACCTGCCAATGCAGGAGACACAAGAGATGCAGCTTCGACCTCGAGGTCGGGAAGATCCCCTGAAGTAGGAAATGGCAACCCAGTCCAGTATTCTTACCTGGGAAATCCCATGGACAGAGGAGACTGGTGGGCTACAGCCCATGGGGTTGCAAAAAGACTCCAATACGACTGAGCACAGATGCATGGTCTATTCACTGCATGTTTTATTCAACTTCTGATAGGAAGTTTAGGTGCTTTATTTTGGATTGTGTACAGTAATCTCCAGGTGATGTTAAGTTACTTAACACAGACTCTCAAGGTTCTTTAGTAACAGAATGAGTGGTTGTAAATTAAGTAGTTTCTGCTTGAGGGTTGCAGGATTGAGATTCTATGGTAAATGGTACTCCTGGTAGGACCATTCTGGTGTGTTTATTCTGTGGGTGGATAGAGAGTCCTTGAGACTCAGCCAAGTTATTGTGCTATGCAGATGTCTTTTCATTAAAAAGACGAGGGTTTTTTGTGTGTTTTTTTTCTAGTTTCTTAAGCCAACATTTATTTATTATCTCTCAGTTCTGTAGGTTGGAAGTTCATATCCACCCCTATTATCAACATCCCCTCTCCAGACTAGGACATTTGTTTATCATTGGCAAATTGTATATTTAATTAATAGCCTATGAGAAGGTTAATTCATCTGATTATTACAAAAAGACAAGGTCTGACTCAACAAACAATCCATTATTTAGCATGTCAAATGATTGGTTTATATTTGAAAATGTTTCTAGAAACTTCACATGCCCAGTCTCAAGAAGTTAACATGATACTGTGATATTTTACGTTATTTTTACTTTTAAATAATATCTTAATACTGCTCTGAAACTGAGAACCTGCATTTTTAGGGAAAAAAGGTTACAGTCTTTTTGTCCTTCTGATAACAAGTGTGGAGCTGTTTTTTCCCTTAATTATTCTATAACAGAGCTTACTATATGGAAACTTTACAGTTCCTCAAACATGTTTTTTCTTGTACACCAAAGTATTGCCAGTTTTTGTTTCGTTACCAATACATTAGTCATCCTAATATGCTTTTACTTGGTTTTAGATTTCCACAGTCTTTCCGCCCCCCCCCCCATAAACTGCAGTTTAAGCAGATAATTTAGGCACAGGACTTCTTTTCTTCATTTATTGAATAGGTACCATTTGCTCAGAATTGGCTTCCACCACCAGAATTAGAAGTTTCCCTGGTGGCTCAGATGGTAAGAATCTGCCTATAATGCTGGAGACCCAGGTTCGATCCCTGGGTCAGGAAGATCCCCTGGAGAAGGGTATGGCAACCCACTCCAATATTCTTGCCTGGAGCATTCCATGGACAGAGGAGCCTGGTGAACTACAGTCTATGGAGTCATAAAGAGTTGGATACAACTGAGTGACTAACACTTTCACTTTCTTTCACCAGAACTAGAGGGAACCAGTCTGTTCATGTGTAGTACCCAGTGATTTCCCTCTAATGGCCCTGTCACTATCCTCCTCCTTACTGTTGGCAACATTTGACCATGTGCACAACTTTTCTGGTTCTTCATATTATGTGGCTTTCTTTTTTGTGGCCACACCATGTGGCATGCTGGATATTAGTTTCCCAACCAGGGATCAAACCTGCACCCCCTGCAGTGGAAGTACAGATATCTTAACCACCGGACCACCAGGGAAGTCCCTCATGTGGCTTTCTTGATGTGACAATGCCTGGTTCTCCATCTAGCTACTTCCTTCTCTGCTCCTTCACTAATTCAGTCTTTTTGCCCCTTACATGTGTGTTTGCTCTGACCCTCTCCAGCATCCCGTTCTCCTTATACTCTCTCCCTGAACAATCTGATCTATTTCCGTGACTTCAACCAACACCTCTATGTGAGTGATTGACAAATTAATCATTTAAAAAATCTTTTTTCATGTTATATATAATTCTTGTTCTATATTCATATATACAAACATACATATTTTGAAAATAAGAATTATATTGCTAATAATAGAAAATCAGGGAAAAAATAAATTATGAAGATAGACTAGCCCATAATTTGTTCTGGTGAGAAGTCCTATTTGCTTCCCTGATAGCTCAGTTGATAAAGAATCTGCCCACAATGTGGGAGACCTGAGTTTGATCCCTGGATTGGGAAGATCTCCTGAAGAAGGGAAAGGCTACCCACTCCAGTATTCTGGCCTGGAGAATTCCATGGACTGTATAGTCCATGGGATTGCAGAGAGTCAGACATGCCTGGGCATCTTTCACTTCACTTTCTTTAAGTCTTTTTTTTTCTTTGATACACATAGACACACTCACATAAACATACAGGTAGTTGGGTTCATTTTACTACAGTAGAATTTTGTACCTGCTTTTCCATTCTATATCATGTCATGGTTTTCCTCAACATCAAAATTATTTGAAAACAATTTAAATAGATGTTTAATACCCTATTCTATCAATGGTGCAAATTTTAACTGTGTGTTTGGATGTTTTGATTTTTTACACCATTATTAACAAGTGAAAAAAATTGAGAACAAATTTATGCATAAATTTTTGTACAAATCACTCATTATTTCCTTAGCTTAGATTCTCAGAAGTTTAATTGGTTAAAGAGCATGAAAATTTAAAAAATACTGCTGTCAAATTGTATTTTCATAAAGACTAGATTAATATTCTCTCTTGCAGTGATTGTGAGGGCCTATCTTTGTGTATCTTTGTAACTTTGAATCTTATTTTTGTTAATCTTTACTAATTTGATATGCAAAGAGATTTAATATATATTTATCTCATTACTAGTAAGAGTGAATATTTTTCATACCTTCATTTTCATTTCTGTGAATTGTCTTTTGGTTAATCTGTTCCCATTTTTAAATGTCTGAACATTTAATTATGTTTTTTGTTTGTTTTTTGGAGTTCTCTCATTTATTTGAGGCTTGAGGGAGGGAGTATAGGTTTTTATTAGGCCAAACTGAATGAGTAGAGTGATAAAGTAGAAAGCATGTAGAAGTTGCAATTGTGGTGTTTTAAATATCACTTGTTTTGAGAATCCACAGCTCGTGATGGATGGAGCAGCACTGCAAAATGGAAGGGATGCCATTTGAGAATCAGGATTCCTGACTTGGTATTGGGAATCAGCCACTTAGGTGATCTTTGGCAAGTCTTTGATCCTCTCTGAGCCTCGCCTGTAAGATGAGAGGGTTGAGCTATTGATTCTATGTGCTAAAAGGATGACTTATGAGTCACTGCTCACATTGTGAAATGATTTCCTGTCCTGTCCCTAATCCTGCATACAGTTTAAATATATGGAGCCTCAGGAAAGACTGGATGTAGTAAATGTAGTTTCCTTAGAGGTAGCAAGGCTTAGTGGAGCTTGGGGGCAATTTAATGTATTTGTGCCTTCAAGACAATGTAAGTTACAACAATTGGTGTATTCAGGCACTCTCCTAGATTGACACTTGACAGTCTGGTAAAGTACATCAAAAGAGCCCTGCCAGTCTATGCCACAAAGCCCAATCATCTTTAGTGCATATAAAGCAAGTCTCTTTATGACAAGATGTTTAAGCTGCCAAGTTATTTAATATCTTCCACTATTCCACACAGAAACTATTCTTAATGGGTTTTTTGGGGAGGGGATAACTTTGCTGCTTGCAGGATCTTAGTTCCCACACCAAGGATCAAATCTGTACCCTCGCAGTGAAAGCTCCAAGTTCTAACCACAGGATCTTCAGGGATTCGAATAAGCTCTTTGTTTTAAGAATATCAATTGCTTGTTTGATGGTCAAATGTTAGTTATTTTAATTTTGTATGTGGTATATTATTACTTATCTACAGATCTTTTTCTTTGGGATTTCTTCTGTTGCTTTTATGTTTAAAAGTCTTTTTGCTGCCCAGAGATGGGTTTAAGTACTCACTTCAATTCCCTTCTGAATTTTATGATTTACTTTTTATATTGTTTAATTTGTGTTGCATTTACTTTGGAGTGCCTAAGCAGCATGTTTAGTGCCTCTGCATATCTCCTGAGCCCCCAGATCCACATTTCCAACACCTCCTAGACCTTGCAGATGGTCTCTCTCCACCAGGCACCTGTGTCCACCTAATTTCCCTAAGGACAAGGTTTGAAGTTGTCTTGAACACTTCTGTTCTTCTCTCCTCCCATATCTAATCTCCAACTTTGGTTGATTCTATCCCAACAATGATAATGGCTCTTTTTTAAAAAAAAAGAGTTTTTTAAATTTTATTTTATTAACTGTACCTCACCATGTGGGAGAGGTACAGTTCCAGACTAGGGATCGAACTCACACCCCCTCTGGAGTCTTAACCACTGGACATCCAGGAAAGCCAAATAAAGGCTCTGTTTTCAGTCTTCTAAGTCAGGTTCCCCCTTTTTGTTAGAGTCCTTGAGCAATCCTTAGAGTTGGCTTCAGTTTTTCCCTTTCAGTCCAGACTTGTCATTAAAAAAAAAAAAATAGCACACTGATTTTCAAAGTATGGTTTCCTGACTACCTGTTTTAGAATCAGCTGGGGTGTTCATTTAAAAAGGAGATTCTTAGGTCCCACCTAGACTTACAAATCAATGTATCTGAAGGGATGGGGCATGGAAATGAGCAGTTTCAACAAGTACCTGAAGAGATTCTTTTACATACTTAAGAGGAACCAAAGCCCAAGTAAATTCAGTCTAAATTTCTCAACATGCCACTCAAGACCCCAGCTCCCACACCCTGACAGCCTATTTCTCCAGACTTCTCTCTCACATCACTACCCACCCACCTGGCACTGTAGCCATGCAATTGTAGCCATGCAATGATTCATGGCTTCCTGGACCCACCCTGGCTTTTCCTGCCTCTGTGCCTTTGCTCATGCAGTTCCCACAGCCTCAGACTCCCCTCCTTCCCCTACTCCTGCTGAAATCCTTTTTCTTTAAGAGGTCAAAAAAAAAAATTTACTTTAAAAATATGAAGCCTTTTCTAAAGTCTTCTATTTGAATCAGTGACTCCCTCCCCAGTCTTCAGTTGGTACTTTATTTTTACTTCATTTTTCACCTTAGTGCTGTCACTATTTATGAATTATTGCTTCCTTAAAACACTGTGAATCTTCTAAGTGTGAGGACCTTGCCTTTCCTTTTCATTTTGTATGTAGCCATTATGCATGTAATAAGCAATTTAATACTCATAGAATGTGCTAAACATATCTTCATCTTACAAACATGATTATCTAACAGTGTTTGACTTCACATCACACTTAGAATGAAATTAAAATCTACCATCCCTGGTAAATCCTTATTTAAACTGGCTACCACTCATCTCTGTCATCATGTCATACTTCTCATTCCCTTGCCGTCGTTCCTGCCTCAGGGACTTTACATTTGCTATTTTCTTTGGTAGGAAAACTCTCCCATCTTTTCTCTTCACCTGGCTGGCTGTCTCCTCCTCCTCATTCAGGTTTCAGCTCAAATATCATTCACTCAAAGAGGGCTTCCCTGATCACTATCTGAAGTATCTGCCCCGTTTTCTACCACCACTCCAATTACTCTCTTTGTATTTCCTTCACAGCACTGATCACAGTGTTTAATAGTCACAGTGTTTCATTTAATCACAGTGTTTAATTGTCCAGCTTCCCCAGTGGAATGGAAGCTTCATGAGAGCAGAGACCTTGTCTGTCACTTTTTATCTTATACACTTAGCAAATAGAACTCTGCTTGACACATGGTAAGTGCTCAAATATTTGTTGAATGAATGAATGAGCCTTGAAGATAGACTTGTTGATTTTAAAAGTTTTGGTTTGGTTTGCAATCCAAAAGTCCTGTTGTGTGTGTTACACACAGGATTAACTGTGTGTATTTTTTTTTCTCTTAATGGACAACAGCTGAAGTAGTTCCATCAGGGTTCAAATCAGGTAGCAGTCTCTGAGGATTTCTGAAGGTAGTTGGACAAAGGTTTGGGTACTGTGATAGGCAGGATTCATTTCCATCTGAGTGCAGGTTTTCCAAGGTGTTCCCAGGATCTAGGCCACTATTCTACTACCACTGTCAGCATGTACGTTGAGGGTTTTTACTGCTGGCCAATACTAATCTGTTAGCTCTCATTACATTTTTAGAAGCTAGTGTAGCAAAACTAGAACTAACACACCAGAATCTTCAAGCAACCAGAAACTTGTTCTGCTTTCTTCTCGAGGAGGAAAAGAAGAAAGCTACCTAGAGTTCTCAAGGAAAGATGAAATTGTTTTCCTTTTACTTACTACATGTCCTGAAATAGGACAATGTTTTGATTAGAAAGGTTTTTAGCAACAGTGTTAAACAAGGGGTTTCTTGTTAACATCTAGTGAAACCAGACAATGGAACTAATCAGTTCTACTTTTTTCCAATTTCTTTTCATTGGGTAGAATAATTTTTAATTCCATTTTTTTTTCCTTAAACTGGAAAAAAAAAAAGTATATTTTTTTCCTTTAACTGGCTTGAAATTTGATTAAGAATTATAATAGTTTTTATAGCAATTTATACTTTTCAAAGAAGTTGTACTTCTATTTTCTCATTTCATCCTCAAAAACCATCCCTTGTGAATTATTAGCTGTTTTTGAGATGAAGAAACTGAGAACCTAAAGAGTTGATTGACTTTCCTGTGGTAACTAAAAGACCTCTCATTACTCAATAAATGCCTCTCAATGACTTTTTGAATACAGTGGTTAAGAATCTCCCTGCCAGTGCAGGGGACAGTCCTTAAGAAGTAAGATGCATAGCACTGGTTCACACAAGTAACAAAATTTTATCACTTCTGTGCCTGTGTGATTTGGTAATTTTTTATGTGACCAGCTTCAGCTATGTTTGTGCTTGATTAAAGCATTGTTCTGGGTTAGCTTCTAAGATTTTTACAGAAAGGAAGGATTATAGAACTTGCCTAGGGAAGGATCACTTTTCAGTAAAACCGTTTTAATTCGCTTGCTTGAAGGGATTGGTTAAATTGATCTGCACTGGCTTTTCAGATTGAACAAGTCCTGAAAAAAATACATCATCTAAAATTTCAGATAAGAATGAAAGCCAGGCCCTTCCTGGAAATGGCCAGGAGTGAAACTTAGAAGCCCTGTACTTGGAGAAAACTTGATTAATTATTAAGGACAAAGAACTGGTATAAGGAAGTTATATCTTTAACAGAAGCAGCCTTCTTAAATAAGTGTATGTATTTCTTCTACTTTAACATTGCAAAGAAAACTAATTAGCCACTTTGTTTTAATTAGCGTGTAATTGGCAAGACCTGGGAGAATGTAGTTTATGGACAGATACTCAGTTATGTAGGTGGGCATTCCTTTGTCAAGATACCTGGTGACTGAGAGCTAGCATGATTTGTTTTTCGTTTGTGTAACAGATATTTAGTGAGCCCCTACACTGTACCAGGTACTGATATTTGATTCAGCTGATGTTAAAGTATGAAATGATATAAAGGTTAAAGGAAAAACAAGCATTCAGAGTTAAATCTATGTTTTGTGTAATGGCCTCAGTCAACTCTATATTTCTACATTGTTTTTACAATTAACTGTACTTTTCTCTACTTTTCACTTTAAATGTGAAGTTATTGCCAACATTATCTGTAGGGTTTTTGGTTTGGTTTTTCAGTTATTAAAAGAGATTTTCATTGCTATGTGTGGAAAAAATACTGGGAAAAAAACCTCACTGCCTTGGTCTATGATTGTCCTAACAATGAGTTAATTATCAACTTGGGGGGAAGAACTTAGTGAATAAATAACAAATTAGATCTGGGGGAAGAGGGAGGATTAAACTTGGATTAGATCTGTTAATTCCTTAATTTAAAGAAAAAAAAAGATTAGAAAGTTTCCTAGTTCACTCTTCACGACCTAGAAACTTTAAACTCAAGTTAGTTTATAAAGGCTATGAGTAGAGGTTACTCTCTTATCTGTCTAAATAAGCTTTGTGAGATTACCGCAATTATGTAAAAATCAAATGTGGGTTTCAAAAGTACAAGAAAATATTTAAATGGATGAATAAAGTAATAGAAGCATGTAAGAAAATGATAATTTTATCATCTTCAACTTAGAGTTTTTATGGAGGTGTTGAGAACACCTAAAATTTGGCCCTTTCAAGGTATAATTTGACAGAGATTTAGAGTTTCTGGTGCAGAGAAATGGTGTCAGTGTTTTGAGCAGCCATAGTTTTTCTGGAAGTCCCCTGGTGGCTCAGTGATTAAGAATCTGCCTGCCAATGCAAAAGACACGGGTTCGATCCCTCGGTCGGGAAGATATCCTGGAGAAGGAAATGGTGACTCACTCCAGTATTCTTGCCTGGAGAATCCCATGGACAGAGGAGCCTGACAGGCTACAGTTCATGGGGTTGCAAGAGTCGGACATGACTTACTAACTAAACAGCACATTTTCCTGGTCGTCACTATTGGTTTCAAAGAGACAACATCAAAGATGCGCCTTAAAAAAATTGCTGACTTGGCAAAAATAAGTTATGGTGAAGAACAGTGTGGGTTGGAACTGCATTTCTGATTTATCTTTTGTGCTTGAGATTATTATTTTGTTTTCATCCCAGCTTCCTAAAAAATACGAGCTAAAACTTATTTAACCCCTCTGGGCCTCAATTTCTTCATCTGTCAAGTGGGACAATACTATTCTGAGTATGTTATTATGAGGATTAATAAGTTTATATTTGCAAAACAATTAAAACAGCATTTAGCACATGGCCAATGTTTGATGAATTTTAGCTATTTTTATTACCACCACCACTGTCCTTATTTATTAAGCACTTATTTTAGCACTAGGCCAAAAGAACATCTTCGAGATAATAAGACTAAGGCTTAGAGGGATTTTCCTAATGACTTAGTAGATAAGTCGTTGGGAATTCCCTGGTGGTCCAGTGGGTAGGACTCAGTCCTTTCATTGCCAGTGGACTCAGGTTCAGTCCCTGGGTTGGGAAACTATCGCATGTGTGTTTAGTCACTTCAGTCGTGGCTGACTCTTTACAGCCATATGAACATTTAATTATAAAAACTATATATGTACATATAGCTATAAATATCTGTATACATGCTGTGCTGTGCTTAGTTGCTCAGTCGTGTCCGACTCTTTGTGATGCAATGAACTGTAGCCCACCAGGCTACTCTGTCCATGAGGATTCTCCAGGCAAGAATACTGGAATGGGTTGCTATGCCTTCCTCAACCTGTATAAAGGTAATTGTGGTTTCAGACTGTTAATTTTAAATCATTATAACTAGGCTCAAACACATCTTCATTAATCAAACTAGGAACAATTACAATCAACACATTTTTACCAACGAAAAATAAGTTTGTTTATTCCTGTAACGTAAAAACCCATGCTTCACGATTCAACGACCTCTTGGAAAGCATTTTCTGCTTCCTTCTGGTTGTGGAAGCATTTTCCATGCAAAAAGTTGTTGAGATGCTTGAAGAAGTGATAGTTGGTTTGGCGAGAGGTCCGGTGAATATGGCTGATGAGGCAAAACTTTGTAGCATGATCTGTTCAACTTTTGAAGGATTGGTTGTGTGATGTGCGGTTGGGCGTTGTCATGGAGAATTGGGCCCTATCTGTTGACTGGTGCTGGCTGCAGGCATTGCAGTTTTCAGTGCATCTCATCAATTTGCTGAGCATACTCTCAGATGTAATGGTTTCTCTGGAATTCAGGAAGCTGTCAAGGATCAGACGGGCAGCAGACCACCAAACAGTGACCATGACCTTTTTTGATGCAAGTTTAGCTTTAGGAATGGCTTTAGAGCTTTTTATTGGCCCAGTCACTGAGCTGGTTGTCACCAGTTGTCATATAAAAGCCACTTTTTGTCATTCATCACAATCTTGATCGAGAAATGGTTCATTGTTGCATACAGTAAGAGAAGATGACACTTCAGAACAATGATTATTTTGATTTTTGGTCAGTTCTTAAGGCACTCACTTATCGAGCTTTTTCATCTTTCTGCTGCTGCTGCTAAGTCGCTTCAGTCGTGTCCGACTCTGTGTGACCCCATAGACGGCAGCCCACCAGGCTCCCCCGTCCCTGGGATTCTCCAGGCAAGAACAGTGGAGTGGGTTGCCATTTCCTTCTCCAATGCATGAAAGTGAAAAGTGAAAGGGAAGTTGCTCAGTTGTGCCCAATTCTTCAAGACCCCATAGACTGCAGCCCACCAGGCTTCTCCATCCATGGGATTTTCCAGGCAAGAGTACTGGAGTGGGGTGCCATCACCTTACTTCAAATGCTGAATGACCATAGAATGGTTGTTGTTGAGTTCTTCAGCAACTTCTCACATAGTTGTAAGAGGATCAACTTTGATGATTGCTCTCAGTTGGTCATTGTCAACTTCCAATAGCTGGCCACTCTGCTCCTCGTCTTCAAGTCTCTTGTCTCCTTTGCAAAACTTCTTAAACCATCACTGCACTTGACGTTCGTTAGCAGTTCCTGAGCCGGTGTGTTGATGATGTTGTGAGTTGTCTCGGTTGCTTTACAACCCATTTTGAACTTGGAAAAAAATAATTGCTTGAATTTGCTTTTGGTCTAACATGATATCTATAGTCTAAAATAAACATGAAATAAACAGCAAGTAATGTTATTAACAAAAAAACACAAAGCAAGATATGTGCATTAAAGTGACGTATAGCATAACCACATTTATTTGAGAATGTATTCCAATATCAAATGGCAAAGTTCAGTGATAAAAAACCGCAGTTACTTTTGCACCAACCTAATAAGATCCCACAGGCTGCATGGCATCCCCACCCCCACACACCTAAATAAAGAAAGAGATAAGTGGTAGAATCAAGATGTGGACCTGAGCTGAAAGGAACTGGGGCAGAGTGGACTTAGAGATGGAACAGGCTGGGTATGTGGCTCAGCCCTTTCCATTTCTAATTTTGAGATACTCTCAGAGCACCCCCAGATACAGGATGTGGTGTGCATGGACACTATGGTCTTTCAGACTATTTCCAATCCTGGGTGTGCCACTCACTAAGTGTGTGATCTTGAGCAAGTTATTTAACCTTTCTGAGCCTCTTTTTTCCTCTGAAAGACGAGAATAGTATTTACTTCATGGTGTCATAAGGATTAATGGAATAAAATCAAATGAGTGAATCACTTTGCACATAACTGATCCCTAGGCTTATGCTAAGGGATCAGTCTTTAACCTGATTCTGACACAGTCTATCTAGATGCTAGGTGATTAGGGTCTATGTCTGCTTTCCTGCTCTGGCCTAATGACCCTGCTGCTGCTGCTGCTAAGTTGCTTCAGTCATGTCCAACTCTGTGCAACCCCATAGATGGCAGCCCACCAGGTTCCCCCGTCCCTGGGATTCTCTAGGCAAGAACACTGGAGTGGGGTGCCATTGCCTGCTCCACTAATGACCCTGGGATCAAGCCAAAACTATACTTCCAGAGCTGTTTTTACATTGGGTATATAGAGGACTTTCTCAGAAAAATTAGATGTGTTTGGACTCCATGTAAGAGATTCAGATTCCAAAGATGATGATCCAGAGCACCCTCCTTCCCCACACAACTAAGATACCTTAGACAGGCTGGTTGGGGGTCACAGCTGAAGCCCAACCACAGAGACTGATCTTAATGCCTAGATTGTCACATAGTGTTAGGCTTCTCACAGGGTTGTGCTCTGGTGGGAATATTGATGAGCAGTCAAGGGGTGGGTGCCCTACAGAAGAGAGCTCTACAGAAATTCTTCATCTGTACAGTGAAGCAACATTTCTGTTTGCAAAGAATATTAATGAGATCTGAATAGGAATCAGACACCAGGAAAGACAGCTGCTCTGAGAGGCAATTTGAATTGTACAAGGAGTTACACACAATATTCAGAACGTCCTTGTGCAAATTTAGAAGTAATTAAGTTGTGGAGATAAACAATTTATAAATGACCTTTGAAAAATAACTGTAGTTTCAAAAAGTAAGTGTATTATGTGGCCAATATACATTTAATAACATATTCAACCTTCCAGTGATTAACAGAATAAAAACTAAAGCAATAATATACCATTTTCCACATATCTAGCAGGTTAGAAAAATAAAAAGTGATTAATAATCTTCAACATTGATAATGTAGAGAATAGGCTTATTCTCATATAGCTAATGTCTCAAATATGAATTGATGCAAATATATGTATATATATAAATTGATGCAATATTTCTGAGGAACATTTAGAAATATCTATGAAAAAATTTAATACATAGGTTTTTTGAACTAGAAATATTTAGGAATATACACCGTAGATGCACACTGCCAAGTAGGCAATAGTAGAAGCATGTTCGTTGCAGTCCAGTTCTTAATAATGAGAATGGTGTAAATGTTCATTGACAGAGGCCTCTTTAAATAAGTCATAAACTACTGCAGAGTGAAATAGTATGTGGTACTCAAAGGTTGAGGTAGATCTGTATGTCCTAATGTGGGAAGACATCCAAGGGGAAATAATTACTAAGAAGCATATTAACATAAGACCAGTTTAATTTTTAAAAATGTGCATTTACGTGTGATACATGTTAACTTTGTGCCTCAGTTTTCTCATTTGTCAAATAAGCATCATGATAAGAGTTTCCTCATGAGCTATTGTGAATATAAAATGAGATACTGTATATTGAATGCTTAGAGCAGTGACTAACACATAGTATTTATGTGCTTGCTGTTATTCTCCTGTATAGGCAATATCAGAAAGTCTTTACTCCAAACTGTGACGGAGGTTGCCTTTGGGAATTTGAGTTGGCTTGGAAGAAGGGGTGGCAAAAGCAGGAGGAGACATCTGTTTTGTATATTGTGTGCATGTGTGCTCGGCCACTCAGTCCTGTCTGACTCATTGCAGCCCCGTGGACTGTAGCCTGCCAGGCTCCTCTGTCCATGGAATTTTCCAGGCAAGTATACTAGAGCGAGTTGCCATTTCCTACTTGAGGGGACCTTCCTGACTCAGGGATCAAACCCATGTCTCTTGTGTCTTCTGCACTGGCAGCCGGGTTCTTTACCACTAGTGCCACCTGGGAAGCCCCGTATGTTGTATTTTTGCTGTTCAGTCGCTCAGGCTTGTCTGACTCTTTGCGACCCTATGGACTGCAGCATGCCAGGCTTCCCTGTCCTTCACCTTGGAGCTTGCTCAAACTCATGTCCATCAAGTTGGTGATGCCAACCAACCATCTCATCCTCTGTCGTCCCCTTCTCCTCCTGCCTTCAATCTTTCCCAGCATCAGGGTGTTTTCCAATGAGCTGGCTCTTCACGTCTGCCTCATTGTTTATGGACATGAGTTTGAGTAAACTCAGGAAGTTGGTGATGGACAGGGATGCCTGGCATGCTGCAGTCCATGGGGTCGCAAAGAGTCGGACGCAACTGAGCAACTGAACTGAACTGAATTGTTTGTGATGAGCAGGCTCATCCCTTGACCAGTCACTCTAACCAAGGAAGCTAGACAGGGAAGAAAATAGCAGCTTGAGTGTTTGTTGAGGCCAGTGGCAGAGAGGTTCCCCAGATGGAAGGAGGGTGAAAGAGGGTGGCAGAGTGGGAAACTGGGAGGGGTGCTGGTTGATCACAGCTTGGCTGCTGGAGCTATCTTTGAAAACTGCTGACCTAATTAAAGGAAAAAATTTCGATTGCACATTCCAACATTTATATATGGACTTGCCCTTTTTGGACTTTAGTTACATTTATATTAAAAAGTGAGTAATGTTTAGTTTGGCTTTCTAAAAACTTTTTATTTTATATTGGAGTATAGTTGATTAACCATGTTGTGTTTCGGGTGTACAGCAATCTGAGTCAGTTATACATGTACATGGGCCTTTTTCAAATTCTTTTCCTATTTAGCTTGTTAAATAAAATTGGGTGTGTATTTTACACTTATGGAACATCTCTATACAAACTAGCCACATTTCAAGTACTCAATAGACTTTCTTTTTGGCCACCCTGCAGCTTGTAGGAACTCAATTCCCTCACCAGATATCAAACTTATACCCCCTGCAGTGGACGTGTGAAATCCTAGGTACTGGATCACCAGAGAATTTCCCTAGTTTGACTTCTGAAGAGACACTACAAAATGTAATTGCTCAAGGTATCCAAAACAGACATTTAAGAAGAGATGGATAGTTTTTCTAATACTTTGAAATTAAAATTTCAATATTTTAAAGAGACCACTAATTTCCTTTCAACTAGTGTTCCTACCTCCATTATACAGTATTATAAAGAGAGTAATTTTTGCACTAAAAGAAGTCAAAGGGCTGACGGAAAAATTACATTTCTGAATTTTTTTATGAATCTAATGACATAGGCCTTGTTAAGACAATGTGACATGTAAACTAAGCTAAACCCAAATATGTATCCTGTTAACAAAGTCTTTGGAATAATGTTTATTGAATTTGTCTTAAATACAGAGGCTTACAAAGACTGACAAGATCTGGCTGTGACCCCAAGCAATGTGCCAGACATAGTATGTATTTATTATCTCCTTTTATGTGTAGAACAACCCTGGAGGGTAAGTTGTCATCCTCCTCTTACATAGAAGGAAAGGGTAGTACAGAAAGGTCACGTGCATCTGGTTAGCACTAGAATCAGAACTGGAGTCAGCTGGTGTTTCATGATACTTACTCCAAATAACCATTGTGTGAACCCTATATGAGGGGTACACTGAGCATTCTTAGGGACCCCAATGATCACCTATCATCTAGCTAGTGACTTTCAAACTGTGTTTTTTAAAAATAGCAGTTTTATTGGAACGTATTTCTTATACCATACCAACTTACCTGTTTTTAAAGTGGGCAATTCAGTGGTTTGTGGTATATTACCAGATCTGTACAGCCATCACCACTATCATTTTACAACATTTTCCCCACTTCCTGGGAAAAAACCCGTGCCTGTTAGCAATCAGTCCCTTCTCCCTTACCCCCAAGTGCTAGGTCACCACTAATTTACTTTCTGTTTCTATAGATTTGCCTCTTCCAGACATCCCATATAAATGGAATCATACAACATAATCTGTTGTGACTGGTTCCTTGCACTTGGTATAATTTTTTCAAGGTTCCTCTATGTTGTAGATGTATCAGTACTTCCTTTTCATAGTTGAATAAAACACCTTTTTGTGCATAAACCACATTTTGTTTATCCGTTCATCAGTTGATGAACATTTGGAACATTCACATATTGGGGCTGTTGTGAATAATGCTATTGTGAACATTTATGTACGAATTTTTGTGTGGACATGTGTTTTCGTTTCTCTTGGAGACACACACACACAAACACACCTACATACCTAGGAGTGGAACTGTGGAATTGCTAAGTCATATAATAATTATGTATTTAACCTTTTGAGGAACTGCCAACTCTTCAAAGCAGCTGCACCATTTTACATTCCCATCAGCAATGTATGACAGTTTCAGTTTCTCTGCCTCCTCGCCAACACTTGTCAAACTATCATTTTTTAACCACATGCCTCAGTAAGAACTATTTTACATTCTTACCCAGTTTATACACACACAAACTCAAACAACAGCAAGCTTTGAAGAAGGATATTTACCTCTAATGTGTGTGATGCCCTCTATTTTCTGTTTCATTCCATTTTTAATTAACATAAACAAACATGCTAACCCACTAAACCTGATTTCACAACCTATTAATTGTGATCTACAGTTAGAAAAACACTAGACTATTTTAACCCTTCGTTTTACACAAGAGGAAGTTGAGGCCCTGAGGAGATGACTTGTTAAGCAGATGATAGTGCTAATTAGTGGCAAATTAAATAAAGATTAGAGCCCAAGCCTGTTGGCTTCCTGCTTTAACATCTTAATAAGTTTTAGTTACCATCATATTCAGAATATAAAAATAAATTGGAATTTCTATTCAGATACCATTTTTTTAAACCCTGTAAATTTTTCTCAAGTACATTTTAAATTCAGCAGCAAGCCAATATAAAGAAAAAAAGAGTATGAAGAACTCAGTTTTATTATCATGTGTCATTGGTCTGCTCAATAATTTTGTGCCATCTGGTCAGAGAAGTTTTACATGAACCTACATAATGGCCAAAACATTGATAACATTTCAGTGGCCCAGGTTCATTTTTGTTCAAACCTCAGTCTACCTTTGAAGGGCAGCCATTTATCTTACACTGCCAAATTTGAAGGACCATGTAAAATTTGAAATGAACAATATAAAAACATTTATGCTGCTGTTTTTCCATTTTTCTTGGAATACCTACAGGTCTTGGACCGTTTTATTTCAGTGTTTTCCAACATATGATGGGGAGAATCCAGCACTAGAATCACTTCAAAGTTCATGGTAAAATGGGGTCATCTTCCTGGCCCCTACTCCAAACCTAATGAACCAGAATTGTGGCATGGGACCTGGAAATCTGTATTTCAAACATGCTTCCTGGGTGCTTCTTAAGAACACACAAGTGTGTGACCTACTGAATTGAACCTTCCCCTCCTTTTTATTTCTTATCTTAGCTCTCTTTTGGTTTCTAAAATCTGGTGTGTATTTTAAACTTAGGGAACATCAAATTACCCAAAACAAACATTTAAGAAGAAATTTGAGCACTTCAATATCATGTATAGGCAATATCAGAAAGCCTATTACTCCAAACTATGAAAAAGATTGCCTTTGGGAATTAGAATTGGCTTGGGATAAGGGATGGATAAGAGCAGGTAGAGACTTTTTTACCTGAAGAGCCAAATAGTTATTTGTAAGAAAATACCTGACTTATGCTAAGAGAACAAGTTAACTAAGACAATCTATATTGATGAGGTTCAGTTTTATTCTACCTTCGCTTAGGGCTAGAGACCTTGTTTGTTTTTTTTGGTGGCTATGTCCACTGGTTTCCCATAATTTGGGGTGACTTATCTCAGAATAAACATAACCCACTGTTTTGTTTCATTTTCTTTTCCCCTAAAGTACTAGTTTATAAAAATAGGTGAATCCAGCAAATGATTTTGAATACCTGGTAAATCTCCCTTCATTTAACAAATACTTGCGTACCTCCCATGTGCCAGGCATGATCCTGAGAGTTAAACAACAATATAATAAAAAAAAATGCAATGTGATTAGTGTTGGGATATGTCTAGTCATTTGGAAGTTTGACAGCAGCCTCTTAGTGCAGGCTTAGGGGTTAGGGAAGGCATTTGGAGGAAAGTGTCATCTAAGCTGGGACCTATAGCATAAGGCCAGGGAGGGTCCAAAGGGAGATCCTTTTAGACAGAGGGAGCAGCATGTACAGAGAAAGGCCCAGAATTAAGAGAGAGAAGCTGGGCCAGCCTAAATGTGTGAGAAAAAGTTTATACAAAGTCTACATGTAAAAGAAGATAAAGGGAATGTTTATTAATAATAATAATAAACATTTATTGAGCATTTAAGAGGTGTTAGGTAGTTTGTACATACTTAATGTTTAGGAATTTGTTTCCATTCTCAAAACAATGCTATGAGGTAGGTTTCTTTCTGCTCAATTTACATATGTGAAAACTGAGACAGAGTAAAATAACTTGCCTGAGATCACACAGCTCATGAATATTGTGAGACTTGAACAGCTATAGTCAAACTCTGCTCTTAGCCTCTATACCATTCTCTCTTCATATGTCTCACATTTACATAGAATTTTTGATGAGCTAAGATAAGTGATGTAGACTTGATGGCCTGCAGTCAACATAATTAGAAAGAGGCAGAGTGAGTTCTTGAAAGTCCTGTTTTTGACTTCAGACCTTATACATATTTTGTTACCATCATGCCATCTTTCATGCTACGTCATTTTATTTTATAGAAGCAAAATTTCATATGCCAGCTCATCTTTGGAGAAAATTGTCTGTGGTTAAGCAAACTTAATTTGAAGGATAAAGGTAAGATGATACATATGATTTGGGCTGAATTTGTTGTGTACTTAATGTGACATATGAAGCTATCCATCATGCAATGGAAATTCTAGAACCATAACTCAGGAAGGTTAGGGCTTATGATACAGCTTTGGGAATCATTTGGTGTAAGTGACCTTTGATGACTTGAGCAGAGGTGAGCTTACTCAGAGGGAAGAGAGATACTGACCATCACGTACTGCCTAGGAGCAAGGATAAGTGGAAAGAGAGAGGTGATTGTATGAGAAAATTGTGATGGTTAAAAAGATAGGAAATGAATCAGAAGAGTTCCATTTAAGAGAAAACAGGGGAAATGCAATTTCAAAAATGAGGGACTAATCAGCATCTCAAATGACAATAGAGAACGATGAAAACTGAGACATGGTCCTTGGATCTCATAGTAAAAGATCTTCAGGAGAATAATTTCAGCAGGATGTTGGGAGTGGAAGCCACACCCAAGCAGTCAGAGGGATAAATGGAAGATGAAGAAGCAGAGACTAAGGTTTGGCTTTTAAGGTGGGAGCAAGGTGAGGTGGTCATTTGAGGGGGAAAAGGGCTTAAAAGAAAAAAGGATTATTTCTTTAATCCGTGTGTGTGTGTGTGTGTGTGTACGTGCTCTGTCATGTCTGGCTCTTTGCGACCCCATGGACTGTAGCCCACCAGGTTCTTCTGTCCATGGAATTTTCCAGGCAAGAATACTGGAGTGGGTTGCCATTTCCTTCTCCAGGGGATCTTCCCGAACCAGGGATTGAACCCACTTCTCCTGCATTGGCAGGCAAATTCTTTACCACTAGCCCCACCTCAGAAGCCCTATCCACATATGCAGGTTTCAGACAGGTACACATACACATGCAGGTACACATGTGAGTGCGCATACACACATACCCCCCAAGAATATGAACATGTTTTTAGGGCAAAGTCAGAGGTGGAGGTAAAGTTAGACACTCGGGAAGATAGAAGAGTCACTGTTGTAACACTTGTTTTTCTCCTAAGAAAACCCAGGTCGGAGAAGAGATTATATCTGAGGGTGCTTTCTTCTTCTTTTATCTCTGGAATGGTAACATGTGAATTGCTTAGGGTGAATATTTGTAAGTGCCTAGTGAAGATTGCTCTGATTCTTTGGTGAGCAGTTTCTAGCAGTAAAGTTGCTTCTTAGTTATCTTTTTTCATTACTCTTGCCCTGGATCTTAGTGTTTTTAAGAACAAAATATTCTTATAAAGGATATAAAAGAGTCAAATATTACTGAAATGACTCTGTCCTGTTGTAAATATCTACATTCTTGCTGATCTCTGGGAAATTTGGTCATTCTTACAATTTCCCTATTGTCTAGGATACATGTTTCTACAGAGACCTGGCTGAAGCTCTTTCAAGAACAGTAACAATGATTATTCTAATGTGCTACAGACTTGTCAGTCACCATGTTGCTGAATAATAGTGAAACTTTTATGTGTAGTATTTGAAGTTATTTAGTAGTTCTATTTTTTTCCTATCATTTGAGTTTTTGTCAGAGTTTGAATAAGCTAAAATTACTGAAAAATAGTATTTACCTTCTCAACAACAAGCCTTAGGTCTATATAATGTTGTTTAGTCATTAAGTCATGCCCGACTCTGTGACCCTATGGACTATAGCCCACCAGGCTCCTCTGGCCATGGGATTTTCCAGGCGAGAATACTGGAGTGGGTTGCCATTTCCTTCTCCAGGGGATCCTCCCGACCCAGGGATCAAACCTGCATCTCCTGCTTGGCGGGCAGATTCTCTAACACTGAGCCATCTGGGAAGCCTGGGCTATATAATAGACTTTTTTTTTTTTTGGTACGGATAGTGTTTGGGATAAAATTTAAGCCTTCATGCAATTCAAGATTTATTTATAGAGTTCCTTCTATGTAAAAAGCAATACTAGGTACTAGGAGGGCAAGAAGGCAAGTAAAATCTGTCCTCTCACCTCAACAATCAATCTTTCTACAAAGTATGATTTATAAAATTATTAAAAGGCAGAGGAAGTGGCCTATACTGATTAGGAATAAGGCTAGAGCAGTTCAGGAAAGGCTTCTCTGAGGAGGCAGATTATTCACTTGAGTCTTGAATGATGACTAGATTGAGGGAGGAAGGAAGGGATGGTTTATCAGGGAGTAAACTGGCAATGGCATAATTTTGAAGATTCTATATCTTTTTCCAAATTCTATGAAATTAGGCTTCTCACCATCAGAGAAGGAAGGTACAAGTAAATAAAAGGTAATACTAGAATAAATTTTGTGATGCAAGATTGGATTCAGAAATACCACTATGAATTTGTAGTTTAAATATATGTGTAAAAGTGAAAGTGAAGTCGCTCAGTCATGTCCGACTCTTTGTGACCCGTGGACTGTAGCCCACCAAGCTCCTCCATCCATGGGATTCTCTAGGCAAGAATACTGGAGTGGGTTGCCATTTCCTTCTCTATAAATATATGTGTATATATTTATAAATATATATAAGTATATTTGCTAAGGAATGTTTGGACTACCACACAATTGCACTCATCTCACACACTACCAAAGTGATGCTCAAAATTCTCCAAGCTAGGCTTCAACAGTATATGAACCAAGAACTTCCAGATGTTCAAGGTGGATTTATAAAAGACAGAAGAACCAGAGATCAAGTTGCCAACATCTGTTGGATCATAGAAAAAGCAAGAGAATTCCAGAAAAACATCTATTTCTACTTTATTGACTATGCCAAAGCTTTTGGCTATGTGGGTCACACCAAACTGTGGAAAATTCTTAGAGAGATGGGAATACCAGATCACCTTACCTGCCTCCTGGGAAATCAAGGTCAAGAAGCAGGTCAAGGTATGCAAGTATGGAGGTCAAGAAGCAAGAGTTAGGACCGGACATGGAACAACAGACTGGTTCCAGATTGGGAAAGGAATATGTCAAGGCTGTATGTTGTCACCCTGCTTATTTAACTTCTGTGCAGAGTACATCATGCTAAATGATGAATGAAGGCTTCATCAAAGGCTGGATGAAGCACAAGCTGGAATCAAGATTGCCAGGAGAAATATCAATAATCTCAGATATGCAGATGACACCACCCTTATAGCAGAAAGCGAAGAGGAACTAAAGAACCTCTTGATGAAAGTGAAAGAGGAGAGTGAAAAAGCTGCTTTAAAACTCAACATTCAGAAAACTAAGATCATGGCATCTGGTCCCATCACTTCATGGCAAATAGATGGGAAAACAATGAAAATAGTGACTTTATTCTTTTGGGCTCCAAAATCATTGCAGATATTGACTGCAGCTGTGAAATTAAAAGATGCTTGCTCCTTGGAAGGAAAGCTATGACAAACCTAGTCAGTGTATTAAAAAGCAGAGACATTACTCTGCCAACAAAGGTCTGTCTAGTCAAAGCTCTGGTTTTTCTAGTAGTCATGTATGGATGTGAGAGTTGGACTATAAAGAAAGCTGAGTGCTGAAGAAACGATGCTTTTGAACTGTGGTGTTGGAGAAGACTCTTGAGAGTCCTTTGGACTTCAAGGAGATCAAACCAGTCAATCCTAAAGGAAATCAATCCTGAATATTCATTGGAAGGACTGATGCTGAAACTGCAATACTTTGGCCACCTGATGTGAAGAACTGACTCATTGGAAAAGACCCTGATGCTGGGAAAGATTGAAAGCAGGAGGAGAAGGGGACAACAGAGGATGAGATGGTTGGATGACATCACCAACTTAAAGGACATGAGTTTAAGCAAGTTCCAGGATGGACAGGGAAGCCTGATGTGCCGCAGTCCATGGGGTCACAAAGAGTTGGACATGACTGTGCGACTTAACTGACTAATATATATTTATAGACACATATACATGGGTATATAGAGAAATAAATATAGAAATATAGATGTGTGTGTATACATGAGTTAATATTCACACATGGAATTCCTGGTTCTGTCCCCTGAGATCCCAGAAGCAGTGACGTCTGAGTAGCACTGAGTACACCTACTGCCCAGATCTTGGTTTCTCCAATAACAGGAACCAGGGCTCCTTGGAGAAGTGGCTGATTCCAGAGCCGGGGCAGGGCAAACACTCGATGAACCTGGAACATCTTCTAGAGCTTAAAAGTGCTTAAAAAAATTGGTGGCATCTTGAAAGGACACCATAGCCAAGCTGAAAGAGTCCCAGATGGCTAAAGTAGAACGATCTATGCAACAAAATAAAATAATCCAGGAATATCATAACCCAGAGAATAAAATAAGTGTCCATGAGTCTAATACTAGTATAAATAAATGATTTGACTAAATAAATGAGGGAGAAAGGCCAATTCTCCCTTCTAGAAGAAGTACTCCAGTTAATAAATACAGAAGGAATGAGGGCAACAAAAAATCACCATTAGAACACCACCATAATGATTCCTGGAGCCAAGATCCCCCTGTAAATGCTAAAATTAGTGAGTAAAAGTTTAAGGAAAAACAGGATTAAGGTATGTCTCCCCAAATATTTATGAATTATAAACAGATGAAAATAGCCTCTTTACATTGGAGAAACCTAGCAGATATCACCTTAACCAAGTGATCAAGGTAAACATCTTCAGTAATAAGACAGACATCAACATAGTGTACCCTCTAATACCATGCACTGAGGAGGCTCATCAGCTTTGTAGTATTCTTCCCCAGATTCTATAACCTCAATCTAATCCAAGAAAACTTTTTTTTTAAAGCAAACTTTTTTTGAACATTGAGAGATGTTCCAGGCTTATCTTGTTTTTATCTCTCTGTCTCTGTCTGTCTGTCTCTCTCTTTAAATAGAAGTATGGTTGCTTTACAATGTTATGTTTCAAGTGTACAGCAAAGTGATTCAGTTAGATATACATATTCTTTTTCAGATTCTTTTCCCTTAGAGATTATTAGATATTGAGTACAGTTCCCTGTCTAGGTTTATCTTGGATTTGTCCTGCTGCAGTTCTGGAATCAACCACTTCTCCAGAGAACCCTGGTTCTTTTTATTGGAGAAACCAGGAAACTCAGATTAGGGACAGTCTACATAATATCTGCCAGTATTCTTCAAAGTGTTAAGGCCATGAAAGGCAAGGAAAAACAGAGGAACTATCAGAGATTTAAGGAGACTTAAAGAAGCATGGCAACTAAGTGCAGTGTAGGGTCCTAGAATAGAAAAAATACATTAATGAAAAACTGGTAAAATTTGAATAAAATTTATAGTTAATTTGGTGGTATTCTACCAATGTTGATTTCTTAATTTTGATAATTGTACTGTTGTAATGTAATATAAACCTAGGTGAAAAGTGTACAGAAACTTTTGTCCTATCTTTGCAACTCTGTAAATCTAAAATTATTTCAATATAAAAGGTTAAAATAGCTATTAACTTCCAGATTTTTTTTTTCAGGGGTATGAATTTAATCATTATTTTTTGTATAAAAATACACCCTTAGAAACAAATGCAGTTTATATTTTAAAGAAATGTGGTGTGGAAACACATTTCATGTTGCTTTTGTTTAAAATTTCCCTTTGCACCTTGAAATTTTTTATTTTTTTAATTTTTCACTTTTTTTTATTGGAGTATAATTGCTTTCCAAAGTTGCATTCGTTTCTGCTATACATAGAAGTAAATCAGCTATATGTGCACATTGAAGTTTTTTAGATTTGTTTTTCTTTAAGTCTACAATCTATTTCTAAAAGAATATTTTTCTTAAAACAACTGAGTTTGTACTTTGTTCTCTATTTTCTATTCAACTAACTATGCCTCTTACATAAGCAGCCATCTCAAGAGCAAGACAAAACAGCAAGAAATGGATTTTTTTTTTTTGAGCTGTCCTGCTTTTGTTGTTGTTGTTGTTTTATGAAGTGATTTTATTTATTTACTTTTTTTTTGGCTGCGCTGTGTAGCATGCAGGATCTTAGTTTCCCAACCTGGATGGAACCCGCACCCCCTTCAGTGGAAGGTGGCGTCTTAAACTATTGGACCACCAGGGAAGTCCCAAGATTGGATTTTTAAGAACAGGATTTTATTAGGGGCAACTCTTTTGCTTTTGTCAGTTTTGTTTCTGGGAGACAGTTCGCTTGGTTAGCGAAAGGGAATTTATTAGAGTTGGTTTCCCAAGCGGCTATAGACCTCACCCTAAGCAATCTCTTGAGGAAGCAGATACCTGGGGCCAAATTTCCCTGTGAGTCATTACCCAACCCTTGATTTTCAAGGACCTTTGTTCAGAGATCATTATATCCAGGCTACAGCTCACCTATAGGGGTTTAGCTGTTCCACTTCAAGCTGCCAGGTGTGAGAAAAGAACTCTGAACTGAGAATAGCTCTGGCTCTCATATTGACTAGATGGTGAGTTCGGGAAAGTTATTGGGTGTTTATTTGGCTTAATTCCCTTACTGTAAAAAGGGGGATTTGATTACTTGATTTCTGAGCTTCTCTCTCGATATAAAAATCTGCCATATGTGTCTAAAACTGTAGGCATCTTCCGCTTAGCAAATAGTTCCCCTTTCTATGTATCCCATTATTTTTCGCTGTGCCACTGCCCCAGTCTCAGGCTAGAAATCTTAAGAGTTATTTTTGTTATATCCGTTTCCTTTAATTCCTGCCCAAATTTCCATCAGTCCAGCAGTTTTTCCTTCACAGGTGAAACTTGGGTTTTAGAGTTTGAATGCTGAATTCTGCCTGGGCCTTGTGTTAAATGTCTGACCTTAGGCAATTTCGCCAATCTTAATAAACCACAGTTGGGTTTTGTTTTGTTTGTTTGTTTAATGGAAATAGTCTGTCTCCAGAGTTGTAAGAATTAGAGTTAGTAAGTGCTGGATAAGTATAGCTGCTGTTATTATTGGTATATGACAGTGCAATGGATTGTATTTTAAAGTCCACTGGGCCACTGGAAAAAATATTCAAAAATATTGTAGCCCCAAATGAATGCCCTGTCCATTTGGAAAAGGGTTTTTGTTTTGTTTGGGCTTCCCTTGTGGCTCAGCTGGTAAAGAATCTGCCTGCAGACCTGGGTTCAATCCCTGAGCTGGGAAGATCCCCTGGAGAAGGGAAAGGCTACCCACTCCAGTATTCTGACCTGGAGAATTCAATGGGTCCATGGGGTTGTTTTGTTTTTGTTTTAGGTGTTGTACTTGCCCTTTTCACCCTTAACAGAATTTCTAGGATTAAGGACATTGTCCTAAAATTTGAGAATGGGACTCTCATCTGAGACAGAGTGAGTTGGGGGAGGTATCACAGATTTAATGCAAGTCCAGAAAGCCGAGATATTCACAATGGGAGAGTATTTCAGGCAGGCCCAAGGTAACTTTAAGTTTCTCTGGAAGCATGATTCTCATGTCTGATGCTATTTTGGGAAGATACTTGCCACCCCACTCTTACTGAAAGATAATTTGTATGGGTTTTCAGCTTAGGTGGGTTCGAGATTTTGTTGCCCATTTTTGACTTTGGCTAAAAGTGATGGTCTTAATCATTACTACTACATGTAGTGGAAAGAAAATTAACTTTGGAGTCAAATACAATATGAATTTGAATCCCAGCTCTGCTACTCTATAGCTAAGTGATCATTGTAAAGTTATTTAATACCTCTAAACTTCAGTTTCTTCATCATAAATGTAAGATAATAAAACCAATTTTTTAAATTGGTTGTGAGGGTTGAGATGTGTGGTGTGCATAAATAGATGTTTTAAAATGCTTACTTTGGGACTTCCTTGGTGGTCCAGTGGTTAAGACTCCCTGCTTCCACTTTAGGAGCCAGGGTTCAGCCCCCAGTCAGGTAGCTAAGATCCTGCATGCTGCCTGGTGTGGCCAAAGGAAAAAGAAAAGAAAAAATTAAAATGTTCTTTTCTTTCTAAGAGACTGATTTTTTTTTAATTTATAATACATTTTATTCGGTTAAAAGGTTAATTGTTTAGTTAAAGGTTGTTTGGTTGAAAGGAGATTAAATAAGCAGGAAGATAAGTTATAAGATGACCAAAATAACTTAAAGTCTTAATATTACAAAATAGCTATTCTATGCATATTATCTACACATAAAAATAAACACTCCATAAAAAAGCAGGAGATGAAAAAAAAAAAACCCAGAACTTTTCATCTTCTTGATCCTAGTTGGATCCCTGTTTTGAACTGCTGTCGTCTGAGAATTCAGGAAGACCGGGATGTATAAATTCACCTCATCTTCTCATCTTCCCTTTGAGACTTGGCTCCTTTGAAGAGAGAGGAGTACACCTTCTTCTTCGGCTTGGCAGCTCTGAAGATAGGTCTTCTACCTTGTTTTCAAATTTAGCAGCGGTATTTGAAACAAAACTGGTATTTGTCAAGTCTTATAGCATTCTAACCAGAGAAGGCAATGGCACCCCATTCCAGTTCTCTTGCCAGAAAATCCCATGGATGGAGGAGCCTGGTGGGCTGCAGTCCATGGGGTCTCGAAGAGTCGGACACGACTGAGCAACTTCACTTTCACGCATTGGAGAAGGAAATGGCAACCCACTCCAGTGTTCTTGCCTGGAGAATCCTAGGGACGGGGGAGCCTGGTGGGCTGCCGTCTATGGGGTCACAGAGTCGGACACGACTGAAGCAACTTAGCAGCAGCAGCAGCAGCATTCTAACACCTGTTTCTGATCTTTGCGTTCTTTGGTAGACTAAATTTCATGTCTTAACCTTTTAGCTTCCTCTTGTGTATCACTAGGGTTTTTCTTGCTGACGTGTAGATCTCAACATGTGTAAAGCGAAACTCCTTACTTCCTCTCTTTTTCCTCTATTAACTCTATGTTAATTGCATCAGCAACCTTCTAATTGTTCAACTTTGATGATGCCACCTTTGATTCCTTCTCACCCTAAGCCCGTTTTATTCTAAGAACTCTCAATTCTTTCTTACCATTTTTCCATTCCCATCTATGCTAATTTAAACCTTGATTACCTTTCACTTTGACAATTTTAGGATCTTCTTGACCAGTCATTAAGATTCCATTACTTGCTTTTTCGGAAACTCCTATTATCCAGCCATTGAGACTGGGTAATCCACTTATAGAACTCTTTTTTTTTTACATGTGTGGATATTGAAGCTCAGGGAAATTATTTTTTCCATTTGCCAGATAGGTCACTCGTGTGCTAGGGAGTGACACATTACAGCTAGACCTCACCTCTACTCACCCACAGGCTAGTTCTTTCCACTAGGATTATGGCCCAAATTCCTTAGCATGGTTTTCTTTTTTACCATCTGAGCCACCAGGGAAGCCCTATGGTTTTCTTTTTTGTTGTTCTTGTTATTATTTTGACCTTGCCACTTGGCTTGCAGGATTTTAGTTCCTCAACCAGGGATCGAACCCAGGCCCACAGCAGTGAAAGCATCAAGTCCTAACCACTGGACCATCAGGGAATTCTCATTAGCATGGTTTTCAAGGCTCTTCCCAATCCATCCTCATCCTGTCTTTCCCTACTTTATCTTCAACTTCTTTTGCAGCTAGAGTCTAACTCCATAAGTATCTTTTGCTATTTCACATCCCTAGTGGTGTAACAGTATCCCTCCTATCTGAAAGCACTGTCCTTCTGCCCTCACTTGATACAATTCTGCCAGTTCTGTAACTATCAAGTCTTTCCTTCTCTCCCACCATGCCAGAAGATCAAGTCCTGTACTCCTAGACCATGCATTGCTTCTAACCACGTTCTGTCTTGTGCTACAATTATTTGTGTGCATTAGCAAGCTTGGCAGATTGTATACATTATTTGGGCAGGACCTTGTAGGAAGTAGTTACTAGGCAACCTGGTACCAGAGGGCTTTCCCAGGTGGCACTAGTGATAAAGAACCTGCCTGCCAATGCAGGAGGCATAAGAGACTCGGGTTTGATCCCTGGGTCAGGAAGATCCCCTGGAGAAGGGCATAGCAACCCACTCCAGTATCCCACCCTGGAGAATCCCATGGACAGAAGAGCCCAGTGGGCTAAAGTCCATGAGATTGCAGAGAGTCAAACATGACTGAAGCGACTTAGCATGCACACAACCTGGTACCAGAGTTTATCAAAAATCATGTACTGATTATCACCTTTATATGTTTCACAGGGTGCTAATCACATCGCTAGGAAGCAATAGTATGCTTCTATGAAGATGTAGTCAGGGTGTGAGCCGCCTCATTGAGTGTAAAGTGGGCTTATCTCAGCATTATACCAAGGTAGTTGTTCTGACTCGGCTTTCTAGCTGAGAGCAATCAAAACCACAGAATTAGACTTGGGAGTTAAAATCCTTTTACTTTTTCACACTAAGTCCCTCAAATAATTAATGCTTTTCCTTTTATCATGAACAAATATGAGAACATAATCTTTTGTATTTTTTTAATTCAGAATTGATCCCTTTAGAATTGATATCATTTATATGTGTAGTTACACTGGGGAAGCATAATTATACCAAATAATGTCTTAAAGTGTTGGCCAGTGTTTCCTGGATGTGTTTTAAAGGGTCATTATTGTGGTTTTACATAATTATGTTTAGCTGAATACACAGCTGTGTCTTTTTCTTGTTAGAGAAAGGACTGACAATGTCTGGTAGGTCTGTCAGTTACAAACTGAAAAGCAGATAGATGAATATCATATCAAGATTATTTGATACATGTAGGATTATTTCAGAGAATATGTATAGAATTAATATTTTATCCAGGGAGAAGAAGTAATACAAAAAACCTAAATTTTTTACTTACTTATTCTATGTCAGGGTCTTTTTTTATCTTATTTATTCCTCATGAAGATACTATGGGGAAAAAAAAAAAAAGATATTATGAAGTGAGACTTCCCTGGTGGCCCATTGGCTGAGACTCTGTGCTTCAAGGCCGAGGTCCCAGATTCAATCCCTGGTCAGGGAACTAGACCCACATGCCGCAGCTAAGTGTGCATGCCACAGCTAAAAGATCCTGTGTGCCACTGCTAAGACCTGGTGCAGCCAACTAAATAGATAAAGATAAGTACTTTTCTAAAAAGGTACTATGGAGTAAGTACTATTGTTATGGATAAGAAATCTAACTTTTAGGGAAGGACACACAGCTTTAAGTGATGGGGCCAACACTCCCATTTAAATGCATGTGTCTCTGATACCAGAGCTCCTTACCATAGGAGGGTTCTATGTTGCCCTCCAACATGGGAATTTAAACAAACAAATAAGCAAAAACAACAAAACTAGCATTGTTTTCAGACAAGGCTTTAGTGGGGAGAACAGGGACTACCTGTGGAAAAGTAGTGTGGTCTTTTGGGGCTGCTTATCACTTACTTTGCATCACGGAACTTTTAGTGTGAAATGGAGGCCACCGTTGCTTGGATATGCACACTGTGCTCTGCGGTTGTCAAGGCTGTTGGAAGCAGTAGCGGATGAACCATGCATTCTACCGATCAGTTATGTTCTTTGGTTGTCGCAAGAGCTGCAAGGAGTACTTTCATCTATATTATTCACTCTTCAAATAAGGAAACTATTGACTCATTTCTAATCTCACCTCTTTTGGACAAAGGTTGGGACTCCTTGATAATTACTAGAGCAAAACCAAATAATCCAGTTAATGGATAGGGTCTAGGTGATGTCAGCCTTGGTGATGTCGAGAGTATGACTTTATGGTATTTTTTGACTTGAAGCCAATACTAATATATTATACTTAAATGTTCTTGGTACTATAATATGCCTAGTATTTAAAATATATTATCTCCTTAAATTCACATCAAAAACCCTACAAAGGGGTAAGTATTCTCATTTTTCAGTGAGGTAACTAAAACTGAAAATATTATATAATTTGTTTAAGGTTACAGAATTATTATTTCATTTGATGTCTATCTTGCCTTTAAGCCTGCGCTCTTTATATTATTCAGTGCGGTATCTGTAGCTGTTTCCCTAGTACCAAGTGGCCAGTGCTGCAGAGCTTGGGGAAAGAAGGCAGCCAAAAGAAACTTGGATGTAGGTAGAACCTAATTTGGACCTGACTCTGCAGAGATGACAGTTGTGCTTCCCCTGGGGTGTAACTCAGAAGAGTGGAACATTTCACTCCAAATGTGACTTTGGAACAGACTTCAGTTCAGGGAAAGGCCAATCGCTGTTTGCACAGTGGGGTCAGTCATAAAATGATGCAAACTGAAAGGGACCTTAGAGATCACCTGATCTAACCTTCTCATGTTACAGGAAACTACAACCCCAGTTCAACCATTTGATCTAGGTTACAGTTTTTGAGAGAATCGGTAGAGGAATACAGTCTGCTGCTCCAGGGCTCTCTGCTCTCACTTACACTACACTGTTGCCAGTCATTGGATGCTGGAGAACTCTCTTCTGTGTCTAATATTCTGACTTTCTTTATCACATAGGTACTTCAGTATCTGTAGACAAGATGGAACCAACTCCATTTAATAGACGGCAATGGGCTTCTCTATCGTTGAGGGTTACAGCCAAAGAACTTTCTCTTGTCAACAAGAACAACTCATCAGCCATCGTAGAAATATTCTCCAAGTAAGTGCTGATCCTGGCCCAAAAAGGACCATCTGTCTTGAGCAAACATTACCACCTGTCAGGGAGATCACTGAAGGAAGGACATGGTATCTAATGACTTTCTGGAGCACCTTCTGGATTTTGAGTACCACACAAGACTCTATGATAAAGGAAGATGATAATAATCAGGAGACACATTCTCTGTACTCGAATTTTTGTTCAGTTTGGGAAAGAAAGAGATGTAAACACAGGAGAGAATTATGAAACACATAGTTATTAATCACAAGGTTAGCAAGTCCAAAATGAATGGGAGTAAGAACTAGATATAGGATGAGAGGCAGTATGTGACCACCATGGATAGAAGCTGTCAGGAAGGCTTTCTGGTTGAGGTGAGGGGTTTTTTTTCTTTTGGTTTCGGGGGTTTTTTGAGATAAGTTTTGAGGCAGGTTTTTAGTTGAAGGGAGTGTTGGATGCACTCTATGCCTATGTTGTCTAATAGGGTAGACACTACATATAAGGCTATTTAAATTTAAATTAATTAAAATAAATTTAAATCATATGCATTTAAATTAATTTAAATTAATTAAAATTCAATTATGGTTAAAATTCAGTTCATTAGCTGCACTAGCCGCATTTCAACTATCCAGTGGCTATGTGTAGCTGGTGGCTACCACACTGGATATTGCAGAGACATTTCACCGTTGCATAAGGCTCTGTTGACCAGTGTAAACTCTGTAGGCAGACTGCAGTCCATTGGCTGCCTATTTTAGTAAATGAAGGTTTATTGGAATACAGCCATGTCTTTTTGTGTATTGTCTGTGGCAGCTTTTGTGCCACAACAGCAGATTTAAAGCAGAGACCGTATGGCCCTCAAAGCCTAAAATATTTACTATCTGGCAGTTTAAGGAAAAGTTTGTTGACCCCTGCTCTGCACTATGGGTTTTTTGATATGAGGGCCCCTTTCCTTCATATGTTATATTCCTAGAGTGTAGCCTGACAATTAGAACATATTTACACTCAGCAAATGTTGAGGGAATGGGATAAGTTAGTGAGATGGTAAGCATGTTAACTTCACTCAGCTAGAGATGCCATAGAGCTTAGGGAAGATGGTACGTTTACCTCACTAAGTAGAATTTCTTACTTTAGAGGAGATACATTTAAAAGAAGGAAGATGGGAAAGATTTAAAGAAAGTGATTGTGGGAGCTATATCTAGAGTACAGCTAAATACCAGTAGGAAGTTTCTGTAACCTACCACTGTCGCCTTTTCTTCAATGACAAATCCATCAACCACCTGCTCTGTGGAAAACACTGCCCTTCTGACCTGTTCACCGTGGGTATCGCTTAAGGTGGGGTAGAGACGGAGGGAGAGTGCACAGCCCTTTCCCCTTCTATGTTATGCATTTTATATTGCTGTAAATTTATCTCAAACTTATATTCTTATCAAAAAGAAAAGAAAATCAGTAAAGATATTGCAGAAAAAAGAATCCAGATCTGAAAAACTATTAAGACTTAACTCCTGGCCTCAAGGAATGTAACAGTATAGTTTAGTATAATTTATATTAGTAGAAGTCCTCAAACTTCCTTCATTTCAAGACTCGTGTGAAATACTTGTTAATAATATGGTGTTCCAATTATCTATTGCTGCACAGAAAAAAAAATCTCCAAAATTTAGTGTCTTAAAATAACAATAGCGTTGATTTTGCTGTGAGTCTCCGATTAGGGCAGTGCTTGCCTTTGTTGCCTTCACCATCCTCGGTGTCTCAGAACTGGGGCCATAGTCATCTAAAGGCTTACTCACTCGTAAGTCAGGTGGTGGATGCTGGCAGTCATCTGGGCTCTCAGCTGGGGCCATGATCAGAATAGCCGCACGTGGCTTTTCCATGTGGCTGCTTGGCTTGCTTGTCTGGGTTTCAAGGGCAAGCATCCAGAGAGGGAAGGAAGGAGGGACAAAGAAGGAAGGGAGTCAGAGTAGCGGTTATGTAGTCTTTATGACCCACCCTCAGAATTTATTCAGTATCACTCTTACCACATTCTCTTCATTAGGACTGAATCATTAAGCCTGGCTCATATTCAGAGGGAGGGGAATTTGACTCTACCTTTTGGTGGGAGAAATGTCAGAAATTTGGGGGGACATATTTTAAGCCATCTGGTGTGGCTTCTCAACTCCTCCCTTAAAAATTCTGATTTGATGTATCTGTGATGGGCCCCAAGAATTTGTGTTTTTAACAAGTGTAGTCTAGTGGTTTCTAACTTCAGGGACGTTTAAGAAGCACTGGTAATGGAAGAGATGGACTTGTGAACTTGAACATAAAGCTGAACAAATAAGGGTTATTTGTAGGAGAAGGCAATGGCACCCCACTCCAGTACTCTTGCCTGGCAAATCCCATGGATGGAGGAGCCTGGTGGGCTGCAGTCCATGGGATCGGATCGCTAAGAGTCGGACACGACTGAGCGACTTCACTTTCACTTTTCACTTTCACGCATTGGAGAAGGAAATGGCAACCCACTCCAGTGTTCTTGCCTGGAGAATCCCAGGGGCAGCAGAGCCTGGTGGGCTGCCATCTATGGGGTCGCACAGAGTCGGACACGACTGAAGCGACTTAGCAGCCGCAGTTCAAGTAAAGATTCAAGTAAAGGATCATGAACGCTGAACGTGAATAAAGGAAATAGGAAAGCAAGCAGTCAAGCATGAGGAAATACAGAAGGGAGAAGGGATTGGCACAGTTCAGTTAGGACAGATGATGGAAGGCCTTGAGTACCATGCTGAGTTTGGGATTTAGTTAGATAAGCAGCTGAAACAATGATTAGGCTTCTATTTAGAAAGATGCTCTGGCAACAATGTAAAAGATATATTGGAAAGGTGACAGACTGATAGCATGGAGACACTTCTGAGACTCTCTTGAGAACCCACATGAAAGTTATTGAGGGTGGGGGCGGGAGGAGTGGAAAGGAAGGGGAGGTTTTGAGACAGTGTTGAGATATGATTAATGGGATTTGGAAACTCTGTTCTGCAGAGAAACTTCTCCACATTCTTGCCCTTTTCACCCTCCCCAGCCCCACCTCTCTTTCACTGAACTTGGTTTTCCCTTGACATGCATTCTATCTGAGTCGTGTCTGTTTTTTTTTTGTTTTTTTTTTTTTTGTGCATGCTACCCTGAAATTTTCTGGGACCAGGACTCAGGGGTGCTATCTCTCAGCTACTGTTTCCCATCCATTGTTTATTTTTTTCCTGCCTTGTTCTGAAGTTCTAAACCTGTGCTTTAAGCTTACATCTAACCATAGTATCCTTATCCTCCCCATCATGGCAGTGGTGTGCCAAGCTCCTTGCCTTCATGGGGGACCCTAGCTTCCCACTTCATTTTCTCTTCACTATTTCTCAACATTTTGGATGAGGCAGATCTTCCTTGTACAGGATGCTCATCATCTTGCCTTCCTCCAAATGCTAATAGTTCCCTATGATATGGTGACAGCCCAAAAAAAATGTGGAGGGGAAAACCCCAAGAAGATTCCCGCACACTTCCAAATGTCTGCTGGGGCCAGTGTAGAATCACTGACCCTCAGAAATGACCTGTCTGATAGTATGGACTCATCATTTCTTCATTTCTTATTTATTTACTTATTTATTAATAATGCACCAGGTGGCTTGTGGAATCTTAGTTCCCTGACCAGGGATTGAACCCACGCCACAGCACTGAATGCACTGAGTCCTAACCGCTGGACCACTAGGAAATTCCTGTGGATTCATCATTTCTTAATCTTCCATATGTCTTCCATCTGCTCGTTGTCTCCCATGCCCGTGTATCTAGTCCCAACCTTCTCATCACCCAGAATCTGTCTCTGAAATATGTGTTTAGAAAACCTAGTTTCTAATTAGAGCCTCCTGTCCTACCTATTCTACTTTCTTATTCCCACTGACCTTGCTCTTTGGCCAAACTGGAATACCCAGGCCATGATTGTTGGTCCTTTTCTTGGCTTCACTTCCTTCCCCGCCTAACTCGGTCAGTCACTTTAGTTAAACTTTTACCCTTCCTCAGTTCCCGTCCCAGGGTTTTATTCTGTCGTCATCCATTTCAGACAATTCTCAAGATAGAGAATTTGGGTCCTGTAGTAGCACTGATGAGAGGAAGTTGAAAAAAGTTGCTCATTTTAGGGGCTTCTTAATCTTGCAGAGAGAAAATGCAAAGGAAACTTAGAGGCCACCTTCTCACAGCATAGTAGGGTGACTGTCTTTTCACCACAAACGTTTTAAGGGCAAATGGCAGTTATGCAAAATTGTAAATCCTGAACCCATTAATCAGAATCAGTATGCCAGGTACTATGGTAGATTCTTGATGGAAATTGATATTATTTCTAATCCTAATAAAAAACTATATGAGGAAGGACCTGATCCCTAATTTATGGTTGAGAACACTGAGGTGTAGAGTTAACCTGCCCCCAAGTTAATATTTTGTGTCTGTCTAGTAGTTTTCTTCTGATGCATAGATCCTACTATGGAACTGGTTTTGAAGGATGAATAGAATTTTATTTGGTAGGCTGGGAGGATGGTGGTGACATGGCAGAGGAAGAACAGTCATAGGAAGTAAGGCGCAGAAATGGGAAAGAGCATGGGGTGTTTACAACAGTGAAAACCAGAGAATCAGCCTGGATTTCTTCTCCAGGTTTCATACTTGATAGAGCCATATTGCTGATACTGCTTAAGGCTTTGAGGATTCACTCACAGTAGGTTCCCAAAGTAGATTGCAAGACTTCTTTCCACAAAGCGTACATTAATTTCTACTTCTAACACTACTGACCTCATTTTCTCTTATTTTGAAACAGTCTCTCTTAGAGTATTCTAATTCTTTAATTAGAATTAGTAAATGGAGTTTAGAATTAGTAAATCCTATACAAGTCTAGTTAAGAGACCCTAGGAAACCTTGGGAGGTTTGTGATCAGAGGCTAATTCAAAAATGTTATTTGGAGAAAGCTTCATCTGGCTGCTCTTTATAAGATTAGCTGGGCTTTACTTTCTAAGTGTTAATAACGTTGCACATAATTATGTACGTAAGAGTCATTTTTGTAGCATCATAGCTTATGTCTCATGAGTGCTTTATAACTCCAGATTGATTTCTTTCATTAAGCCTCTGTACTATCTAAAGCATTAAATCTGAATAAGGAGGATGCTCTTGATGAGTCAGTTTGAACAGCCAGCTTTGGTTTCACTCACCAGTGACTTCAGCATGGAAGAATCCTTTGCTTGATTAAAGGTTAACTCTTTTAGTAGAATTTGGTTTCTTGGTTCTCTTTAACTTATTTTTTAATGAATTTATTTTCCTTGTTTGCATCTGGTCTTCGCTGCTGCATGCTTTCCTCTAGCTCATGAGAGGCTCTCTCTAGCTGCAGTGAGCGAGGGCCTTCTCTCTAGCTGCAGTGAGAGAGGGCCTTCTCTCTAGCTGCAGTGAGCGAGGGCTTTCTCTAGCTGCATGAGCGAGCTTTTCTCTACTGATGAGCAGGCTTCTTACTGCTGCAGGTCTAGCTGAGCGGCTTCTCTAGCTGAGTCTCTCTAGCTGCAGTGAGCGAGGGCTTTCTCTCTAGCTGCAGTGAGCGAGGGCCTTCTCTCTCTCTAGCTGCGGTGAGCGAGGGCCTTCTCCCTGGCTGCGGTGAGCGAGGGCTTTCTCTCTAGCTGCGGTGAGCGAGGGCCTTCTTTCTCTCTAGCTGTAGTGAGCGAGGGCTTTCTCTCTAGCTGCAGTGAGCGAGGCCTTCCATTAGAACATGAACCATGTCTCCTGCATTGGAGACACCCCTAGCCATCAGGGGAGCCCATCACTCATATGAAGGGAATCTAGCCCAGTGGTTTTCAAACTATCATAATTGAGTTCTTTAGAGGAATTTCAGAGGTCAGTTCTGGGAAGGCAGGAAGATCTAAAGGACCATGCATGTGACCTTTCACCCCAGAGGTCCTGCTTTGATCCCTTTAATATGTGAGGTTCTAAGTTATCATTTGAAAAGAGGATTCTCCAGCAAAAAGAACTACTGATCTAGCTAACCTTTGTTCCATTCCTCTGACAAATAAGAAACTTGAGATCCAGCATTTATGATGAAAGATCACACCCCAAGATAGTGGCAGAGCTTAACCCAGGACACTTAATCCCCCCACCACCATGCCTCCCCTCCTGTCCCTGCTCCTCCCACTCTTGTTATAACTTTACCCATTCCATAGACCCAAGAAAGAGCAGGTTTATATTTAGTTTTCTGTGACTGTCCTTCCATCATTAAGAAAAACTCTGACCCTCAGATCTCTACTTCTTTGCTTTTCTGTACTATTTTAGTGGTGAAATTGTTCCAGAAGAAAATGCATTGCCTAAAACTTGGGAATTTCCATTTTCCTTTTTTTTTTTTTTTGGCTCAGTGAGACCTTTCCTCTATTTGAGGGCATACAAGCAAAAGAGTCATGGCTCAGGAACTCCGTTCTCTGGCCTTAGAAAAGTTTGAGACAGTTATTACTCCCCAGATAATTTTAGCATCCTCCATCAGCTGCCTGCCTCGCAGCTGAGCATTAATAAGCAGTTGCAAGATTAAATTCTGTATGTGAAGAGGAGACTGGAGGACAAGAAAATCTAGGAAGGGAAGAGGAATAAGCTTTTAATTATAGAAATCTCACAACAAATATTTTTCCCCTCAGGTTTGAATCTTTTAAAATGCCTTTTCCCTCCCCATCAGAGACCTTCACATTTTGTGTCAGAATAATACTAACTGCTCTGAGCATATTTGAAGAAAATCTAAAGCCTGAATCCTAATCTAAGATTGAATTCAGAAGTATTGTACCTCAATATCTCTTAGCATTTAAAGTATCAAAATGTAAAAGTACCAAGGACCTTACTTGAAAGAAAGCAGTGGTGTGGAACCTTTCTCCCTGAGTATCCACTGTTTAGCAAGTACTTCATTACAAATAAAGGGTGGTGATATTTGAATGGGAGTTTCAAAATACAATTCAAGACTGCCATTGGCATATACACCTGTATCTTACAGATGCCTCAGTGCTAAAAGAACAGGACTAAAGGTGAAGACTGTTTTGATCTTTCTTTAAATCTGTGTTTCTATTAAGACAATAAAGGGAAGGGAACCGCTGAGCTTATTTACCCAACTAACCATGGTGTAAATTGTTCTCCTTGCCTTGGAGGACAATTGACCAAGAATCAACCTGTCTGCTGATTGGGCTCTGGCTTTCGTATATTGTATTATATTGCTGTAATATACTGTAGATTATTACCCAAGGAGTGTGGAAACACAAGTTCAAGGCCAACTTTTAGTTCCTTTCTAGCTCTAATCTGCTGTGTTTCTGCATTTCTATATTCAGGGACACTCAGATACATTTCACTTGTCACTTTCCGATACATTAGTACAAGTGGGGAAAAAAAAATACACAGGGTCATTCACCAAAGCACTATTTGTAATGATAGATAACTGTAAACAATCCAAATGTCCATTAAAAGGACTGTGGGTTAATAAATTATAATGGAAGAGGATTGCCAAGGTTACCAAAGACTTCTGTGTTGCTTAGAAAAGTTATCTAAAACATATTGAGGAGATGTTTGTTAGCCTTTATCTTAGATGACCTCTTGCCACTTTCTCACATTTTTTCTCCCCTTAGTTTCTCTGGAAGTCTCTTGGTTTTCCTCCTACCTCTGTTCCTTCTCTGTTCTCTAACAGAGAATGAGAACCTCTTCTTCATATTCTGACTGCTAATTGTTAGTGTCTCCAGGACAGAGTTCTGAGCCTTTTCTTACATTGCACATTCTTCATAGATGATATCACACACTTACACAGCTTTCATACCATCTGTGGATGGACAAGTCCTTAATTTGTATTGTTCATTCAGATCTCTCTTTCCAGCTCTAGAACATGTATCTAATCACTGTTACCACCAAGGGGATGTTTGGTTAGCATGGCTAACACAGAACTCTTCATCCTCCCCATCCCCAGCTTTGCTCCTCCGTCCATTGACTCAGCTGTTGAAAACTTGGGAATCATTCCTGACTTGTTGATTCGACTTCTGAAATATAGCTCAAGTCTATTCACCTTCTTTCCTGTGCTACCTCCCTGGACCCTCCAGCATCATCTGTCACCAGTGCCCCCTCTATCCTGCACCCTGACTCCGGTCCATTCTCCACACAGCATCCAGTGCTCTTTTAAAAACATAGCTTGGGGACCTTCTCAGTTGTTCAGAGGTTGTTAAGACTCTTGCACTCTCCAGCAGGGGGCATGGATTCAATCCCTAGTTGGGGAACTAAGATCCCACATGCTACTCGGCATAGCCAAAAAATAAAATAAAAACATAGCTTGGATTAATGACCATTCATTGTACCATTGACCATTCATTCATCGTACCTAAGATTACATTCAAAATTTTTAGAATAGCCTGCAAAGCCCTTGATGCCTGGCATCATCTCCTGACCTCTGCCTTTCTCAATGTGCTTCAGTAACATTGGAGTTCTTTGTCTATCTTATACATGGGAGACACTGTCTTGCCTTAGGGACTTTGTGTGTGCTCTTTTTCTATGCCTGGAATGTTTTTCTTGCTTTGTTTTGCCTGGCTGACTCCTGATCAAACTGCAGATTTCAGCCTAAAGGTCATTTCCTCAGCAAGGCTTTTCTTCACACACACACACACACACACACACACACACACACACACACACACACTACCCCACCCTACCCCACACCCACCTTCTCAATTGCTTTTCTTCACACACACACACACACACACACACACACACACACACACCACCCCACCCCATCTTAGCCCACACCCGCCTTCTCAATTCAGTTCCTTTGTTAGGTTGTTTAATAATACTCTGTCCTTCTTTGAAAGATTTATCCCTATAGTATGTGTTTAATATTTAAACCATAAGCTGTCTGAGAGCAGGAACTATGCCTTTTTTGGTTATTTCTTTCACTATTTTTTCTCTAGTGCCTAGAACATACTTTTTTTTTTTTTTTTTTTTTGCCGGTGCCACTTGGCTTGCGGAGGTTTGTGGAATCTTAGTTTCCCAGTCAGGGATTGAACCAAGGCCATGGCAGTGAAAGCACCAAGTCCTAACCACTGGGCCACAAGGGTCCCCGGTGGCTCAGATGGTAAAGAATCTGCCTGCAATGCAGGAGATCCAGGTTCAATTCCTGGGTCAGGAAAATCCCCCAGAGATTTGTGGGAATGGCAGCCCACTCCAGTATTCTTGCATGGGGAAAGCCCATGGACAGAGGACCCTGGTGGATTACAGTCCATGGGGTCAAAAAGACTGAGTGGCTAACACTTTCACTATTCCTTGAATGAAAACTCAAGCTGTTCTAAAATGGAGAAAAGTAGATGCAGTATAGTAAATACAATATTATTTGTTAAATATGTTGCAAATACAGTATTATTTTAAATTTTTATATATTTTAGATGTTAATCTCTTATCAGATATATGATTTTCAAATATTTTCTGGCATTTCATGGTTTGCCTAATTGAAAAAACTGTCTTTTCCCCGTTAGATGGTTTTGGCACCCTTGTCAAAACCCTTTGACCATATATGTGAGGTTTTATTTCTGGGCTCTCTATTCCATTCCATTGATCTTATATCACTGTCTTTATGCTGTTACCACACTCAATTTTTAAAAAAATTTTGGTAATATATACATAACGTATAATTTACCATTTTAACCATTTTAAGTATACATTTCAGTGGCATTAAGTCCATTTACACTGTGCAACCATGCTTTTGTTCTTTATATAGCTGTGTTGTATTCCATTGCATGAATACATTATAATTTATTTATTGGTCTGCTGCTAATGGACATTCAGGTTGTTTTCAGTCATTTGCTATTATATTTAGTGCAGTGACAAATAATCTAATGTAAAAGTTATTTTTGCTTATGTGAGTGCACCTATAAGATAAATTCTGGAAACAGAATTGGCAAATTGTAACATTTAGGCTTTTGTAATTTTTGTAAAATTGACAAAATGCCTTCCCTAGAGGTTTTATTTATTTACCCTCAGTGTATTGGCTTTTTTTTTTCCTTTAAAAAAATGTTTTTTCTTAATTAGATAAGAAATGTTCTTAGTGTTGTTTGAATTTTTATTTTGAGGCTGAACATTCTTATTTTTTGAGTCACTTGATATTTTCTGTGAACTCTGTGTTTATGTTTATGCCCATTTTTCTATTAAGTTTCTTTTGTTGACTTCTTACTGATTTGTAAGAGTTCTTTGTATTTTAGGGAAATTACCCTTTTGTCTGTAATATGTTTCAAGTATCTCTCTAGCTTGTTATTTGACTTACAGCAGTTCTAATCCCATTTTTTCCCATAAGCTGTGGTCAGTGAAATCCCAATTTTTTTTTCGAAGTTCTTTCATCCTACCCTTTAAGAAAACTCTGCTCAGTTTCAGAGTATTACTCAGTCTAGTGAATGAGACACTGCTACCTGATTGTTAAACTTTAAGCGGTAGTAAGAACTGGAGGAGACCTTAGAAATCCTCTCACGATCACTTAATTTTGTGGATGAGGCCCAAACAACTTATACAACCCAGGTTACGTAGTAGGAAAGTAATGATGTTAAATCTAGGAGTTTCCTCTGGCTTCCATTTTGGATGAGGTTGTTCTATTTAACACACACACTAAGGAAGTGCTGAGCTTGTGAAGGTATTTATGAGCTGAAAGCTAGTTTCGGTTAGGGAATGGACCCTTTCCCATATTGTTCTTTATCTTCTTGTCTCATCTCCTTTTCCCTGCCCAGATGCCTTGAAAATTCTGAAAGTCTGCCTTAAGGAAGGAACAAGTGACCCATTGACCAAGCCCTTTTCTAGGGTTGGGGTTAGGTTGGTGGGTTCAAGGCCTGCAGGCCCAAGGAATCAAATCAGTAAGTTCTAGGCATGCAGACCTCACATGGTGGGGATTCTTCTAGTGATAGTGCTACCTTCAAGCGTTTGACTCAGAGGCTCTGAGGAAGCCCCATTAAGACCGTTCTGAGTGGTCTGGAGATTTGCTGTGGCCTGGATGTCCCAAGCCTTTTTTGCCTTCAAATGGGGGAAACCTGATCACCCCTGAAAAGCCCTGGGACTTCAGTTGTTCCTCAGGAATCTCCTGAGCAAATAGTAAAGATGATAAAATAAAATGATTGAAAGTAATAATAAAATTAAAGGAATAAAATTATAGAAGCCTGTTCATCGACTCTAAGATGCCATCAACTGTAGGCTGGGCCATTATTTTATGCATCACTAAAGAAAAAATACTGTTAATTAAAAGGAATAATGCTTGCTTAGCATAGAAACTTTTCTCACAAATCACTCTTACACATAAATTTAAAAAAAGGAAAACAATTTTTCTTTCAATGGCAAATCGAAGTGTATTCTCATTAAAGACATTTCAGCAGCATCCCTGGTGGCTCAGACGGTAAAGCGTCTGCCTGCAATGCCGGAGACCCGGGTTTGATCCCTGGGTCAGGAAGATCCCCTGAAGAAGGAAACGGCAATCCACCGTTCCAGCACTCTTGCCTGGAAAATCCCATGGACCGAGGAGCCTGATAGGCTACAGTCCATGGGGTCGCAAAAAGTCGGACATGACTGAGCGACTTCACTTTCACTTTCATAATACCTTCAAATATGTTTAACTGAGCAAAAGCGACAGTACCAATAGCTTAGGCTAAATTTACACATGTACAGGCCGTATGACTACTTCTTGATCATTTGGCTGACAAGAACTGTAAGATTTTAGAGGCGTTAATGAGTGGGGAAAGTGCAACCTAGGATTAATGTAATACTGTATCCTTTGACTAATTCCAAAGCATTTATATACATGGCTTTTTATACATTTTTATACATCATTTATTCTTCCCAGCACTATAGTAGACGTTTTCTAGGTAAGGAAACTGAGGCTTAGAGACGTTGACTTGCCCCAGATCACAGTAAGTAATGAAACTGAGACTTAAAAACCCCAGGCTTTCTGCTGTCTCCATTTTCCCAGCGTTTGTCCTCATTGTCTTGGCACTTTCTCTTAGAGCAGTTGACTGCAACAGTGCAGGAAGTGAGGGCTGCCCCGATTCTCTGCTTTTGAGACAGGTGACTGATGATAATCCTTGGCAGAGATAGGTGTGCAGATGTGGTTTTCTTGAAGTTTGAAAGTGTAAAAATTTAAGTTTAATTTGAGGATATTCTCTTTCCCCCCCGCCCCACCCCTCTTCTCTAAGGTACCAGAAAGCAGCGGAAGAAGCAAACATGGAAAAGAAGAGAAGTGTAAGTATTTGGAAGCTCTGCGACACGTGGAACTTCATGGTCACAGCTCATGTGGCCCAGCCACCTGCGGCCTCTGCGGGACTGTGGGCTCCGCATCAGCTGAGCCAGGCCTTTGTGCCAGCTGGTCTCATTGGTGAACCATTTGCTCAGGAGAACTTGGCTCAGGTGCAGAGAATCTTATTTTTTTCCCTGAGGTGTTCCTTTGAGCCACTTTTTCTTTCCTGAGTTGAGTGAAAGACAGAAGGCCAAGTACTTTGCTTGTGGTTATAAAATGGCTTACTGCTTCTGCTCAAATCGGGAGACAGGGCTTCCTAGGCTGTTGTTTTTTTTCCAAATCAAACAACCAGAAAGTCTCTCTGCATTTAAATGGTAGCAGCTGTGCAGCTGTTGTCATTCCCCTGGGTTCTTTGTTTAAAGCAAACTTCTTGACCCAGTCTAGTTAGCAAATTTCTTAGCAGCAGGATCCACCAAAGGCGAAAACCTCAGAACCAGCTCTCGGCTCTACCCATTTTGTACTTTCCCGCTGGCTAACTTCCAGTTTGGCTGAGTAGTGTATTTCTTTTGAAATCTTACTTGATTTCTTCATATGAGGGGAAAAGCCTCACATATTTGGGCAAGAATTCTTCATTTGTCTGGCATTACAAAAATATCCTCCTGGCAGTTTTCAGCACCTAACCTATTTAAATGAGTGCAAAGCATGCCTCTGTCACTTTGTCTTCTCCAAGGGGGCAATGCTGACTGGGTCTTTGACAATTTTCCTGTAATTCGAGAATGGAGCCCTTCTGGTGCACTGTAAGAAAACTTACCATCATTTCACTCAACTGCTGGTTTTCTTTTCTTTCCTGCTCTCTCTCTTGCTTGTTATTTTTCCCCTTTCTCTTTTCTTCATTCCTTTTTCCTTTCACTCATTCATTTTAGCAAGTATTCAGAGTGCCCACTATATGCCAAGCACTGCTTTAGACACTAATACAGATTACATCTCTGCCCGTGTGGAGTTTATATTCTGGTGGAAGAGACAGACAATAAAGATGTAGCAGGTATAAAACAAAATGATGACGTAGGGTGCAGCATGCTTGGGGCTGGTGCATGGGGATGACCCAGAGAGATGTTGTGGGGAGGGACGGGGGAGGGGGGTTCATGTTTGGGAACGCATGTAAGAATTAAAGATTTTAAAATTAAAAAAAAAATGAAGCAGGTAAGATGGATGAGTGTAGTGGTCAAGGAGACATTTGAGCAGAGGTCTGAGGACAGGAGCGTGGGAGAAAAATAATTCAGGCAGAAGATACAGAACATGAACATGCCTCAAGGCAAGAACATCCTAAGTGTATCTGAGGAATAAGAAGAGAAATGTATGTCCAGTTGTTGTGAGGACATGGACCTTAATTCTGATTAAATGGGGGCCTTTGAAGGGTTTGTGCAAAGGAGTAATGTGATCTGACTGAAATTTTAAAAAGAGGAGGAAGAGACTAGAGGAACAGTAGCAAAAGTGTGAAGACCAATTACAAGACAATTGCAGTGATTTAGGCAAAAGATGATAATAGATTGGACTGGAGTAGTAGCTATATGGGCTTCCCACATGGCTCAATGGGTAAAGAATCCACCTGCAATGCAAGAGACATAAGAGATGTGGGTTCAGTCCCTGAGTCAGGAAGATCCCCTGGAGGAGGGCATGGCAACGCACTGCAGTATTTTTGCCTGGAGAATCCCAAGGACAGAAGAGCCTGGCGGGCCACAGTTCATGGATCGCAGAGTCAGACACAACTGAAGTGCCTGAGCATAGCACAGCACACAGTAGCTCTATAGGTGATGAGAAGTGGTCAGGATTTATACGAAGGTAGAGAGGAAGAATTGCAACAATCCATTTGGCCCAAACACCAGGAAAAATTCCAGTGAGATCAGGAAGGTGGCAGTAAAAACAAGTTTAGAGAAGGGAAAATATTTGTTAGAAGCTTAGCTTTGGACATGTTAATGTAATTCTTTATTAAGACTTCCAAGTAGAGATGTCAAATAGGAGCTTCAATGTACAAATCTGTAACTGGAAGAGATCCAGCCTGGAGAGGAGATGTGTGTGTATCAAAGTATCAGTGGTTTGTAAAGATAAGAAATGGATGAGATCACCTGGGGATTGAGTGTAGCTAGAAAAGAGGTCTGAGTACTGAGCTCAAGGGCAACTTGCCATTTAAAGGTTGGAGAGAGAAGGAAGAACCAGCAAAAGAGACTTAAGAAGGAGCAGCTGGTGAGATGCAGTGAAAAAAAGAGAATGGAGTACCAGACGTCCAGTGAGGAAAGCGTTTTCAAAAGGCAAACTATTGAGTCAAACACACAGATAGGCTAAGAATTAACAACCAGATTTGGCAACATGAAGATCATTGGTCGCTTTGTGCTGTTTGGTAGTGATGGGCTAAAGGCCTGATTGAACTAGGTTGTCCAATCAAGACAGTCGGATAACCACAGTTGATACCGCAAGTGGAGATAAACATTTATGGAACATCTTTAATGTGTCAGGTCCTGAAAGCACTGAGAGGAATAGGATATGGTCCCCGCCTTCAAGGAACTGCTTAGAGTTTAGAAAGTAGGGTTCATTTTATTTATTTTTAAAATCAGATAGCATTCTCTTTTTTAAAATCTTTGTTTATGTTATTTTTGGCTGCACTGGGTCTTCGTTGCAGCGTGCGGGCTTTTCTCTAATTGCAGCAAGTGGGGGCTACTCTCTAGTTCTGGTGCTTGGGCTTCTCACTGTAGCGCCTTCTCTTGTTGCAAGGCACAGGCTCTAGGCATATGGACTTCAGTAATTGTGGTTCCCAGGCTTAGTTGCTCCATGCCATGTGGAATCTTCCTGGACCAGGGATCGAACCTGTGTCCCCTGCATTGGCAGCTGGACTTCCAACCACTGGACCACCAGGGAGTCCCAGAAAGTAGAATTTAGAATCTCAGTGCGGTAAGTACCATTTTAAAGAAATGTGCAAGGTGCTGGGGGAGAATTAAAGAAGGACTCATAACCTGGACTATGTCATGTCAAGGGAGACATCCCAAAAGAAGTGGTGTCTGACTGAGCCTGAAGGATGACTAGGAATTAGCTAAACAAAGGGGCAAAGGAGTGGTAGAGGAAGCAGCAGGTGCCCAGTGTGGAGGCATAAGAGAACAGGCACGTCTGACAGCAGAAAGCATAGCTGTCTCATTCACCAAGAGGGAAAATTCAGGAAAAGGGTGAGCAGTCAGGGGAGACTTCAGCTTTAGACAAGGGTGAGTTTAGGATATCTGTAGGATTTCCAGGTAGAACTGATAGGTAAGGAGAGCTATCTGGCTCGAGTTATAGGGTGTGAATCATCCATCTAGATGGGTGAAATACATCATCTATAGAAAAATATGTAAGGCGACTAAAGAGGATGACCCAAAAAGGCAGAATGTTGAGGGACCCCACCATATAAGGGAGGAACTAAGGAAGAGAAACCTGTTTAAAAAGAAAAACCTGAAGAATGTCTAGAAAAAAATGGGAAAAAGTCTAGGAAAAAGGGATGTCACGGAAACTAAGGAAGGAAAATTTTTAAAGGGGGGAGTGGTCAATAACATCAGATGCTATAGAGAGATCAAATAAAATAAAGGAGAAGTGTCCATTGCAATTGGCAGTTGAGGTAAAAGGGTGTGAGCAGGTGATTAAAGAAGAAACAATAAACAGAAAAAAAATCCTTTTACCTTACTAATAATCAATGAGATATAAATTTAAATAACTGTGAGATATAAATTATAACCTAAACAGTAGACAGATTTTTTTAATTGATAAAGTCTACTAGGCAATGCCTATTAAAATTTTGGATATGTTTAATACCCATTGATCCTGCAATTCTGCGTATAGGAATGATCATTGAGAAACACAAGTGACATTAAATACATGTAAAATGATATTTATTGCAGGATTCTTTGTAATACTGAAATGTTTAAAATTAGATATTCATCGGTGGGGAAACAGTAAATGATGGTATCTACATTCATTATAATAATATATCATATGTTATATATGATATTATATCATATGGTTAAGATTTTATGTAACATGGAAAGGTATCAAAAGCACATTAAATGATTAAAGCACTTATGTGTAGAATAGTAAGTATAGTATGACTTCGTAGAAAAAAAGATACTGTATAAAAATAAGGGAAAAGTTGAGAGCATGCGCAGCAAACTGTTGACAACGGATATCTTGGTTAGGAGGAGCAGAGGAGTCACATAGAGAAACTTGAAGCATATATTCAAGTCATATATATTCCTATACTGACTATGACTCCCCCCCACAATTAGTTTTCAAAAATACTTGTGTAATTGAGAAAAGTAATAAATTAAAAATAATGAAATGAAAATTGTAAAGAAGTAATTGGTGATCCTGATTTGTGCTAATTCAGAAGTGTTTTGGTAGTAGAATTAGAGGGAATGGAAAGTAGTCAGGTAGGAACAGCAACTAGACAAGGCTGTGCTTTCAAGACCCTTAACTGTGAAACATGGGAGACAGCACTAGCTGGAAGAAAACTACATTGAAGATTGGTTGCTTTTTTTTTTAACAAAAATGTTTTATTTTGGATTTATAGTTAGAATTATTAACTTAGTACAAAGAGCTCCCATAAAGCTCAGCCTACCTTTCCCTAATGCTAGCATGTTCTATAACTATGGTACATTTATGAAAACTAAGAAATTAACTTTGGTGTAACCCTATAAGTTAAACTAGACTTGATTCAGATCTTACCAGTTTTTCCATAGATGACAGATGGTTGCTTTTAAGATCTACCAGACTTGTAAGAGGTCTAATTTGTCTCCTGAAGAGCAGGGTGGAATGTATGTATAAATTTATAGCAATGGCTGTCCAGGTGAAAGAATACTTATATTCTTGGAAAGCAAGATAGAGACACATTCAGGAGCAAGTGGGTAAATCTGTTTCTTTAGCAAATGCTGGGATCAGGTTACATGATAGCTTCAATTTCCAGAAATTGAGCCCTTCTTTTCTCTTCCTCTTCCATTTGCATTTAGGACACAGAAACATAAATGATCAATACCACCATTGGTTATATTTGCAGTTTTCCTTTCAAGCCTGGGATATGCCACATCTTGAAATCTGTGCTGTTTGGACAGTCGTCTCCATAATGACTGGCTGCCACTTTTCTGAGTAGCTCTTAGCCTAGAAATGTCTTCCCCTCCTTGGAAGCTGTGCATCCAAGTGGTCTGTATTTCCAGCCTACTGCTGTATCCTACCAGACATCATCCTGCTTTTAAGATGCAGATTCCCCTGCCAAGATTTCAAACATTAAAGCTCATTTGACCCCACCTCTTCATTTTGCAGGTGGAGTAACAGACTCAAAGAGAGGAAGGGATTTATCCAAGGCCCCTTCCAAATCAAATATTCCTGCAGAAAGGACACTGTTGCATGTCCCGAGTGTGCCTGATCCTGTTTTAGGCAGCTGGTGATGATCCAGAGGCAGCATCCACAGAGATTCTCAGCCTTGCTGGGTAGGATGCTGGATGTCACTTTGAGAAAGGAGGCTGTGGTTATCTTGCAACCAGTGGGGCCCTTGAATCCTTGTACCCTCCTTGACTTCCCACTGCCTTATTCTAGGAAAGTACTTGGTAAAATGTTAAAACCTCAATGCAAATGACATTGACTATAATTTCACCTTATTACTCCTCCTCCACCACCTGGCTCTGAAATAATAGAGACTCTAGAGAGAATAGAAAGAACAATAAGAGACTGTAACTCCAGTTCAGGATTTGAGAGATGACTGGATACTGTTTGTTGATTATGATTGTGAGGTGTGGCTGGAGGAGTGAGGAGGGCCACCCATTTAATAATAGTCACCACTATTAGTCAAATACAACATATGTGCTTTGTGTAGTTGCATTTATTGTCCACAATGGCCCTGTATGGTAGTTTCCAAAAATTAGAAAACTTGCCCAAGGTCGTTTGGCTGAATGAAGCTGGATTATATAAGCATTATATGCTCATTATAGGAAATACAGATACCATACATAAAAGAGGTAAGTGATGGGGATTTGCTGTATAGCATAGGGAATTATGGGGCTTCCCAGGTGGTACTAGTGGTAAAAAACCCACCTGCCAATGGAGGAGACATAAGAGACATGGGTTTGATCCCCTGGTTGGGAAGATCCCCTGGAGGAGGGCCTGGCAACCCACTCCAGTTTTTTGCCTGAAGAATCCCATGGACAGAGGTGTCTGGTGGCTACAGTCCATGGGGTCACAGAGTCAGACACGACTGAGGCAACTTAGCACAGCACGACACATGGGAAATTATATTCAATATCTTGTAATAACTTATAATGGAATAAAATCTAAGAAAAAAAAAATCCCTGAATCACTTTGCTATATACCTGAAACTAACAGCATTGTAAATTAACTATACTTGAATTGAAAAAGAAAATAAAGAGAAGAAAATATATTCTCGTTCTCATGCTCAGCTGTGTCCAACTCTTTGCAACGCTATAGGCTGTAGTGCGCCAGGCTCCTCTGTCCATTGGATTTCCCAGACAAGTATACTGGAGTGGGTTGCCTGGCCTGTAGCCCACTGTCCAATGATAACCCAGGCTGCTTCCGTCCCTTACTCTTTTCACCATGCTGCCCAGTCTGCTTTCAATTCTTGCTTTTGTCCTGTGCCTTTTTGCTTTTTGTTCTTTCCCAGAAAGCCTACAGCTACTGCTTCTGCCCCATCTTTTCCTGCCCCAAGCCCTAAAGTCCTGGACAACTACAGGGTCCGGGGCCTTCAGTGCTATCAGACCTCACAGCCCTGCCCTTACCCTACTTGTTCCCACCCCAGCACTTTTGAACTTGTATCCTTAAGAACTCTTTTAATAAAAGAGCACATTTACTCCTCTGTTAAAATGCCCCCCTAAGGGATGTCCTCTACCCAGGTCTTTGTTTGGGACACTGCTGATACTCCATCACACAAATCCTTCTTTCAGGTCATCACAAGTCAAGTGGAAATGACAACTTTCAAACCATTTACAAGTAACATCAAAATTATTTGATATTCCATTGAAGCTTTTTTTGTGTGACATTGTATTTATTTTTAATTATATAATGAAAGCACATTTATTATAAAAAAAAGAAGAAAATAAATCCAAATGCGCATAAATCCATGATCCCCAGAGACAAGCTGTTAACATCATGATGTCTTTTCTTCCAGACTACTTTTCTGTGTTTATATTTATAAACATTTAGGTGTATTATAGGACTTCCCCAGTAGCTTAGCAGTAAAGATTCCACCTGCAATACAGGAAAGGCAGGAGATGTGGGTTTGATACCTGGATTGGGAAGATCCCCTGAAGGATAAAATGGCAACCCACTCCAGTATTCTTTGCTGGAAAACTCCATGGACAGAGGAGCCTGCTGGGCTACTGTCCATCAGGTTGCAAACGGTCTGTCAGACACAACTGAGTGAGTACAGCACATGTGTATTATAGCATGAAATCATGCTGTCATTTTTTTTTCCTTCATTTTTTTGGCCTCACCACATAGCTTGTAGAATCTTAGTTCCCCTGTGCTTAGTTGCTCAGTTGTGTCTGATTCTTTGTGACCCCGTGGACTGTAGCCCACCAGGCTCCTCCATCCTTGGGGATTCTCCAGGCAAGAATACTGGAGTGGGTTGCCATGCCCTCCTCCAGGGAATCTTCCCAACCAGAGATCAAACCCAGGTCTTCCATATTGCAGGCAGATTCTTTACCGTCTGAGCCACCAGGGAAGCCCCAAAGTGAAAGTCTGTGTGTTGTGTCCAACTCTTTGCAACCCAGGCCAGAATTCTCCAGGCCAGAGTACTGGAGTGGGTAGCTGTTCCCTTCTCCATGGGATCTTCCCAACCCAGGGATCGAGCCCAGGTCTTCTGCATTGCAGGGGGATTCTTTACCAGCTGAGCCACCAGGGAAGCCCAAGAATACTGGAGTGGGTAGTCTATCCCTTCTCCAGTGGATCTTCCCAACCCAGGAATCAACCTGGGGTCTTCTGCATTGCAGGAAGATTTTTTACCAGCTGATCTACCAGAGAAGTTCCCCTACCAGGGATTGAACCCAGGCCCACTGCAGTGAAAGCCCCTAACCACTGTATCATCAGGGAATTCCCCATGCTGTCTTATAAATAGCTATTTCCACTCAAAAATGTCTTATGAGCATCTTTTCATGTCAATAAATATACTTTAATCACATGTCTCTGAGAAAAGTAGTGTCCAGTTACCAAGGCAAAACGCCACTTTGATTCTCAGGGCTTCTGTTTGAGCAGGGCATGGCAGGTGAAGTTGGAGACCCAGATGATTCATCCATTGTGTCTCTGGAGGGAGCCCAGAGCCGAGAGTGTTGCTGACAGTTAAGGTAGCACCAGCTTCCAGACCTGTTTTTATTTTTTAAGATTTATTTATTTTTTGGTTTTTGTGGTGGGCGTTTGTTGCTGCACATGGGCTTTCTCTATTTGCAGAAGAGGGAGCAACTCTCTAGTGGCGCACACAGTTCTCATTGTGGCAGCTTGTCTTGTTGTGGAGCACGGGTTCTAGGCACTCGGTCTTTAGCAGTTGTGGCGCACGGGCATGTGGGATCCTCTAGGACCAGGGATTGAACCCGTGTCCCTTGCATTGCAAGGCAGATTCCTAACCACTGAACCACCAGGGAAGCCCCGGACCTGTTTTTGTTTTGCTTTGTTTAACTTTTTATTTTGTAACGGGGTATAGCTGATTAACAGGGTTGTGATGGTTCCAGGTGAACAGCAAAGGGACTCAGCCATGCACATGCATGGAGAAGAATGGCAAAAAGAATAGAACCCAGCCTGTTTTTTAATTCTCTCTTTTCCAACGAGAAAACTTTTCATGCTGCTTCTATTTCTGACCCATACACACTTCCCCCAATGAAGCATCTTGCCAGCTAAGAGTTAAACACAAAAATCAAGCAAAGTTGTTCTTCCCTAAGTTTCTTTTTTCAAGTCTTGGTGTTACTTGAAGTGGCTCTCATTGTGTATTCAGAAGAGTAATAAGGTGAGAGACTTAATTCCCAATATAGCTGCTAATCCTGTTTAATTCCCTAGAGTCTTTCAGTCCTAGGTGGTTTGTCCTTTCTTCGTTGAAAGGCCGGTGAGTCACAGACTGCAGGAATGGAGGGCAAGAAAGTACTGGGGTTTGTGCTTTGTTGGAAAGGTGCTGCTGCTTACTTTATTTAGGAGTGCTTTCGAAGTCTGGGACGTTGAATTTTACTTCACCAAGCATGTCTCCTCTAATTATTACAGAGCAACATGGACAATTTCCAGATTGTTTTCAATGTCTTATATGTATCAATTAATTGCAGTTTGACCCAGGTGAAAAAGAATTGTCTTAGATGTGTGTCTTTCCATCAAGAGAGGGAGTAGTTTCATATGAAACCTGGCCATTTTGCAACCAAAAGGTCTGGAAAATAGTGAATATTCTAATAGAATTTATACATGACCAACATGTAGAGAAGAACAGTGTGTGTGGGGGGAAGGATTCAGTTATTATGTAAAAATAAAAATTTTTCATGTAAATTATGTTACGTATGATGATATATCACTTATGCAAATACATGCAAAAGTCTGATGGTTGCTTTAAATTTCCACAAATAGTTTCAATTCTTGATGCTACTATCCACAATTATTGGTATTGTGTAGTGTAAGCTATACTGCATCTTTGTCTCATTTAAAAGAAAAAAACCCAGCAGGATTCACCACGTAATTTTGTGGCATGTAATAATGAAATTTTATTAGTACATATTTACAGGATTTAAAGTAACTGATAATTTGCTTTTTCTTTCTGTTCTCCCCATTAATCTCTGGGTAAAAAAATCCCTTGTCTCCAATCTAACTATCATTAGATCTGGGCTCTCCTTTCTTCTCATTTTGTCCTTATAAGGCTATCCTGTTTTATCACTTCCTGCTTTAGCTCCTGACTTTTTCTCTCTTCCCTTCTCCCGGGGTGGATGCTTTCTCCATGTGGCAGGGCTGTAACTGTTCACAGCTGTCGGAGACGCCAGTGGAGCAGGAGCAGCTTGGAGTTTTAACTTTCATTTTACAAAGAACAACATGTTTGAAGGTTTCAGCAGGCAAGTTATAACTGGCATTCACTTTTTGTTCTTCTAGAACACTGAAAATCTCCCTCAGCATTTTAGAAGGGGGAACCTGACTGCGTTAAGGAAGAAGTGGGAGAACCCAGTGCTAGGAGCCGACTCTCTCCCAGACTCAGTGCGAAACAGCAGCGCAGAGGTCAGGCACAGAGGCGATCCTCCTCCCGCTGAAGTGGTGGGCAGCTTTGCCTCTGACGTCCAGGCTGACCTAGAGGAGCTAGTCCAACCCAGACCTAAGATCAGATCGCCTCCTGAAGCTCCTACTAAGTACCCGCACCCCCGCATCAAAGACAGTGAGCATCTTAAAGACCGCTCAACAGAAAGTAAAAAGATGGAAAATTGTCTGGGAGAATCCAGATATGAAGTAGCAAAACCCGAAATGAGTGAAAACGCAGAAACTGCAAACAAAATAGAGAAATACAATGTTCCGCTGAACAGGCTGAAGATGATGTTTGAAAAAGGTGAACCAACTCAAACCAAGGTAAGGATCGGGTGGGTTTAAAACTTGAAAAAAGGCCAATTCAGGTAACTAAACAAAGCTTTTTTTCTAGTCTAGACTGTTTGAGTGGTGGCGAGTATGTGGTCAGTATGTCTTTTGATTCAAGTTAGACGAGTAGTTAATAAAAAGTCTCAGATGAATTATTTACAGAAATGCTAAGATTTGTGGGTCTGTGACCCAGTTTCACATGAAATTAAGTGCACACTGGGATACAGGTCGATACCTAGAAAGGAAGAGAGCTTGATGCCGTCTGGGTTATGTGTTTTCCTACACTTGGCCTTTTGATTTGTCTTCCTGTGCCTTTTGTCATTAGTAGCTTTGGGGGGTGGAATTACTGCTGAATCTCTCTCTGCCTGGACACAGCTGCAGGCTGAGTGTTAAGGCCAGAGTTTAACATTAAGACTGAGGCTTAGTTGTCTTCTTGCTAGCTGAATCCTTTCTCTTCTTAACTTCCTCATCTGTGCCTTCCAACAAATGTTTTCTATCAGCTAAAATCCTGTCCCTGGAAAAATCAATGAAAATAGCCAGACTAGCTGTAGCCTTCAGGAGTTTTGACTTGCAAATGCACAGAGTTGCATTTTCCTACAACTGCTAATGAAATTTGATCCTTAGTGTGGAGTGCAGACCAGGTCCCCAGAGGGAATTACTTAACTAGAAAATGAGTTACATATGCTGGTGACTTATAACACAATCCAGGGGCCGCAGAGCTGGTCAGTTTTTCCAGTTTTCTCATACTTTCCTGCATATCTGGCTTTGTACATGGGGTTCGTTTGTTATAACAGTCATTATAATGAAATAAACAGATCTGATGGGGAGCAAAGCCATCATTTACTCTAGATCACATCTAGATGGGAACGTGGACTTTTTTTTTTTCCAGCTAAATATTTGGTCCAAATGTCTACATTTGTGAAGTAATGGTAGGAAGTGTTTCTTCTAAGGCAAAAATGAGATAACTCATCCTAGAATTCCTCAGTTATGTTTGATGCGATTTAGCCATCCCTTCTTGTATCTTGCAGTGCCTGTCTCTTTTCTCCTTAGGAAAGTTCTTTAGTGTTCAGCGATCATCAGTTGAGGAGGTAGAAAGAATTTTTAAAGGTTTGCAAAACTAGAACCCTTTCTCTGCATGAGTTTTAACTCTGTTTTAACATAAACCAGTTGGCAAGAGATGTAACCACAAAGCAGTTTTATGACTTTTCTTAAACTCTCTTCTCTCTCAATTTTGAGTCCTCTAGGCCTGCCAACTCCCCTTTTCTCCTTTATGGTCTTAATTTAAAAAAAAATTTTTTTTTTAACTTAAATGGGAGAAAGAATTTTAAATGGAAGGAAAAAATGTCAGAAATCCTAAATAGAGAGGAAGGGGCTTTGTTGTGTGTCAAAGCACCATTGTAAGTCCCCTCCTCTCAGACGCGGTTAGGGGCAGGACGGCTGATGTCATGGTAGCACAATGTAGATTCAGTGCAGAAGGCTAGTACATGTCAAAACTGGCCTAAGGTTGGAAATGACTGGGACTGCAGCAAACAAAATGCTGATTATGTGTAAAGATCTGGTAAGAGACTTTTTTCTCATAAATGTCTGGTGAAGATGGGTTAGAACAAGCCTATCTTTTTGTGGCTGGTCAGAGTGGAGAAAAAAAAATTCTCATATAAAGGAAGATCTTACTAGATCAGGCTGGCATTCAGCCTGATTGCTACTGGGTCTAAGAAGATGGAGGGGTTCTAAGACTGACCAGGCCTTTCGAGGGGGAGCTTTTTAAACTTCCTGATTATATAGTCATTTGTCCTTTAATGAACTTGCATAGGGAGTATAAAACGCAACTGCCATTGTTTTTGTTTTCTATTTTTTGGCCACACTCAAGTGGGTTATGGGATCTTAGTTCTCCGACTGGGATTGAACCTGTGCCCCCTACAGTGAAAGTGCAGTGTCTTAACCACTGGACCACCAGGGACGTCCCTGTGCTTGGTTTTATACCTGCTTCTAAATAAGCATCATTACCCATGTTAGCAACAGCCTACTTAAAAATATTTGTCTAATATTTCAATAAAACTGGTAAAAAAAAGAAGTTTTGTCTACTTTAGATTATGGAATGATTAATCAGTTTGAAACTAGGTTATGGTTATTGCTAACATAACTTCAGCTTTAGTATGGATAAGGCTTTAATCAGGAAGTCACGTAATTGGATCTTTGGAAGAAAGCTCTGAGAAATATGGTAGACACACTAAGCAATCTTTTCAGGAGCGAGAGTGAGGAAGTAAGAATGATTACCTCAGAGCTAAAAAATTAGTACTTCTCTGAGACAAGTGAATATATTAGGTACAAATCATGTGAATCTTTGTCTCCATAATTGAATTTAGAGAACTGGACTGAATCTCAGCTAACTAGTTGAGCAGGGTCAGGGAGCACATAGATAATGGAAATACATGATCCAAATCTCTTTATCTCCTAAATCTTTTTTATCAGAGTTATTTACAGGAGGCCAAGGTAATTGCCTGAGTTCCTTAGTCTCTCTTAGTCTCTCTTGCTCCCTTTTATCTGAGATGGTTCTTGCCCACTTTTCTGCCTGATCTCTCCTCTGCAGTCCTTTTTTATTTCTCTGTCCCTTGTGTAGTCTTCTCTCTTTCCAGGACTCCAAAAGATGGATTCCAAAACTAGATTCTCATCTTGAATTCTTCACCCAAGCTTTAGCTCCAATTTTGTGGTTGCCTGCCAGATTGCACACCTCTTTGTGAATAAAACTAAAGCATTCAATTTCAAGAAAACTAAAGAAGAATCCATTATCTTCCTCTCTTAGTGTATCACCATTCACCACATTTCCTGTTCTATAAAGTTTGGGATCAGTTCTTTTTGCCTGCCTCTTCTCAGTCAGTCACTTACTAAGCCATCTAAATGAGTCTGCACATCTCTCAATATGGGCCATTCTCTCCAAGAGGTCCCACATCTAGTTCTGTGGTTTAGCCTTATTATATCTTGACTTGTGGTATTGCTACAACCTTGCCTATTGGCCTCTCATTTTTTTCTTTCCTTTCATCCTCCACACTGTTGCTATTTATTTTTCTAAGCATAGTTGTAAATTATGCTATTCCCTTGATCAGAAACTCTTGATGTCTCAAAATAAATCCATATTTAATATTTGGGTCTTCCACAGTCTGATCTAAACCCACCTTTCCAATCTCCTAGCTAAGCTCAGATGGTAAAGAACCTGCCTACAATGCAGGAGACCCAGGTTCGATCCCTGGATCAGGAAGATCTGCTGGAGAAGGGAATGGCAATCCACTTCGGTATGCTTGCCTGGAGAATTCCATGGACAGAGGAGCCTGGCAGGCATAGAGTCCACGGGATTGTAAAGAGTCAGACACAACTGAGCGACTAACACACACACATACAGCTAATCTAATACTCAAACCCTGGATTAGTCCTCATTTTAAACTAGTTATGTCTTTCCCTTGACTTCTACCTTTTGAAATCTTACTCATCAGGTCTATTAATACTAGGAGAACTTACTTCAGTTTTTTCCCATATGAAATTACCTTCACCCTCCTGACCATCCTGTAGAATTTCTTACTTCTCTTTGGCCACTTTTATCATGCTGCTTTAATAGTCTGTGTGAGTTTGTGTACTTCCCAGTCTATACAATTCTTTCAAAGTAATGTTTCCTTTATCTCCCAGTGGTCAACCCAATGCTTGACTCTTAGGGTTTATTTAATAAAAAGGAGAAAAGAAGCTTAGATCTCAACTTATAAATAATGACAACTGATCACTTTTCCTCTACTTTTAGTGAATAGATGGGTTATTTAAGTCAGGTGGTTTAGTTGAACATGATAGTTCTAATTCCTACTGCAAATGAGCAGTGGATGGATTAGTGTAACCTATCAGTATGAGGAAAGAGAAGCCCTCCCTAGCGGCACACACTGAGTGTGGCTTCACATCCCTAACTGCACATGTATGTGGATCTGGGTTTTAGGTAGCCTTTTATGAAAAAGCTGATCAAGCAGTTATTCAGTTATCATCATGTTGACATCTAAATTCATAATCTTCAAAGGTCATGATGCAGTTATTCATATGACCAGACAGTGTAAGGAGCATGTGACAGGCTCCTTAAGTCTCACTTATTTCTATTAGGTTCCTAACGTATTTGTTTCACACAAATCCTTGGATAGGAGAATAAAGACCAAAGAATTGGAAGGTATATTTCTACCTTCATAACCTAATTAAAATCCTATCTTTTGCTTGGGTCAAGGTTAAACCAATTCATTGTGATGCAAGAAAATAAAGCTTGAATATGGACATCTCTTGATTCTTCTACACAAATTCTGACTACTGCTTCTTCCTTGCAGTGTTTCCCTCTTCTAGGAGAGGAGTTAGGTAAAGAAAAGAAGAGAAGAAAATAGAATGCCTCCTCACCAAAAATCTCTGTTTTCTAGAACACACAAACACACTCACGCATTCGCTCTTTGGGGGCTAACCAAGGATAGGAGGTAGTAATGAGAAAATAATGGTGGGGAAATCCCTGGTGGTCCAGTGGTTAAGATTCCATGCTTCCACTGCAGGGGGCCAGGGTTCGATCCCTGGTTGGAAAGCCCACATGCTCCACAGCCCCCCACCCCCCAAAAAAAGAGAGAGAGAAAGTGATGATAAGTAAAATTAAAATCATTAGGGCAAAAATTGTTCTCTTCATCCTTTTTCCCTGTTATTCATGGTATACTTTAATGCTTTCAGTTAATTAATTGTATTGTTTTATACTACAAAGTCTAAACAACTACAATAGAAATATCTCAATTAAAACAGAAGTTTCCCATGTCCCATCAACTTGTCACTTCTCTGCTGTTTCTCTCCTTAGACTCCTAAACTCTTCAACTTCCCTTATAATTTCTGCCCTTCTAATCACCAGGATCAGAAGGGCACGGCATCAAAATGCCGTGTGTATGGCATTTTGTGTATGGCTGGCATCAAAATGCCAACAAAAGTTGTGCTTTTTAATGTAAGAGTAAAACCATCTTTCTTCAAACAGTCCAACATTTTTGTGGTTTCTCTTCTTCTAAGTTCCTGGAAGTGACACTTGTGTTTTGTTTAGTTTTGCGTGACACTAGTGCATAGCAGTGTTTATGTGTTGATGTAGTGGAGTGAACCCTTTAGAAAAGAAGACGTCCAAACTCAAGTCTGATCTGTTCATCAGCTATTTATCCAGAACCAACTGATCTGTAAACTACATCAGAGAAACAATTTATATTTGCTTTCTCAAAGAATGGGTAGTTGTCCATAGGGAATTCCTGCACTGTTGTAAAAAGTATCCATAATGTTTTATTTTCTCCTCTCTGGGCTAATAATTGCATGTGTTCCCTTATCTACTTGTTGTTATCTTAATAAAGTTTTTCTTCTGCTTGGTTTAGTGGCTTAAGTAAATTATTTGGAATTGTATTCCCAGAGGAATACAATTCTGAGGATGTTCATAATTGGTATTAATTGAATATCGGTAAGTCATAATCTTAAAATGGGTTTAGGGAGGAAAGGGATTTTAATAGCTAACTCAATATCACTGTGGGGTCTAATATAGTCACCCTAGAGTAGGGGAATATATCTTTTGCTTATCGGCAATACATTGCTAGTGTTTTGAATGTAGGTAACTGGTTTTGTTAAATAAATACAAGGATTATCTTTGTTTTTCTATAATACTGTCTTTCTCATATATCCTATTAAAACTGATTTTTTTTTTTGCTAATTTGTTGTATTCATCTACAGTTTATAGCTATGTAGTTTTGAGATGTGATTTTGCTCTCAATGTTATTTTTCTCCCCTCTATATTGTTTCTTTAATATAACATTTTTTTAATTGAAAGAATACAAGTACAACATAAGCTACAGGTGTACAATATAGTGATTCACAAGTTTTAAAAGTTATACTCCATTTATGCATGCTAAGTTGCTTCAGTCTGTCTGACTCTTTGCGACCCAGTGGACTGTAGCCTGCCAGGCTCCTCTGTCCATGGGATTCTCCAGGCAAGAATACTGGAGTGGGTTGCCATGCCCTTCTCCATCTTCCCGACCCAGGGATCAAACCTGTGTCTCTTATATCTCCTACACTGGCAAGTGGCTTCTTTACCACCACGCCACCTGGGAAGCCAGTACTCCATCTTTAGTTATTATAAAATATTGGCTATATTCCCTGTGTGGTACAGTATATCCGTGTATATTATTTTGTATCCAATAGTTTGTACCTTTTGCTCCCCTAGTCCTGTATTACTCCTTCCCCTTCCTCTCCTCACTAGTAACTACTAGTTTGCTCTCTGTATCTGTGTCTGCTTCTTTTTTGTGTTATATTCACTAGTTTGTTATATTTTTTAGACTCTACATATAAGTAATATCATGCAGTATTTATTCTCCATCCCATGTGTTTCACTTAGCATAATACCCTTCAAGTCCATCCATGTTTATGCAAATGGCAAAATTTTGTGGCTGAGTAGTATTCCATTGTGTGTATATACCATATCATTTTTATCCCTTCATCCATTCAATTTAAGTTCTTAGTGTTATTTTGATTGACCTCTCTATCGGGCTTTCCCAAGTGGCACTAATGGTAAAGAACCTGCCTGCCACTTCAGGAGATGTAAGAGATGCAGGTTTGATCACTGGGTCTGGAAGATCTTTGGAGGTGGGTCTGCCAACCCACTCCAGTATCCTTGCCTGGAGAATCCCAGGGACAGAGGAATCTGGCAGGCTGCAGTCCCTAGGGTCGCACAGAGTCAGACAGGACTGAAGCAGCTTAGCATGCATAGCAGTATATTTCTTTCTTTTTTTTAGAAGTATATTTCTTGTAAAGACCTCCTACTAAGCACAGATTAAATTTTATGTATCCTTAATTAGTACCTCTGAATAAATCTTTGGTCTTTTGTGGTAAGATAGTGACAGATTCAGGTGTAGAGGTGCCAGCCAGGGAATCCTGACCTGTTTGTTATCCTAAGTGGCTGTCCTTGATGTGTCAGTTAGAGACCAGTCATCTCTTTTCTGCTTACTTTCATGCCAGTTAACTACATACTGGTTTCTATTCAGTTCCATTAAAATAAAACTTGTTGAAAAGTAGTATCAGAGGACTGGAACATTCTCTAAGCAATATTGGCTACAGTAGAGTTTGGAGGGGCCAGAAAGACACCGTTTGCCCCCCAAAATCACCTTTTCTTTATACGACTGGACTCACTTTTGGATAAAGCAACACAGGTGTGTATCCAGATGAACTGATTAATCATTTCCTCTAGCCTTAGTTACAATGAGTGAGCAATCCCTGTCAAGATCGTTGACATAAATCCTAGAACTATTGATATAAGTGATTGTAAAACGTTATTTAATTCAGCTCATTGTTCTCAGGCAGTTAGGATATTAAAATCCCTGTTTTACAGATGGAAACAGCTTACATGAGAGAAATTAACTGATTTTTTTTTTAATGACCCAATATCATGTAGCTACTTAATGTCAGAACAAGAACTGAAATAGTGTAGTACCACCACTTCTGCCGTAAACACTGTCTTCATGGATGTTATAGTAGCTATTTATGGGATAAAAACATCTGGCCTTACATATTTTTGAAATCCAACGAAACCAGGAAAAAATTAAAACATATTAATGGCTGTCTTCTCAAAGACTTCAACTCATATCTGTCTTCTTTCTCCATTAAAAATTTTTTCTGTATTTATTTATTCTTTCTGGCTGCCCTGGGTCTCCTTTGCTGCGCGGGGACTTTGTCTAGTTGCGGCGAGCAGGGTCTACTCTTTGTGCTGTGCGCGCTCCTCATTGCAGGGGCTCGTCTTGTTGCAGAGCATGGCTCTAGGCACACCAGCTCAGTCGTTGTGGCACGTGGGCTTTCTTGCTCCACTGCATGTGGAATCTTCCTGGACCAGGACTGGAACTTGTGTCCCCTGCATTGGCAGGTGAATTCTTAACCACTGGACCACCAAGGGAAGTCCCTCTTTTTACCTTTTATAGTCTTTTTACTGAATAAAAGACATCAGGGCAATGAAGAGAAGTACACTGGAGTGTAAGAGATCTGTACTGAAACTCTTGACTTAGAAGGCTGTGGGTTTGGTAGGTTTGTTTTTCTTATATAAGTCAGTCATGTGAGCAGTCATACACAGGGTAAACCAGAAAAAGTCAAATATCTTGGAAGAAAGAGTAACCTTTGCCAATTGTGCACACAGTTGTGCACAGTGATACCTTTATCGTCGCATAACTAGATTTCAGACCGTTTTAGGTACCGTGTGCTGTTTTGTGCTCTTTACCTTTGGTTTGGTCTTTTTTATACACACCTTCCTTTGTACCTTCCTAGTTCGTGTAGTTATCCTTTTACAGCAATAGGTTATTTCATTATACATTTTGATCACTCCCCAGTAATTAGATTCTTTTCCAGCCTGATTAAAAAGCTCTAAACATCTTGGCAGAAACATTTTATTTTTAGTTGGTAGGGGAGCCATATTACTGAATGGTGTTACCAAGGTCAAAAGACATAATTCATTGAACATTCTTCTTGCAAATTTTTAGCTTATTATCAAAGATTATATTATTTAACAGTGCTAACACAATCTAAGGACATAGTCAATTCCTCACCAGTTCCTCATCGGCATTTGGTTTTACCATTCTTATCTATTTATGTTAATTTAATAAATATGAAGTATCATCTCTCCTTCCTTTTCTTTATTTTTAATTATAAGAGAAACACATAATTTTTGTAGAACACTTAGAAATACAAAATATGGGAGTTCCCTGGTGGTCTAGGGGTTAGCATTTGAGGCTTTCACTGCTATGGCCCATGTTCACTCTAGTTGGAAACTAGAACCCACAAGCTTCGTGACATGGCCAAAAAAAACCCTTTTATATATATATATATATAAATACATATAAATGTATATATATGTATAGAAATCCCTCTGGAGACAAGTGCTTCTTCTATGTGTAGCTTTTACTTAAATGAGCTATTTTTTTTCTACTAGAGCTCTTGAAGAAGGAAATGTTTATCTCTCAGTATTTTGAGAACTTAAGGCCAGGTTTTATCTACACCCTATAATCTCCGTGCATAGTTCCCATTTTTCCCTAAGAGGCATCCATCTTCCACCATTGACTTTGGAAGGATGAGAGAGTCTGAAGGAAGGTCAGAGTTGAAAGGCTGAAGGAAGTAGCTCTCAATAAAGTGATGAGACTCAACTTTTAAAGAGAATTTTTCCTGAAAATAGGGGTACCCAGGACAGGAAATTCTGCTTTTTATTTGACATTTGGGACCTAACTTACTTTATTTCTAAAGAAAACTCCAGAGAAAACAAATTCTACAGACTGCTGGCTAAAAGCCCCAGACTCTTATTTTCTTATTGGTAAGTGTGGATGCGTTTGGTTTATAGATTCAAAGAAAATATTTAAGGGGTGGTCACACTAATGAGAGTTACTGCAGTCACCTGACAGGAAGGAGGACTTGTAGGGTGGGGTAAGGCCAAGACTGAGGAAATTCCAGAAAGTCTTAAACTGTTTTACCTTTTCTCTCTTCTAACCGAGTATGATAGTTAAGGCTCCTTCAGGCAGCAGCAGGCCTGTGAATAAAAGAGTGAAATATGATAAAAATGTGTTACAGAAGAGTATTTCACTATCAGAATTCCTGTGTGTGTTCCTTTACTTTCCTTGAGAAATATTGGAGGAAACTCCTCCTTCTTCCTGAACCTCGGATGACCACTTGTAAAGTGAAGATCATAAATTAATAGTAAATGCATTTGAGATCTTGGGGTTTGGATTTTTATTTTTAAGTGTAGTTGATTTGTAATATTGTGTTCATTTCAGATATAGAGATCTTGTCATTCTTTATCTTTGAGTGGTTTGGAGGTGGAAAGATATTGAAAGAAATGCTTAGTGCTTCACCCAGGAGCTCATTAAAAGCCATCTCATCGGACTTCCCTGGTGGTCCAGGGGTTAAGATTCCATGCTTCCAATGCAGGGGGTGCAGTTTCGATCCCTGGTCAGAGAACTAAGATCCCACATGCTGCTTGGGCAAAAAAAATTTTTTTTTAAATTTTAAAAAGCCATCTTATCTCCAAGTTGTATTCCTCCTCAGAACGGCTGTCAATATAACTTTGATTTCCAGGGACGTTTTTCTGTTTTCTCTAATAGCAAATGACTTTGCATATTCACTTTTTTAGTAGTTGAAAGAAAATAATTCAGAGTCTTGATATCCTCATGAGGATAAACCATCCTCACTCACTTTCGAGAGTGAGGGGAGAGAAAGGCTCTTACTTTATTTAACCCAAAGATTTAAGTAAAAAGGTAGCAAAGATGGGAGATTTTATGCATCTAAAACCAAAGAACCTAGCCCAGCATGTATGCTGGTTCTAAATGGTCTTGCTCTCAATAACACTAGTGTCAGAACGTCCCACATGGCTACAAGAACAGACAGAAGACTGAACTCCTAGCAGGCTGCAACATGTAACACATACTCTTGGAACTGGCTTGAAGTTTACTTTTGACAGAATGTAAATATTTGAAATATCGCTCTAGTGTTAAGAGTGCAAAACCTGTTCCTTTTTGTTGTTGTTGTTGTTTTAAAAGTATATTTCCAAGCTCTCTCCCTATTTGAGCTCTGAAAATTTTAGTTTTTATAATGATCATCTTACAGTGCAACAGCCCGTGGAATAAATCTTTGGAATTTCCTTTACCGTAACTCTCTGCAAATGAAAAATGTTTTAAAAACAAAAAGATGTGGATGAAGGGTATTCTGCCAAACTTATCTTTTCACTTTGGCTGATGACCTTCATTTCCAAATGGTGGGCTGCTCCCAGAACAAGAATGTTTGCATCATAGGAGTCATGTGGACGTGACTGATGGTGCTGCTGACCTGAGTACAATGTGGCAAGGTTAGAGTTGCTATTGCTTTTTTTTTAAAAATAGATTCAACGAATAATGTACATGGCAAAGCGGACTGGAGATGAAGTACATTAAATGTATGTTAAATTTGCAAGAAACAATATTCTTTTTCTAAAATAATGAATTAATTTTATTTTTGGCTGCACTGGGTCTTTGTTGCTGCCCTTGGCTTTCTTTAGTTCCAGCAAGCGGACGCTACTCTTCCTTGCCACATGTTGGCTTCTCTTGTTGCAGAGCACAGGTTCTATCTAGGCATATGAGCTTAGTCATTGTGGTTCGCGAGGCTTAGTTGTTTCATGGTATGTGGGATCTTCTCAGACCAGGAATCGAACCCATGTCCCCTGCATTGGTAGGCGGATTCTTAACCACTGGACCCCTATGGAAGTCCCAAGAAGAGATAGTCTTGGTAGGACATAAGCAAACCAAATCCTTGGCTCTGATTTCTGACATGGCATATTTCCTATCTCCAAGGGGAGCTGCAGCTGCTGCTAAGTTGCTTCAGTTGTGTCTGACTCTGTGCAACCCCATAGACGGCAGCCCACCAGGCTCCCTCGTCCCTGGGATTCTCCAGGCAAGAACACTGGAGTGGGTTGCCATTTCCTTCTCCAATGCATGAAAGTGAAAAGTGAAAGCAAAGTCACTCAGTCGTGCCCGACTCTTAGCGACCCCATGGACTGCAGCCCACCAGGCTCCTCCGTCCATGGGATTCTCCAGGCAAGAGTACTGAGTGGGGTGCCATTGCCTTCTCCACCAAGGGGGAGCAGGGGGACTTAAAAAAGGGATAGTCCACTGTCTTAACCTGTATTGTTGTTTGATTAGCCCATTGAACTTAAAGGTTTAATTATTTACTAACGTTGAATTCAGAAGGATGCTAAATGTTTTACTCTTGTCTCCTGTCATATTGGATTTCAGACATCTTTCCCACATCAAATTATCCGGAAATAAATTGAGATTTCAATGATAGGAATCTGCTTGAAGGCTCTCATTGCAAGCTGAATAAACATAACATACTCTCTGTGTATTATGTTTAGGAACATCCTTTGACAGTCAGGCTTTCTCTTGAGTTACTTTTCCAGCCTTAAAAGTATAATTTGGAATTTTCTTTATAGACCTACCCTAAGTATGAGAGATATAAATGTAGTAATTTATGGGACTCATAGGAATACTTTGTTTTTAAAAAGATCTGTACCTTTCACTTTTCTATTTAAAAAATAAAATCTTATCTGTGCCCTCAATAAGCTTCCAGTCCAGTATAGGAATGTGCAACAATTTGATAAGCATTGTGATGGGAGTGTGACCATGTCCTTGAGAAGAGGAAGGGCTACTTAGATTTATGGAGGAGAGGTATCAGATCAGAGGGAATTTGCTCAGCTCAGGGGTTACCAACCTCTGGGCTGTGGACCTATCAGATCAGTGGCAATAGTAGATTAGAAATAAGGTACACAATAAATGTAATGCGCTTGAATCATCCTGAAATCCATCTCCCCCAACCCCTAGTCCATGGAAAAATTGTCTTCCATGAAATCAGTCCCTGGTGCCAAAAAGGTTGGGGACCACTGGCTTAGCTTACACCGAGTCTTGAAGGAACAGGCATTGCTGGACAATGGAAGGATAAGCATAATCCTGGTGGAGGGAACTCATTTACCATATCAGGGACCTCCCAGCAATTTGCTTTTCCTGGAGAGTAAAGGATGAGGAAGAGAATACCCAGAGGGTAAGAAGGGATCAGATCTAGAACTGATCTTCTCTGACAAACTAAGCACTTTAGATTTAATTCACAGAGTGATTAGGAATCCTTAAAGAATTTTGAATAAGAGAATAACATAGATTTATGTTTGGGGATAATTATTTTGTTTTACTTGGGATAATGGCAGCATCATAGATACTTCATTGGAAGGCAGAGGAACCAGTTAGAAAGGTCACACAGTAGTCCAGGGAAAAAAGGATGAAGACATGAACCAGTCAGCAAGAACAGGGATAAACTGGGATAGAGAAAGCCAACCACAGATACTGCCATCAGGACTTGACAGTTTGGAGAGATATGTCATTTTCATCTGAGACATGAGGATTCCATTCCAATGACTGTTAAATTCTGAGGCTTTCTGGTTAAGGTGGTTAAGCAGGAATCTTTTGCAGAATGCATTACCTATATAGAGTTACTTATTTTCCCCTGGGCATCTATGAATATGTGGTGCTTGATATTTATAACACTAAAAACACATTCTGTGGTATATAAAAACTAACATAAAATCCAATCTCTTCTGTATTTTACTTCTAAAGGAGATTTGCACGCCTCCATTTTGAGCATTGCATCAAGATTTCCCATCCTCAAAAAAAAAAAAAAAAAAATTCCCATCCTTGCTGCAAAACTTATTGGTGGTTTTTGTTTTTCAAAAAGATTCCTCGGGGCCAAAACCGAAGTGCAGGTGGAAGGAAGATGTCTGAAAATAGCTATTCTCTGGATGACTTGGAAATAAGCCCAGGTAAGCAGAGAGTTCCACGTGTGGAAAGTTTTATAGGAAGTACTCATTAGTAGCAATACCCTTTGACCTCAAAGCTGATGCTTTTAAAGGAAGAGTGATACGAATTAAAGGGAAGGCTGTTATATGCAAGTCATTCCCAAATCTGATTGCTCTCTCCAAATAGCTTCTCTGTGTTTTTGATTCATCTTTGTCAGTGGTAACCTGTGTTAACCAGAGGGTCCTTTTGCAGGATTGTAAGGGAAGCATCATTACCAACAGTTTTGGCTCCGTGGTTGTCCAGGACTTGAGGGCTTCCATGGATGGACATTATCCCCTGTCAAGATTGCTGATTATCCTATATTGCTGATGCTAACATAACACCTTGAGAGAGGAATTATTATGTTCTGAAGGAGGCATATACAGGCACTTCACAAAAGAAAAAATAAAATCAATTAATATAGGAAAACCATCAACCTCCTAGGAATCAAAGAAATACAAAGTAAAATGGCATTGTGATCTAATTTTTTCACATGTTAAATAAAGCCAAAATTTAAAAATATGTAACGCTCAATAATGGTAAGCAGTCTCCTCTTAATGTTGGCACCAAGTGAGTGTTGCCTTGTAAGTAACAGTTATAATCCTGATTTCCTTCTTTGTATTCTTAATAGAGTAGGTTGATTCTACAATAGCCTAAAACTTAGAATCTTGAAATCATTCAAATCACCTTTATCTTCTATTAAAGCATATTGTTTGCATGCTTGCAGGTCAGCTGTCGTCTTCAGCACTCAACTCGGAGAAAAAAGAGAGTAGGCGAAATCTAGAATTCCCACGCCTGTCAGAAACCTCCATAAAGGATCGAATGGCCAAGTACCAGGCAGCTGTGTCCAAGCAAAGCAGTTCTGCGAGCTATACAGTATGTGTTCGGCGTGATTCATTCATTCACTCATCTAGCAAATGGTCATGACCATGGGAACTAGAAATGTCTCCCACACCCTGACCTGTGAGCCCTGGCTCCTTCCTGGGGTCCAGCCATTCTCTCTTCACATAAATCCTACCCTAGCTTCATTTGTAATCCTTACCATGTTCTAATTCTGACTTTGTTTTCCTAGGCCTTATCCCACCCACCTTTTCTTTGGTGATGTTACCATCAGTAATACCATTGAGAATTTTCCTGTCTCTTCTTAATCTTGTTGTTAAAGAAGTAGTGTTTGGGGAATTCCCTAGCAGTTCAGTGGTTAGACTCAGTGCTTTCACTGCCAAGGGCCCAGGTTCAATCCCTGGTCCAGGAACTAAGATCCTACAAGCTGCATAGTGGGCCCCCCCCCAAAAAAAAGTAGTATTTCATTAGTTTTAATATAAACACTTATTTTTGTCTTTGAGAGAAGAAAGGGAGAACATTGGAGAGAAATATTGAATATATTCAATATTAACGTGGGATGGGACAGCTTTATGCAATTTTTATTCATATGTAATTCACCTGACATAAAAATCACCATTTTAAAATATGCGATTCAGTGACTTTTAATATATTCCCAAGGTTGTGCAATCATCACCACTGTCTAACTCTAAAACTTCTCCATCACCACCAAAAGAAACCCATCCTTGTTCAGTGACTCCCAGTTCTACACTTTCCTTATCCCCTAGCAACCCCTAATCCACTGTCTGTTTTTATGGATTTTCTTGTTCTGGACCTTTCACATAAATGAAATCATACAAGATATGATCTACTTAATATTTAATTCCTAGGATGTAATACTTTTCTAAAGAAATAGAATAGTGGATAAGAAAAAGAGGGAAAAATGATAGGAGGGTGAGGTACTCTGTAAGCACAAAAACGTGGTGTTCTAATACAACGGAGGATCTTTCCATGTTACACTTTCCTAGGTTTAGCTGGCAGGAGGACACAACAGAACCGCTTATGTGAAGTTACCTTTTAAATGCCATTTATTCATAAGTACACACGCATATATACACGTGTACACATACATTTGTTCTTTTAAACATCTCTTCCTTTTTAGATTTCAAATGACAAATTATTAATCTCTTGATTATTATTTTACAATAAAATTTGAAGAATAGTATTAGCTTTTATTTGTTCCCAAGCAGACTGAACCAGTGTCTGTTAGAAATTACATTGTGTATTCTCAGAATTGACCCTTCTTTCCCCCACAGGATGAAGTATATGCCTTTTCCAGTAGTATTTATTGGTAGACCAAGTCTCTGGGCAGTGAATAATCTCATCTTGATTTTTCACTATAGTTTTAAGAAGAGATAATGTGTGTAAATAAGTAGTGAAGTAGACCATCACAGGCTTGTTATTCATTGGGAGTGTGAAAAAATAAGCAAATGTAGGCTTCTATTCAAAGGCAGGTCAGGAAATACAGCAAACATGATGTGTGGAGCTTAATTCCCTCTTGTTGCAGGATTTTGCTGCTTCTCAGTGACCTCCTGCTATAAACATTCCGACCAGGTGACTCTCTAAGTGGAAAAACCTGTTTGGTAACTGTTTTTTCAACTCCTAATGAGAGTTTCTACATTGCGGTTCTCCTGCTCTGTAAATTTTAAGAGTTGAAAAGCCTTAAGGAATTCTTGTAAAAAGCATATTTTATCTCATCCCAAAAGAATTTCTCAGGCCGCTACAGGGAGGAGCATGGTTATAGCAAGGCACACACTCTTGATGCTGGGGGGCTGGGCTTTGAGGCAAGATCAGAAATAAGTTTCCAGTTGTTGTACGGTTGGTTCTGCAGTGTTGGCTGCCAGAGCTGGGGGCCTTAATCTGGAATTCCACACCTGAGACAGTCACTCCCACGGACACTCCATTCATTGGCCCTGTGGCCATAAATCGATTGTTTTCTCCCTATACCTGAAGAATCACAAAGAACAAGAAAGGTATTAGATTACTAGTAGGCTAAAGGTAGGAAATATCCATATTCATCTACCTCTGTATTGATTTTGGATCTAGTAGTAAAGTTGATTTTAATATTTTGCCCCAAGTGTTCTTTGCAAGGAAAACAAATATGATTATGCTCACTCCTTCTGACTCACATCTGCTTTTTTATGTTGAAGCTGTATTATGAGAACTAGAATAAGGTATGTCTTTAGTAGACTGTATGAATTTTATGCAAAAAAAAACCCACCAAAATATGTTTTTGAAAGTCTCACAACAAAAGGCTATTTTACGGTATCATTAAGTATAATTTCAATTCTTATATATATGCATCATCCCTGTCTTTCTTTCCAGGCCGGGCATTTATATATATGGTCAGTATCTTTTCTTAATTATTGGCACTTGGCACCTCCTTTCCCCTGCTCCAGAATGGTCTTTTCTGATAAAACTCACCAGCTTTGCATTCCCACAAGCTGTGCTGCTAGAAGAGCGAATCACGGGAATATTGTATGCTGGGCAGCAGGGTGGGAGGGGGGAGGGTTGGTGTGTGTGTCTGTGTTGATGTGTCTATGTTCTAATGAGCATCAGGTTTTGGACTAGTTGTATAAATATTTAACTCTGAGGTGTGTGTGTCCACAAAGCTGCTTTTGTCATTTCACAAGTCAATGGGTTTTGCTTCTGAGAGTTAGAGGGTTGATTTGACTTGAAGCCTTGGAAAAGAATTTCTTTTTTAGCATTCCAAGTTTATTTAATAGATGGCTATGAAGAGAATTGTGAGACTTTTTTTAAAAAATTCACAGACTATTTTTATTTTGTAGAATGAGTTGAGAGCCAGTGGTGGTGAAATCAAAACTCATAAATTGGAGCAAAAGGAGAATGTGCCCCCAGGTCCTGAGGTCTGCATCTCCTATCCAGACGGAGAAAAGGTGGGTTGAAAAGCCTGATGTCCATTTGCCAGGGAAGCATGTGTTCTAAATTAGTAGCTTAAAATTAGAAACAACTCTAGGCGGTAGAGTGTCTGGGAATTTGCTAACAGCTGCCAGGACAGATTGTCTTTTTTGCAGGTCACATAATTTTGGTTGGGGAACTGTGCAACTTATAGCTGACCAAATAATGAACCTTCAATGGAAAATTCTTTTGCTCAGCAAATGCTTAAGTGATTTTTTAAAAAACCTGTTTTGAATAGAGATATCATCTTCAAAGTTATTTGTATATTATTAATTTAACACATTTTATGTAAGAAAATGTCATTCTTTCAGTTCAGAGTATTTTGAAAGCTAGGCACTACGCTAAGCACAGGCAATGCTGAACTTAACAACTTGTTCTTCAGTCACTAAGTCGTGTCTGACTCTTTGTGACCCCATGAACTGTAGCATGCCAGTCTTCCCTGCCTCCACCATCTCCTGGAGTTTGCTCAAACTCATGTCCATTGAGTCGGTGATGCCATCCAGCCATCTCATCCTCTGTCACCCCCTTCTCCTCTTGCCCTCAGTCTTTCCCAGCATCAGGATTTTTTCCAATGAGTCAGTTCTTCACATCAGGTAACCAAAGTATTTGAGGCTTCAGCTTCAGCATCAGTCCTTCCAATGAATATTCAGGATTGATTTCCTTTAGGATTGACTGGTTTGATCTTGCTGTCCAAGGGACTCTCAAGAGTCTTCTCCAGCACCACAGTTCAAAAGCATCAATTCTTCTGCACTCAGCCTTCTTTATGGTCCAATTCTCACATCCGTACATGACAACTGGAAAAACCATAGCTTTGGCTATATGGACCTTTGTCACCAAAGTGATGTCTGCTTTTTAATATGCTGTCTAGGTTTGTCATAGCTTTCCTTCCAAGGAGCAAGCATCTTTTAATTTCATGGCTGCAGTCACTGTCTGCAGTGATTTTGGAGCCCAAGAAAATGAAATCTGACACTGTTTCCACTTTTTCCCCATCTGTTTGCCATGAAATGATAGGACTGGATGCCATAATCTTTATTTTTTGAATTTTGAGTTTTAAGCCAGCTTTTTCACTCTCCTCTTTCACCTTCATCAAGAGGCTCTTTAGTTCCTCTTCACTTTCTGCCATTAAAGTTGTTAGAGCTCAACAACTAAATGTGAACAAACCATTCCATGTGGAATGGTTTACCTGCAAGGAAGCTAACAGGTAGGAGGGAGATGCGTAACAAGTTGGTGATCATAAAACAGCAAAACAAGTGTTATGAAAAGGCTATGTGCGGCCATGGAATCTTGGACTAAGGACACTTACCCTGACTTTCTCAAGAAGGTGATATCTGAGCTAGATCTTGAAGGATGTGTGGAAATAGGCCAAGTGAATAAGGGGAAAGTTGACTATAAAAAACAAGTGTATTCCAGGCAGACACAACAGAGGTTTGGAAACCAGAGAACCCAACCAAGAGCGTAAAGTACATATAGGCAAAGGCGAGAGACAGATGCAGGAAGAGGGTCAGGGCTGGTCTTGAAAATCCCTTAAAAGTATGGGTGTAGTCCTGCAGCAGAGGAAAGCCATGGGGAGATTTTAAGCAAATCAGGTTTTATGCGTTTGTTGTTAGATGCATGGCTTAGCTGGAATAAGCAACAAGATAAATGTAAGGTGAAACTGTCATTTTCTCTGACAATCCACTACCCAGCGTCTTTGGTCTTTCATTCAATATGATGATCAAGTGTTAAATTAGATGAGGAAAAAGAGCTTTCAAATCTATTACATTGATTAATAGGCATATAATCATTGTTTCTGTTACACGTTTTGACACCCTTGAGGCCATTCTACAAAAGGTGAAGAGATGATTAAAATGGGTTAAGAGCAATAGTTCTCAAACTTATTTCACTATAAGTCTTTAAAATAGACAGCGTTGGATAGAGGAGCCAGCTGGCTGTAATCCATGGGGTCACAAAGAGTCAGACATGACTGAGCAACTAACACACACACATTGACAGCATACCAACAGGAACTCATGAGATATACTACATACTTGGACCAAAGTAAGAATACAGAAAAATGGTCTCAGATTAATGGCCACAAAATTTCAGTTAAGGAATTGTTGTTCAGTCGCCAAGTCATATCGGACTACAACCCCATGGACTGCTGCACACCAGGCTTCCCTGTCACCGTCTCCCAGAATTTGCCCAAGTTCATGTCCATTACATTGATGATGCCAATCAGCCATCTCATCCTCTGTTACCCTCTTCTGCTTATGCCTTCGATCTTTCCTAGCATCAGGGTCTTTTCCAGTGAGTCGGCTCTTTGCATCAGGTGGCCAAACTATTGGAACTTCAACTTCAGCATCAGTTCTTCCAATGCGTATTCAGGGTTGATTTCCTCTAAGACTGACTGGTTTGATCTCCTTGCTGTCCAAGGGACTCTCCAGAGTCAGCACCACAGTTCAAAAGCAATCAATTCTTTGGCGCTCTACCTTCTTTATGGACTCAAAGAATAGAACAGGAAAAAATTTAGGGGTTTTTATTTTATAAAATTGAATCACTTTATTTTATAAAACCATATCTCAAATAGATTTTGAAATAATCAAACAAAATACTTTTCCTAATCATAAAACAATCAAATTACAAAACATCCTTACAACAGTGGGCTGAGGCACTACTTCCATGTCTCATGTAATGTTTCTAGTGAGTTCTCACATCAGTCTGCCTGGTTTCCCCATTTTTTAAGTGTGAGATTATGTCTTACAAAAAGTTTTCTTATATACTCTAAAATAAGACATTTAAGAAATGAAATCCTGCATTGAAATCCTCCCATCTGTTCTTGGAGCATAACTTGAAAAATAATCATCTGGATAATCGTACTTGAGTTGTCCCTATTTCTAATTGCATGTTTCTTTCTTAATTGTCTTCTTGATTTGCAGCTGGAACTCTGAGCTGAACTGGAGGATCAGAGCATTTTAATTACAGTCTAAAAGGGCATCAGTGCAACTGAATCACAAGTTGGGGAGTAGGTGGGGAATAGAAGAAATAAAGATAGTACATAGCCTTCAAGCATATAATCGTAGGTTCATGAACCTTTGGATGCCTTAAAATTTGTAAAATTTTTCAGAGCCTCAGCTATCCTTTTGGCTGGCTGCCTAGCTTTCGTTAACCAATACCTAAGAGCTACTTGAACTTCGGTTTGTTATAAAAGGACATTAATGCCAGGGTCAAGTTGCCTGAAATAGAGAATTTTGTCAAGGTATTGGTTTTCCCTTTCTCCTTTTGTGAATGAATTTGTACTTTTCTTTAATGAAATGTTTGAGCAAAACCTCACATGCTGTCTCCTGGCTGTTCCTGTAGTGAAGTCATCTAGTTGAGTATGTGCAGTGATGTCGTGATTGTTATTAAGCTTACCCTGCAGGTTCAAGGTGTCCAAATTGGAGGTGAGAAAAGGACTTCTTGGGATGGATGCCCCTACTAATTAAGCAAGAATTGAAGAGCTTTTTGTGGCCATGCACTACTTTCAGAAGATTTATTTCATATCATTAAATGAAATAACACCTTTAAAGTAGTCATTCCAATACCTGGAACATCGTAAACATTTCATCAGTGTTAACTATTATTATACTGGTTTGTTTTATACCATGTCAGAACTCCTGTAATGAAAAGAGAATAAAGGGGAAAAAACTGACCATGCTGAAATTCACGTGCAGTCAGCTAACAACTTAATCTCCATTGTAAATTTATTCAGTACATTAGACATCCTGATATAAACACTCAGCATCACCCATAAAATCCCTGGCATCTGAATGAAAGAATATTCCATGAAGAGTACATGTTGGATCATTTGATGACCCTTCATGATTTTGAATGTGGAGCAAGATATACTGAAGGACTAGGGGACAAGAGAACGGAGGAGTGAGCTGGTAGAAAGTTCTTTTATTTACATTTGATGGCTAATGGGAAAAGTAATCACCTACACCTAAGATCTGCCATCTTGTTAAACACTCCCATTTTGAGACTGGAATTAAACAAGGGAAACTAACCTTGAAGATAATACCAAAAGGTGGTTATAGATAAATTTGTTTTATAGCTATCAGAAGGTCTTCTGTACTAGCAAGCTTTTTTCAGCAGAATGTATTTGGTTGGGAAATAAGGAGTTAGGAAAATGAAAGAATAATAGTTCCTGTATGTAAAGACTTTATCTTGCCTTGGAGTGAGTTACAGGAGTTGTGGGTTTTGGTGAGGAGCTTTGCCCTCCCTGATAGAAGGCTTTGTTTCACAACCCACTTTCCCTCTTTTTTTTTTTTTTTTTTTTTTTTGAGAGTAGAAAGATATATTTAGAAGTTCTTTTATAAAGGAAGATAATGCACGCTTTTGGCAGTTGCTTGCAGTCTGTTATTCACGTAACTCTGTAATTGAGAGGCATGTTAATATCCTCGTAAAAGACATTTTGCTGCCTCTTGTTTAAATGCTCAGCTGTTCTGGGGCCCGTTATTTCCCCTTAGGCAGCCGGTGACTGACTGGAGTCAGCAGGTTTTTATGGCATTAACAGCAGTTTGCTCTTTTATTTTTAATGTGATTCTTAATCCCTCCCGTCTTTTTTTGTAGGTTTCTGCATCTGAGAATAGCCTGGCAACCCATTCCACCCTTGCTGAAGATGATTCCCGTAAGTGTTTGTTCTTAGGTCTGGAGGGTGAGGGTCTTGTTCTCTTGCCCCTGTTTGGGGGCGGGGGGTGGGTGGTGCTTGTCCCCAGTTCTGTCAGCTCTGAGAATATGTAACATATTAAATCCAATAATGCAGCTGATTAGATCTTTCACTTGGTTTTAAGGACTGGTGACTGGGTACCTTTCACAAATCCCATGGCAAAGAGAGATGTTAAATTCAATGAAATATGATTAACTTGTGGCAAACTGAATATTTTTGATGCTTCTCTCATTGAACTTACCCTGTCTTTTGTACCAAACCTTTTCAGAGTTAATGCTGTAAAAACTATAATTTTGAAGTTTCATTTTAATAGAAGTTTGGCCCAAAAGGGCTTTATTTATTTACAGGGGATAAGAATTGGTATTTGAGTAACCTTTTAAAAATACCCTTTTCTTATTATATCTATATAAATATGTACTATAATCTGCCCTCTGGCTAAATCTTTCCTTTTGGTGCTGAATTTGATCACCTTTTCATCCTACTTTGGAATCATTTTGAGCCTCTTTTCCCAAAGACAGAAATCTTTGTTTTTTAATTTACTGTGTCCGCTTTTGATTCTGAGGTTCAGTGTATTAGTTTTTTAATATATATAGATTTCTAGCTTTTCCTCATGTTAATAACTCACTAAACATTGAAAACTCAGCAAGAAGCAGAAGTATTAGCTAAACAGATCTCTAGTAAACCCTGCCTTAAAATTTCAGAAAAACTCTTGCTGCTTGAATCCAAGAACATTCCATTTGCAATCATTTTGCTTGGACTAGAAATTTTTCTGAGTTTTGACTAGGTTTGCAAAACATTTTTTTGAAAAGTAAGCCTTAATCTTTGAATACTTTGTTGACATAACTCTAGATTTTAGGGAATTCTTTTATGGTTCCTTAGTAACTGCGTGAATGACTTCTCTGTGCCTCTTCTGAGTTTTCCACACAATGAATATACTGGCAGGAAATTAACTTATGTAAGTGACACGTCAATGACTATGAAAAAAATTTTATGGAGCCTTTTTCCTTAATCTTCATCCATGGATATTTGCTGTAGGACTGACCAAGAAGATGGTATCAAATTATATACACACATATACATGAGCATGTGTTTTGAAATTTCTGCCCACACATTCCCCCATTTTCCCAAGTTCAGTTGGAACACCCCAGAAGGAGTTATTGGGAGTGCTAACTGCCAAAAAGCCATCAAAGTCTACAAGCAGCCTTTAAAAATGACAAATGCTACAGGGCAGAAGTTTCCTTCAGTAGGGTGGTTTGCGTTCAGCTGCGTGTGGGAAAGGATGAGAAACCCTCTGTGTTGACACCCCAGTTTATGAGAGAATCTAACAGCATAGCTTTTAGTACTAGAATATCCTTCAACGGGAAAGCAGTGTTTTTCCTGATGTTGAAAGGACCTGTTGATAGTGGAGGTGCCTAAACTTGGCTTTGGGGAAGAACCTTTTCTGATGCTTCTCTTGAGATATCATAAAATGTCTTCCTTCTATAACTCAAGCAGGTAACTCCCAGGTCAAGAGTGAGGTCCAGCAGCCTGTGCATCCCAAGCCACTAAGTCCAGATGCCAGAGCCTCCAGCCTTTCTGAAAGTTCTCCTCCCAAAGCAGTGAAGGTATGATGGTGATTTCTCTTGGAGCCTGTAGACACTGGTTTGCTAGTAAAGCTCATTGCACCTTTTATCATTGTGTTCGTTGTAACCTGTTTTGGCTTTCCAGGGGACGAAAATGCCAAATAAGAGCACATTTGAACCAGTCACTTTTCTTGAAAATCTTGCCACTTTTTCTTAGGCATTTGAGCCAGGCGTGATGAGGCTCTCTGTCTGGAATCTGGAAAGCTCTTGAAACAAAACCCAAAGTGAAAGAAAATAACCCGATTTATTTTCTTGTTAAGTCCAAATTCATAAATCTATGAGTGAGTAAAAACCTATAAAATGAGCAATACAAAAAATCTGTTAAATTAAAATCAGCCCATTGGATGGGAATGTACAATGTTAGCTTAAAGATAGCGGCTCCCTGGTCTGAAAAACTTAACCATAACATGATTGGTAGTCAGTGCATTTAAAGAAAGAATGTGTACATTTCAGCAGGGTTTGGCCAGTCCATTTGCTCTACAAATGGGCATTCAAGTAACATTTACACTTGGTTATAATACTAGATATTGAGGAATATGCAAAATGTTTGTACCCTAGGAAAATTTTACTAGGCTACTCAATCTATGGTCTCCTTTTATTCACTAATTTTTAAAAGCAGTCTTTTCCCTTTCTATGAACAAGTAAATATTCCCATAAAAATAAACAAAGGTTAAAAAAATATATATCCAGCCTCTCTTTTAGGCTGTTCTCCTAACTTGTTTTAATTGAATGCTTTGCTAATGCCATGCTGATTTACCCACTTGCATTAGTAACCAAACATACCTACACTTCTTTAGTGTCTTCCTCCTGTGCTTAAGTAGCCAAGGTTTGTTTCAAAGGCTTTAACATTTGAGAGAAACTCAGTGGGTAGAATTCGTTTCAAGGTGATTTGTGCACTGCCTCAACTTCATGCACGCGTCTGCCATGTTTCTGTCTCTCAACTGTGGGCATGATTGGTCTCTTGATGAAAGTTTTAGTGCACAGAAAGGATGAAGAGAGGAAGACACAGGTGTGGGTTTGAAACAAAGGGAGGTAAGGAGGATCCAGGATTTAAAGGTTAGATGGAAAAAGAGGGTGGGGCGGGGGAAGACGGTAAACATAAGATTTTAAAGGAAGCAGAGACATGAGGAGAGTAAGATTTATTGAAAGGAGCAAAAAATGAAGAAAGGAACAAGAGAAAGCAAGTGAACTAGGAAGAAAGAACTGAGCTGTGTGATGGGATCTGCATGTCCTTAGCGTGACCCTGTCTCCTGGCCTCCAAGCTCTGCTCATGCTGCCCTCAGCACTTTTCTTTCTTCCAGTATCTGGAGGCCAACAAAGTAGCAAACGCCACAGGGTTAATTTCCTCTCCAGCAGCAATCCTGCCCGGATGTGAGTCCTTGGGCTGTGGTTCTGGACCAAGAACAGCAAAGCTGACTTGGCCATGGATTCCGTGTGCCTGAGGGACTCGGGGGATTCTGTAGCTGCTCTAAGAACTAAAATCTGTTCTCAAGTGTGTCTGAATTCTCAATCTGGTCGAGACCAGACCTCCTGGTCCTGGGTTGGACCTTTGAGACCCCTCCTTATTCATACTCCAGGATCTGAGCTGATGAGCCATGTGCAAAGAAATGCACCTCACTAAGGTCTTCCTGGCACACCAGAGAGAGGAGACGGAGATAAAGCTCCCTCTGTACCGTGCCTGCCTCTTTGGCTCTGGTCACTCAGCACTAGAATAAGCCTGCTTGCACCAGGCATACACCTCAGGTCTTGACTGGAGGAAACTGGCCTGACTGCCTGTGTTTGCTCAAATGGTTATGCTGTACACAGAGCTCGGGGTTGTACCCAATCACATCTCCACTTTTATTTAAGGACTGTTTTTTTTCTCTTCCTCAGAGTTTCCCTTTACATTCTGCAGGCAAGTATGTAGATACTTTAGCGTTTCCAGGAAAACCTGCTGACATAACTGGTCTCGTGGCTATAGACCATGCAACAGAAGTTTTTTCTCCACTGGGAAATTACATACAGCTAAGAATAAATGTGTTCACTCAGAATAGATTTTGGGTCCCCCACATCCTGGAGAACATGCTGCCTAGTAGTGCCTGTTATTGAAAATAGGACATCTAAGGTAAAGACTCAATTCATTTCAAATTTTAGCTTAATAAGGTAAAATTAAAAAACAAAAAAACACTCCACAGATGATATCAGTCTTTAAAAGTAAGGATTTTGTCTATTTTGAACACTGGCCAGACAGTTCAGTTGATGAGACTTGGCAGTAAAGAAGTTTAAATAGCAGGTTCCCTTCTCAAAATAGATGTTCTGGGTCTAGAGCTCAGTAGACCCTGTGAGAAGGATCAGACCTTTCAACTCAA